>NC_089504.1:199367990-199992990 GCF_036850995.1 Saccopteryx leptura
AGCATTGGACCTAGGACTTTGCCTCCCCAGTGGTGACAGATCTTACCATATCTATCGTTGTAATTGCTCCTGATAGCTTCCACCCGCTTAGCCAGAACTCCTTTCCTTCCGAGTTAACCTGTGTGAAGGGGACGGTAGTGGTGCAGGTCTTCCAGTAGACTAGATGCCGCAGCCAGCCTTCCTCTTAATAATGCAATAGGGGACCCCCATCTTATGGCACAGGGCAGGCAGGAAGAGGGCCACTGGGTGAGGCCCATCATGTGCAGTCATGACCAGCTGGACCGTTTTGTTCTCCACCAAGGTGGTGACAGTAATAACCCTCGTTCGAGGGACAGCTGGCCCTTTGGTGGGGACGTCGCCTTTGTCAGCCACTTTTCTCTCAGCCCAGGTCAACAATCACTGCTTCTTTTCTTGCTTGGTCTCTGGTCTGTACTTGGGCCAGTTTGAGCAGTTGAGTAGCTGTTTGGCGGTCCGAGGTCTAGGTGAACTGGTTAGTGGCAGGACTTCAGACACTTACGGAGAGTAGCCTTTTGCCGCTGCAGCCGAATGTCACAGGACCATTTGTCAAAGTGGGTGAGGTCACTTTTGGGCTGGATGTCCTAGTACAAGGATTTTTGTGGAGGCTTCATTATGTTCATTACAGAACACAGGAAAACCGTTTACTTACTAGATTACCAGTGTATCACAAAGGATATTAAAGGGATAAGGTGAGGTCAGGAAGGTCCCAACTCTGGGAGCTTCTGACCCCATGGAGTAATCAAATCGATTTCTAGCCCCTCTTCTCTCTCCAGAAGCTTGGGGTGTAGGGCTGGAAGTTTGAACCCTTTTTCTAGTCACCTGGTTGGTTCTCCTGGCAGTCAGCCTTTATCCTGTGGTTATCAGCTTTTCCAGGTTACTTCATTACCATAAGCCCTGGTGCTGTTGGAAGGGGCTTATTAGAAATAAGTATATCATAACTTTGGATGCTTCTGTGGTTCTTACATAAGAAATGACAAGTGTTCCACATGCTGTGTGCTGGACACTGTGGACAAAGACCACCTACTTGTGTCCTATTATAGATAACAACATCCCAGGCCCTCACCAAAAGACTGAGAATACATGGAGTTGTAGAGAAATTCATTGCTGCTAATTAAAGTGAAGTTCTTTTAGCTTGGTCATCCTTGAAGAATCCTAGACCATTGGACTTCACCTACAAGAAGGTTTCCCTTTTTCAGCCTTCTGTGACTGGCCATGTCCTTTATACCTACGCTCTGTCTTGGGAATGAGGAGACAGGTGCAGTGGGCCCAGTGGCTGGGTGACGTTCCCTGGGTGAGGGAGAGGAGGAATGACACAGGGCCCCTCTGAGGAACCAGTGTGTAGAGTAGAGGGGGTGATGTCATAACACATGAAGGACATATGCCATTTTTATGAAATTTTTTTCCTTCTGTGTTGATGTCCTAATGACACTACTTTTAACTGAGTACAGTGGCTTAACTCTGTAAAGCTCTGAGTTCTTCAGTTGTCAGAAATGAGTCTCTGGAGCTTCCCAAGTGCTAATCATTTTCTGCAAGAGAGCTGCATTTGAAAGGGAGGGTTCTCTCCTTGGCCTCTTACCCCTCCTTATGTTTCTGTGTTCCCAGTTGGTTCGACTCTGCAATGAAGGAGCCCGGAAGATGGAAAGGACAGAAATGATGTACACAATTAACTCCCAGCTGGAATTTAAAATTAAGGTATTCTTGCACTTCTTCATAAACAGATTTATTACGGCTCTTGGTTCAGTGTTCTGTAAATAAGAGAGACCGTGGAGAGCAACAAAGTGGATAGGATTTTACTTTTCAAAGAAGGGCCATAAATTGATTACACAGAGGCTGACAGAGGGGGTAGGAGATGCCCAGAGTGATTTTGCTCTCACTTATGCTGGATAAAGTGACCTTTCTGCAGGCCACAGTTAGGTATTATCTAACTGGAACATTTATTCCCCCAGAAAAGACACCAAACATAGGGGAAGGGGTGTTAAAAATAATAGAATTTTAGTACCGAAAGGAGATTTCTTTATTATTCCCAAGTGTGCTGCAAAAGAGAGGTATTCCATGAGCTGAACCAGGGTGTTCTCCCAAATCAAATGAAGGCACTCCTTGTCCAGTTTGAAAAAAAAAAAACAAAACCATTTCTGCAGTGTTCTTTGCAATTTTATTTTTCTCACAATTCTTTACTAAATGTGTTCTGCATGTTACTTCTTGTCTGATACTGCCCAGGAGCAGGTGACAAGGTAAAGAAAGAAATGACAATTAACTACAAATCTAGGCCACCCTCAGTCCTCTGTTGGTTTCCAGCCAAGTTCTTAATGGATGTGCATGCTCACAATTGTGGTTCTATTTTGTTTTATTACATATCTATTTCATTAAGCAACTTATAATGACAGGTCATATTTTTTTATAGGCAAAGTGTTCCTAATTCATGCAGTAGAATTAGAGCAATCAGCATTTCACTGCCTGTTGCAGAGAGTCTGCCATGTCATATAGTGTGAGGACCATGGATATAGTATAGCTGCAACCTTTTATTTTATAAATGATGAAAGCAACACCCAGAGAATAATTAATTGTTAACAGGCTAGTGGTGGTGGAATCAGAACTAAGGTCCAGATGTTGTGACTACATCCCGACTGTAAAGGTTATTTGCAGAAACTCAATCCATAATTCTTTTTAGACTAGACGATGATGAATACTTGTTTAAAACAACACAAGCCACTTAAACTATAGTTATAATGTCCTCATACAGAAAAGCACAGCAGTTTCAAAACCCATCTTTCTTCCATCCCTCAAAAGGAATCTGTTCTTTATAATTTGTTTCTAAATATTTTATAATATATATCTGGTAATTAGTATCACTGAGAAATGCAATCAACAGCAAAAGTAAAATTAACATTGACTCATAAAATTTCTTCTGGGAAATGCTGGTGGCCCCTGACTGCACCAAGTAGAGTAATGGGTTTACTGCATATCACATCTGGGTACAATCACTGGCACATCGAACTGGACCACCAACACGTCTTCCTTTGCCTGCTTCCACCACACCTGCCTCCTCCTCGCCCAATGCCCCCATCATATCTCACTCATGAGCCATGGGATAGCGCTGACTTTCTCTTGCCACCAGGGCACTCAATTTCCCTGAAAATGTTTGAGTAGCTTAGACTTGCGGCATGTTCCAACCAACATGAGCGTTTGAGACCATTTTATTTCATACATTATGCAGCAGGGAAAACAGAGGTCTGGAGAGAGGAGGTGCTTTGCCCAACATCACATTTTGTTTGGCATCAAAGTTTAGTCTAAGTTAATTCCTAAGTCTTTTTATTTTTAAACAAAGCAGTCTCCTTAGGTTAGAAGTTACTTTTACTCCATACCTACTAAGAGATCCTTTTGTCTGGATCTTTCATGACCACCTCCTCCCTAGGTTTAAGAAAGAAAAACCTCACTCTGGCTGGTTGGCTCAGCAGTAGAGCATTGACCTGGCGTGTGGAAGTCCCGGTTTTGATTCCTAGTCCGGGCACACAGAAGTAGATGTTCAAAGAAGTTAAGTGATTTGTCCCAGAACATGCATTCTTTCAATTAGTTTAATCAGCACCTATATGGAAGGCAGTGCAAAAAACAAAAATATGAGCTTTGCCCTTGAGAAGCTTACAGCCTCACAGAAAATTATAGAAATACAAAGGCGTTAGTAACAAGGTGTGCATGGTTGCAGCAGATGGAAGACTGGGAATGGAAAGAGACTTTTCAGCCTTAAGAATCAGGGACAGAGGGGGGTGGAGCTTGTGACAGTCAGGTAAGGCTTCACACTGAATCTTGAAATGTGATTTAGGAAGTGTCTTCCAGGAGTAAAGATCAAGAACAAATACACAGCATGTGGTTTTAGCCGCCATAGCCCAGAAATGTTATGCCTGCAGTGCGGATAGACTCGGAGCGCCAGGGGATCTGGGCAGAGCTGGTGCAGTGAGCAGAGGCTCATGTGGAGGGCCTTGTCTGTCAAGAGGAGGAGTTGAGCAAGGTCATTTGGGAGCCACAGAAGCAGGGAATTGACATAGCTAGATGTGCTTTCTGTGTAGGTGACTTTAAGCAACATAGAAAAGGCCTTTCAAACTTACTCCAAATCCAGAAGTCATTAAAAGAAAAATTGATTAATTTGTTTATAAGAACATTAAAATAAATTATTTTTTTGGCTGTGGCCCTTTTGGCTCAGCAGTAGAATGTTGGCCTGGTTTGCGGAAGTCCTGGGTTCGATTCCTAGTCAGGGCACACAGGAAAAGCGACCATCTGCTTCCCTTCCTCTCCTTCCTGCAGCCGTGACTCAAATGAGCTTGTTGGTCCCCCGAGCTAAGGATAGCTATATGGCCTTGCCACAGGTGCTAAAAGAGCTTGGTTGCCAAGCATCAGAGCAGCAGCCACAGATGGATAGAACATCAGCCCCTAAGGGGCTTGCCGAGTGGATCCTGACCAGGGTGCATGCAGGAGTCTATCTCTCTACCTACCTACCGCTCACTTGATAAAAAAAAAAAAAAATTTTCTATATATATATTTGGATATTAATCTTTTTGGTTACCCTTCCCCAAAGAGGGACTGAGTAAAAAATGACAGAAAGAAAGAAAGAAAAATCTCATGGACACAGACAATAGCATAATGATTATTGGGGTGAAGGGAATGGAGGAGGGTGTAGGGAAGAATAAATGGTGATGGATGAAGACTTGGGGGTGAACACACAATATGGTGTCCAGAGATGTGTTGTAGAGTTGGGCACCTGCAACCCAGATAATTGTGTTAATAGTGTCACCCAATAAATTCAATTAAAAAACTTTTCTAGAGATAAAAATAATAAAACATAAAAAAGGTGAAAACGGAAATAGCAAAATATTTGCTATAATAAATAGAAAAAAATATTTGCAACTTATATATAGACAAAGGGTTAGTATCCCCAACATATAAATTCAAAATAATAAGAAAAAACACTAGAATTTTGCAAATTAGAAAAATGCTGCCAGAAGAAGGAATACAAATACAAGTAACTACTGACCATTTGAAAAGATGGTTTACTTCAGAAGAAAATTGTTAATTGAAATTCAAATAGAATATTGTATCTTTTAGATTTATAAATAATTCAAAGGTTTGGTAACGTACTTTATCAGTGAGAATGTAGGGAAGGGCTCTTTTATATGTTGTTGATGGAAAGGATTGTTATAACCCCAATGGCAGGCAATTTGACAATAACCATCAAAATTAGAAATACAAGTTACTATAATCCCACCACTTTGCTTCTAAGAATTCATCCTATAGCTATATTCATAAATGTATAAAATTACTTACACATACATATGCATATATACAAGACACACACAGAGGTATTCATATGGCATTGTTTGTAATTACAAAAGATTAGAAACAACCTAAATATCTATCAGTAGTGCACTGATTAAATAAATGATAGTAAAACCAAAAAATGTGATTCCATTCAACTTAAAAGAATAAAGGAGATTTTTAGGTACTGATATGAAAAGCTTTCTTTATGTTACTAACTCTTTGAGTAATGTGAATGTTCATGTATGTCTTTGTGCCTCCTGACCATCCAGAGTATGAGATAATAAATTTTTTTATTTTAAGAATGTGTAAGGCGACATTAAAAAAAGGCAAATGTATGTTCTTGTTGTTTCTATAAATAGGTTATCAAACAAACATGATTTTAAGTTAATAAAACTGTAACTGGAACTAATTTCATTTTTTGAAAAACTCACTCGGGTGTCAAGCAAGCTCACTCCACAAAGGGTTAAAGTATGTGAGCTTTATTTTAGGATAACGAAAATGTTCTGGAATTAGACAGTGGTGAGCATTGCACAACATGTGAATGTACTGAAAGCCACTGAATTGTATGTATACTTTTAAATGGTTACATGATTAAGTACTTTGTTTCCACGGCCCCTACACTAAGAGCAGCCATCAGGTGGTACATATGTTGGAACTTCACTGTAACCCTGTGCTTGGCTCAGCAGTATGGTTACATGCAGTAGCAAGGTAGCACCGTGTTCCCAGTAATTGCATACATTTGCAGGACCACACTGGACACACAGTTCTTTATGGTGACCTCTTGTTGCTGGTGGGGTTCTCGGGACTTATCTAAGCCATCTCTTTGTCTGTCAGCCTTTTAAGTTTCAACCATTTCTGTTGGATAATCGTCTGATTTGAAATTTGGGGGCTGGAAACTCTATGAACTTCCTTAATAGCAAGTTTGAGGTCAGCCTTAACCTTTCATCTTCCTTTTTAAACCTCAAGAAAGCAGTACATATCTGATGAGCAGCCTGCTTATAACAGTCCTTTATAAGGTTTAAAAAAAATGAAGTCCTTTCTTAGCTTTATTTCCTCTCTAATAACCTCAGTTTTCTCTAGCTATTTTTAATTGTTATTCCTTGAAAAGGATGATATTTGGTTGCACTACCCAACTTCAGTTATGTTTTTTTGTCTAAGAACTTATTTTATAGATGTAGTTTTTTAAAATCAGATTTTGGGGCAGTAAGGATTTCTGGAACTTAAAAAGAAAACAGCTCTCAAGGATAAGGATTATTCTGTGGTTTTGAGAGTTTCCCAATTGGAAACTAGAAACTGAATTTTTTAAAAAAACATGTAATTCCTTGTATCCAGGCTTTTCTGTGGAATTAAGATGGATTATTTTGGGAAAATTCATTTTCCAAGCCAGGAAATGGCATGATGCCTTCAGGGCTGAACTTCCATGAAGAATACTACCATAAACTTAAGAACAGGTATTCTTCAGAATAGGTGAAGTAAATAATCAATATACTGACAAATCATACATTTGAGAGGATTGTGTTTTTTTGAATAAAGTCTTTCTAGTTCATAAAGTGGATGTGGACTTTTTTATCTGTCTCCTGTTAACTAAAGTTATCTGTATTTTTCTGTATTTGTGATATTTAAAGTAGCTACAGTTGAAATTGATTTCATTTTAAGGCTTTTCAATTTCGGTGACTCCTTATCAATCTTCATTTTCAATTGAGATGTTAACAGAAGAGTGATACAAGACTGTGCAGTTGGCCCAATTACATTTTCTCATTGAGTTTTAGTTGCATATAAGCAAGTTAATAGTTTTCTTATATTAGTAAATAAATTGCTCTTTTTCATTTTCTGTTAGAAATTACTATACATCTCTAATTATGTTTTATTAAAATATACCTATAAAATAATCATGTATGCCATAATATGTATAATTTGTTTGAATGAAAGTTTTATATTTTACTTTCAGTAATATTAAAAGCCCTCATTGTGCTTTGATTGCTGAGTTTTTCCCTTTTTGTAGCCTTTTCCTCTAGTCTCCTCTTCCCGGTGGTTGCTAAAGAGAGGTGAATTGACAGCTTATGTAGAAGACACTGTGCTTTTCTCCCGGAGGACATCCAAACAGCAAGTCTACTTCTTTCTCTTTAATGACGTGCTCATTATCACTAAGAAGAAGAGGTAAGCGTTTTTGTGTTGTTGCTCACTGTGTATCCAGTTTCTTTTTGTCTTTTCCATATATATATGTTTATTGATTTTAGACAAAAAAAAAAGGAAGGGGGAAGGAGAGAGGGAGAGAGAGACAGGAACATCGATCTGTTCCTGTATGTGCCCTGACCAGGGATCGAATTGGCAACAACTTCTGTGCTTCAGAATGATGCTCTAAAGAACCAAGCCATCAGGCAGGAGGTATCTAGTTTCAAAGCTCTACAGTTCAAATGCTTGTTAGAGGTTGCCATCCTTTAAAACTTGAGATGTTAGATGTATGGTTTCTGCACCTGGAGTCCTAGTAGCATCTGTGCTTCCTTTTCTTTAAATTACCTGAGCAGTTGAGACTTGGATCATTATGAGCATCACTATTCTATCCAGGCTTTACTGAGCTTTTGCAGTGTGCAGAGCCACTGTTCTAAGCATGTTACACTTTCATCTCATTGCATTCTCATGACATACATCCCTGAGAAGGCCACACGCTTACTACTCCCGATCAGCATTTTTCACATTTCTTCTCCATAGAACTTTTTCTCTGGTTGAGAGCAAGCTGGGTGCAAGTCTAGTGCTCCTTGTAACTTAATTTAAAATCCACTGCTCTTAATGATTGATAGTCTAAAATGTTTCTCCATGACTGGGAAGATGTTGGCTGCTTTTGAATATTTAAGGGAATATAAAGGAAATCAGTTGGTTGGCAGAGTGTTTATATCTCCAGCTTCAGATTTCTCTGCTCGTTTATTCATGTCCTACTCTAGGGAGACATCCAGGAGGAGTAATGTACAAGTCTTTTTTTTATATACTATTTGTTCTGTCTTCACTACACACACACTCTCTCTCTCTCTCTCTCTCTCTCTCTCTCTCTCTCTCTCTCTCTCTCCTCAGCTCTCCTGTTCTCTAGGGAACAGTCATTATTAACTATACTCAGTATATATAAGATTGAAAACATTTTCCTGCTGGTCCTTCATAAATAGTCTATCTTTCCCAGAACGTGAACTTAAAAAAAAAATCAATTCATGGTGTGTTATTTCCACATATGAAGTCAATGCGGTGGGCAGAATTGCTGGCATGTAACAGAAACAGGGGTAGTTCATGGGTACAGCTTAGTCAAGGTGAAGAGAATCATGGAAGCAAACTCCTGTGATACATAAAATAAATATCTAAATTTATCATAAAATGTTTATTTAAATAGTACTGACTTGCTGACGTTTTAGCTTGAATATTCAACTAAATTGGAACAGTGGTTGAACTTTTTTTTTTTGCTCCTCTTGGTCAGACTGTGTTATGAATGATTTAAGCTGCTTGGCTGTCTAGCTGAAATGAAAACTTTGGATGGTCTACTCTGAAAAGCCATAATACAACTGTGATAAATACATAAAGATGCTGGTGATTATTTTTCATGCTTTGGACAGTTGTGTTTCTGTAACTTTAAGAAGACATTATTTCTCTTACCTTGGGGCAGTTTAAATAATCTCAGTAGCTAAGTAAATTTTATAAATAAAATACTGGAGAGACATTATAATGTTTGTATTTTTATGTTTTGTTGGTTTCCTATGAGATAGCATGTTTTTTGGCTTTCTTCGAGATGTTTTGTTTTGGGGGAAGAGTAATTATATATGTGACTCTTCAAATGCCAGAACTCTTGACTTGTAACATTTTGCAGCTGTTGAAATATTTATTCTGTCTCATTGGACCAAAAGCTTTACCAAAACTTTTTATTTTAATGACAAAGTATATCAAACTGATTTTAAATATGTAGTTTTGATTATAATTTCTTCAGTGAATTGGTGAAACCATTAAGGATGTTTAAACCAGTATAGTACAACTTTTATTCTTGAATTTGTATAGAGCTACCGAATAAATACAGATTTTTGAAAGTTAGAATCAAAGCATATGCTAGTCTATTTAGCAGCATACTTTTGCCTCCACAGGAGATTTTTTTAATTAAATTTCGTGTTGCTTTCCTAGCTATCCCACATTTATTTGCTCAGGTATGCTTGAACTTCTACTATAATAAAAGTAAGAGCAAAATATTGTGTACCGTTCCAGTGGAGAGGGAAGCTTGAGTATGTATCTTTGCCTTTACCAAAACTGGAATTTTCTTGCCCTTACGGTGAGCTCATCACACATATTTCTAAGGTGCTCTTGACTCAAGGAATGGCGTTAGAGGCTCAAGTTGTTCTTGACCTGACTGGGACGACAGTGACAAGCAGAACACAAAGGCTTGGTAAACAGGCTGGTTAAAAATGTACAGTATGCATAGCCGTATTTACTCTGCAGCTTCAAGGAGTCAACTGCAGATGCTTCGCATGCCAGAGGCAGCAAGCAGCGAAGGAGATACAACAGCTTTGAACTAGGCAACAATTTAGGTGTGGCCACGAGGCAGAGATCAAGAGAACTACCTGTGCGCCCCCTGATGCCAGGGTTCAGTCAAGCTTAGCTGCTGGGCCTCCCGGAGTCCTTAGCTTTAGGGAGGCTCCCGGGCCACTGACAGACAGCTTGGGAGGACCCCCCTCCCCCCCCCCCCCCGCAGCTCCCCAGTCTGGCCACTGCTTCATGCTGAGCACTTTCTGCAGGTGGCTGGGCTGGGTGGATGCCTCCACTGTGCAGAGCTGTGTTGTTGTTAGTGCTTGTGGAGCAGGCAGTGACCATGACTGTCTTCTAAGACAGGAATTTTCACTTTTTTTTTTTCAAGTATCTAAGGGAAGTTTAAAGTTTCTGTTAGCTCTGGGCTGTTTGTGAGTCACTGTATTAATAATCTCTCCCACCACATTTCGAGAGGACACATGATCAGTCTGTTTTGCATGAGAAAGTGAAATCTGAGGGATTTCTCACAGGTGACCCGGGGACTTTTGGAGCAGAGTTCTCAAATCTGCACTGCTGATACCTTCTGGCTCTTTGTGGGGCTGCCCTCTGCTCTGCAGGGTGTTTCCACAGCGTCCTGGTCTTTACCCACTCTTGGCCAGGAGCACTTTTCTCCCGGGTATGAAGTATGACAACCCAAAGTATCTCCAGGCATTGTCATTTGTTTCTCAGGGCCAAATTGCCTCCAGTTGAGAACCACTGTCCTAGAGTGATGGCAAACTGTCAACTGTTGCCTCAGAGTCTAGAAGGTAAGAAAATGAGCCGATTGGACACAAGCAAATTGCTTGCCATGTTGTACTCAGATTAATGGATAATAATGTATCATACCATGTAATCTGTGCCTAGTAATAACTTACTTATAATTCTCCATTGCAGTGTGTAGACTAGATGCTATGTGCAACCTTAGGGATTAACTACTCTTGTCCCTAGTTTGGCAGTGTGGAAACTGAATCTAAGATCTAAATAGATTCAAACTCCCCAAAGACTTACTTTGTAAGGTAGTTAACTGTCTTATTGTTCTCAGATAGCTGCCTTATATCTGATTTAGGTGTTCCTTGCCAATTTCTTCCATAGCTAGGAATGAGTTTTCTCCCTGTATTAGTTTCTTAGCTGCTATAGCGAGGTGCCATGACTGGATGGCATAAAACAATAGGAATTCATCATCTTGTAGTTCTGGAGGCGAATGTCTGAAATCAAGATATTGTCAGGGCCACCCTCCTTCTGAGAGCCCTCAAGAGAATCCTACTTTGCTTTTTGCAGCCCCTGGTCACTCCCAGGGTTCCTTGGCTTATAGCAGCCTAACTGCCATTTCTATCTCTGTCTTCATGGGTACTCTCTCCTGTATTTCTGTGTGTCTCGAAATCCCCCTCTCCATATAAGCACAGCAGTTACTGGATTTAGGGGCTACTCTACTCTAGAATCAACTCATCCTAACTTCACTACATTTGCAAAGACCTTATTTCCAAATTTGGCCAAATGTACAAGGGATTAGGACTTCAACATATTTTTTGGAGGTCACAGTTCAACCCACTTGACTTCCCCCGCCATTTGTCACTGTCTCACTTAAACATATAATTAATAGATGTGCTGTCATGCTTTAAGCTAGTTCTAGAACACGCGTTTATTTTTTCCAACTTTGATGACATTTTTCATAATTTTGGAATATCATGCACAGGACTTAAACACCTCTATTTGGCATTCTTGTAGGTTATCTTCATTGAAATCACCTCCTTGAAACACGTTTCTTTTCCAGGGTCAGTTCCCTTATTAGTAAAAAGGGCAGTCTTTCCAGGTGGTTGCTCCACAATAAACCTGAAGACTACCCTGACTCTCTGTTCCTTTCTGAGCTTCCCTATTCTTCCAGACAGAACAGGAATTGCTTCTCTCCTATTGCCACTGTCCTTGTGCCAGCCACCTTGAATTTGCCATAAGACGCACCTAACTGGATTCATGCCACCATCCCACCATCAATTTTACATTGTGCAAGCAGAGCATGCTTTTCAAAATCAGATCTACTCAGTTCGTCCCTTGCAAACTACCCTTCCCTGGTCTTACCTTGCACTAAACATAAAGCCTCCCTGAAGCACCTTTATAACCACCAGGATTTGGCACAAGTTTCTTTCTCTGCCTAAATATTCTCCCTACCCCTATACCAACCCCATCGCAGACCTTTTCTAGGCCAAAATCTTTTTTACTGTTTAGGTCTTAGATTAATTGTCACACCGGTGCATTGGGAGTTCTTATAAAATCCTTTAGAGTAGGTTTATATCTGCTGCTTTGTGGTCCCAGAAAACCCTGCATTTTCTCTGCAATGACATTTGTATTACCATGTGTTCATGGTCTGTCTTATTAACCTTTGAATCCTCAGTGCATAGCCCAGTGCCTGGTCTATAATATTCGTTTGTAAATATCTGTTGAATGTCAACTGTTAACAGCAAATGTTATGAGATGTTCGACCTCAGTCCTCAAAGAATTCAGAGCCAAGACTCAAATACAAGTGAAAGTTTCCTTAGAAAGTCATAGGGGTAGAAGAAGTGAGCCAGCTCAGCTGCGTGGACTCAGGAAACAAGTTACAGAGGCAGAAGAAGGGCTCTTTGGAGCTTAGGAGAAAGACAAAGATAACATACCTGAGAGAAGGAGAGCGAGAAAGGTGTGGGTGTACCCTAGAGACAGAATGAGGGAAGAGAGAGAGGGAGTACACTTGCTAGAGAAAGAATGGATGGGGAAAGTCAAGTATATGACAGAGAGAGGGAGAGAGATAAAAGATGAGAGAGAATACATATAGAGAGAGCACATGCATTGGGTTCTTTGTCTGAAGGGTTTTTATCTGCTTTCTGAAGGCAGGAATTTTAGGGGAGGTCTCAGGAGAAGATCACAATAGGTGTGTCCTTTCAGGATCATGGTTGCCACTGATTGGTTAGCGCTAGGGCAGTGTGTCATTAGTCATCGCAGCTAGTCCTGATGTGAGCCATGGCGTTGCCCATGTGGCCTTGCTGCTTTTTTGGGCCTGGAACTGAAACACAACTGAGGACTAGATGCTATCTGTAGTTTGACCAAAATTGTCTCTGTGGTCATAGACCCGATTCTTTGTTCTTAAGATTATTTGAGTGGGTTTTGAGGGCCTTATTGTCTTGAGGGCTGATGCTTAAGGAAGTGCTCATGTACAGGCTTGTATATAGTGGTGTGTGAAGCTTGTCTCCAGCCCCCTTGTTTCTCCTCTAAGGGCGTATATATATCACATGACTAGTGACATGCCCGGGAAGAGGGTTCGGGGGAGGGGGTCTGAATTGTGTGACCAGCAATATACTAGAAAAGGAAAGGTCATTCTGGGGAACAAGATCCCACCCCAGTTTTTCTGGTTGCTGGGTACCCAGGGCTTTCCGCCCTCGTGACCTTCAGTACCTGGCGTTTCGTGCCTACTCTGCAATGCCTGTCTAACTGCCTACTTTATCAAACCAATTATGTAAATGATTAAATATGAACAATAAATGCATGCCTCGTCCTATTTCCCCCTAAGCTAAAAAATCTTTGAATTCTTTTTTATTTTTTAACAGATAGATGATTTTTGTATTCCCCTCTATTATATATTCATTTCTAAGGAAACATTTTAAAATATTTTTGGCAAAAACAAATCTAGATCTTGGTTTATCATGTGGCTTCTTATCTCCTCTGTAGTTTTACCTATAGAATTATTAGGACTGTATTTGCAAAACTGGGCTCTGTAGAGGAAGTTCTTTTTGGCTTGCTTTTATTTTGTACTACTGTGTTAACGTTTTGAGCTGCAAGTAAAAGTATACTAATATGAAAGGGTTAAGCAATAATAATATTGAACTATCATACACACATATAATAAGTTGGGTGAGTTTGGGAAATCCTCTACTCTTTATTCCTCTTTAAGAGATTTACTATTGGACCACTTAGAAAGCTGTTGGCTCTTTGGAACAATTCTCAAATAACAGTGGCTCTAACACAAAAGGCTTTTACCTCTCTCTCCAGACATGAGAGTGGTCAGTCTGACCCAGGGGTCACCAGTAACCCTGCCCCTTTCCATTCTTCAGCTTCCTGGTTTCAGATGTTTCCTGCAGGCATCATATTTTCAGTCAGGTAATAGAAGAAGGCGAGGGTGAAAATCAGAGGCCTAACCAAGGGGCTTGTTCCTCAAGTGGCTTTTCTTTTTTATCAGCAGAGGAAAACCTGTCCCAGACAGTCCCCAGAAGACTTCTTGTATCTCATGGTTTAGCCATGGGTCACAGGACTTTTTCAAGGGAGGCCGGGAAAGCCAGCACTTGACAAAGGGGAACAGGAAAGCCGTGACTGTTTGGTTCAGCCACGATGCGTTCCCCGGGCTGAGCACACTGGGGCTTGAGGGACAACAAGTGGGGAGGCTGGCAGGTGATTAGACAGTAGTTCCAACTACAACTAGGAAAGAAATCCTCTTTTCCACAGAACACCCAATTAACGTATGAGTAGTTTGGGAAATGGAAAGAGCTAACAGACTGTCAGAGGGGTAGGGGGTTGGGGACTGGATGAAAGAAGGTGAAGGGATTAAGCAAAAAACATATATATATATATATATATATATATATATATATATATATATATATATATATATATATATATAACACACAGACACAGCAGTGTGGTGATAGCCAGAGGGAGTGGGGGGTGGCAGGTAGGTCAAAGTGGGCAAAGGGTGGGGATGAGTGGAAAGAGACTTTGGGCTGATAGGTGAATGTTACAGTGTCAGATGATGTTTTATTGAGTTGTGCACTTGAAACCTGTACCCCAATAAATTTAATAAAAAATATCTAAGTAAAAATTAAGAACGTAAAAGAACTGACACCTTTCTTTCAGGGTAAATGCGGGTGGGGGCCATAGTTTCAAAAGTGACAGAAGTGATTGGAGATGAAAACCCACTTCCTTTTGGCTGGTATTGGTCATCCAGCTGGGGTCCTGTGAGCATCTGCGTGGCAGTGCCTCTGCTCCCAGCAGCCAGGCTTGCCCTGCCGCACATTTGGAGCAGATAGATGGGTGTGGTGTGGGTGTTGGGCATAATACCTAAAGAACGCTGAAATCCATTCTGGTCTTGTTATCTATAATAGTAAATATACACATGTTTGGATTTGTTTTCTTGTCCTGAGTTCTCTACACATAAATGATTTAACCATGTTGTTTTGGGATATTCCCTGTAGTTATATGAGTAGGAATCATAATGGTAATAATGATAAGAACCTGTATTATTGAGCATGTATGGTGTGCGAGTCACTGAGCTCAGAGTTTATGTGCTATATATCATTGAGGAATCACAGCAGCCTTGCTTTATGTCCGTTTTACAGATAAGGATGCTGAGGCAGAGAAAGAAAGCCTCTTTTCCAAAGTCTCTCGGCAAAGCCAGGATTCCCATGTGTCTCTGATTTTAAAGTCTCCTCTCTAAACAATTTCTTTATGTTCATTACTTCTTGACTTTATTTTTCTAGAATATTGTTGCCGTTCCTTATCCAATGATAATAGGAAAAACGTTCTAGACGTTCCGCACCTTTTTTGTTTGTCTTGATAAACACGTTTTCCAAAACAAGCTTTTGTGAAGTATTTTTGTAGTTGTAAATGCTGTAGGAGAAAATTAGAACCAGTACCAAGTTGCACTTGTGAGCTTTCCTCTACTTTTGGCTAATCTAGCATCAGAGTGTAAGGAAAAGTTTCCTTTTCATAACACATCCTTCCTGTGGATATTTAAGACAGTAAGTTGCCACTTCCTGATTCCTGTTCCATAAATATTGTGTACATTGACATAACTTGAACTTTATGACACATTACAAATCCTCAGGGTGTAAGAGAAGGATTTTCTATAATAGAATACTACCAGATTATTATCATACATTCAGGATTTATGTTACAACTTAGCATTTTCCGAAGTAGTTTGAATGCCCAGTGGCTTAAATCTGTGCGAGCTCCCTGGAAAGGGTTGTGGTGTCTTTGGTCCCACTTTGAGCTTTTCCATTTTGAAGTATTTCCCTTTATAGAAAGTTGCAGTCACCTCACATTGTCTCTCTTCCTCTGCAGGATAAACGCATTTGTTGGCAAATTAACTTTAGAGTAGCCTGAATAAAAAGGAAAGCTAATTAAGACTGGCTCAAAGAGCTTTTATTCCTGCAGCATAAAACTTGGTTATATCTGACCATGGTGATAGCAGGTTTTAAATTTAAGATGGTGAGCCTGACCAGGCGGTGGCGCAGTGGATAGAGCATCGGACTGGGATGCAGAGGACCCGGGTTCAAGACCCCGAGGTTGCCAGCTTGAGTGTGGGCTCATCTGGTTTGAGGAAAAGCCCACCAGCTTGAACCCAAGGTCGCTGGCTCCAGCAAGGGGTTACTGCTGCTGAAGGCCCCTCGGTCAAGGCACATATGAGAAAGCAGTCAATGTTCAACTAAGGTGTTGCAACGCGCAATGAAAAACTAATGATTGATGCTTCTCATCTCTCCATTCCTGTCTGTCTGTCCCTCTCTCTGACTCACTCTCTTCTCTGTAAAAAATAAACAATAAAAAAAAAAATTTAAGATGGTGAGAGCCCCGTTCCCTTTTTTCTCCACCTTTTTTCCTCTGGCCTCTCTACATACCCTCACTTCCTATGTAGGATGAGTAGTAAGTGTATTGTGTCCTCTTGTCTGTGAGAAGAGTTGACATTGCCATTTATTGTTGAAAGCTGCCGTGATGGAAAAGCACAATCTCAAAGTCTAGAATTAGACAGAACTGGGCCCAAATCCTGGCCATGTGACCTTGAGCAAATTACTCTTAAACTCTCAGAGCCTCAGTCTCCTCCTCTGTAAAATGGGTACAATAATGCATCTTCTTCATAGAATTTTCTGTGAGAATTAAGTGAGAATGCACATAAAGCTCTTAATGCAGTGAGCAATCTCTGCCAAGTGACAGAGATACATGCTGAGTGTCATTATTCCTAGCATTGTGTTTCTCATTCTAAGGATTAAATTATTGTCCTTTGTTTCTAGAATGTTTTGTTGTTTAAAAAATGTTTTGACACCTTTAGCCATTGCTATACATCTGAAAGCTGTGGTGCAGTCTAGGGTCAGACCTAGATTTATGGCCTCTGATATACAGCTTTAGGAAAAATTGCATTTAAGTCCATGCCTCTACCTCCCCATCAAGAACCTGTGTCAGATGACCTACTTCTATTATTTTATAAGTTGATGTGAATCATGTACATCTTGGTAGTAGTATTTTTCATGCAACATCCTTCACAGCTGAGTAGGAGACAGTATAACTTTGTGGCTTAAAAGGTGAATTCATTGTATTTTTCCCTTTTCATTTGAGGAAGTCAGCAGAAGTAAACTTAAATTGGAATGTTGGAATTACTCTGGTAATTTGGAATAACCTTGTTACCAACTTAAGAAGCTGCCTACATGCTCTTCAGAGCTTTTTAGTTCTCGTTAGGCCAGGGAGAAAGCTTCAGTAAGGTGCTAGAGCCTCTGGACCTGCCCATCTCCTCTTTGTCAAGGACCATGGGTCCAGGGCATCCGTGAGCAGCCAGTAAGGTCCCAGCTTATGGAATCTGCAGATCCATGGTGAGAAGAATGGGGAATTCGTGGTCCTTTTGTGGGTCACTGGCTATCTTTTTTGGTGACAGTAAAGCACAACAGATCCTTATCTTACCAATGAATGTGACCCTCATCTCCACCCTCTGTTATATTCTTGACAATGAAATAGGAAGCATGTGGCATGTTTGTTAGTTAGTCTTCAGAATTATTTTGAGGAGCTGAGCAAGTAATGCTGTTAGAAATCAGTTTCTCGGTAAATATTATGCCCTGTTTTACTGGTTGGAGCATTTGCCAAATTATTAATTTCTCAACACAGGCATTTAGATCTAATTATATTTTTCCACATTTATATCTAATTCACTGGCTGTAAGCCAGACATCATTACAAGAGCTTTATATACAATAAGGTAACTGCTCATAACAACCCAAAGAAATTGGTGTTATTATTCCCATTTTATAGATGAGAAAACTGAAAACAGAGAATCAATAACTTGCTCAAATCACAAAGTAAATGAGTGATGGTATAGGGATTTTTATAGACATTCTAAATCAAGTCCGTACCCTGAATTGTTATACTGTACTTACTACTTTAAAATTGTATGTTATTTCACCAAGAACTTGTTTGTATAATTCTAACACCATGCGTTTCGATCACTTAACTCAAAATAAGTTTTAGTATTGTGCAATATTCTCCATCCCAGAAATGTTGAACTAGAGTATTTTTATTCCAGTAGAACACAGGCTTAAATACGGGGATTTAGAAATCATGTTTTCAGACGGAGAGGAGAAACAAACTAAAATCAGCGGAGGAAGAATTCTCATACACCTCTTTAAGGAAGGAAGGAAGACTGTCTTTTATCTGATAAAACCTGGTGTACTCCCATGAACTGACATACTGGGAAAATGGCAGAGCCATTTAAATCCCTGAGAGAGAAGCCAGAGAGCCTAAGAGAGTATCTTGGAGAATGACCCCAAAGAAGCATGACTTAGAAATAGTCGCAAAGGCATTAGAAGATGATAGAATTTCAGGAGGTCAAAAGTGCTCAACATCATCAAATAGAGTAGATGTCAAGAACAATGGTGAAACCCAGGTCTTTGGATTTGGGCCATGATGACCTTGGGGAACAGTTTCACTGGGATGTAGGCACAGGGTCTGAGACAGCAAAAACACAGGCAGCTGCTGGCTGAGGAGACATTTGTCTGGACACTAACAGACAGAAGTAAAGGTTTTTTCACCACAGGGAAGCTGCATGAATGTTTTATAGAAAGCCTGCAGAAAGGAAACTATTGAATAGGTAAAAAATAAACACTAGCTTGGTGATATATGCATAAAATTGTGTTTTGTTTTACATAATTCTTGATAGCATCCTTCCTTTTACATGTAACTCCTTAATAAAAGGAAGAATTAGAGATGCTGTTTGGGTTTTACTTGTCAGATTTTAGCTATAAAAGAAAGTTCCAGAACAATGCCAAAGTAACAGTTAGGGCTGACAATGAGTTGTGGCAAAGCTGTCCTTGACAATCCACTTTTCCCTCCATCTTTCCTTCCATACTCCTGGCTCTGTCTTGGTCAAGGAGCTTATATTTCATTCTTGATTGTCCTTATTATGTACTCAAGACGCTTGCTAATAAGAGTTAATATAGAAATTCCCCTAAGGTATTTGCATGTTTAAAAGCACCTCCCTGATCACAAGGCAGGCCCAGATGGTTCTAAGCCCAGCAGGAGGGCCTATTCTGTCACCACCTCTTCTTCATGACTCTTAAGGACCCATAACTTGGGTCCAAGGAAACATCTTGGTTTATGGAGTGAAATTGGGATCCAACTTTTTATATTTTTTAGACATTTTTCTCCAGATGACCCAATATTATTTGTTGACTAATGCATCAATTCCCTATGGATTTGAAATGTCTCCTATATCATGTACGAAATTCCCAGATGTGTTTGGGGTCCATCTGTGAGCACACTGTTCTCTTTTGCTGATCCATTTGTCAGCTCATGCCCTGTTCTTATCTTTGAATTACTGTAGCTCTACAATACAGTTTTACTATGTCATAAGGCTAGTTCACTCTCATTCTTTTCACAACCTTTCTGACTATTCTTACATGTTTATTTTTTTGCGTGTGTTTTAGAATCAGCTTGATTGCTCCTTCTCCTTGCTGTCCCCCAAAATCACTGTTTGTACTTTTTTTGGATTGTGTTAAAATTATATATCAATTACAAATAACTGATACCTCTATAATATCAAATTTTCCTGTTTATTCAGGCCTTTCTCTGAGTGCAGTATTGGAAGGCTGTCTCTGTATAGCAGAAACTGGTTGAATTTAATCCTAAATATTTTATGTTTTGTGGCTTATAAAGATTACTTCTCTTATTTTTTCTGAATGTCATTTATATATAGGAGAACCTCTTTTTTAACCCAACCACTTGATTGAATTTACTGTCACCTTGTAATATCTTTTCAGTCAATGATGTCATCTGCAAATAATGAGTTGTTTGGAGGGCAAAATTCCATTGTCCAGTAGTCACTCCAGCTATACCCATAGGCATTCACAGACACCTAGAATGATAGTAATCTTCATATCTATGGATTTATTATTTTTAAATTTCTTTTTACCATAAATTGTGAAATATCTCAAATGTATAGAAAATTATCAAACCATAACATACTTATTCATACTTAACAGATACTAACTTTTTACCATATATTTCAGATCTCTGATTTTTATACAAAATACCTGATATAACACTGCAGGTTATCCTAAAGTCTCTTCACCATTATTCCATCTTCTCCTTCTTCTTCCCAGAGTAACTCCTGTGCTGAGGTTGGTGTCTATCATCCTGCACTCCCTGCAGTATATATGTAGTTTTGGTGGGTTTTGTTTTGTTTTTTAATTAAGTGAGAGGTGGGGAAGCAGACAAACAGGCTCCCTCATACGCCCAGCTTGGATCCACCCAGCAAGCCCTCTACCCGGTGATGCTCTGCCCATCTGAGGCTACTACATTGCTTGCCAACTGAGCTATTTTAGCACCTGAGGCAAAGCCATGGAGCCATCCTCAGTACCTGGGGCCACCTTGCTCAAACCATTTAAGCCATGGCTGCAGGAGAAGAGAATGAGAGGGGTGGAGGGGGAGGGATGGAGAAGCAGAAGGTCACTTTTTCTGTGTTCCCTGAGAATTGAGCCTGAGACTTCTACACGCTGTGCGGACACTTTACTGCTGAGCCAGCTGTCCAGGGCCTTGTTCTGGAGTTTTAAAATGTATGTTGTATGCAGTTGTAAATGTTGTCCTGGTATAAAAGTAATAAATATGGTATATGCTCATTATGGATAATTCTAGCTTTTATAGAAATGTAATGGGACAGAAAAGTAAACATATTCCCTAATACTTGCTTTAAGAAAGCAAATATTGGATACCACACTAGCAGGGATGTGGGAGGAATATGGTTTGTTTATTGCTGAGTGGGGTAGAAATCCAGGATAACCATGGGCTTCCACTGACACAGGAGAGGAACAACCACCTGACTACTACAGAGCTACAGTAATCAAAACAGCATGGTATTGGCAGAAAAACAGACACACAGACCAGTGTAACAGAATTGAGAGCCTATAAATAAAACCACATGTATATGGGCAAATAATTTTTGACAAAGGGGCCAACAACAACAACACACAATGGAGAAAAGAAAGCCCCTTCAGTAAATAGTGCTGGGAAAACTGGAAAGCCACATGGGGAAGAATGAAACTCAATTATACTTTGTTCACATATACAAAAAATTATTTCAAAATGGGTCAAAGACCTAACTATAAGATCTGAAACAATAAATTACATAGAAGAAAACATAGGTACTAAACTTATGGACCATTGTCACAGAGAACATTTTATGAATTTGGCCTCAAAGGCAAGGGAAGCAAAGGCAACAATAAATGAATGGGACTACATCAAACTGAAATGCTTCTGCACAGCAAAAGAAACTGACAACAAAACAAAAAGGCAACCAACCAAATGGGAGTTGATATTTGCAAACAACAGGTCCAACAAGGGGTTGATGTTCAAAATATGTAAACAATTCATGCAATGCAACAAATAATTCAATTAAAAAATGAGCAGAGGACCTGAACACTTTTCCCAATATGACATACAAATGGCCAAGAAATATATGAAGACTCTCAATTTTACTAGTATTAGGGAAATAAAAATCAAAACTACAATGGGATACTACCTCACACCTGTTAGAATGGCTGTTATCAGCAAGACAGGTAGTAAATGTTGGAGAGGCTGTGGAGAAAAAGGAACCCTCATTCACTGCTCTTTGAAATACAAACTGGTACAGCCACTATAGAAAACAGTATGAAAGTTTCTCAAAAAATTAAGGATAGAGTTACCATGTGACCCAGCAACTCCTCTTCTGAGTATCTATCCAAAACCCTCAAAAACATTATTTGCAAAGATACATGCACCCCTATGCTCATTGCAGCATTATTCACAATGGCCAAGACATGTTGACAACCAAAGTGTTCTTTGATAGAGGACTAGATAAAAAAGATGTGTTACACAGATACAGTGAAATACTACTCAGTCATGAGAAAAGATGAAATTCTGCCATTTGTCACAACATGGATTGACCTTGAGAATATTGTGCTAAGTGAAATGAGTCAGTTCAGAAAAAGCTAAGAACCATATAATTTCACTCATGTAGGATATAAAACTGAAACTCATAGACATGGACAACAGTATGGTGATTAACCAAAGGAAGGGGGTAAGGAGGTAAGAGAGGGTAAAGGGAACCAAATATATGTATGTTGATGGAAGATGATTTGACTTTGGGTCATGGGCACACAATGTGATATGCAGACCATGTATCATAGAAATGTACAGTTGAATATATATGATCCTATTAACCAGTGTCACCGTAATAATTTTAATTTCTATAAAGGACACTTTTTTTTAAGACGTTATTTATTTATTCATTTTAGAGAGGAGTGAGAGAGAGAGAAATAGAGAGAAGGGAGGAGCAGGAAGCATCAACTCCCATATGTGCCTTGACCAGGCAAGCCCAGGGTTTTGAACCAGCAACCTCAGCGTTCCAAGTCGATGTTTTATCCACTGCGCCACCACAGGTCAGGCTATAAAGGACACTTTTCACCATAAAATACAGTATATAATTTTTCAACTCGAGCATTTAATAGAACCAAAAACTCTGAACTACTTAACAAAAGAATAACTTCCCAAGGGAAGAGTAATTGGGGTATATATTTAACCACATCCTGTTCTCTACAGTTAGTTCTTTATCTTGTTAAAAAATAAATAAAAGAAAGGATTCTCAACAAAGTTTACTGGACTTTAAGTGGATTTTAACCCGCAGAACCATCATTGTTTACACCACTGAGCGACAGACTTATATAGACTTGATCGCTGCACGTGATAGGAGTCCCTGTCTGCACAAAGCAGACAGCCCTGAGGAGCAGCTGGTGAACTTGGAGCACAGATAAGACAATCAGAGGAAGTCTACATATAAACTTCTTCATGGGGTGAAAGGTGGTTTTTCCATTTGCCTTTTTCTGAGCAATTTAACTTCCTAATTACATGATCCAAATTGTTCCAGAGACTATGTAAACCATATGTTTGCGAAAGGCTAGAGACAAACATGGGGAAGTCTGATTAGCATCAGCTTCCCTCAGGAACGGTTTCTTTCCCAGCCCAGTTGAGCCGGCTTTGTACTTACTGGACGTGAGTGAGTAAGCAGAGGAGGGAAGTAAGGTTGGGAAACTTCATCTGGTTATAGAATCTCCCCTCTTCCTTATGCTTGCGCACATATTTTAGCATCTGTGTCAGCATGAGAGAGATAATTGGAGGCTGACTGACATTAGGAGAAGGAGTTTCATTCAGTATTTAGCAGACCTGGGGGGGGGGTACAATTATTTTTAACCTCTGAGATTAAGTGTGTGTGTGAGAGAGCATGAACAGTGAAATGACTAGCAAGAGTGCACTACTTTTCAATGTTTGTTTTACTGGGTTTGAATAATAGCTGACAAAGATAAATCATTCAATAGTATTAAATGAAAACCAGTTTTTTATATTAAATTTATTAGGAGTAGTGAAGAAGTTATAAATGTTATGTGATGAAGAAGTTTCTACAAGTCTAGATAAAATGTGTCTGTTGAACTAGTTTTTCTTTTTTCTTGTTTTTTATTTTTTTAAGGCAAACATTTCCTTTTTTTTTTTTTATTTTGGACTCAAAAGTTAAAACAGAGGGAGAGTTGCCTGTTAAGGCATATTCAATGACACAGATGTGAAGATGTTTAGAAATGGATACCTGGAGGTGAACTCTCAGAGCTGTGAATAAAGTGGCCACAGTTCATCATCCAAAGTGGATATTCCAGAGAATAACAATTATAAACTGGGTCAATGGTCACCCTAGCTCTTAATGGCTTTGTAGTTGTTATCACTTAAGAGAACAATGAAAAACATTCTATCATACTTGATCTACTTATTCTGTCTCTAATTACCTCCAAAGACAAAGATTCAAAGCATTTGTAAAATACAATAGCTGGTATTATTTGTATTTAGGCAAACACTGGGGAAAATAGAAACTCTAAAATGAAGAGGGAAAAAAAGATTTAGGTAGTTTATTTATATTAGTTTTCATTAGTTTCCAGTGAACTCTTGGTCTTGAATTTTATTGGGGACTGTGTAATAAGTGAAAGCACTTTATGCTAAAGACCTCTTTGAATCAGTCATCTTGAATGATTACTTTATAGCATATGCAATTTTTTGCCTCTTTTTTTTTTTTTTTTGAAATGCGAAGAGTATCTAGTTAGTCTCATTGTTTAGGGCACTAAAACATCCAGGTACACAACATTAGGGTGCTTAAATTTTCTGTCTGAAGCAGATTATTTTAACCGAGAATGAGTGTCTTTGACTAATATGTAGTCTTTCTTATTAACTTGTGAGTTGGACCAAGAGCAATTAGGAGGTGCAGGGAGAGGACTATAAGGGAGCCTTCCTTAATCTTGCTTTTTCTCTTTTTGTTGTTGAGTTTTTGCTTTTGTTCTTTTTTTTTCTTTTTTAATATTTACTGATTAGAGGGGGGAGGGCAGTAGGGAGGAACAGGTATGTGCTTTGACCACGTAAGCCCGGGATTTCGAACCAGCTACCTCAGCATTTCATTCAGGTCAACACTTTATCCAGTGTGCCACCACACGTCAGGCTTTTGTTTGTTTGTTTTATCTTGAGTCCTAGGCTATTAAATCTATGCCTGAGATAGCTAGAGAAACATCATAAACTTCTCTTCTTCTAAAAACTGACCGCTTTGTTTCTGGTAAACATGGTCCTTTAAACATAACATTTGCAGAGTGTATCATCCTCTCTTTTCCCTTAATAAAAATCGTGTGAGCTTAGATAAACCTCATTTTGGTGTAAGAAATACTTTTATATACCCTGGTGTGACTATGCAGTTTCAGGAGAGCTTTGAAGTGATCTTGCCATGTGAATTTTCAATTAATAGAGAGTATTACCTTAGCAGCAAAAGGCTTGATCAGAAGGCAGTATTTTGCTTTTATATATGATAACTGTGTTTGTTATTTTTTTGAGAGGACAACTATCAAACTAAATTTTAAAAAAGATCATAGTTTTTCAAAGAGAGTTACAAGGGCATGGTCGACAGGCAGATGTCCAACACTGAAAAAAGTTCTTTTTCTTTTTTTTATTCTTGAGAGGAAGGGAGGCAAAGAGACTACTACTGCGCCCCTTCTGGTATCCACCCAGCAAGCCCACTAGGGGGTGATGCTCTGACCATCTGGGATGCTGCTCTGAGCAACAGAGCTCTTTCTTCCAGTCTAGGAGGAGGCCATGGAGACATCCTCAGCTCCTGGGGCCAACTCATTCCAGTGAACCATGGCTGCAAGAGGGGAACAGAGAGACAGAGAGAAGAAGCAAGAGGGGGAGAGGTGTGGAAGCAGATGGGCGCCTCTTCTGTGTGCCCTGAGCGGGAATTGAACCTGGGACCTCTACACGCTGGGGTGACACTCTACCACTGATCCAACCAGCTAGGGCCAAAAGAAGTCTTAAGAAATCTTGAGCAAATGGCTTATTCTGAAATTTCTAGTATAGTTGACTAGATAAGGATTTTTATTTTCTCTCAATCCCCCTAAGTTCATACATTTGTGTTTATTAGTAAATAAGGTAGCAATTTGATATTGTTCATAGAATATACTCGAATTTACTGCATAGTCTTTTTTTTTTCTTTTTCTTTTTTTTTTGTATTTTTCTAAAGCTGGAAACGGGGAGGCAGTCAGACAGACTCCTGCATGCGCCCAACCGGGATCCACCCGGCACACCCACCAGGGAGTGATGTTCTGCCCATTTGGGGCGTCGCTCTGTTGTGACCAGAGCCAGTCTAGCGCCTGAGGCAGAGGCCACAGAGCCATCCCCAGTGCCCGGGCCATCTTTGCTCCAATGGAGCCTCGGCTGCGGGAGGGGAAGAGAGAGACAGAGAGGAAGGAGAGCGGGAGGGGTGGAGAAGCAGATGGGGGCTTCTCCTGTGTGCCCTGGCCGGGAATAGAACCCGAGACTTCCATACGCCAGGCTGACGCCCTACCACTGAGCCAACCGGCCAGGGCCTGCATAGTCTTTTATTTATTGAACAATTATTTGTTGAGCTCTCCCATGTGAACTGCAAAGGTCCATATTCATGATAGAGGGAAAGCTGTATCTAAGCAGGGTTGGGATTTTTCAAGGAGATGAGGGTGTATGCAAGGAATGATTATAACTAAGTTCCAAGAAATCCAAGCTGAGGGGTTCAGTAAGCATGAATGAGAGGACATGAAGAGTTTAAGGTTGGGAGAAAGGTAGTAACGTCAGTGGGTTGTAGGAACAGGAACTGGCGGGTTGAAGAATTGCTGGGGTTGGTGAGAAGAGGTGAGGTAGAGAAACAGGCAGTGCTGGTTAGACTTGTGTTTGCCATTGGGATTACAGAAAGGTTGTTATTTATAGTAATGACAAGGTCTTTGGTATGATAGTGGGGGGTTGGCTAAAGTAGGGCAGAGAACAAGATCGTTAGAGAAGGAGAAGTCAGGGAAGGCCAGGATACTGGAAGGCTCTGCTACATGGAACTTCAAGAAAGAAGTAGTGTTGGGGAAAGGGAACCATCAACTGAACTCATGAGGGAGGCTGAAGAGTGATCCAGAGGCCTGTAAATGACTGTGCTTGTGAGATGGAGACTGCATGAGCTTCAAGCTGAGGATTTTTGGGGAAGAGGAAGTGACATCATCTAGAAGCAGCAATGAGAAGCAAGGAGACAGCCTTCTGGTGAGGTGGCATTCTCTAGGGAGGGTCCAGTTTCTATTAAGGCAAGAAGGTAAAAGGAGGGGATAAGAAGAATTATCTGGCTTCCCTAAGTGAGGGGCATTGTCAGAGGACACAGTGAAAGTGGTCAGGAACCCGCCAAGGAGCTCAGGGAGGTGGGGCCAGGTTAGGCATGTTCACAGTGCTAGTGGATATGATAACAGGGCAATGATAAGTTCCAGACAGACCAGGGATAGAAGGAGTAGTTCTGGTGGTTTCTGAAGCAGGTGGTGGTGAAGCTATGCATGTTGAAGAGAAGGACGTATTGCCAGAAGCAAGCAGACCTCTGGGACTCTTCTCCTCTCCTGAGCCTGGGTGGTTTGGAGACTGGGAATGAGGCCTTGTTACAGAGAGCTTGGATAGGTTTGGGATTCTGATAGAGGCAAGATTGAGGAAGTGTACTTATTCAAGCATTTTCATGATGCATGCATGTGTCACTAACAACAGTTCCAGGATGCTATAAAATGAAACCTGGAAGGTTTTGTATGTCTTCATACAATTTAGTATATTATAGAAAAATAGTAATTAATAGGTTTAATTGGAAGGATTATACTGAATCATCAACAGTAGATATAATTTAGATTACAATTTATATTTTAAAATAAATTGTACTCTTCTTGCCCTCCACCCACTGCCATGCCTCAAACTGTGACTTAAAAAGTGACCAGGTAACAGTCTTACCCACTGAAGTATTGACATGTTTGTTTTCTTTTTCCTTTTAGTGAAGAAAGTTACATTGTCAATGATTATTCCTTACGAGATCAACTATTAGTGGAATCCCTTGACAATGAAGAGCTTAATTCTTCTCCAGGGAAGAACAGTTCCATGATACTCTATTCAAGACAGAGCTCTGCCAGCTATCTCTTCACTCTGACAGTCCTTAGTAACCATGCGAATGAGAAAGTAGACATGCTGCTAGGCGCCGAAACACAGTGAGTATGGGTGGGGAGAGGGTTTCCAAATATCTGGGATCAGTCTGCCCTGCTTAATTGCCCTCAGTCTATAGACTCCCTGGAAATAGTAAACAGTGGCTACTATTTATTTTGTTGTTGGGTACCTATTACATGCCCAGCGCTGAGTCTAGCTAGCTGCTTTATACAGATGCTGCCCATCTTTTCATTGTGGTCCTTTCAATGTCTTGAAAGATGGGTATTATTTTTGGTGTCCATGAATCCTGATGGATGCTTTGCACAGGAGTCCCCCCTTATTTGCAGGGAGTATGTTCCAAGACCTCCATAGTACTGAACTCTATATATACTATTTTTTTTCTATACATTTATACCAATGGTAAATTTTAATATATAAATTAGATATAATAAGAGAGCAACAATAATCACTAATATTAAACAAAACAATAATTATAACAATATACTGTAATAAAAGTTATGTGAGTATAGTCTCTCTCTCAAAATACGTATTGTACTGGACTCACCCTTTTTCTTGTGGCCATGTGAAATGATACAGTGCCTCCATGATGAGATGCAGTCAGGTGAATGGCGTAGGCAATGGGACACAGTGTGAGGCTCCTATCGACTGTCTTATGATGCAGTTACGGAGGGGCTAACTTGCAGGGAGCATCTATAGCATGAATATGCCGGACACAGGGATGAGTCACGTCCAGGGCGGGACGGAAGAGAAGAGTGGGAGATTTCTTCAAGCTTCTCAGAGCAGCATGCAATTTAAAACTTACGAATTGTTTATTTTTAGAATTTTCTATTTAATATTTCAGACCTCAGTAACTGACACCTGTGGAAAGCGAAACCTCAGAGAAGGGGGTGCTGCTATACTTTAAGTGATGTGATGTTACATTTAGAGAGTGGTTTAAAAATTATTTTACTTTAGTAATGGATAAACAAATATGACCTCTGAGCCCTAGAAATATGACCTACCTGATAGTTTGAGTTTGTGCCATACGTTTTCTTAGATATGAAATTGAAGTCCTTTCTCAGCATCTGCCTTCAACCAGACAACAGAAAGCCCAGTGATTTCTCTTATAAGAGATTCTCAGGTTGGGGGACATACTGGCAAATCCTCTTCCTGTCCTGGGTTTATTTGGCCGTTACATAGCTGTCCGTGTGCGTCTGCAGTTCTGTGAGCAGTTAGTGCCTCGTGCATCGTCACCCAGGGGGAAGGGAAGGGGGCTTCATTTTCAAGTCTGCCTTTTTGACTTGGTCCACTTGGAGATAGTTGACCAATTTATCTGTTTAGAAACTGGAAACCTGCTCTTGGAACAGTTACTACAGACAGATTACACTGGGCCAGAGGGTAGACCAGTGGAGGGGAAGAAGTTTCCCTAATTTTCTGTCCTCTGGTGTTCTTACGCACATCTCCCACCCACATCTGCCAAGGTGCCCACACGGCATGATTAAATGGATCAGCAGCTGCTGAATAACCATCCTGAGACTGATAAAATCTTAGCATAAGTAAGTCCAAAGAATATGTCTACTTTTTGAGAGTATTTTAACATTGTGCCTGGTAATTAGAGACTTGCATTAAAAAAAAAAAGGTTAGCCTGAACAGGCAGTGGTGCAGTGGATAGAGCATCAACCTGGGATGTTGAGGACCAGATTTGAAACCCCAAGGTCGTTGGTTTGATTGCAGGTTCACCGGCTTGAGTGTGGGATCATAGACATGACCCCATGATCACTGGCTTGAGTCCAGAGGTCACTGGCTTGAAGCTCAGAGGTCACTGGCTTGAGCCCAAGGTCACTGGCTTGAGCAAGGGGTCATTGGCTCAGCTGTAGCCCCCCCCCCCCCAGTCAAGGCACATATGAGAAAGCAATCAATGAACAACTAAGGTTCTTCAGTGAAGAACTGATGCTTCTCATCTGTCTCCTTCCTGTTTGTCTGTCCCTGTCGCCCCCCCCCCCCAAAGTTAAAATTAGGAACCATTCATATAAAAGGTGAGAAGATTTTGTATCTCTTGGCACTAGAAATAACTTTTCAAAAGCTGGAAAAAACCTAGAGGGACAGGTTTAGGTCAAGATATTTGAGGTTTGAAAACAGCCAAAATAGAGTGTTTCACAGAAACTTGAGGAAAAGAGTTTCATCATATGTGTTTGTTTATATGATAAAGAAATGCCTTTTCCTAAAGGTCCCAGAATTCTTGTATTGAAACTGCTGAAAGCCTGACACATTCCCAAGCTGTGCCACTGCGTCTTCCCCTCCGTGGGGCTGACTTGAGGTAGATGTGGTGATTGCTGGTGTGTGCAGGTGACCCACAGGAAGCACACCCAACCTCAAGGCTGAGGAGGGCGTCATAAAGTGACTGAACTCCTTGTCCAGTGAAAACAGTGCTCAACTTCCTTTGGGCAAGCCAGTCTTAAAAAGAGTGTTTAATATGTCTGAACTTTGGATTTTATAAGACATGAAGGGTAAAAACATCTTAAACACTTTGGAGGTTCATGGTTGTCCAGATGTTCTAGAGAATTTTTAGAAACAGATTTTCTTTCATCACTTTGGTTAGCGATAGTGAAAGTGTTGTTGGTTTTACTCTGTGTTTTCCTTTTCCTTGTGTTTATAAGGACTGTTTATTTTTTATTCAGGCCTTGCCAGCTCTTGCAGAGTTCTTCCTGGCTGTCTGATTTATAATTTATGGCCTCTCCACCACTTGTCCCTCAGATTGCTCAGAACGAGTAGGAAGTAAATTGGCATGTCCAGTTCTTTCTATACCAAGGCTAGGTTCTTTTCTGGGATGTTCTGTCGCATTATTCCCCCCACCTGCCTTTTGATCATACAATGGTGTATTCATTTCCTCAGTTAGAAATATTTTCAGAATATCTAGTTATGTCACCCGTAAACTCATGGGTATGACTCATATTTGTAGTTCTTTAATTAATGGGAAGAGAACATTCCGGAAAGGGCACAGGGGCAGCTGTCTTCGTGGGTACAGAGAGAGTGACTCCCTCGCTCTTCCCACCACCAACTCAATTTTAGTTCAAAAGTAAATAACTGGACAAATACTCTTAAGCATTCAGACATAAAATAAATAGCCTTGGTGTTGAAAGAAAACATATTACACCCTCACACACTTTTCTTTAAAAGCAACAGGCTGTTTTAAAAGTCTAGCAAATTGTTATGTACCATATTTGGAGATGGGCAGGTCATCTGTAAGCTACTCGGGTTTTGAGCAATCAGAGTTTGGGTCTATCTAGAATGTTTTCTTTGCTTCTAAGATTTGTAAAATGTCTAGGAGAGTATATGTTTTTCATGTTTTGTCTGTCTTATGCACAGTTCATATGGTTCATCAGCAGCAATCTAGTGGGGAAAAGAAGGTTTTCACCACCATACCAGCCTTGCATCATCGTAAAACTTCAGACCAGTCACGTATATCCTTTGTCTACTCAGTCTTTGATTTGAAAAAGAATAGGGTTCATCTCTAAATATATATCCTTTTTTGAAAAACTGTTCTCAGTAGAGGCCACCTGGGGATATATAAAATGTACAATCAGCAGTAAGAAGGGTGCCGCTGTTGGGCACAAGGACAGTTCAACTGTCATGACAGTGACCTTGTTGAGGAACAGACCAATAGCATCGATTACATAAGGAATGCAAAAATGCTCACCTAAAGGAAAGTGGGCAAACACCTGGTGAGCAGCTAGGGTGTGCCAGGCACCCAGCCAGCTGTAGAATGTGAGGCGAGGCCTAGGACTGTTTCCAGAGAAGGATGGGACCCCAGAGCTGAAGGAAGTAGCTAAGTGAGGTGACAGTAGATCTCACTTCCTCTGGATCTTAATTAAGAACTGTCATGTTTAGACAGATATGTGGTGACCCCCTAATTATACATCTGTGGTCCAGTTCCCTACTTTCCTCAAAGGTAAAATGAGACTCACAGAGGTGAAGTGATTTGCCTGCAGGAAGTGAGTTACTGCCAAAGCTGGGACTAGACCCTGCCCTTCCTCAGTGCAGAGTCCCTGGGAATGAAGTGGAATCTCCTTACTGAGAAGCTACCTGCGGTGTCGACAGCCCCGCCCCCACGTTGCCACCCACGTTGGCCTTGCTCTGTATTGGGAATGGTAGCTTGGAAGCCAGTTGCTATTAAGTGTGAAACTACTAATGTGGTTTGTTTTTTTTTAGTCTGTAGACTATAAAAAGGAAAAAGTTTGTGGAAACTTAGATAGTAAATTTTTAAAAAATCATATGTTTTGAAATATTTCGTATCAAATGCTGAATAATGTTGTATCCTAAAATTTACTGTCTGCTTTAAACTACCTTTTTTGTTCCTCTGCCTGTGTTTTTCCCACTTCCGAAACCACCTCTTCAGACCTCCTCAAATGACCAATGTCTCCCCTCTAAGGACCCAGCCAAGTCTTTCCTCTGCTGGGACACTCATCACGTCATTGCTGCTTGTGGTGATGTTTCCCCAGGAACTGCGAGAGCCAGCCACGTGCACCCTCCCCTTACTGTATTACTCCCGACTCCAACCCACCCCTCAGTCTCTCCTTCCTGCTACAGCTGAACTTCGTTTCTTGCCATGACTGTAGTCATTTTTATTGGGCACCAACATCCTTGCAAGTGCTCTTCTACACACTGGGATATAGCAGTGAACAGTGCAGAGACCAGGTCCCTGCCCTTGGAGACTTCTGTTCAAGTGAGTGTGCCTTCTCTGTGCCTTCTGCCCTCCAGGAGGGTGACTGGACAGCAGGGAACTTCAGCCAGTCGGCCTGGGCACATGGCCTACAGTGAGCTGGGATACTGTGAAAGTGTTTCTTCTTGATCTAATTAAAAGTAAACATGAGCCTGACCAGGCAGTGGCACAGTGGATAGAGCCTTGGCCTGGGGCACTAAGGACCCTGGTTCAAAACCATTAGCTACTGAGTTCCCCAACACGCATGTGTCTGTGAATCATCCCCTTGACACCGCTATGAGTTATCCGGTCTGGAGACGTGGTGTCATTTCTCATGCTTCTGGTCTGAACGGGTCCATCATGGGCGGTTCTTTCTGTACAAAAGTCCACGGCCGCATTCCACGTGTTTCCATTCCACCACCTCCTTCCTAGGACTTCCTGCATGTCACTTATCTTTGAACCACTGTGATAGTCTAGTAATTGTTCTCCTTCTCTTCAGTTAGTTCTGTGTGGTTTTCTTACTAAGTCCCACACTCAGCTCCAGCTTTGTCCTTTCTCTTTGTACATAGCAAGTTCCCAATAAATATTTTTGGAATTGACCCACAATTAATATAATTAGCTTTTCTTTATTCAGGCAGGGCAGAACCATAATAGTCACATGCAAGGAAGTACTGCCTCTCTTGTCAGTCTCTGTTCACTGTCTTTTTCATGCAAGCCTTCTCTAGATTCCACTTGTTTTTCAACATTTGCTAATTAAGAATATGGTTAAAGTTTTTTTTGAGGTTGTGTATCTAAATCATGTATACTGTGATATCTATTTGCCTGTTAAAGATCTTAAGTTCTTGTATTGTTAATGAGACAGTAGTCTGTGAAGAATACAAAAGTGTACCTTTTACTACTGTCATTTCCTTTCCCTCTGGGCCTTTCAAGAGGAATGTGGGAGCCAGAGAGTCCCCTTTGTCTGCCCTCATTAAAATGAAGCCCAGACAGCTGCTGCTGGCACAGACCAGAGGCCGTGGCAAGTGGTGTCCTTGGCATCCTGTGTCCACAGTGGAATTTGGGTGGTGTTTGGGTCCAGCACAAGCAGTGATGAGACGTCAGAACCTATTCAGTGGTGAATGCAAACTTTCTTCACCTGTTGTATTCAGCTATAAGATATTATCACCTTACACTATAATCAGAGATCCTTCTCCAAATCTCTCCCTCTCAAAGAGAGCTAGGACTCTAATAAATATGACCAGTACTGTCAATCGTTCAGACGGCCCATTCCTGGACCTGCTGATAAAGGGGCATTGTTTGCAGGGAGTCTTTTGCCCTCTTCCTGCTTCTGTTAATGATTTAATCTACAGCAGGAAGTCCATGGCATGGAATAAAATTATAATTTGTATGTCTGATATATCTTATATATCCTTTAAGAAAAATTCACAACATAGACATGACAATTTATATGGGAAAAATATATCTATTACAAGTTGTAGTATTTTCTCCTTGTTGCATTTAGAATCCGTGTCCAATAATGATCTACTTGTACAGTGTCTGTCAGAATTCTTCATCTTTTGTGATCCTGATTACTGGCCCCAGTAAATGAAATATCACCCCAGGAAAGCAGGTGATACTATGGGTCTTTTATTATCCAGGAAACAGATAATTGATCTGCTTTAGGTTAACTCCAGGATTCTGGGCCAAACTAGGACTCATGAGCTATTAGAGATGATAAACAAGAAATAATTAAAAATAATAATTTAACCTTGTTGCACATTACAAAGCCTTAATTTTAGAACTCTCTGTGGACGAGGGTAATTATTTTGCTTTGGTTAGATTTTTTTTTTAAATTAGGTAAATTGAGCTGCAGTCCAGCTTTATCAGGCTTTGTCACACAGCATTCATAATGACATTTTTTACCCTGTGGGTTTCCTTTAAACTCACCTAGTTGAACTGAATGTCAGAATGAACAAAAACAGCATCCCCACTATCTTCTTCATTATGAAGCCTCAGGGGACTTGTCACCAGAGGCCATGGGTGTAGGGAGTTCAACAGGAACCAAGGTACATTTATAGGTGTGAGAAGGAACACCAAACAGTTCTGGCGAATGCCGTTAAGAGGACGACAGAGGGAGGTGAGCCAGCAGCTGACGTCTCTGTGTCTGTGGAAAGGTCAGGAAGAACTGTTCAGGGGTGAAGTCCTCTGCCGGCGCTCTGTGCGGCTCAGCCTCATCCACAGCCCTGCCTCTTTGTTTCAAAGCTGATTTTCCACTTTCCCAGTGTGTAATCTGTCTTTTCTAGTGGATGCCTGGTATTCAAGGAAAAGTCCAGCTTTGCTGTACCTTCGACTTTGGTTCAATTAAGTTTAGAGCAACTGGGTTTTTAATCACAGGAGAGTCAAGATGAAGAGCCGCCCCAGCCAACTCCTGCATGGGAAACCATGGCTGCATCATTTCATGCCTCATTTCAGATAGAGAATTTGGGGGTTTCACAGGGATGGCCAAAAGCATCTCTTCCTGTATCCTTTTTGTCCCTGGGTCATGTGTTCTGTGCAGTGCACTCTGCCCCAGCACATCACAGGCCGCACTGGGTTTTGTGTTTGTGTCCTGCCCCATCTGTTCCTTAACACTGAGCACGGTGAGCTTCAGGGAGCCCGGTACCTCCCTTCGCAATCTCAGCCTAGCATGGCCCCGGAAAAGTGGGCGCTCAGTGAACAGGGAAGAAAGGAGTGGTCAGGACAGGCTTAGAAGTTGGTATGCCCAGGTCAATGGTAGGGCAGCCCTCTCTACCCTCTCACTTAGTTTGGGCAAATGGAGAAATCTGTGAACTGGGTGTGGGGTGCACTGTGACTTCATGTGTGACTTTCGTATTGTCCTCAGAGAAAAGGCTGTCTGGAGTGAGCTCCGGACTTGGTATCTCAGTTTAATAATGGGTATGCCTGGGCCCTGGTTTTTCTCATTCTCAGAATTTCGTCTTTTATCGAGTGTCCCCTCCCTGCTTTGGAGATGCTGTCCTTCCTGCTTGCTGATGGGAGAGAGCCCTTGGCAGAGCTCCCGGAGACCCTGGGCGAGTGGTGGGGCTCTGACAGCATCAGACTCCATTGAAGCTATTTCAAGAAGGGGCCCCTTTCAGCAAGGGCAACAAGGAGTGTCTTGTTCTGTCCTCTGGAGTCCCTGTGAGGGGCCGCCGTGTCTAAGGGATGCCATTAGCATCCAGGCAGCATGCCACAGGAGTGAGAGATTTCATCTGGACTTCTGGAAACTAGCTGCAGGGTGAGGCCACCACTAGAGCTGGCCAGTCGATACCAGGGCTGTGCCATGCCAGGGAAAGCTTACATGGACTGCAGACAGCAGCGAGTCTGCCTAGTGATGCCGAGTAAGCCAGAGCAGGCCTGAGTTATGGGTGTGGCTTGTAGCGAACACGGCTGGGTCATGTTCGGCTTCTCTCGGTGAGCAGGTCTTCCATCCAAGATACTTTGTTTTCAGTTGCCTTTATGCTTTGCAAATTCTAGTAGAGCCTGAGTTAAAAAAAAAATCTTACACAACAAAGTGATGATAGCAAAGATTTAAGGGTTTGCTTGGGATTATTTTAAAGGAAATTGTACTTTAGTTGTTCCTGAAGCCCTTTGTCATGTGTTAGAGAGCGACAGTGTTTAAAAGCAAAGCAATATCATCAGATGCTGTTTAAACTGAGTATATTCCTCCTTGACACAGAAGCTAAACCAGGTCCCAGCCTTATCTTTGTCTTTTAAAGAGGTCTCTCTCCCAGCAAACTGCTGTTGCCATGCTTCCAGCCATCTCATTATTTTGCAAGCAGCTGCTAGGGAACACTACCTCTTGGATCCCAGACCACCTGGCTTTCTATTTGACTGCAGCATATGGCTGTTTTACTGTGAGAGGGTACTTAACACTCCAGACTTTAGCTTTGTCCTCTGGGAAAGTGGAAATAATCATGGAAAGATTTTCTTCCAAGCTTGTTGTAAAGATTGCATTAGGTGGTACTTGCAAAATATAAAAGAGTACCCTACCCGGCTCCATAAAACTGGTCAGAACAAGACTCCATTCCTACGCTCCTGGGGTTCCTGGCCTGCTGAGAAACAGGGAAGTCAGTAAACGCTGGGGGTTCCGTGCAAGATGAGTGACAGTGATGTCATGGGTCCACGGTGTGTTCTGAGTCTCTGTTATATGCCAAGCACTGAACTTTGTAGATATGATGCCTGCCTTCATGAGGGTTACAGTTAACCAGGAGTGTGCAGAGAGGACTGTGTGGGAAGAGGATCGTCAGACTGAGACTGGGGCGAAGTACGGGTCTGCATCAGAAGAGGCTCCCTGGACAGGGAGGCGAAGCTTGTGTTCTCAGTGTGGATGTCTCAAACAAAAAAGTCAAAGGTGGACAACATAGGATTTCATTTTCATAAAGAAAAGGACAGGCGAAAGAAACATAGTCTCTGAGGATGGAAATCACAACAATGGCTCCCTTTGCAGGAGGTTGATTGGAATGGGAGTGGAGGGAGCCTCCTGGCGGTCTCCTGACCTTGCAGCACATGTACATGGGTCTACCTAAGTAAACACAGACACGTGAGAGCAGTGCAGAGCTTTATTTAGTGCATGTTTTCAATTAAAAATTTTTTAAATAGCAATTATGGGTTCGCTCAGTTCAGTAAAAACAGGGAGGGAAGGTCGTATTTGAGGTAAGGTGTGGAACAGCATGACATGTTCCAGTGGATGAAAGAAGGATGGATGCACATGGAGGGTGAAGATGGGGTGACAGTGAGATGCATCTTTTAGGTGTAAGCTCTTAGGGGAGGAAAAATGTTTTTCAAGTTCTGATAAAGACATCCCTCCTTGAGAAGGTAGGGTGGCACTAGTAGAAATGAACCTTGGTTGGAGTTAAGGATGTTAGAACTTACATGTCGTGTCATGTTCGCATCCTGCTGACGGGCTTTTAGGGAGGAATGCGTGACAAGGGATGTCAGGTGTTGTGTCTGCCGTGTAGCATGGGTGGAATCAAGCTGCTTAAGAGATTTCAAAGTGTATACGTGTATTTGGTTCATTTAATTGTAATCTCAGTGTTTGACTTTCCAAATCATAAACTATATTATGGAGTGGTGTTTGCATACCGGAAACTTTTGATCCTTTAGTTAAATATTTTGTTTTATTAATTATAGATTAATATTGTATTAAAAGTCTTGGGGTTTTTTTTTCCCCTTGAATTATTTTGGCTGTACTGATTAAGCCATTTTAAGTATTTGAGAACGGTCTAAAACGGTCAAAAAAATTTCTATTTCAATAAAGCTGATATTTGACAATATTAGTTGTATGGGGAACAGAACTTTATGTCACGTTTCTCATCTTTTCTGAAAGTGGTTTGAGTGTGGCGGGAAGGGAAGAAGAGTGGAGAGGGTGATTTACAAGGACTTTTTCTTTTGAAAGAAAATTTACTTTTTTGATATGTTAAACTTGAGATTATCAGTGTACTAAACATTTTTTTGTGATTGCAATGTGTTAGTGCTATCCGCTCTTTATTAAACTGTTACATGAGAAATTCCACTTAATCAATGGCTAGCCAAGTTTATTCATACTCTTGACGATGACTAGTCTTTGGCCTATATTAAGCATTCCAGATTATCACTTTAAAACTCTTAACCCTTGATTTGAAAACCAGCCCCATATATCCTTAGATTATCTGTCCCGTTTGGAGGGAATGGCTTTGCATTTTATTCTGTGTCTGAACTCCTAGAATCTTTCAACTGGGTGTCCTCTCTGTGTTTAGGAGTGAGCGTGCCCGCTGGATCACTGCCCTGGGACACAGCAGTGGGAAGCAGCCTCCAGACCGAACTTGTAAGTAAATCCAGGGCTGTCTGCTCTGGGATGTGGAACGTGGAGAGGCTCTGCCCCCTGCTGGACGCTGGGATATTAATCGTCCCCCAGAGTTTCCTTCCTGCTGCCCCTTTTAGAACTAAGAGATCCCTGCTTTGGAAGTCAAGGAGGCTAAATTCAAATTCAAGGCTCGGTTCTTCTTTGTTGTATAAACGTGGTGAATTGTTGCATATCCACTGCGAACCTGTTTAACCTTCTACAACTCAGGTGCATTATGATAGACAAACAGGGTTATTGTGAGGATGGAGTTAAATAATATGCACAGAAAGCCCTGCTTGGACTGTAAATCTCTAAATTTCTAGCTACAGTTAAGGCTTGTTAGCTTCAAGGCTAAAGCTGTATGGACAATCTAAATCTAAGCTGAAATGTATTTTTAACCTTAAAGAAAATTGCATTACCACTCCTTTTGACATTTTCTTTTTTTAAGTGGTAATGTTAACAAAATGTATTTCATTCTTCTGGAGAGCTAGGAACTGGTACAGTTACAGGGGGTGTATTAGTGCCTCAGTGTTGATGTTATGCTGGTTCTAGCTGGAAGGTCAAATCCAAAGAATAAGGGAACCAGAGGCAGATTTAACGGCAGGTGCACCAGCCATGTGCCCTGGGCACCCTGGGCCCCAGCTTCTGAAGGGCCCTGCAAAACCCCAACTTCACACTTTTTTTCTAATGTAAAGGGCCCAATATTTTCTTCTGTGCCTGGGGCCTCAACCGACTGTAATCCGCCTGAGGGCAACAAAACTGGTTGTCCTGGAACAGTCAAAAACCATAGCTGTAAGCTTCGAGCCACAGCTGAAGTGATTGGTATAAAAGTTCCTAGAATTAAGTTTTGTATTAAAAAACAAATTAAGAAGTCTCGTCTGTCAGTACCAAGTCACTGAAGTTAATGGTTTTATGATGACTTAGCATAATGCGGAACCTTTAAAATGTTTTTTCTAACTTCCAGTTGGAGATCTTCTATTCCTCAATCTCTTGGCAGCTTTTCTGTGCTGCTACTGATGGGTTTGGGGAGCACGTTGGGTGAGAGCCTGGAGAACGGGCTATATTGTGGATTTTATCATCAGTTGCGTGCTCTTAGCAAAGTACCTAACCTGTTCCGCCTCAGTTTCCCCAGTGCACAGTGGCTGTTTTCTGCTCCATTGTGTGACATGACTAACGTGATGGGATTCAAACATCATAAAAGGCCTCTCTAGACTCTGAGCTTCTAAAATTATAAAGTTCTTAGCTAAGTATGAGAGTTCTTGGAAAAGATCTGCTTCTTGATAAAGCCTAACTTGTTTCTATCCATGCCAGCCCTGAATTGCACAGAAAGACTGAGTAAATGTGCACGATTGATTTGTACCTGTTTTGTTTTTCCCTCTGCTCCTAGAAGCTCATGATGTTCCCTTTCCTCCTCAGCACTGACCCAGGTGGAAATCATTAGATCATTTACTGCCAAGCAGCCTGACGAACTCTCCCTGCAGGTGGCAGACGTGGTCCTTGTTTATCAATGTGTCAGCGATGGTGAGTGGGAGTGTTCTTACAGGGCATACTGGTGGTCCAGCATTCAGGGCATGAAGAACTAAAGTGTCTCCTTTTTGTTACTAATGCTTATATCCCATCTCCCTTCGGTTTTCTCATACGCACCAGCCTCTCCTCTCTACACGTTATTGCTGTTGCATGGTTTTGAATCAGGATGCAGTCACATAGCTTGTTATTCAAAAGGAATTGTGAAAAGTTATCCTTCTTTCCCAGTGCCCCCGTGACCTACTTCTCATCTCCAGAGTTCTTTCTTCCTTACTTACACACACACACACATATTATATTTTCCTGCTGCCCCTCCCAAAAGCATCCTCTCACACAGCTCAGCCCAAGCACACATCCTGTCTCCGCTGCCTCACTTTGGGGTTTCTGGTCATGTGCTGCCCCTGGTTTGGCAGTCATTCTGCCTTGAGACCTTCCTCCCTCTCACCTTTCATCTCTGTGATTCCCAGCACCCTCTTGGAGCCGAGCACAGTCAAGGTTCATCCAAATACGTGTTGCTTCATAAGAACTCTGTTCTTCTTTGCAGGCTGGTATGAAGGGGAAAGACTGCGAGATGGAGAAAGGGGCTGGTTTCCTATGGAGTGTGCCAAGGAGATAACATGCCAAGCTACAATTGATAAGAACGTGGAGAGAATGGGACGCTTGCTAGGACTAGAGACCAACGTGTAGCCTCTCCGGTGGCCTTGTGTGACTGTGAAACTTGCATTACATCGTGGTGGGTGGGTTGGTTCCAGGCTGGTTTCCTTGTTAATTAGAACACAGCACATTAACTCAAAGAGTGAACACATTTGCCTTTAAGCTTGCCAGGCAGTTTTACGCTCACAGGAAGACAGCTACTGGATACAGTTTGTAAAGCTTGGTTCGTGTATGACCCTCCTGCAAACCTCTAGGTCAGCAGAATGGCTGAGCAGTCCACTTCAGGGATCAGGCGGCCTCAGCTCCTCCTAGTTGCACTATGTCTGACTTAAAACATGTACAAATGCAGTACCCGATTCTCTCTGCTCTCACTTCACCAAGCATATCCCATCCCTCTTTATGCAGCTCCTTGATGTGATTTACCCAGCATGAGCAAGATTTCTGTATCTTGAAGGAATACCCAATTTTGTAAATATTTTTCCTGCTCTTACAGTTTAGATCTGATTAGAGTGCTATGTGGATTTTAACAAGAATTGATAGAGTTCTGAAGGTGAACAAAGTTTTATTTAAGCCTCTTCCCAGGAGAGGGAAGTCAACACTTGAAGTTTAGCCACCTCCCTCCTCATTAGGGAAGTAAGGAGGCCTTGGTTTGAAGTTAAAAAAATAAAATCCATCTTACCCAATACTGCTCTTAAATCAACATAGCCTAATACAACTAAGCTACTCTAACAACATGGAATTTAGATGGTTCACGTATGTGAGAAAATCTTAAGTATAAGACAGGGCTCTAACTTTGAACATACTCCCAAATGAGCTGATAAACTGACGTGAGGCTGCTTGGCCTTCAATCATGCAAGGTTTTCAACTCTTTCTACTCCCATTCATTTCCAAATAGGAAATGGGCTAAAACACAGTTTATAACAATATCAAGGAAAATAGAATTAGGCCTTAAAAGGTATCAAGAAGCCAGCATGGTGCTTAATAGAAATATGACATTTCACCCTTCCTGGGACCCATTTAGTCTGCACTGAAGGCCTCGTGAGCTGGATCAGAGCCTCTTCATGGCAGGTGTCTGCAGAACTTCATTTCTTCCACTGGTGCCAGGAGTGAGCAAAATCATTTCTAGAGTGTGTTTCCTAAAGAGGGCACAAAGGCCCAGGAGACTGAGAGGGAAGAGGTGATCTTGACTGGCAGCTGTTTCCTCTGCTCCATTCTCTTCCAGATGCGTTATTCAAGGGCTCAGATCTATGTGGGATACACTCCAGCTACTATATCCAACCAGGTACCCAAGTTGGGAGGGAAGTTGCACAAGCGCAGGGCAGGAAGTCTAAGTGTAAGGACTGAGCTCCTGTGCCCTACGTCTTGCCACTGCAGCAATGAGTCAGCGTGGGCACCCTGGGCCTCCTGGCCCCTGGACTGCTCTCCATTACCTGTGCATACATTTCTGGGTAGAAAACACACTCCAAACCCTGAGTTCCTTGAGGTCTGAAGTCACAGCAGTGGGCCACAACAAGAGATGTTTTGGGGTTGGTAAAAATGAAGTCTGTCTCCTTTAATGTCACAGACTTTTTGTAGGAGAGGCTAACACATTGTATTATCTAATCGAATGTGATGTTATCATTGAGGAAGGAAAGTAAATTTGTTGCTTGCAAAAGGATCATTTCGCATTGTTCTTGCTAATACTCAGAAGCTAAAAAACAACTCTAAGTCCTGTGAATTAATTTATAAGATGTTAAACAGTTTTGGAAACACATGCATCTTGTAAATCAAAAGCCTTACTAAACAAGCAGGTTAATAATGTTATTAGAAGAAGTGTTGTTTTAAAAGTGTTGAACACATTCACAATGTTTAAATTCAACCGTGAATTGTTGTTTTTATATGACAGTATTGTTTTCCAACTTAGTTCAACTTCTAGAATAGCTTCTCTGAACTGTGTGATTTCATTCAGTGACCTGTGGAGAACAGAAATACTCAGTTTTGTCCCAATGAATTGAAAGTGCTTGTACACTTTTGGCGAAATATATGCATTTATAAAGATTTTGTATGTACTTGTTTATTTGTTCTGAAGTGATTTAATTGATTGTAGGGTGTATTCATTTAAGTATATAGTTTGCCGAATTCTTGGCCAAATCAGAATTCTAAAAAGAGATCAGCAGCTGACAATGAAGGGGACACGCCTGTCCTCCTTGGGTGTGTGCTGACATCAGCTGCCCTAGAAGGCTGGAGCATTTTTAAGAGCTAAGCCATACTGTTTCTTTTCATAGTTTACACAAAACTACAGGACTGTCTAGCTTATCTTCAATAGTTCATAGTTCTCTACCTGCTGTTGACCCCTGGAGTATATCTTATCATTCATTTTGGCTGCACAGTATCTAAACCTTCGTGCTTTTAAATTTTTTACCACCCTGTAAATCTTGGTGGAAGGCAAAGAATGACTTCTGTATTAGTTTTCTTTTGCTGTGTAACAAATTTCTATGAAACAACACTCATTTTTTATCTCACAGTTCCGTAATCAGTTCAGGATGGTATGGTGGGGTTCTCTGCTTAGAGTATCACAGGTTGAAGTCAAACTGTTCGCTGGCTGATTTCTCAACTGGAGTTTGGTGTCTTCTTTCAAGCTCATACCTGTTTTTCACACATTTCGTTCCTTGTGGTGATAGGACTGAAGTTCCTGTCTCCTGCTGGCTGCCAGTGTGGGGTGACAAAGGGAATGCTCACAGCTTCTACTGGCTGTTTATATTCCTTGCCAGGTGGCTGCTTCTGTCTATTCAGGCAGCAGTGGCATGTTGAATGTTCTCATACTTGGGATCTCTCTGACTACATACTAAGTATGCTACCAGCTGGGGGAAAACTCTGCTTTTCAAGAACTCATTATTTATTACTCCCACAGGATACTTTCCCTTATGATTAACTCTTCATTATCTGATTTGGGATTTTAGATCTGCAAAATTCTTTTGCCATGCAGTGTAATAGAATCACAGGTGCAACACCAAGGAAGCAGAGATTAGAGCATCTTAGAATTCTGCCTACAGCACCCACTTGAAAACTTTAAAATTCTAGGTTAGTTTGCCAGCATTCCTTGTAGCTAAAATAGAGCCACGTGACAGGACACACCACTTAGAGGAAGCTTTGTTGGATTTCCATGCAAGCCATTGATGGAGAAGGAGTGCCATCTCTGGAAGTGGGGGGGTGCCTCCTCCATCCTCCATCCCATATTACTACTACGTTTGCTGGATTTTGGAAGAAAAGCTACAGACAGGCAGAGATAATCCATGGACTTGCAGTACTAAATAATGCAGGCCAGAGATGAGTGCCAGGATCTCCCTCGTTGTGGACTAGGTCTCCAAAGGTTTACTCTGGAGTGAGGAGATGAATTCTGGATGACTGCCAGTTTGCTCTTTGGGCTTCTAGATACTAAGATCCTGTAAGCAGGAAACAAAACCTGCTCTGGAAGAAGTTAGCATCATCTTAGTTCTCAATTATTTCCAAACACTAATCCTCAAACAAAAAGTTCAAAAAAATACTGAGACACAGCATCAAACTTTAAATTGTAATACAGAACATACAACCACAAGAACTGATAGAAAAAAAACAACAGCTAGGTATTGTGGAATTGGGTTTATTTACAAGATTGTTAAAAGAGATACTGGTAAGCTGGAAGGGAGGCTATAACAGTGGTCCCTAACCCCGGGGCTGCCGACCGGTAGCGGTCCGTGGGCCATTTGTACCGGTCCGCAGAGAAAGAATAAATAACTTACATTATTTCCGTTTTATTTATATTTAAGTCTGAACAATGTTTTATTTTTAAAAAATGACCAGATACCCTGTCACATCCGTCTAAGACTCACTCTTGACGCTTGTCTCGGTCACGTGATACATTTATCCGTCCCACCCTAAAGGCTAGTCCATGAAAATATTTTCTGACATTAAATCGGTCTGTGGCCCAAAAAAGGTTGGGGACCACTAGGCTAGAAGGAACCTACAAGGAAGCATGGAGAGAAGAGACATAGAAGACAGAGAGGAGAAGGCACTTGAGCAAGGGGATTGCATCTTTATAACCCTATTCCGACCACCCATTCAATGTAGACCAGTGATTGTCAACCACTGATCCACAGACCAGCGCCAGTCTGCCAGAAATTCTGTCCTGATCCATGAAAAAGTTAATCACTCTGATGTTGTATGAAGATTATAGACCCAATGATCTTAGTCGAATTTGTTTATGCTCAGGGTGATGGCCACTTAGCAGCCTGTATCATCAATGAAAATATTATTGAGGTCATCTTAGGTATCTCTGAAACATGTAAGCACGTTCAAACAGCCCTTTGAACTACGCAGAACATTTACAAATCATGTGCAATAGACAAGCTTTCAGACAAACTTATCTAGTATCCAATGTACCGTACATGTGGAGTTCAGAAATCAAGCACCAGCTTACCGTGTTGCACTGTTAGGTGCTGTAAGGTAAAACTTTTGTTGTGTGTTTCCAGCCGTTAGGTCACTGATCCCCAAGTGTAAAAGAGTTGAAAACCACTGTCCACAGAAAGAGGAAGTGGCCTTGGGTAAGATGGCTCTGTCCAATGGGAAGGCTGTCGCCTTGACAGCTCTTCCACCCTCTAAAGGAATAAATCCATTGGGCAGAACATCGCAACATTCACTACATCTAGCTATGTCAATATTAGATAAAATAGTCTTTAAGATAGAAGGTGTGGCTAGAGTGAGCCTTCATACTGTTGAAAGTTTAACCAGGAAAATGTAAGAATTCTAAATATATATTCCAATAACATGACTTCACTATAGCAGAAATTGGCATAAATGTAATAAATCTAAAATCACAGCATGAGACTTTTAACCTACCTATCTCACCTGACAAAAAAAGATGAAAATAAAAATGCAAAAGTAGATAAAAATCAAAAGTAGATTTGAATGACTATAACATAGGCATAATAGGATACTGCAGCAATTTCAGCATATACATTTTTTTCAAGTACACATAAAATATTTACATTTTCTATGTGGTAAAATAAGTTTCACCAAAGTTTTTTAAAAGATTTTAATTTTTTAATAATTTTTTTTAGATTTTATTTATTCATTTTTAGAGAGAGAGAGGAGATGGGGAGCAGGAAGCATCAACTCCCATATGTGCCTTGCCCAGGGTTTTGAATCAGCGACCTCAGCATTCCAGGTCGATGCTTTATCCACTGTGCTACCACAAGTCAGGCCAGTTTCACCAAATTTTAAATTTTAATTGAAGAACTAAGGTTGACAGAGTGAGTCCTCTGATTATAACACCATCAGGTTAGAAATCAATAACAAAAGTAAAATTAAATATTCATTTATTTGGAAACAGACCTAAATATGAAATGAAAACCTATGGAACTCCTAGAAGATAACAGGAAAAATTGAGGTTATCTTGGGTTTGGGGATGACTTTAAATACTACACGAGAAGCATGATCAATTAAAAGAAAATAGTAACTTGGACTTCATTTAGAGATAGAAGGAAAGAACAATCGAGAGCAGAAGGAAATCTTGCAAATGTCTCTGATAAAGAATTGGCATCTAAAATACTCAACACTTAAAACAACGATTAGAACACAACTCAATTTAAAAATGGGCAAAATTCTAGAAAACTCCCATAGATAAACCAATGGCAAATCAGCACAAAAAGATGCTCAAGATCCTACTTCATTAAGAAATGTCACATTAAAAAGAGATTACCATTACGTACCTACCATAATCCCGACAATACCAAACACTGGTGAGGAGGTGGAGCGACAGGAACTTGCATTCACTGCTGGTCAGAATGCAAAAGCCACTGGGAAGACAGTTTGGCAGTTTCTTACATGAGGCAGCAATCACAATCCTTGGTGTTTATCCAAATCAGTTGAAACCTATGTCCACATAAAAATGCACACAAATGTTTATAGCAGTTTCATTCATAATGGCCAAAGCTTGGGTATTTAAACAACTTGACAAACATAAATTCGACAACTTGGATAAATGGGCCAATTCACTGAAAACCACAAACTACCAAAACTCTAGTACTGTAACTACTAGATTGAATTCTTAATTTTAAAACCTGAAAAAGAAATATCCAGGTGCACATGGTTTCACTAAAGTCTTCCAAACATTTAAAGAATTAACACCAATTCTATACAATCTCTTTTAGAAACCAGAAGAAAAGGTAACACTTCGAACTTACTTTGAGGTCAGCATTATCTCACAAAATCTAGACTGGTATTCCCATGAACAGGGTGGCAAAAATCTTAAAGTATTATAGCCAGCAATATATAAAATTATTACACATTGCAACCAAATGGAGTTTAATCCAGGAATGCAAAAAAGGAATTCAATTTTTCAAAATCAATGCAATCCACTAATTTAACAGGTAAAAGGTGAAAAAAAGGCTATATCAATTGATGTAAAAAGGGTATTTGGAAAAAGTTGAAATTCATGGAAAAACACAACAAACTAGGGTTAGAAATCATCTTAGATATTTAACTGAGCATCAATTGTAGAAAAACGTGGTTTATATGCCATGTCTTATTGTGTTGTTGAGAACGCGTATTTGTCATGTTAGGAGGACAGAACATATTTCACCCAAGACTTTTAGTATGTTGGCCTCCATTTGCATTCTTATTCCAGACTCTGGAAAAATGCTTCACTATCTTTGCTTAAAATCAAAAGTTGGCTTCTGGGAACAATTGAAAATAACCAAATAACTTAAGAGAAATAAAAGAAAATGAACTGAATGGAAGTATTAAAATACCTAGAAAGTATAAAGTTAAAAGGCCTGGAAAAAGAGAAATCACTGAGGAATCACTAATTAAAGGAAAGCTTGGCTAAAATGAGTTGTATTCCCCAAGTGGTCTTCATTGTGTGATGTCAATATGGTACTCTGCAAGGACTCAGAAATATGTCATTATCTTACACTTGAAAAAAAAAATTACTTGAAAATTCACACCAGACCATTAGACATGAATCAAAATTAAGAACTAAAAAAATGGTAGTCACAATTTAAAACAAGTCCCCTACTGAGGACCAATGGGATCTGTCATCTACAAGGAAGAGTGCAATGCTTCTACATCTGCTGTCTTCCTTAGCTCCCAGGCCTTTACCCACATCAAGAAATGCTTTGTCTCATGTCCTACTCTTTACCTCAGGGGTCCCCAAACTATGGCCCGCGGGCCACATGCGGCCCCCTGAGGCCATTTATCCGCCCCCCCCCACCCCCGCCGCACACCCGGAAGGGGCACCTCTTTCATTGGTGGTCAGTGAGAGGAGCATAATTCCCATTGAAATACTGGTCAGTTTGTTGATTTAAGTTTACTTGTTCTCTATTTTAAATATTGTATTCGTTCCCATTTTGTTTTTTTACTTTAAAATAAGATACGTGTAGTGTGCATAGGGATTTGTTCATAGTTTTTTTTATAGTCCGGCCCTCCAACAGTCTGAGGGACAGTGAACTGGCCCCCTGTGTAAAAAGTTTGGGGACCCCTGCTTTACCTCATGGTGGATATACAACCACTTGACATCAGCCACCTGACGCTCATGCTCCTCTCTTCTGGCACTTGAACACTGGCTTAACTCTTTCCATTTTACCAACCAACTTAAGAGTGGCACATGTTGTCATTTTCAGTATCAATGAACTGAGTAGTTTTTCACCTTTAAAATTCATAAAGAATCCTCCTCCTTAAGAGAGATATATTTCTAAAGCCCCAATTACTTAACATGAGATGGAAAATCAAAATACAAAGCCATATATACGTGTAAGACAACTAAAGATAGCAAGTAAGCACATTAAGTGTGCTCATCATTGATCATTATAGAAATACAAAATAAACCATAATGAGCTGACTCCACATCCACTCAAGGCTGAAATAACCAAAGCAACAACAAATTACAACTAAAAATATGAGTACATGGAAAGGATCTGAGTGAGATACTTTGAGCCTCCATTTATTGCTGGTGGGTGTGTAAAATGTAGTCCCTCGCCATACTGTGGTTCACTTTTACAGTTTCACTGTATCGCAGATTTTAAAATGTATACATCTAATACTGTATTGTGGATTTTTTGCTATATTGCAGGATTTTGTGGATATAGGTATTTTTATATATTTATTATTTTAATTATTTTTGCGGTAAAATAAGCAAAATAACTGTGGGAAAAGTTTATAAGAGTGTGGGAGGGTTTGTAAAGCCTTAAAATATATATAAACAATAAAATAAGTATAAGGTCGCTGCTTTGTGGATTTTCACCTATTGCGGGGGTTCTGGAACCTGACCCCGCGATAGACGAGGGACCACAGTAAAGCCACTTCAGAAATCAGTTGGCAGTTTCCTACAAGGTTAAACACACCATATGACACAACAGTCCTAATCAGGCATTTACCTGATTTATATTTTCTCATTTACAAAGAGAAATAAAAACATCTACACACAGACTTATATATATGTGTCTATAGCAGCTGCATTTATTATAGCAAAAAAACTGAAAATAACTCAAAGGTCCATCAACTGGTAAATGAATAAAATAGTATTGTTTAACAATAAAAAAGGAGCTAAGAACTGATACGTGGAACAACATAAATATCTCAAAACCATTATGTTTAGGGAAAGAAGCCAGACACAAAAGACTACATATGATTTCATTTATTTGAAATTCTAGAAAATGCAAAACATTAGTGACCAAAAGCAGATCAATGGTTGTCAATGGAGTGGGGACAGGGGATTGACTACAATAAAGAACAAGGGAAACTTAGGCGATAGGAATATTTTATGTCAAGATTCTGGTGCTAGCAATTGCATAAGTTCATACATTTAAAAAAAATCAGAATTATACACTTAAGTTGGCTTATTTTATTATATATATACCAAAAGAGTGTAAATATATCAAAATGAGTAAAATACTTGTTAAATTTCTAAATATTCTACAATAAGGATGTGTATTAAAATCAGGATAAAATGCCATTTAAAAACAAACATGCTTCTACCACATGATTACAATTACTAAAAAATAAATATACACAAACTCAGAGCTAAAAAAGTGGAAGGAAAATTACCATTTACTTTGGGTAAGAGGGTACGAAAAAAACTTTCTGCGAAAGCTTTTCTATAATTTCTAACTTTTAAGGTAGGTTTGTTTTAAAAATGTAGTAAGAGAAAGTCACTTGTAATAATTGGTGTAAATCAGTGATTTTCAACCAGTGTGCCACAAGAACTTTTAAAACACACAATACCTGACTATTTTAGTCAGGGGCACTGACCTCTTTTTCCTTAAGATTGTCAAATTAAAAAATGACAATGGCCAACATAACAATAGCCACCTGGTGTGAATGAATTAAAATTATATCCACTTTTTTATCTTATTGGCAAAAAATATATATTTTGGTGTGCCGCAAAATTTAGTAATTAGTTTGCGTGCCATGAGATGAAAAAGGTTGAAAATTGCTGATATAAATACATCTTGGGTTTTTGCCCTAGTTAATGAATTAGGAAGGTGTCAAATGGACTCACTTTTCCATGATTATTCAGTGATTTCTTCTTTGTTTTTTCCATATTTCTGTTCAAGAGTTACCTTCAGTGTCACTCAGAATGGAAAGGCAGAGATTTTAAGTTAGTGCCTTATTCTTTAAAACTAACTGACAAATAGTTCTCAGACCTGGAATACATTTTCAACTTAGGAACACCTTATTTTGTAAACAAAAGAAACAACAAAAATAGCACCTTCAATTAAAATTTTCATCCTGACCAGCAGTGGAAAAGACAAATTGGGGGAGGTAACTGCTTGATTTCTTTGAATAGCACATCTCTTAAAACAATTCCTCAGGAACATATTCCCCATTTAAGAGACTAAATATTGGCTCAGTTCGCAAACATCGAACCAATTAACTAGTAACCTTTTTCTTGATAGATTTTTAAAATGCTTTCTGCCAAGACCATTTGGCTAACAGGACCTACTGGTCACCTTGAGTTTAGGGGCAAAACTAAAGTGCTACCTTATTGTGATATGACTCAATACAGTGGTACTTTGAGATGCGAACAGACCAACATATGAATTTTTTTAAGATACGAGCTGCAACTTGGTCCGTATTTTTGTTCAAGATCCGAGCGAAATTCGGAGATATGAGTCATGATTTGGGAAGCTGCCACTAGTTGGCGTGTTGACGCACGGGTCCAGTATCAACAGTTTGATATACGAGTTGACTGACTTACGAACTCGGTTACAGTACAAATTAAATTCATATCTCAAGGTACTGTATGAGAATTTGGTGAGAGACAAGTCACTGGCGAAACTAACCAAGAGATTGGACTTAGGACACACAGGACATTCAAAACCTTAGAAGGCAATGGTAGGTAGACACACATTCTCAGCAATGGGAACAGCACCTGAACCAATGCTGTTAACAGATCATAATGGCATTATCAATTAGTCTCAGTTATTGTAAGATGAGATACTTTTTTCCTTTGGTTTCTTTGCATGTATTGGAAGGCACAGTAAAATGTGTAGCTTTTAGGTTACGGCAGAATATTCTTGGTATGTTTTTTTATTCAGTATGTTCAGTACTACCACTTTCATACTTTTTATCAGGCATATGGGTCAAACTCTTAGTCACAAAATAAGTGGTAGAAAACAACACTCAGATAGCAACTGTCAATGCTGAATAGTTTGTTTTTCAGTGAAAGGTTTATTTGACGTGTAGGGAAGGCAGTTTGACTAGTTCAGCAGCTCACTAGCATTATCAAGAACTGATGATTTTCACCACCATCCCATTCAGCCAACCTTGTGACCAAAAAATGGCTACTGCAGTTCTGATTCAGACAAGATAATTTCCGAAGACAGCAGAATTTTCTCCCTTTAGTCCATTAGTAGGGAAAATTAGATGCCCCTTGCAGATCTCTTTTTAGTTAACATTGGCCAGGACAGGTTCACATAGTCATGCCTTACCAGTTAGTTACTTATGAGGGGAGAAGACCATGCAAAGTCGACATCCTTGGGAATGAGGCTGCACAGAGGGGTAGCACTCGAACAAGTAAGCAAAAAGTGAGGGACGAGATGGCTGCTGGAGAGTAACCAGTATTTGTCACAACCGGGTATTGCTAAAAGCATACAGTACAAGTTACACTAACTTCAATGGCCAAAGGAAAAAGTAGCATGCAGAGTATGAAAAGAAGTGTAATAGAATGGACTATTATTAAAAAACATTTCAGGGACAAAAAATAACTAAGCTTTAGTGAGTATACTCTACATGCCAGACACTAGTCTATGCACTTTATGTACGTTAACATATTTAATCCGCACAATGGTCTCCTCTCATTTACAGATCGGGAAAAGGAAAGAGACGTGAAGCAACTTGCCCAAAGTGCCTGGTAGATGACACAGCTGCAATCTGAATGTGGGTAGTCAGACTCCAAGCTCAGGCCCCAGTTGCTACACTGTGCTGCACAGGTGATGTAAAAGGGGAATGAATATATTCTAAAAAGATTTTTTTTAAACAAATAAACCAAGGGAGAGAAGGAGATGTAGACACCATGCCAAGAATTTAGCTGTGATATACACACCATACATTTTATTGAATATTGGATTTTATTAGAACAAACAAACTGATTTCATTTAAAAAATGTGGTTAAAATTCCTATTTGACATTGCTTTTTGGCTAAGCATTCTATTTTTACCAGTTCTGTACTCAGTTATTATGGGCAAAACTAATTTTTTATAACAGAACAAAGGAATTTCTCAAGTGGTACAACACTCAATATATGTAAGAGGAATACTGCCAAAATGGGGATATGACCACAACAGAGACCAGAGAACATACTGTGATCAGAGAACACACTGTCTTTTATGGTCTATTTAAAACAGCTACAGATAACACTGCTAACCTCATGCACATTAAGTTTTTACTACCTAAGGTTTCTTTCTACCTTATAAATGAAAATTATTCATGTCCCTGGGTTTGGCATCTAGCCAAAAAATGGAAAATGGCTATCAAGTTGGCTTTTCAGACTACCACAGAAAAGCTGTCAGCTGTAACACCATCCGGGTTCCGTGGTGGAAAGTTCCGAGGAATTGCCTTTTCCTGTGTTTTGATCAAGTCTGTAATTGCTGAGAGAACAGCACAGTCTCTGGATTTCATGTCATTCCAGTCTACAGGATGAGGACTTTCAATCTTCTCCTGCAGGAGGATATCTAGTTCCTTTCTCAATTCCTGCGGTTGGAAAAATTACACCAATTCAACAAAGGCAGATCTAAAATAAGAATGTAATAAATACAAGCAATTGGCTGAACTTTGTAAACTATTACTATACAAAAGACTAAAATATTTAGTAAGCATCTAACTACAGTAAAATTAAAAAATTCAAACTTCCATCTCACTTAGACATTTATTACAATGGTTGGTTGGTAACTACCTCAAAAAACCATTTGACAGATGCCAGCAGACAGAAAGCATGCATTTCACTTGCCCATCCTGCCACTCTCTCCTGCATTTTAACACAGGATCCCAGAACTTTGATGCAATGCTGAGGAAGTGGGTAATCCCTGATTGACTAAAATTAATAGCTGCCACTCAAACAAGAATGGAAGCTACTAACATTAAGTTCAAGGTGGCAAGATGGCGATGGAGTACGTGGCCATTCCAACTTCCACCTCCCAGAACCCAAGTGGATTACAACTTAATTTTAAGAACAATCATCTGGAAAAACCAACTTTGGGCTAAATATACCAAGAGAAATCTATAACCAAAGAACACCAAAGAAGCTACACTGAGACTGGTAGGAAAAGCAGAAACGTGGAGAGGCCAGCTCCCAGTGGCCCTGAAGGACTTGCGTGGTGGTGGGGTTTTACTGAAGCGGGGAGGGTCCTGAGCCCCAGGAACGAAGCCCCAGCCTGCAACCCTGGAGCCTAGAAGAGTCATATGGATTATATTTAGCAGCAAAACAAGTCAGGATACCATTTACGAGAAAGAGACAGATTTCTCAGACCCAGGATTCTTAAAGGGACCATGCAGAAAACCTCTCTCACAACCACTCACCAGGAGCTCCAGGGGATGGGGAGAGAGGAGAGTACAGGAGTAGCAGGAAGAGAGTGTAATCTAGGAGGCACAGGGAGAAACACTTTGAGGGAAAGCCACCCTAACCCCTGGGCTGAGTCACTCCCCAAATCTGAAGTGAATATTTCCCCTGGAAACAGCAATACCAGCAAAGGGAAGGAGGACACCAGTCAAATAGAAGCTCTCCCGGGGCACTCAGAGCAGAGTTGCTTAGAAGCAGGAAGCCCGTAAGGGACAGTGTTGAGTGATAAGGTCTGAGCTACAACACCACCCCCACACTGCTGAGTGCTCGCAGGAGGGCAGGTGGCGGTGGGACGCGGGAACACGGTCCCATTGCCGGGGGTGGGGTGGAAACCTAGGAACCTGCCCAGGCTTGCAGCCCAGGAGCACCAAAGCAGCCCGTGGGGGCGAGGCAGAAGCCAGGGTGCCCAAGGCTTGCAGACTGGGCATGCGCATGCAGTCCCACCCATGGAGGCAAGGCAGCAGTCACAGCAATCACAGTGGTGGGCCGGCATCGACAATGCCTGTGTTTGAAAGCCTGAGGCAGCAGCAGTGGTGGGGGCAGGCCTGCGAACAGACCGCACCTCGGGAACACAGAGGCCACACCCATTGGAATCCTGTGGCCACACCCTTCTGAGGGCTGAAAAGAAAAAAAAAAGTAAAATAAAATAAAATAAAAAAGGTTGGATAAACGAAACCTGAGGCTAAGGGACAAGACACATCCAATACCTTACTAACTCCTGATTTATAGTACTGAGCCCAACAAGTAGCCACCAATAAGAGGTGGCAGAAAGCGGATCTCCAGGAAACCTGAACATTTAAATGAACGTCCTCCAGGACAAAAGTAGATAAAAGCCAGCCTAAGTAGATATTAACAATGGCACCTGGGCTCAGCAGAGGCAGCCACAGGATCTAGATCACCTGTTGCTCGAAAAAGATAGATAAGGGCCAGTCATAGGCAGCAACCACCACTGGTCTGTGCCAGGCTCTGGCCAAAAAGGTCCAGGGAGGGCACATCCAGAGCTCAGATGTGGAAAGCATCAGTTAGGACCTAACAACCCTTGTTAGAATGACATCTTAAAGAAGGGCTACTCACACTTGACCGAGTGAAGATATAGAAAATGGAAAAGCGGCTCTACTAGTTAAGGAGACCACATCTCAAACAAGCCTGCAAACCACAAACAGAAACAATGGGAAGACAGAGGAACATAAGCCATATGAATCAACAAGAAAAATTCCCAGAAAAAGACCTAGATGAAATGGAAGTAATCAAATTACAAGATGCAGGGTTTAAAATAATGATTGTTAGGATGCTTAAGGATCTCAAAGCTACAATGGATGGACTTAATGAGCATGTATATAAAGAAATTGTAAGCATCAAAAAGGACACTGAAATCATAAAAAAAAAAAACAGACAGAAATGACAAACACAATATCAGAAATGAAGACTGCACTACAAGAAATGAAAAGCAGGCTGGATGAAACAGAGGATCAAATCAGTGACTTAGGAGAGAAGATAAGCGAAAGCACAGAAGCAGAACAGCAAAAAAAAAAAAAAAAAAAGAGGATCAAAAAGGCTGAGGAAACTCTAAGAGAGTTCAATGACAACATGAAGAGAAATAACATCCACATCCTAGGGGTTCCTGAAGAAGAAGAGAAAGAACAAGGGATAGAGAACCTGTTGGAAGAAATTATACCTAAAAATTTCCCTAAATTGATGCAGGAAAGAGTCATACAGGTTCAAGAAGCAAAAAGAACCCCATTAAAAAAGAACCTAAAGAGATCCACACCAAGACATATCATAATCAAAATACCAAAGCTAAGAGATAATAAAAGAACACTAAAAGCTACAAAGGAAAAACAGTCCATCACCTACAAAGGAGCCTCATAAGGATGACATCAGACTTTTCAACAGAAACACTTGAGGCCGAAGGGAATGGCAAGAAATATTCAAAGTAATGCAGAACAAGAACAACCAAGACTTCTTTATCCAGCAAGGCTATCATTTAAAATTGAAGGAGAAATAAAAAGCTCCCCAAACAAATAAACAAACAAAAAAACCTCAAGGAATTCATCACACCCAAAAGAATGCTGCAGGAAATGTTAAGGGGCCTACTGTAGACAGAACAAAGCGGGAAAAAAATCTAGTAAAAGAGAAATGTCAATTTAAAAAAAAAATGGCAATAAACAACTATATATCAACAATAATCTTAAAATGTTCCAATCAAAAGGCATAGGGTAGCTGCATGCATAAGAAAACTGGACCCATACATATGCTGTCTATAGGAGACACACCTCAAAACAAAAGATACACACAGACTGAAAGTAAAAGGATGGAAAAAAATTTTCATGCAAATGGAATGAAAAGAAAGCTGGGGTAGCAATACTTATATCAGACAAAGCAGACTTTAAAACAAAGGCTATAGTAAGAGATTGAGAAGGTCACTACATAATGATAAAGGGAGCAATCCAACAGGAAGAGATAACCATTATAAATATCTATGAACCTAATATAGGAGCACCTAAATATATAAAGCAGACTTTGATGGACATAAAGGGAGAGATCAACAGCAATACTATAATTGTAGATGATTTCAATAACTCACTAACATCATTGCATAGATCCTCAAGAAAGAAAATTAACAAAGAAACAGCAGCATTAAGGGACACACTAGCTCAACTGGATTTAATAGATATCTTCAGAACCTTTCACCCTAAAGCAGCAGAATATACATTCTTTTCAAGAGCTCATGGTACATTCTCTAGGATAGACCAGATGTTAGGGCACAAAACGAGCCTCAACAAATTTAAGAAGATTGAAATCATATCAAACACCTTCTCTCACCACAATGACATGAAACTAAAAATCAACTACAACAGAAAAACTAAAAAACACTCAAACACTTGGAGACTAAACACCATGTTATTAAATAACGAATGGGTTAACAATTAGATCAAGGAATAAATAAATAAATTCTTTGATACAAATGAAAATGAGCATACAACTCCTCAAAATCTATGAGACACAGCAAAAGCAGTCCTGAGAGGGAAGTTCATAGCATTACAGGCATACCTTAAGAAGCTAGAACAAGCTCAAATAAACAACCTGGCAACTAAAAGAACTAGAAAAAGAACAGCAAGTAAAGCCCAGAGGAAGTAGAAGGCAGGAAATAATAAAGATCAGAGCAGAAATAAATGACATAGAGGCTAAAAAAACAATACAGAAGATCAATGAAAACAAGAGCTGGTTCTCTGAAAGGGTAAACAAGACCAATTAACCTTTAACCAGACTCACCAAGCAAGTAAGAGAGAGGACTAAAATAAATAAAATTAGAAATGAGAGTGGAGAAGTAACAACTGACACAGCAGAAATACCAAGGATTGTAAAAAAAAAAAATACTATGAAGAACTGTATGCCAAAAAATTAGACAACCTAAGTGAAATAAACAAATTCCTTGAAAAATGTAATCTCTCAAAAATCAATCTGGAAGAATCAGAAAACATAAATAGACTGATTACAACAAATGAGATCGAAAGAGTTATCAAAAAACTCCCAAAACAGAAAAGTCCTGGGCCAGATGGCTTCACAGGCAAATTCTGCCAAATATTCAAAGAAGAACTAAATCTATCCTTCTCAAGCTATTTCAAAAAATTCAAGAGGAGGGAAAACTTCCAAGCTCCTTTTAAGAGGCAAGCATAATCCTCATTCCAAAACCAGGCAAAGACAACACAAAGAAAGAAAACTATAGGCCAATATCCTTGATGAATTTAGATGCTAAAATTCTCAACAAAATATTAGCAAACCGGATCCAGCAGTACATGAAAAAAATCACACATCATGATCAAGTGGGATTTATTATTTATTATGGGGAGGCAAGGCTAGTATAATATATGCAAATAAATCAATATGATTCATCACATAAACAGAAAGAAGGAGAAAAACCACATGATAATATCAATAGATGCAGAAAAAAGCATTTGATAAAATCCAGCATTCATTTATGATCAAAACTCTCAGCAAAGTGGGAATACAGGGAACATACCTCAACATGATAAAAGCCATCTATGACAAACCCACAGCCAACATCATACTCAATAGACAAACATTAAAAGCAATTCCCTTAAGATCAGGAACAAGGCAGGGGTGCCCCTTTCACCACTCTTATTCAGCATAGTTCTGGAAGTCCTAGCCATAGCAATCAGACAGGAAGAATTAAAACACATCCAAATTGGAAAAGAAGAAGTAAAACTCATTATTTGCTGATGATATGATACTGTACCTAGAAAACCCTAAAGTCGCAGTCAAAAAACTACTGCACCTGATAGATGAATTCAGCAAGGTGGCAGGATATAAAATTAACACTCAGAAATTAGAGGCATTTTTATATACCAACAATGATCTGTCTGAAAGAGAAATTAAGAAAATAATTCCCTTCACTATTGCAACAAAAAAATTAAGTATCTAGGAGTAAATTTAACCAAGGAGGTTAAAGACTTGTACTCAGAAAATTATAAATCATTGATAGAAGAGATCAAAGAAGATACAAACAAGTGGAAGCATATACTTTGTTCATGGTTAGGAAGAATAAACATCATTAAAATGTCTATATTACCCAAAGCAATTTATAAATTCAATGCAATTCCTATTAAAATACCAATGACATACTTCAAAGATATAGAACAAATATTCCAAAAATTCATATGGAACCAAAAAAGAACACAAATAGCCTCAGCAATCTTGAATAGGAAGAATAAAGTGGGTGTTATCACATTTCCTGATATCAAGTTATACTACAAGGCCATTGTACTCAAAACAGCTTGGTAGTGGCATAAGAACGGGCATATAGATCAATGGAACAGAACAGAAAACCCAGAAGTAAACCTGCACCTTTATAGACAATTGATATTTGACAAAGGAGGTAAGAGCATACAATGGAGTAAAGAGAATCTTTAACAAATGGTGTTGGGAAAATTGGACAGCTACCTGCAAAAAAATGAAACTAAACCACCAACTTACTCCATTCACAAAAATAAACTCAAAATGATAAAAAACTTAAATGTAAGCCGTAAAACCATAAGCATCCAAGAAGAAAACATAAGCAATCTATTTGCTGATTTATCTCCACGGGGAAGTGAAATAAAAGGATAAACAAATGGAACTATATGAACAAAATAAAAAGACAAACCACACAATGGGAGAACATATTTGACAATATGTCTGATAAGGCGTTAATAAACAAAATGTATAAAGAACTTCTAAAACTCAACACCAAGAAGATAAACAATCTAATCAAAAAATGGGCAAAAGAAATGAACAGACACTTCTCCAAAGAGGACATACCGATAGCCAATGTATAGCAGATGAAAAAATCCTCAACATCACTAATCACTAGAGAAATGCAAATAAAAACCACAATGAGATATCACCTCACACCAGTCAGAATGGTGCTCATTAACAAAATAACACATAATAAGTGCTGACAAGGATGTGGAGAAAAGGGAACCCTCCTGCAGTGCTGGTGGGAATGCAGACTGGTGCAGCCACTGTGGAAAACAGTATGGAAATTCCTCAAAAAATTAAAAATGGAACTGCCTTTTGACACAGCCATCCCATTTTTAGGAATATATCCCAAGAACACCACATCAGTGATTCAAAAACGAAATGCACCCCATGTTTATGGCAGTGTTGTTTACAATAGCGAAGATCTGGAAACAGCCCAAGTGTCCATCAGTGGACGAGTGGATTAAAAAGCAGTGGTACATATATACTATGAGGCCGTGGAAAAAAAGGAAATCTTACCTTTTGCAACAACACGGATGGACCAGGAAACTATTATGTTAAGTGAAATAATCCAGGCAGAGAAAGAAAAATATCATATGACCTCACTCATTTGAGGATTCCAATGAACAATATGAACTGAGGTACAAAATAGAGACAAGAGGTGGGATCAAAGGGACCAGAGGGAAAGTGGACAGAGGGAAAAGGGATGAGAGGATGGGATCAGAGAAGGGAAAGAGATTGGTGAAATTATATACACATAACAAAGCTTATAGAGAGCAGAAAAGCAAATCCTGGAGGGAAAGGGGGAGGGCGTTGTGGCGAGGGGGAAAGGAGGATGTTGTGGGGAACACGGGGGAGGGAGGATGCATTTGTGGGGACACTAGAATCTATGTAAAAACAATAAATTAAAATAAAAAAAAACATTTGAAAAATATGAATTTCTCAACACTATTTGCTGTGCTGAAATATATCAAGAAATGACAAAACATATAACATCTGGAACAAAACCACAACACAACACACTACCCTGCATGCAGATTCAAATACAATCGGGTAAATCAGTTGGTCACCTTGACAAGATGGGCAATTCTTGCTGGAGACTGAAAGACAATCCACTCATCCACAGCGATAGTTTCCTGATCATTATCCTTCTGGATGGAAATATCGCCTCCAAAGAACAAAAGACAGTATGGGGAAACCTCTGTGCAGTCATACAAGTATATCTATGAGAATTAAAGTAAATTAATAAATACATTAAAGAGTCTCAATTACTGCCACATTAATTTAATAATACTACCAGTATCAATCCTTCTAAAATAGGTATTACCCTATTACTATAATTTCAGAGACTAGTTTTGAAGGAATACATTTTAAATGAGCCATTCTTTATTAATTCAGAGAACACAGGAGTTTTATATTTTTGTTTCATTTCAAACAATAGTATTATTCTTTAAACAAAATATTTCAGAGTGACAATCACTAATGTAATTGAAATTATTTCTACAGATATATAAACAGAATCCCACTTAAGATTCTGACTACTACTTATAGGATATATTGATATGCCAACAAAATTATTTGCACTGTGTAAACTCCTATATATCAGAAAATGCCAGTACTTCCTAAAAGCACACTCTGAAAGAAAATTAGACAAATCAAGTAACTATCCCAACTAATTAAAATACAAAAATGGATCATGACAGAACTGCACATTTAAAAGTATAGGTTATTTGTTTGAATAAGGTATAATTCATGCCAAATTCTGTTTATATTTATGAAAACTACACCATTATATAAAATAGAATACTAACATTCAGATCCATGATCACCTTATTTACTTACACTACTTGTTCTCATCTTCAGGTGATAGATAAGCCAGTTGTAGTGAAACTCTGTTTGCTCCACATTAACGGACTTAGGATGAATAGCAACTAATCCATCAGTTTTTGTGTAAACTTTCACCCTTCAGAAAAGGTAAAATGTAATAATTTGTTTTTTTAAAAATTCTTAGATTCCAAACCAATCCCAGAATCAAAAAAACAAACAAACAAAAAAACAGACAAGTTCAGTTTACTTTTGCAATATAAATTTACAAATTTATATTTGAGGACATAATTTTATTTTAATAAAACATGAAAAATTATTAGCTAACTGTGAAATCAGACATCAAATCCTCTTCTTGAAGGTATAATTACTCAACTCATTAGAAAGGTGACAAAATATTCCTTATGTTTCTACTATACCACTGAAGGGCAAAGGATGAAATAAACAGCTGAAATACTTAAAAGTGATTCAGAACAGAACAGTCTCTACATAATACTGTCATTTATGATACTAACAGCCCTCAAAGTATAGAATAACTTTGTGAAATGATCAATTAAAAATTTCACCGGTTATGCACACAGATGAATATAAAAAATTAAGAATGTTGTTCAGAAGGGACTTTATATACAACTGACTTTTAAAAACCTATTCTAAAATATGTTCTAAGTGGTCTCACATTCATTCAAATCCTCCATTTTCAAAACAGGAATACTTGGAATAAATGTACTTTAACACAGCTACACTTTAGCCTCGTCATTCCCAAGGGTCTTTTCTTGATAGTCATAAAATCTTTCCTCAATTCTGCTGAAGTTTTAATTATTATTATTCAATAGGGAGATGTTTGGTGGTTTATTTTTAAATTGTCAATAGTAACTGCCTGCATAAAAGGTGGTAATTCACTAATCCTTCCTAATTGCTTTTATTTATATTTTATTTTTCAATTAGAGTTCACATTCACTATTCTGTGTTAGTTTTGGATGTACAGCACACATACTCTACAGTGTTCTCTAATGTTTCCAGGACCCACCTGGCACCATGCATAGTTATTGCCATGTTACTGACTATATCCCGTGATGTATTTACATCCCTGTAACTGCTTTTTAACTACCAATTTGTACTTCTCTTTTTTTTTTTTTTTTTTGTATTTTTCTGAAGTTGGAAACAGTGAGGCAGTCAAACAGACTCCTGCATGCGCCCAACCGGGATCCACCGGGCATGCCACCAGGGGGCGATGCTCTGCCCATCTGGGGCGTTGCTCTGTTGCAACCAGGGCCAGTCTTGCGCCTGAGGCAGAGGCCATGGAGCCATCCTCAGTGCCCGGGGCCAACTTTGCTCCAATGGAGCCTTGGCTGCAGGAGGGGAAGAGAGAGACAGAGAGGAAGGAGAGGGGGAGGGGTGAAGAAGCAAATGGGCGCTTCTCTTGTGTGCCCTGGCTGGGAATCGAACCAGGGACTCCTGCACGCCAGTCTGACGCTCTACCACTGAGCCAACCGTCCAGGGCCCAATTTGTACTTCTTAATCCCTTCAGTTCTTTACCCCAGTCCCTCAATTCCCCTCCCCTCTGCCGACCGCCAGTCCAGTCCACTCTCTGTGTCTATGAATGTTTCAATTGTTTATTTTGTTCCTCAGGTTCCACATGTAAGTGAAGACATATAAGAGTACCTTTTCGTACTTCCAGGAATTCATAATACTTCTATCAAAATCACAGTCATGAGTCATTCAGAATAAATCACTGCAGTCAATTTAACCAATGCCATACTGCAACCGTGCATCACTACAGCAGCAGAGAATGGCAGACTTTTCCATATGGGACCAGAAAAAATATTTTAGGCTTTGTGGGCCCTATGATCTCTGTCACCGCTACTCAACTCCATTAGTGTAGCATGAAAGCAGACACAGACAACATGTGAATAAACAGGCATGGTGGCTATGTTCCAATGAAAATGTATACAAACATTGGCCAGTATATCAAAATTTGCTGACCCCTGGTCTAGACCAAAACAAAACTCCAATCCAAAGAGACCTACATTTTTTTTTCGTAAAGCCTTCCTAGGACAGCAAGGGATATATAAAAATGTTTGCATTTCAAAGAGTCTCTCTCTGTAAGGTTATCTGTAAAGTTAGGGATATGAAGAAGAATTTGTCAAAAATTACCTGGGATCACTCAAAATGTGCACAATCCAACCACAATGATTAAAATTCATGTTATGCATAATCTTATGCCTGAGAATAGAATTTCTGAGCACCTGCATTTTTGATATGTAGAATTCATTGCTGTGAGGGGCTGTCCTCTGTATTATGGTATGCATAGTAGCATTCCATTCTATTAATTGGCCTCTATTTATTAGATGCTATAGTACCACTACAGTTATAACCACTACAAATGTCTATCGATAGGGTCAAATATCCCAAGTAAAATAAAAAACTCAGTTGAGAACCAATGCCCTTATAACAATGTCTGTGCTTTATCTTTGAGGTGTTTATTTTTTATGTTTATAATCATAGGGGATATAGCTTTTTTATTTAATAGCAGCTCAAATATTTTATGTTACTACACAATGCCTGTTTTGTATGCGCAGCTAACAGGAAAGTCATATAATATGGTATCATAAAACCACAATTTCCCCATTGCTACTAGACATGTATGTAGTTTACAATAATATAGCTTCTAAAATTTTTTGGAATTTTTTTTTGAGGGGGGTATTTTTCCAAAGTGAGAAGCGGGGAGGCAGACAGACAGACTACCACATGCGCCAGACCGGGATCCACCCAGCAAGCCCACTAGGGGGCGGTGCTCTGCCGATCTGGGCAGCTACTCTGTTGCAACCAGAGCCATTCTAGCGCCTGAGACGGAGGCCAAAGAGTCATCCTCAGTGCCCGGGCCAACTTTGCTCCAATGGAGCCTTGGCTGCAGGAGGGGAAGAGAGGGACACAGAGAAAGGAGAGGGAGAAGGGTGGAGAAGCAGATGGGTGCTTCTCCTGTGTGCCCTGGCCGGGAATTGAACCAGGGACTTCCACACGCTGGGCTGACGCTCTACCACTGAGCCAACCAGCCAGGGCCTAGAATTACTTTCTATGCCTCAAATTAAGATAGTCACATATGAATCCACTTGGCCAGTAACTATTTTAATGACTGTTGACACATAATTCTAAACTACAGTACCTTTCAAAATGATGGCAACAATTCACATACTATTAACCATTGTGACTTTCAGTTTCTCTTTCCTCACTAGCACATTTACTAGGCAAAAATATGCCACATTCTCTCCAATTACTACTAAGGCTAACTCTATTTGTCCATATATTTAAAACTCATACCTCATTTTTCAAAATACTAAAATCATAATTTTATTCAAAGAGACATATTACAAAATTATGAGCGAAGGGAAAATTCTAAAGCAAAATCTATTCTAAGCAATGTCCATCTGGCCCTTTTGTGTTGTTTTTTTATGTCTAAAAGTGATGCACCTATTAAAATTTAAGATAGTGGTCTTATACAGAATTTGATATAATATAGCTACAAATAACCACCACTCACATCACATCTCTGAGCTTCTGACAAGACTAATAGCTGCCTTACTTTCTCATATTCATACTGTGATTGTATCTACTAACATAGACGTAGGTGATAGAAAGTTGATGCCAAGAACATGCTATGGGGGAAAAGTCATGCCTGTTAAAACGTTTGCTTTCTCGTAAATGATCAAAAGTAAAAGAAACAAGAACATGGCCCAAATGTGAACAAGGAGATATGTACAACATGAGCCCTGTTTGTTGCATTATAGGATTTTAAAAGTTTAAGAGATAATTACAAGTAATTCATAATAATTTTCAATGCTTACATTTTTCTTTTTTTACCCAAATTTAGTCGGATTTTAGCAACTTTGGGATATAAACCAGCACAGATGACAGCTTTAATTATCTTCTCATTATCTATTAGGGGTGGGAGGGCAGAGAAAAAAAGAGTAAAATACCGATACAATGGACAACAGCAGCAACTTATTTACATTGTTTCAATCTGCTTTACCTGAATTGATATTAGATTTTGGATCTTTAGGATCTCTACTGTTTACAAATCCAGCTCCGAGAAGATGCTCAGCAAACTGCCCTTTCATGTTATGCAGCATCTAGAGAGCAATGGTTAACAAACAGAACTAGAAAACCTTGCACAGATTTATGAGGGTTAAAAAGCATATACTCATAAATAGATTTAGCTATAAGCCTTCCCCGCTTTATAAAATCCTTTTGCAAAAATTTGATGTTTCAGAGCAAGGGCTGGTAAACTACAAAATTTATAAAAACTTGTTTTGTCAATAAAGTTTTATTGGAACACAGCCACACCATTCACTACATTCGCACTATATAGCAGAGGTGAGTGGTTTCAAGAGAGGCCATATGGCCTGTAAGCCTAAAGTAGTTGTCTTCTGATCTTTTACACAAAAGGTTTGCCTACTGTAGGGAATACCCACTGATGAGTAAGTATAATCTTCAAAACTGCTCTTGACAGCATAATTTGAAAGAAATACAGAAACGCATAAAGAAAATAACAAACATCCATCCACATTACCACTACTGAGAATTAACTACTGTTGGTTATTAGCACAAAAACTCCAGGCTTTTTCTAAGAAAAATCACTATTTGACTAAAAATGATGCAGGGCTCATTATAAACATTCGAGTAATACTGAAAAACACAAAGAAATATCCCTATATCCAATATTGTCAGAAAAATCATTCACTAAGAAATAATATGGCAAACTTATGTATACACTGACAGAACTAGAAATGCTAACCTAACAATGGGATAATAGTATAGAAGCTATTTTATAAAAGTACTCAAATTAATTCTAGTTCAATATTTTAAGTTAAATAGAAATGAAACCGAACTAGATGAATTTTACATTTTTATAATCCTGAGTTATTTACTCAAATATCCTTGTAAACTTAAAATAAATTATGAAACATAAAGTTGGTCATATTCAGAATTGTGACATTAGTGTCCCCACCTCATCTCTAATTGACTCTGAGTTACTGCCTGCTTTCTATTCTGCATCCTTAATTCTTGTATTCGTTGTATTGTTAAGTCATTTCAGTGTACACAACCAGCTGATTTAGCACACTCCATTTCTGAAGTCTTTTAGATTTATCTCTTCTTAATAGGCAGCATTTCACTATCAGCAAATTTTTCAAGAACTGCTCGTGGGTGCAGTATTTAAAGTGCTTTCTTGAATGCCTGTCCTGTCTTTACATTTAATGTCTTGACTGACTATTATCAAATAACATGTGGATTCAGCCATCTTTTCATACTTGTGGTTATCAATTTTTTTCTTTTTCAGGAAAATGTTCTTATACCTCTCTCAAATACATATTTAATTGAACACACTTGAATTTTCTATGCATAGAAACTATTATCTTTACAATGATCAGTCTTGTCTTCCTGTCTACACGCTTTTTACTTACTGCTTTAATGCTTTCTGCTTATAGCTGCACCTACAAACTGAAATCATCTCAAGCCTTTCTTCTACGGCAGTATTTTGCTTTCAAGGGGTTTCTATTTTGTTCTTTATAATTCTCTTGTTCTTTAATTTTTTTCTTCGCTCAGTAGTCTTTTCATTCATTTTATTGCTTTATTTTCTTATTTTTGTTTTACTGAATTCGTATTCTTTTTTTTTTAAGGGACAAAGAGAGAGTCAGAGAGATGGATAGACAGGAACAGACAGATGAGAAGCATCAATCCTTAGTTTTTCATTGCACGTTGCGACACCTTAGTGTTCATTGATTTTCTCATATGTGCCTTGACCGTGGGCCTTCAGCAGACCGAGTAACCCCTTGCTTGAGCCAGCGACCTTGGGTTGAAGCTGGTGAGCTTTTGCTCAAACCAGATGAGCTCACACTCAAGCTGGCGATCTCAGGGTCTCAAACCTGGGTCCTTCCGCAATCTAGTCCGACGCTCTATCCACTGCGCCACCACCTGGTCAGGCTGAATTTGTATTCTTAAACTCTTCTACTATGAAGCAGTTTCAATGGGTTTTCTGTTGAGATATGCTGTGTTCCATTCTTATATTCCTTCGGCTGTAGTATCTTTCAGTCACCATGATCCTTCTTTTCATTTAGTTAATGCTTAGGCCCTTCTGGTTAAATATGCTAGATTCCTGTTTTTACCCCCCGGTAGATTTGTTAAAATGTCCAGTACAGTCTAGGGTTCATGCCACAGAGTGTAATTGTAATAGAGAAAGATGAGGACATTCCCATTGTTACTGGCTTGCGATCACGTCTCCAATTTAATGCATCTGCCCTATTTATTGTTTACTTTCTTATGTATGAAAAATGCTTCCTGGCCCTGGCCGGTTGACTCAGTGGTAGAGCACTGGCCCGGCATGTGGAACTCCCAGGTTCAATTCCTGGTCAGGGCACACAGGAGAAGCAATCAACTGCTTTTCCAACCATTCCCCTTCTCTTTCTCTCTCTTCTTTTTCCACAGCCCTGCCATGACTGGCTGGAGCAAGTTGCCCTTGGGAGCTGAAGATGGCTCCATGGCCTCCATTTCAGGTGCTAAAAAAAAAATGGCTCCAGTTGTAAAGGAGCAATGGCCTGAGATGGGCAGAGCATCGCCCCCTAGTGGGCTTTCCAGGTGGATCCCACTCGGGGCACAGGCGCGACTCTGTCTTTCTGTCTCCTCTCACTAAATAAATAAATAAATAAATAAGAAATAAAAATGCTTCCTCTTCAGTATTTCTCACTACACTAATCAATTAAAGATACCCTATTTGATACTAAAAATAGATTTTAGGAGTATCAATGAAATCTTTCAGGTTAAATCATTAAAATGTCAACTAGAGGGTGGGTGCAAGAACAGTAACCAACCAAGCATTACTGTGTTTTCCTGCTATACTCTAGACTCTTAAATATCTTTTCTTATCCGTTAGTTTTTTATTATATTATACATATGTTTTTATTTATTGCAGTTGATTTAATAAAGATTTTGTATAATGACTCAACTTTTTAAGATAAAACACACAATTAATTAATCTTTTGCTATCGATCAAACTGTACAAAATGCATAGTCTATTCTCTAACATATGAGAATCACTTCAAAACATTCCCCATTACCTGTAGTGTATTTGAAGACAAAAAATATTCCCAGCAATAGTCTTTTTCATATCTGAAACCACGTCGTCTAGCATCTTCCCAGCCCTGTTGCAAAGAATTGAAGAAAACTATTTATATAGTTCCCCAAAGCAAAGATTATTTGTCGGTCTTTATTTTGTTAATAATTTAATCTAATTTGATGTTTTCTGTGTAAAAAGATCAAAAAATTTTAAAGTTTATAAACTAAAATACCTCCCCATGATCCTAATTATTAAGAAATAACCACCACTAAATCGCCGGAACTTTCTACAAGTTATATAGCAACATATTGTATTTTTTATACATAATGGCACCACCATGTACATAATGTTATAAACATAATGAGCACTATTAAACAAATTTCAATACTATCAAATATTTTTCAACTTTACAAACACAAATTATTTTAGATAGAAAAGGAGGAAAGGTGGAAAATAAGAAAAGTACGTAATACTGAAACAGGTGTAAGAAAAAAACTTTCCCATAATATGTAGTGCAAAATTGACTCTAGAAGTTGCCGTCTCTGTAAACCAAAGTACATTTACATTTTGTAAAGACTGGTGATAAATGTTTATCCTCAGAGAAGCCTGGCTTTTGGAAGCAGAAAATGCCTGTATTTTTAATAATGTACATGATTATGATACTCTATCAAAATGTTCTATAGGAATATAGGTAGCTGATGAATAAACAACAAGAGACCCGTCCTGAATGTCAATAACACAGCTCAAAGTGAGTATCAAATAAAATTTTAAAATAAAGTATTTACTTGTTCAATTGTTATCAAAACATGTACAAATAATTCTTTCCCCAAAATGTTAAAATTTAATAAGTTATTATAAATCTGAAAAATAAAGTTAAAAAATGTTTCTCAAATTTAAACATTCATACTTAGCAATTTATTACTAACACCTATGATAATATAGATTTTTAAAAAGTCAAATGTGGTCCTATTCTATTATCAGCTTTTCACTTGAATAAACTGTCACAGTTATTTTTTACCTCAAATGCATTGACAACTGTCAGGTGGTCACTTTTGGAATCCTTTGCCAACTCTTTCCTTCTTGCATCTGCGACCTTTTCTTTTCCCTTAAAAAATACAAAAGCAACTTCAAATGGCTCTGACAGTATATAATACAGCATTCCAATAAAAAGCTAATGAAAAAAATGTATCTAAGCAATAACTGTTATGTGTAATAAAAATGCCTAGCCTTTCTTACCAATGGAATGACAAAGGGGTCCTTGAAGCTGAGACTAGCAGCAATGGTAAGTACTGGGTCTAAGCAACAGAACAGAGCTCCAAAAAGAATCATTTTTCCAATGTGTGGTTCAACTGGTAATCGAGCTAAGTGGACCCCAAGCGGTGTCAATTCTTCTTGTTTATCCAAAGCGTTCTGTAAAGTAAAGGTTTATGTTTAAAACAGACATCATAAAATATCACTCTCAAATGTACTTTTAATTTGCTTAGGAAAAAGAGGCCATTCCTTGACTCTCTTAAGACCAAGTGCCCTAATATTGTTCAGCCCTAGTTTCTTCATCAAAACATAAGTTTTGAGGTCAGCAATGGTTAAACTTACATAAATAAAAACTAAATCTATATCTTGGCTTTACTGTAAATATTAGGAGAGAAATCAGAGAAATACAGTAGGAAACCATCAACTGAATAAAAAAAAACCCCTCATAGCAAGAATTATGGAAAACATAAAACAAACAGAAAATATTACATATTTGTAATATATTCACAACCCCTCGATTCTAGTAGTTTAGGAAACACGAGACAGTAAAGAAAGACGAGAGGGTAACTGCTGTTCTGATTACCTAGGTAATCTGATCCAATCATCCCACTGAGCATAGCTAGCAAAGCTACTAGAATACACAGAGCAGTTAACAAAAGACTTACAAGAATTATAAGTCTAGGATTGGGGAATGACAAAAGTCCAGAGAAGTCCAACACTGGGGCTGCTGTCCCAGCAGAAGCAACACCCACAGGCTTTAAATTTTTGTCTGCAGAGAATTGCATAAATAGATTGCCCAGTACCCAATTAACTAGGCATATAATAAAATATAAAAAAGTAAAATAAAATTTAAAAAATCCCATGTGTCCTATCAGACACAGACTTCCAAACATTTGTGGAGGAAATAACCTTGATCTTACAAAAATTCTTTAAGCAATAAAAATAATTTTACAAACTTGTTTTTTGAATTTAGCATAATCTTGGTATCTAAACTTTGCAGGGACATTTAGAAAAAGGAAAACTAATGAATAATCTTACATATGAGAAAACAGAATAATGGCAAATTGAATCCCATAAAGTTAGGTTTGTTTCAGGCACGAAAATTAGTTTTACCTTTGAAAAAAAATCAATGTAATTTAAAACATTACAAATTCAAAAAGAAAAAAAAAATCATACCATAATCTCATTAAAAGGCAGAAAAGGTATTTGATTAAAATCAATTATGCCTGCATGATAAAAAATCTCTACGTTAACTAAAATAGGAACTTCCTTGACAGTTTCTACAAAAAATCTTCAACATGCTTTCCCTTTAAGAACAAAAACACAAGAATGCCAATTAGCATACCACTTCTGCTCAACATTGTACTAGGGGCCCTAGATGACTGGAAATAAATAAAACTGTAATTATCTATAGATGCGACTATATAAAAAAATCTACATATAATTACTAGAATAAATGGGTTTCACAGCACTGATGAACATAAGGTCAATATTCACACCAATTTCATTTCTATATATCAGACTCAGAAGAAAATAAAAATTTTAAAAATTCAGGGTAGAAACTAAAAATAAAACCAAGAAATACATCTTTAAAAAAGTTGCATAGAACGCCTACACCAGTGGTTCTCAAATTTTTTGAAGTCGGGGCGCATTTAAAATCCTACAAATAATTGTAGGCATGCTATATACAAATTTTTGAGAATTATGCTATAATAATTAAGTCAAATATTAAAGAAAAAATATATAAAGTCCAAACATGCTTTTATGGTAATTAAACAAAATAAATGACAAAATTAAATTTATTCTGACATTAAAAAAGATTTTTGTTATATTTTTTGAGTTATGCTTTTTAGAATTCATAAAAAAGAGGGATTAAAAAATAAAAAGACAAAAAAATTTATCTTTTTATATATACATTCTTAGTAAGATTTAGTAAATTCAGCAGGTCCTGATGCAAATGTGTTAAGTTTTTTCATTCTTGTGTTTATGAGAAACATAAATAATATAATGATGTGTTAATAATACAATAAGGATGTGTTAACAAAAAGAGCAGTATTACTGTAATGAAATGGTATAATAACAATATTTATTTTTATATCTGGGGACATGCCATGATCCAGTGCAGCTAATAATTCCAGGTCCCAAGTGGGAATGGTGCGAAATTAAGAAACTATGGGGTCAGGAGGGCCCTGTAATTGCTGCTGGCAAGAACAAAGTGCATCCAAAAACTGCATCTTGCTTTATTTATAGGGCAAAGTGAATCCATTAGCAAATCAATGGTCTCTGCTCACATTTCCAAGGCAACCCAAGAATTTTAACAAGTGCAGAAAACCCCCACCATACATACCATCTTAATTTACACCAAACAAAGGGTAGAAGAAACTTGCCTCCAGTCTTTCTGGGGAACATGGGGGGTAGTGTAAACAATCCAGCACCACAGCTTAACAGACTTTTGCAACCTAATCAGGCAAGTTAGGTGGGGCGTTGGGCAGACTGTCAGCTTACAGCCAATTCCCCACACTTCTGTCCCCCAAAAATCTAAACTCCAAAAACCCTGTTGGTTTTTTGGTTCTCAACAGGCACATATTTCTCTGGAATACCATAGGGTGCACCAGTGCACCCTGGCGCACACTTTGAGAAACAATGGCCTACACAGATGGCAATGAAACACTAAGAGAAATGAAATGCCTAAATAAACAGGACAGGGAGTGTTTCTGGTTTGGTAAGACTCAATACTTTCATTAAGACAGTATAGTATTAGTTCAACTCAGACAGAAACACCAAGAGAGTAGAACACAACCCACAGACACACAATCCCAGACACTAGATCTGTGATGAAAGCTCTAAAAATATTATGGTAATCAAAGAGTAGAATAAACCAACCAATACATTTCAAGAAGACAAACAAAGACAAAGACCATAATTCAAAGATTTCAAAACTTGATGTGTTTTTAAATCAAGCCTACAATGAAAAAAACTGTGTGGAAAGTACCCAATATTATAAGAACATACAAAAGTATCATTTCTATAACTTTCTAACTCATACTTCATACACTAAGGTGAATAGCCAAATAGTATATAAAGGTTGGCACTGTGCATTCACTGGTCTACCTTGAAGAAACATGAGTAAATATTACAATTAGCTGGCTTACATGCTCTAGCATTCTATAGCTATGTTAAAATTTATTTTAAAAAATCACGTTTATGGCCCTGTCTGGTTGGCTCAGTGTTAGTGTCAGCCCAGCATGTGGATGTCCTGGGTTCAATTTCTAGTCAGGGCACACAGGAAAAGTGACCATCTGCTTTTCCACCCTTTCCCCTCTCACTTTTCTCTCACTTTCCCCCTCCTGCACTCATAGCTTGATTGGAGTTGGCCCTGGGAGCTGAGGATGGTTCCATGGCCTCCACCTCAGGCGCTAAGAGCTCGGCTGCTGAACAACAGAGCAATGTCCTAGATGGGCAGAGTGTCGTCCCCTAGTGGGCTTACCAGGTGAATCCCGGTTAGAGCGCATGCAGAAGTTTCTCTCCCCTCTTCTCACTGAATTAATATTAATAAATAAATAAATTTAAAAAATCTAGTTTACCAGTTCCATCAGATGTCTTATGGAGAGTGACACTGCTTCATTTGATGGTGGATCCATTAGCCTACCCAGAAAATGAGCAATTCCACCTAGCCTCAGGATCTGGGGGAGACAAGTACAGTCAAATATGTATCACACTGACACCACAGTTTAGTCCTGCTTGTGACACTCACTCGAGTAAAGCATCAAACCTGTGTGTGATTTCCAAGCTAGTTATTTCACTAGAATAAGTTAATATTACATTTGTGATTCTACAAAAACATGTTTAAAGGCCAATATACTATTTTTTACCATCCACCAACTCTTATTAACAAGTAAAGTAGTTGGTTAAAAACTCAAAAAACATACTGACTACCAATTATTTTCAAAATAAGGATAATTATATGAAATATAAAAAATACTGAAAAATAATTTATAAGGACAAATAAAATCTTAAGATGTAGTAAGAGTAGCTAACATTTACTGACCACTTACTATGCGCCAGTAAGAATTTTATGAGTTAAAATAACTTGTCCAATGTAACAAGACTGGCTTCTCAAGAGAGGTGGTGGGATTCAAACATAGGCAATCTGGCCCCAGAACAGTACATGATTAAAAACTTTTAAATAAGCATTTGAAGGAGCCTAATAAACATAGTTTACTAACACACACAGAAAACAAATGCATGGTAAAAATTAAAACCCCACCTCCAATTTAATTTTTTAACCACCCCACCTAATGTACCTTTATTTGTAAACAAAGTTCTTCCAAAGGAGTCCTCAAAATTTCTGGCAGTTGATAGTCATCTAGAAGGTTTGCTCTAAGACCATTATACAGATGATAGCAATGACCAGATTGAACTCTTAAAAAAAGGGGGGGAGCATTTATCAGTGACTTTTTTGAACTGCAGAGAAAATAGGCAGGGAAAGTGGGGCAATTTCGATTTCTTGCAAGCCACATCAGAACTAATTCACTTAATTATTATTTCACTTTTACTAATTATATATTCCTTCTCCCCATCTATTTTGAATAACCTTAAACCCACTATCTCTCCTGGTTTTAAGAAATAGAGACTCTGACTATAGCAATAATTTGTTTCCCTATATCTTACAGAATTCAGACTGCTTTGCTCAATAACAGCAGTCTATTTAACTTCTCTATGCCTGGTGAACAGTTTATGTAACAAATCTTGACATTGTTAACTTGTCTGTATCATTAGAATATTTTAAGTATGTGCTATTTGTGAGCTCTCAGAAGAATGTTGGAATTTTTTTCCTTTCTTATTTGCATCTAGTGACATGAATCTTATTATTCTTTGGATAATATAAGGACTGATGAAAAGAAGTGAGGATATTCATTCTACGTATTTCTAAGCAAAACTCTTGCTACTGTAGGAGAGGGTAGTCCTTTTCCTATAAGAATAAAAATAAATTCTAAAAACCTTAGTTATTTCTATCACAAGTTTACAAAAACCCATCATCTATTATAGAACATGCCTGCAGAAACTAAGAGTGTTTCTACTGAAGACTACATAATATAGTTTGTTCTGACCTTTGAAATAATTATCAAGCTAATTAGTATTTGTTAAAGGAACTTATATCTATGGAGCCTACAAGGGACTATTCTCCGTTTGAATTAAACACTGTAATTCCAGTTAACCTACAGTAGGAGAGTGGGAATGAAGAGCTAGATAAAATGTGTTACTTAAGGTAACTGATTTCTATAACTGTTTCATGGCTCAAACCTAAGGCCTATTGTGTGTACTACGCATATGTAAAAGTTGGCAAAACCTGTTCACTATAATGAACACTCGTTAAATCAGTACCATTGGTGCTTAAGTCTACATGGGAACTCCCCAGTCTTGCTGGGTCCCCTAATAACTAGTTAGAAAGGGACCAGTTATCCCCTAATAGGAGGATATACTTCTAGACTAAGCCATGACTTTGGCTCAACAGCATCAAAAAATTATGTAAATAAACTACCTGAAGTCAAGTTATACTGAGATAATATGCAAAGATTATAGCAAGTATGTCAGAGCTTTACACATATAGCACAACCTTAAATACAATGGTCTGTAAGGCTTTCCTTTCAACTTTTCTTTCTTAAGCCCCTATCTGAAGGCTAAAGTGAATCTATTGGCTCTCCTGTGAAAGACCAAAGAAAAATTCTCTTATACAACTCCAGATATGATTCTACCACTCACATGATTAAGGGTGTAAAAATACTGTGAAAAAAATGCATAAAAATAAACAGTAAGTGCAATTATTTGTGTTAAAGGCAAATCTTACTCCTACAATTGGGACAGAGATTTTTTTTTTTTTTACAGAGACATAGCAAGAGTCAGAGAGAGGGATAGACAGGGATGGAGAGAGATGAGAAGTATCAATCATCAGTTTTTTGTTGTGACACCTTAGTTGTTCATTGATTGCTTTCTCATATGTGCCTTGACCGTGGGCCTTCAGCAGACCGAGTAACCCCTTGCTCAAGCCAGCTACCTTGGGTCCAAGCTGGTGAGCTTTGCTCAAACCAGATGAGCCCGCGCTCAAGCTGGAGACCTCAGGGTCTCAAACCTGGGTCCTCCGCATCCCAGTCCAACGCTCTATCCACTGTGCCACCGCCTGGTCAGGTGAGAAATATTTTTATTTCTTATGCTACCACTTGCATCAAGGGGAGAAAGGCCTTTCCTTCTGTTGGTAACTAATGGTGAAAACCAGCATAGCCATACACACAGTGTAGGAATCAGGAGCCCAGACTGAGAAACCAGGCTGTCTGAATTCAAGTCCTGGCCCTGCTACTTACAAAGCTGTGTGACAGATTATTTCATTCATTTGTACCTTAATTTCCTCACCCTTAAAATAGTTATTAACCTACCTTGCAGCACTGTGCTGAGAATTAAGCAAGGTAATATATATAAGTGATCAGGAGATGAGTTGACATTCAAATAGTAATAATAGTAGTTATTAGTAGTTATTATTAGTAATATATGCTTTTAAAAAAATAAAATTATGGGTAATATAATTAATAAGAATAAAGAACATTAATTTTAATTGACTGAGGAATAACAGGTACAAAAATCATAAAGGATTTCAAAGAAACCATAAGACTTCCCCATTTAAAAATGTGCTACACTAAGTTTTTAAAAATAGGAAAGGTAATTCTCCTAAATACATAGTCTTTTTAAATGCCAGTAACACATTTGCTACATAAAAATCCTGTGTGTTTTGTAAAGGCTTCAGACCAGGCCCCATCTTACCTGCCAGCTCGACCTTTCCTTTGCTTGGCATTAGCTTTACTAACCCACTCAGCAGACATCGTACTGATGTTGTTTTGTGTGTCAAAGTGTGTCTCCTTTATTTTTCCTCCATCTATCACATAAACTACATCATCTATGGTAATGCTGTTTGGAAAACAAAATATATAAAACATTAAAACACATCAAAAGTGCAATAATCTGTGAGAGGCCTACGGATAGTTTTTAGAGCATTTCTATTGGATCAAATTGATTTTGGCAGTTTGGACTTTCTCAGTCTTCCCACATGTACCAATGCCACGACCTCAGCACCTCCTCACAGGTGCCTCTGCAGCTCAGCGGCCCCACAGTGCAAGTTCTGCAGAGTACATGCTAGGTGCCCTTGCCCACAACTGAAGTTCACAGCTGACTTTTGTACCTAGCTCTTGTGGCGCCCTTCACCCCAGTGCCACGGTTTAACATCAGCTTCCATAAAACAATCTGTCCCAGTACTGTACTGGTATATTATACCTCCAAGAGAATACAATACAGTTTAAAGGCTGCATATAATTAATTGCCAAATCACCCAATAATTCCATCCCCAACCATCAAAAGGCAAATAGAACAAAACTGACATCAGCTTCATGGTTCTTTAGGAAAGCTTTGAAAAAAAACACTTAAAGGCTGTTTCTGAAGAGGACTAAAGAATTAGTATAGGTTAAATAAAATGTAAAGAAAACTAAACAAACCTATACCATAACCAAATTAAAACAGACTTATTTTTAAGAAATTACAAAATGATTTGTAGAGAAAGAAGATTATGGGATGTTAAATAATTATGGGGTTTAAAACTGATATAATCATCAGCAGTTGATATTTAAAACCATTTTTACCTAGTCTCTGCAATGTTGGTAGCAATTACTATCTTCCGAACACCAGAAGGGGTTCTTCTAAATACCTGTAAGAATAAACACATCAAAACTCCAAAAGTACACTGATTTCTGATGTATCACTCTTGTAATTAGAGGAATTACGTCAGATATTATTCATTTCTAGCACTTATACAACAAATATGTGTGTTGACACATGTACGCATCTAATATTTATAGATCTATTTATAGATCTATAATATAAATAGATTGGGCGCATGCGGGAGTTGGGCGCATGCAGGAGTCTGTCTGACTGTCTCTCCCCATTTCCAGCTTCGGAAAAATATAGAAAAAAAAAAAAAAAGAAAAGAAAAAAAAAGAAAAAAATCCTCTTCAAGTGCTGAATCCTGCAAACAAAAAAGCCTTAACAAAGCCACCAAGTAGATGAAAAGACATCATTTTCAATACTACAAAATTCCCTTTTAGTAAACCAAGCTAAATCTCCCACAAGTATCAGAACCTTATCACAAAGAAAATTTTAAATAAAATACAATAATTTATACAATGGTTTTTAACAAAAACTGAAGTGTTAAATATCTGATTGTATAATCAAGTGTTTAAGGGAGAGAGAGAAATTAGTTTAAAAACAGAAGTTATGAATTACCCAAAACTATATGGGTAAAAACACCAAACAAGGCAGACGCTCAACTCATCAGAATAAACATTAACTGGCTGTATCACCAAATACGAACTTTTGAGATTAGACTGGATTAAGAAAAAAAATCCTCGCCCTGGCCTGTTGGCTCAGTGGTAGAGCGTTGGCCTGGCGTGCAAGGGGTCCCGGGTTCGATTTCTGGCCAGGGCACACAGGAGAAGCACCCATCTGCTTCTCCACCTCTGCCCCTCTCCTTCCTCTCTGTCTCTCTCTTTCCCTCCCGCAGCAAGGCTCCATTGGAGCAAGGATGGCCCGGGCGCTGGGTATGGCTCCTTGGCCTCTGCCCCAGGCGCTGGAGTGGCTCTGGTCGCATTGCCCCCTGGTGGGCAGAGTGTCACCCCCTGGTGGGCGTGCCGGGTGGATCCCGGTTGGGCGCATGCGGGAGTCTGTCTGACTGTCTCTCCCCATTTCCAGCTTCGGAAAAATATAGAAAAAAAAAAAAAAAGAAAAGAAAAAAAAAGAAAAAAATCCTCTTCAAGTGCTGAATCCTACAAACAAAAAAGCCTTAACAAAGCCACCAAGTAGATGAAAAGACATGCAGCCAAGCATCTCTTGGCTGTAAAGCACAAAAATGCACAAACGATCCCCACATGAGTAAAAGTAGTATCAGTAGAGAAGATGTTGTTTCCCAGTCTAGTCACATATTCTCTGCAAAGGGAGAAACAATTGACTGTTACGGTGTCAGAGGTGCCTCTACCTCAAACACACTGCTCCCCTCTTTGAACCAAGAGTTCTCTCTTCCCTCAGGTAAGCACTCTAATTCCGCTGGTTGAGCCTCACTCAGGAGTAAGCATTTCCTTCCTCAGCAAAAAGGATATGAAAAGGGTCTGAAAACAATGCCTTGCTAGTTTCTTACCAAGAGTGAAAAAACTAGAAGGGAAGAGAGGTACAGTTTCTCACCTCTCTCATTCTACTATGGCCCGCAAACACTGCAATCCAGAAGATTATCTTTTCTTTGAGAATGCAGTATTCATTCTAACCAGGGAAATCTCTGAATCTGAGCCAAAATATTCAAATAAATAATACATGATTGACAATAAGACACCTCATACCTGCAAATATACTAATGCTGTTATATCAAAATTTTAAATATCAAACTATGGCATGTCACACACAATTTCTATGTTGAGTTATTTTTATTAGTACTCACATATCCTTTATCTTCTATTCAGAAAAGCCAAACAAGTTATTGGTGAAACCAATCTTTCAACTTTCCCCTAATGTTGACAAAACTAATATGACTTGTGGATTACCCTCTCTTATTCATGTTTTTGTAAAATCATCACCTAAAGACTCATTAGCAAAGGGTCTCAAAGAAGTATTTTTATATGAATTATACTTGATAATATGCTTTAAAAATAAAACAATTCAACAAAAACACAGTAAGCAGTGCTTTAAGCTTCCCTCAGGAAGACTGAATAAATTTAACAACATACCTGTGTCTGGTTAACAGTAGGCATCAGTGAATGTAAAGGTATAATAAGAAATTTGTCTGAAAATTAAAAAGAAAATTAAACTTTACAACAGCTGCAGAAAAGCGCCATCAGACATACAGGAAACAATGAATTCAATGGTTAAACTACATTAATTCTTAATTTATATTCCTAAATATAAGCAGATCAACTTTATTCTTATGTTGCTTTCTGAGTGCTCCAACAAGTTCTTGTCAACATTTTATTGTTCATTTATTTCATTTATTAGCACATTGCCCAAATTCCTAAAAAAATGCTTAAAAGTTGGAAATAATCTTTTCAAACTATACTAGAAAAACATCATTAACTCCAGTCCCACCACTATATTGAAGACCAAAGGATTTTGCTCAATATGAATCAAAGTTTGTAGATTTTGAATGACCCTCACTCTTTTAATTATATATAGAATATTTGAATTTATAAAGCAAATTACTTATCAAATTTCCATATCCAATTTAAAAATAATTAGCACTGGTTAAACATAATACATTCCAGAAGTAACCCATAGTTTTAAACATAATAATTTTTAAGACATCCAAGTTCTTTCACTGAAGTGGCCTTAGAAGCAACACTTCCTCAAATGAAAGATTAAAAAGCAGGCGACATGTGATTCAAGTTCCACTCCCAGAACTGCAATAAAATACATTTCTGTAATACCTGATTTAAACATCACTTGTGACATCAAGAGATCATGTAAAGTGCTGATATTGTCCCAGCCTGGCAGAAAGACCAGTATCGCCCCATCCTGCATGCAGAGGAAATGACCATTACAGAGCGTCACATAACAGAATACACTGAGAGCAAACATCTGGGCACACTGAAGGAAGTCTTCATTACAATTATACTACCTCAGAAGAATTATGGTTACTGATTAGAAATAAACAGTATAAACTTGCTTTTCAAAAATAGAATTTATTAACCAGGTTTTTCATTTGGTCAGTCTTTTCTTCATAAATCTAAATCCTTGGGATTTTGAGATTCTCATTTCTGGTATAAAATGCAGTTTCTTTCATAGGCTATTTTTAAAAACATTAAATTTTTTTTTCTTTTTTTCATGGCCTAGATATGAAAATAAAATTGAAATTATGTCACTTAAAGAAAAAAAACTAACCTCTTCTTCCAAAACAATGTATCGAATAAGGGCAGCAATCAAATTCAGATCAACTTTATCATCATCCATCATTTCTATAACATCTACAGTATTTGCAGAATACCTATCAAAGTTAAATAGAAAATCATAAAATACCCGATAATGTTTCCTGAAGTTTAACTTTCTATAAAATCTAAAAATTAACTCAACCTGCAAATGGGGAATAATCAGTAGATAAGAGAAAATAATAGTATGTACAAGTCAAATCAGCATAGTAGTTAGCGGGAACGAGAATGCAGTAGTCTCCTTAAATACATACAAATTCAAGAAGGTAACTCCTGCTTTTTTTTTTTTTTACAGAGGCAGAAATAGACAGGGACAGACAGACAGGAACAGAGAGAGATGAGAAGCATCAATAATCAGTTTCTCGCTGCGCATTGAGACTTCTCAGTTGTTCACTTATTGCCCTCTCACATGTGCCTTGACCGCGGGCCTTCAGCAGACCAAGCAACCCCCTGCTGGAGCCAGCGACCCTGGGTCGAAGCTGGTGAGCTCTTTGCTCAAGCCAGATGAGCCCGCGCTCAAGCTGGCGACCTCGGGGTCTCGAACCTGGGTCCTTCCGCATCCCAGTCCGACGCTCTATCCACTGCGCCACCACCTGGTCAGGCAACTCCTGCTTTTTGTTTTAGTCACTGGGTCACTGTGTTCTGACTTTCAAACAAAATAAACTTACCTTTTCCGCAGTTCCCTTACATAATTCGGCCAGCGTTCCTTATAGATTGTTTCTTTCTCTTCTTTTTCCTGTCTATTTACATGCCCTTGCATGAAACCCCTCTTAAAATGGGATCTGTGTTCTTTTTGTTCTGGAACATATCTAAAATAAAAACATTCTTGAATAGCTTCACTTAAAACAAACAACAGAACTTTGGTTTTAGCTAATATCTATGACTTCTTACATTTAGAGTTCTTAAAAAGATTAAAAAACAATTTCACTATAACTTTTAGTGAACACTAGTTAAATTATCAATTTGTAAGTATTCATTAACAAAAAATCTGACATTTTAATTGAAAATCATTCTTCTGTATCAAAGTACATACACTTCTAGATCATTTTAAGCAATCAAAATTAGATTAACTTTCACCTTCTATCTTTAGTTTGCTCTAAAACAAGTTAACATATTAGGTCCAAAATAATAGCTAATGTTGCCTAGTAGAAGATTCAGATTTTACATATAGGTTTCCAAACCTGAATACATATAGGAATTCCCTGGATAGTTTGTAGATTGTAAATTCTAAAATCCTATACCTTGTGATTTGGACTCAAGTCTGACAGGGGTCTGCTAATTCAGGAATTTTAATTAGGGCCCCAGGAGATTCAGGTAGTACATCTATAGATGTGCAGACTCATGGTTGACAACTATTTAATTCTACTCAGGCCCACAGACATAGCCAAGGGCCGAGCCTGAATCAGCACTCAAATCTCATTTGTCCAGCACTGTGCCATGACTCCATGCTGCAGTGACTGCTGTAAGCAGGGCACGTCTACCCCAGAATCCCACCTACTGTAAGTAGGCTCTGAGCACATGAAGGTGAAGAGAGATAAAGAAAAATGAACCTAAACTTTAACCTCAGTCCCGTCCGAGTTTACCAAGGGGACGGCATCTAGACGGAATGGCGGTGGGAGGGTGGGTTGGCGCATGGAAATGATGTCCTTGCTCTGCCACTGACCTCCTGTGTGACTTTGAACAAGGTGCGATTTTCTGGTCTTTAATTTCCTTATTTGAGAGATTAATACTCTTATAGCAGTACTGGCGTAAGAATAAAAACAAAGTTTTATGAGTAAAGCACAGTGCCTGACACATAGCAGACACCCAAAAAGTGTTAATCCCCTTCCTTATGCAGTACCTGTGACCCAGGATTCCCCTAAGTCTTCGATGCATACAGAGGCACCAGCTTGAGGTAGGGCAACCTGAGACAGAGATTAGTCCTTGTCAGCAGGATGAACCCACAGCTGGCTCCCTTCCCAGCAATTCCAACAACAGAGGTAACCTTCATTCCCCACCCCAAAGGCCCAATCACACCCTCCATCTCATCTTTCCCTCTTACTTCCCTCTAGTGCAGCTCTTCTGAGAAGGTGATAGCTCAGAGTTCCTGAGGAAAATTTCTATCCAAGGACCACCCTCCTTCAGCTGCCCTCTCTGGGATGGCTATGGAATGGTAAGGATAGAGAATATCCTTTTGTTTCAAGGACCCCTTAGCTACAGTTCCTTGTACATAACATGCCTCTACTAGACAGCTTAGGAAAGCAATTCACCTCCATGTAAGTTTAGATTCCTGATCCCTGAAACTTTGTGTTCATTACTGTCAAGCTGCTGACAATTACTCTCTTGGAAAACGATTGGTAAATGTGCTGTGGAAGTAGGATACACAGTGGAAGTAGGATACACTGAGGAAGGGAATACAAATTTATGGACACTGACAGAACTAGAGCATGGAAGAATACACTGTTTCTCAATTTACATACACATCCCTCTTTCTTACTCTGAATTTCAATGCTTTCCTGACTTGCCTAAACTATCCCTGCTGTACAAAATCTCATTCTCAACACATTCTACTCTCACAACAGGTCAATCATACATTATAGTAATAGTGTATATGTCTCTCTGACCATATATAAGCTATGAGGTATGTACCAAGTCTTTTTTGTTTCATGCTGAGACCCTAGCACACAGTGCAAGGCGTAAAGTTTAAAAATCATCTGTTGAATAAACACGTACTCAAAATCCAGATGACTTTTCTCCATGTAAAATACACTCTATGGTCTTCCTTCTCACCTTTCCCACTACTCATTTTCTCATTTATCAAGTAAGCTCTGTAGTCTAAAAAATCTCATCACAAGGGTTTCTACATCTGTCCATATACTTATCAGATGCTTACTAGAGGTCAGGCACTGTGCTATGCACTAGTTACGAAGACAAACAGGACAAAATCCTTGATCTCCAAACTGTGAAATCTGGTGTAAGAGGCAAATATAAAGATACATCACATATCAATAAAATAAGTGTTGTAAGGGACATGACAAAAGTGCTATAGGAGTCTGGATGAGAAAGCAACTCCCTCTGTGAGAGGTAGCACAGATGGCTGAACAGGCAATGAAGCTGAGACTCAGTTTTATATAATCAATAGTTTATAGGTCAAAGGATGGAGAAAGTGGAAAACTAAGCCTAAAAGGAGGAAACAACATGTAACAAAGTATCAAGTCTTGAGTGATAGGGCAATGGCTGGCACAGTGGAGAACGGTGCACTCAGGATAAGTGGCCTATGGGATGCAGGAGGCTAGAACAGGGTGGGCCCAGACTGTGAGGCGCCTGGGAATATCTGACTAACTTAGGCCCTGGAAGTAGATACTATGAGGCTATGCTTTCCAGGTCTTTTCTAATCAGAATGCAAATATAATTTTGCACAGCTCCTTGAAGAAGACAGTGATAGCTAAAGGCCAGTGTTGAAGGGATCAATAACTTGGGTATACCAGGGAGGTGCTCTGCTACAGGCCAGGATAAACCAATAAAGGTTCTTAAACAAGTACTATACTTAAGGACAAATCTCAGGGCTGTGTCTAGGGGGAGAAAGTTCACATGAGCAGATTTTTTGGAGAATATATGGCAGCAGTTTTGAGTCAAGATAATAGCACCAAAAGAAAACTATTACATTAGCAGAGAAGAGAGAATATAGCCCTTAAGTAGAAGAAATAAAAATGAGAAGACATGTTAAGTTCAAGCCGAAAGTTTTTAAGGGCTGCATTTCAGGGGTGAACAGGAGGTGGAATACAGAATGACTTGCAGTCATTTGGTTATTAAACAAATAAAGCAGTTAACTCACCCTAGTATATAACTACTCAATAAATATTAGCTGTTTTGATTTATACCTGAGGATAACATCAGTAACCATTATAATGCCTAAGTTTTTTGGTGAAAGCATGGCAGGAATGTTGGTTTTTATTTTTTATTTTTTGTATTTTTTGTATTTTTCTGAAGTTGGAAACGGGGAGGCAGTCAGACAGACTTCCACATGCGCCTGACTGGGATCCACCCGGCACGCCCACCAGGGGGCGATGCTCTGCCCATCTGGGGCGTTGCTCTGTTGCAACCAGAGCCAGCAGGAATGTTGGTTTTTAAAACGTGACATTCCAGGTATCTGTGGTGCTGGAGTGCTGCAGAGTACACAGTTAGGCAACAAGTTTAGAGTTCAGGGAGAGCCTGAGTTCTGAAACTCTAGCTCAGAGAGCTGTGAAAATACAGACATATGGTCATGGAAACAGGACCACACAGTGAAATCACAACAGACTGAGAAAGGGCTAATGGAGAACCTTTGGGGAAAATCATATTGAAAGGGTGGGGAATGGAAGCCCGCGAAGGAGAATTAAAAAATTAGTCAGGAAAACCAGAAGTGAGATTCAAGCACAAAAGACAGAGTTCCAAACATTGCTGCCCATGGATCTTTGGAAAATACTAAAGCCTAGTTACCAACCCAGACTTTGTAATGTCATGAAGGGATAGGGTGTGATTATGGCATCTGTATTTTAAAAGGCTAAGGGGTGATTTTAGTGTGCAACAAATTCTAGAATCCCTGACTAAGGAAAAACAATGTTTTAGAAGAAAGTGTTTACAGGTGTTTCTGAATTTAAAAAATGTGACATATTAGCTATTTTTTAATCTTTTATTTTCTAATATTTACTTACCTTATTTTTTCAATTATATCTTCCAAAAGATACTCCACAACCGGAAAAGTAAAACCAGGTATGTGTATCATTGGACAGTTACCTATTACGGTAAACAAAGCATAAGTCTGTACTCAAATGTTCCAAATAAAAATTAAACATTGCAAATAAGACAATGAGTCTATTACCCTTTTTACAGAAAATGGTCCTCAACTTCTACAGCTCTATCCTATTTTTCTACATCTAATCCAATAATAAACAGTAGTCTAGTCTTCACTCAACACCATTTTACTGCTACTACACTATACATATATCTCACAGTTCTATAAAGTAATGGAGAATACCAAAGGGTAAAGAATTTTAAATCTACTCAAAACCTGTTAGAAGTCTATTTTCTCTTGGTCACTCACTAGCCAAGATGGTATCATCAGAACCTGTTTCATTGAAATCTACACATGAAGCATTCCTCCCATGACTCCCAGAGTAGCAGAAGAAAAAAGCAATTAAAACAAGACTGAACCAAATATTAAATTGTTACTTATTATTTTAGAATCATTATTTAAAAAGAAAAAGGATTCCTGGGACTGTTTTCTAAATGTTATTGACATTTTGTACCAAACAAAATAGCACACACACTGTAAGGAAAGGTCAATTGTAGCAGAGGTCAAAGTATCTGAGGTATCACAGCTTTGCCTCTCACTTTCATTAAGTTTGAATTAAGTAGCTCAAATGTTAATTCTGGGTAACTCATCCAAAAAAAAGAGAAAAGAAAAAGAGGACATAAAATACTTACCAAGTTCATAAGACTTTAAGAGTCCATACAGAATATGACTGAATACAGAGCTGAATACAGAATATGTATTAAATATAGCTACATTCCATTTTAACTCCTTCCCCTTTTCTCCTCCTTCCCCAATTATAAACAGAAGAGACAAAGGCATAATTTTAAAAGAATATACTTTGCAGCTAGTCAAATTTAGTTTCAAATCCTCTTGACCCTCTGTAAATTAGGCCACTGTGGGTAAGCTCCTTACTTAACTGTGCTGAGGCTGTTTTCTCATTTGTTTGGTTTTTTTTTTTTTTAATTTTTTTTATTTTATTTATTCATTTTAGAGAGGAGAGACAGAGGGGAAGAGCTAGAAGCATCAACTCCCATATGTGCCTTGACCAGGCAAGCCCAAGGTTTTGAACCGGCGACCTCAGCATTTCCAGGTCAACACTTTATCCACTGCGCCACCACAGGTCAGTGTTTTCTCATTTGTAAAAATGAAAATAGCCCTACTTCACAAGGTATTATGAGAATTCATAAAGACTAAGCACCATATATACTACCTGGTACACTGAAGGTATTCTGTTAAGTGGTCGCTAGTATTACTGTCATTAGCAAAATGCCACCCTAGCCTGCGACAGTACATAAAACCCACAAAAGAATCTCACAAAAAGTTTATAAAATTATTCAATGCTGTGGTTTGACTTTTATGTGGTAATTATCTAAAGTAATAGCCATAAATTTTACTCACCAAAATATTCTGAAAATTTCTCAGCATTCAACGTTGCACTCATCAATATTACTTTCAGGTCAGGCCTATAGTTGAGGAGATCTTTAACGACAGTCATTAACACATCTGACTGGAGATTTCTCTCATGGATTTCATCAAGCACGATATGACTAACACTGGACAAATGCCTAAAGCAAAAGTGTGGCCAAGTAGTAATCATTCCATAAATAGTGACGTCTAATTTAATAATTATATCTTTTGATAAGATTTAATTAAATGTCCTGAATTGAAATACACTCACGGGTCTGACTGGAGCCACTGAAGAATGATTCCTGTTGTACAGTATAAGATAGAACCCTGTTTCCTTGGTAAACGGCTGTGAATAAAAGACACAAGTTAATAATTCCTGGTTTTCTTTACTAAAATATTACTAACTACCATAAACTTTTAAAGAAAAACTTTAATTTAAAAAGTGCTTATAGTTTTAATAACTATATTCATACTTAACTTTAATTATAGAAATTCCTATTATACGATAGGGTAATAAGAAATACTACATTCAACTTCATTGTATATTATTTTTGTTTTCATGACTCAATGTTAATTATTTCTTTGTAATAGCACAAGTCACATTCAGAAAATGACCCATTACTTAGGGCCTAAACTTCTGTACAGTGAATGGAAAGTCAGTTTATTTTAAAAGTAAATGGAATCTTGACTCCAAAAGAAAAACTAAAGAAATACAATTAAGTAGGACAGGGGGTTAAAGATATCAAAATCAATGTAAGTTTATCAGGGGCTGGGTAGTAATACCAAAATATGTATAGAACATGGACTCCCTTCAGGGGGAGTGATAATCTATTAGTGTATATCCAGGAAATAAGTTGTTTTTCTAATCATTCTATACTATAAAAGACATTAAAATGGCAATCCAAATCTAAATTTGGGTTAAAAAAATGACTTTGTGGGTTGTTGGCCTCCCCTGCTTCAGTTACTTTAAATGTTAATTCTAATAGTAATAATTAGCATTATAATGCAGAAAGTATCTTTTGAATCTCCAGCTTCAAATTTTTCACTAAAATCTACCTGTAAACAATATGTGTACATTCTTTACCTCTGGAGACGGATTTGGTACCCAGTACTATTGCCGCTGCCACAAGATTCTGCCCTTTCTGCAGCCACTCTTTCTGCAACCTTCAATGGAAACAAAATATGGTTACAAAGCAAACAGAATTTTACTATAAATATCCTAAACATCCAGGAAAATAAGTGATTGTTGAAAACTATTCATCAGATTTTCAGAACTTAAAAAAAAAGAGATTAAAATCTGAGGTATCCTTAGGAGCTGCAGACTACTTGATTATGTTGTAAAAGTTATGGCTGCCAAAGGTGAGCTTCGGAGGGATGAAATTATTATAATCATTACTGATTCGTGTAACTAAAAGTAACCAAAAGTCATCTTCTGACAGAACAGTGATGAATTAGGTTAGAAAATGACACAATTTTTAAAACATAATATGTCAGAAGTAAAATTTCCCATTCAATATATTCTGTATACATTATTATTCCCTTTACTGCTTACACTGTTCATTTAAAAAGAACAGATCTTGGAGGGAAAAAAAAGGTATTATCAAGACTACTGCAGAAGAAGACAAGATGGCGATGGAGTAGGCGGACATACCAACTCCCACCTCCCAGAACCAAAGTGGATTACAAACTAATTTTAAGAACCATCATCTGGAAAAACAAATTTTCAACTAAACTAAGAGGACTCTTCAACCCAGGAACACTGAAGAAGGCACACTGAGACTGGTAGGAAAAGCAGAAACGTGAAGAGGGCTGCCCAGCTCCCTGGAGTGAATGGCAGCCGGGAGAGACTCACGCGGCGGGAAGTGAGTTTAGCAAAGAGGGGAGGGTCCTGAGCCCCAGGAATGAAGCTCCAGCCTGCAGCCCCAGAGCCTAGAAGAGGTGTATGGACAGTATTTAGCTGGAAACAAGACAGGATCCTGTTTGTGAGAAAGAGACTGATTTCTCAGACCCAGGATTCTTCTTGAAGGGACCGTGCAGAAAACCTCTCTCACAACCACTCACCCAGGGCTCCAGGGGACAAGGAGAGAGGAAAGGACCGGAATAGCAGGAAGAGAGTGTAATCTAGGAGGCACAGGGAGAAACATTTTGAGAGATAGCCACCCTAACCTCTGGGATGAGTCACTCCCCAAATCTGAGTGAATATTTCCCCTGGAAACAGCAATAACAGCAAAGGGAAGCAGGACACCAGCCAAACAAGCTCTCCTGCGGCACTCAGAACAGAGTTGCTTAGAAGGAGGGAGCTTTCGGGACTACAGTAGTGAGTCTCAGGGTCTGAGCTGCAGCGCCCCCACCCAAAAGGCTAAGTGCTTGCCTGAGGGCAGGCGGTGGCAGGACACAGAAGCGCAGTTCCGTCAGCAAGGGCAGAAGCTGGCTGGCCACCACTGAGGCCCAGTTGTGAGCTCAGTCTTGCCCAGCTGGGGAGTAGGGGAGGAGGGGATGTGCAAAAGTGGTCAAGCCCAGCTGCGGGCTGCCTGAAATCCAGCCTGCAGAAGGGGGGGCGCGGGAACCCCAGAAGGGGTGGAGACCTGCCCTTGATCAAGGGTGCAGGAGAATAGCCTTGCCCTGCCAGCAAACTGAGGCTTGTAGTATGACTTGCGAACTGGCTCCTCCCACGGGGGTGGAGTCAAAAACCCAGAACAGGCAGAGTCCCACTACCCAGCGTGGGCAAGCAGTCTCGCCAGCCCTGTAGAGCCAAGGCTTGCAGCTGTCCCATGAGCGGGCTCCTCCTGCAAGGGCGGGGTGAAAGTCTGGAATCAGGCAGAGACCCGCAGCGGAGCAAATGTGCTCACTCCTGCCCTCATGGCCGAGCATAATGCCACCCACGGGGGCGGGGCAAAGGCCAAGGCCACCGAGGCTTGTACACCCGAGCGCGTGATCACAGCCACTCCCGTGAAAGAGAGGCAGAAACCACAGTAACAGCCCCAGTGGACAGGCACGAGCAACGCCCAGACCCGAATGCCCTAGGCAGCATCAGCAGAGGGGTGACAAGCCTGCAGAAAGACCACACCTAGGAAACACAGAGGCCACACCCAGTAGACTCCAGTGGCCAAAACCTTCTTTTACACAGACAAAAAAAGAAGGCAGAGAAATGCAACACGAATGAAGAGAAATCCCCAGAAAAGGACTTGAATGAGTCAAATATAACCAAATTACCAGATGCAGAGTTTAAAATAACGATTGTTAGGATGCTCAGAGATATTAGAACAATAGATGGTCATTACCAACACCTAAATAAAGAGATAGCAAATATAAAAAAGGACATTGAAGTAATAAAAAAGAATCAGCAGAAACAACAAATACAATACCAGAAATGAAGAACTCAATGGAAGGAATTAAAAGCAGGATAGATGAAGCTGAGAATCAAATCAGCGAGTTAGAGGACAAAATAAATAAAGGCACGAAAGCAGAGCAGAAAAAAGAAAAGAGACTCAAAAAGTCTAAGGAAACTCTAAGAGAGTTCTGTGACAACATGAAGAGAAATAACATCCGCATCATAGGAGTTCCTGAAGGAGAATAGAAAGAACAAGGGATAAAGACTTTGTTCAAACATATTACAGCTGAAAATTTCCCTCAATTAAGGGAGGAAAACATCTCACAAGTTCAAGCACAGAGAACTCCATTAAAGAGAAACCCAAAGAAACCTACACCAAGACACATCATAATTAAAAAACCAAAGCTAAATGATAGAGAAAATATTAAAAGCTGCTATAGAAAAAAAGACTATTATCTACAAAGGAGCCCCCATAAGGATGACTTCCGTCTTCACAACAGAAACATTAGAGGCCAGAAGGGAATGGCAAGAAATATTCAAAGTAATGCAGAACAAGAGCCTACAACCAAGACTACTTTATCAAGCAAGACCATCGTTTAAAATTGAAGGTGAAATAAAAAGCTTTCCAGACAAAAAAAGCTCAAGGAATTCACTACAACTAAACCAAGGCTGCAAGAAATGCTAAGGGGCATGTTGTAAACAGATCAAAGGAGAAAAAGAATATAGCAAAAGAGGAATATAGTTTTAAAGAATAAAATGGCAATAAACAACTACATATCAATAATAACCTTAAATGAAATGGATTAAATAATCCAATCAAAAGACATAGGATAGCTGCGTGGATAAGAGAACAGGACCCATACATATGGTGTCTACAAGAGACACCCTTAAAACAAAAGATGCACATAGACTGAAGATAAATGAATGGAAAAAAATATTTCATGCAAATGGAAATGAAAGAAAAGCTGGGGTACAATACTTATATCAGACAAAATGGACTTTAAAACAAAGACTATAGTAAGAGATAAGAAGGTCACTAAATAATGATAAAAGGAGCAATCCAACTGGAACATATAACCGTTATAAATATCCACGCACCTAAATATATAAAGCAGACTTTGATGGATTTAAAGGGTGAGATCAACAGCAATACTATAATAGTTGGGGATTTCAGTACCCCACTAACATCACTAAATAGATCCTCAAGAAAGAAAATTAACAAAGAAAGAGCAGACTTAAAGGACATAATAGATCAACTCGATTTAACAGATATCTTCAGAACCTTTCACCCTAAAGCAGCAGAATATACATTCTTTTCAAGTGCTCATGGTACAGTCCCTAGGATAGACCACACGTTAGGGCACAAAGCAGACTGAACAAATTTAAAATGACTGAAATCATATCGAGCACTTTCTCTGATTACAATACATGAAACTAGAAATCAACCACAACAGAAAAACTGAAAAATACTCAAACACTTGGAAACTAAATAGCATGTTATTAAATAACGAATGGGTTAACAATGAGATCAAAGAAGAAATGAAAAAATTCCTAGAAACGAACGATAACAAGCATACATCAACTCAAAATTTATGGAGCACAGCAAAAGCAGCCCTGAGAGGGAAGTTCATAGCATTATAGGCATACCTCAAGAAGCTAGAAAAAGCTCAAATAAACAACTTGACCCTGCATCTATAAGAACTAGAAAAAGAACAGCAAGTAAAGCCCAGAGCTAGTAGAAGGAAGGAAATAATAAAGATCAGAGCAGAAATAAATGAAACAGAGGCTAAAAAACAATACAGAGGATCAATGAAACCAGGAGCTGGTTCTTTAAAAAGGTAAAGGTAAACAAGATCGATGAATCTTTAACCAGACTCACCAAAAAAAAAAAGAGAGAGAACTCAAATAAATAAAATTAGAATTGAAAGTGGAGAAATAACAACTGACACAACAGAAATACAAAATATTGCAAGAAAATACTATGAAGAACTGTCCGCCAAAAAACTAGACAACCTAGATGAAATGGACAAATTCTTTGAAACATATATCCTCCAAAAATTAATCTGGAAGAATCAGAAAACCTAAACAGACCAATTACAACAAATGAGACTGAAACAGTTATCAAAAAACTCCCCAAAAAAGAAAAGTCCTGGGCCTGATGGCTTCACAAGTGAATTCTACCAAATATTCAAAGAACTAACTCCTACCCTTCTCAAGCTATTTCAAAAAATTCAAGAGGAAGGAAGACTTCCAAACTCCTTTGATGAGGCGCGTATAATTCTGATTCCAGAACCAGGCAAAGACAACACAAAGAAAGAAAATTGTAGGCCAATATCTCTGATGAATTTAGATGCTAAAATCCTCAACAAAATATTAGCAAACCGGATCCAGCAATATATGAAAAAAATCATACACCATGATCAAGTGGGATTTATTCTTGGGAGGCAAGGCTGGTACAATATTCGCAAATCAATCAATGTGATTCATCACATAAACAAAAGGAAGGAGAAAAACCACATGATAATATCAATAGAAAAGCATTTGATAAAATCCAGCACCCATTCATGATCAAAACTCTCAGCAAAGTGGGAATACAGGGAACATACCTCAATTTTTGCCTCAATGGGCAAAAATTAAAAGCAATCCCCGTAAGATCAGAAACAAGGCAGGGTTGCCCCCTTTCACCACTCTTATTCAGCACAGTTCTGGAAGTCCTAGACACAGCAATCAGACAAGAAAAAGAAATAAAAGGCATCCAAACTGGAAAAGAAGAAGTAAAACTATCATTATTTGCAGATGATATGATATTATATATAGAAAACCCTAAAGTCTCAGTCAAAAAACAACTTGACCTGATAAATTCAGCAAGGTGGCAGGATATAAAATTAATACTGAGAAATCAGAGACATTTTTATACACTAACAATGAACTGTCAGAAAGAGAAATTAAGGAAGCAATCCCCTTTACCATTGCAACCCCAAAAATAAAGTACCTAGGAATAAATTTAACAAGGGAGATTAAAGACTTGTACTCAAAAAATTATAAGATATAAAACATTGATAAAAGAAATCAGGGAAGATACAAACAAGTGGAAGCATATACTGTGCTCATGGTTAGGAAGAATAAACATCATTAAAATGTCTATATTACCCAAAGCAATTTATAAATTCAATGCAATACCGATTAAAATACCAATCACTTACTTCAAAGATATAGAACACATATTCCAAAAATTTATATGGAACCAAAAGAGAACACGAATAGCCTCAGCAATCTTGAAAAGGAAGAATAAAGTGGGAGGTATCACACTTCTGGATATCAAGTTATACTCTAAGGCCATTGTACTCAAAACAGCCTGGTACTGGCATAAGAACAGGCATATAGATCAATGGAACAGAACAGAGAACCCAGAAATAAACCCACAGCACTATGGACAACTGATATTTGACAATGGAGGTAAGAGCATTCATTGGAGTAAAGACAGCCTCTTCAACAAATGATGTTGGGAAAATTGGACAGCTACCTACAAAAAAATGAAACCAGACCACCAACTTACACCATTCACAAAAATAAACTCAAAATGGATAAATGACTTAAATGTAAGCCGTAAAACCATAAGCATCTTAGAAGAAAACATAAGCAGTAAGCTCTCTGACATCTCTCGCAGCAGTATATTTGCCGATTTATCTCCACGGGCAAGTAAAATAAAAGGATAAACAAATGGGACTACATCAAACTAAAAAGCTTCTGCACAGCTAAAGACAACAAGAACAGAATAAAAAGACAAACTACACAATGGAAGAATATACTTGACAATACATCTGATAAGGGGTTAATAACCAAAATTTATAGAGAACTTGTAAAACTCAATACCAGGAAGAGAAACAATCCAATCAAAAAATGGGCGAAAGAAATGAATAGACACTTCTCCAAAGAGGATAAATAGATGGCCAATAGGCATTAAAAAAATGCTCAACATCACTAATTAGAGAAATGCAAATTAAAACCACAATGAGATATCACCTCACACCTGTCAGAATGATGCTCATCAACAAAACAACACAGAGTAAGTGCTGACGAGGATATGGAGAAAAGGGAACCCTCCTGCACTGCTGGTGGGAATGCAGACTGGTACAGCCACTGTGGAAAACAGTATGGAGATTCCTCAAGAAATTAAAAATTGAACTGCCTTTTGACCCAGCTATCCCACTATTAGGAATATACCCTAAGAACACCATAGCACTGTTGAAAATAAGAAATGCACCCCCATGTTCATGGCAGCATTGTTCACAATAGCGAAGATCTGGAAACAGCCCAAGTGTCTGTCAGTGGACGAGTGGATTAAAAAGCTTTGGTACATATACACTATGGAATACTACTCAGCCTTAGGAAATGATGACATCGGATCATTTACAATAACATAGATGGACCTTGATAACATTATACAGAGTGAAATAAGTAAATTAGAAAAAACTAAGAACTAAATGAATCCATACATAGGTGGGACATAAAAATGAGACTCAGAGACATGGACAAGAGTGTGGGTGTTATGGGGGGGAGGAGAGGGAGGAGGTTGGGGGAGGGGAGGGGCACAAAGAAAACCAGTTAGAAGGTGACAGAAGACAACTGGACTTTGGGTGATGGGAATGCAGCATAAGCAAATGTCAAAAAAACCTAGAGATGTTTTCTCTGAACATATGTACCCTGATTTATCAATGTCACCCCATCAAAATTAATAAAAAAAAATACTGCAAAGGAAAATGAAGAAGTGGGAGATTTTTAAAAGTGAGAGCAAACTTACTGAAATGGCACTAATCCTTCTTGGCTGCGTGCAAACTATCCTGCATGCAGATCCTTTCCTTCTTTCGATGTAATTATCCAAAATGAACTGAGTAACTTGAGTGGTTTTTCCACAACCAGTTTCACCACTTATTACTGTTACCTGATGATTATCGATCATATTTATCAATTCCTAGTTCAAAAGGAAAAACAAGTGAAGATCACGTTAAGTCTGAAAAGACAGTTATCAATATTCTATCAAATTGAAGGTAATTGCTTCTAACAAACATGAATACTTTTTAAATTTTGTTATGTGCAGTGCTGGCATTTTGGATATCGGATCTACGAGTTTTCAAGAGCTAAAAAGCACAAAATTATTTAAAAAAAAACACACACATACACAAAAAAAGCCAAGGCACCATGGAAGAAAACCACACTAAGTTAAGTATAGAAAAGTAACAACTATTAAGTTCCATGCATAAGAATTAACATTAAAAAGAATGCTGACAGTGAGGCTACTGTGTGCAAGGCAAATCCTGATACCTAAACAACTACTAAAGACATTAAGATTTATATCATACTCCATAAAATAGGACTTTGTCTTCAGGACAAATTTTGAATACTGTCTTAAAGAACATGGAAGAATATTTAAAATTATTTCCTTTCAAATAATTAAAATAAAGTTACCAAAAAACTTTTGTGGAAATTCTATAGTTTTTAAATTCTAAATTCTTCAATTATTGGCACAAATATGAGCAAACTTCAGGAAAATCGTTTCATGCACATATTTTCTTTTTGTTTTCAACAATGCAAAAGAATAAAATGAATTTCCAAGAATATCCTTTAGAGAAAGTTTCATTAATTTGTATTTCTTAACAGAGTGCTTTGTAAAATATTTTCAGTATTTTGCAAAACAAATTAAATAGTGCATAATCATTTTACCTTTTGCATTCCAAATGAAGGCAGCTTTTCCCTGAAATGCTGAAATTAAAAAAAATTATAAATTTTCACCAAAAACAGAAATGAAATTATAATCCTGGTAATTAGAAAATACTGATAAATATGCCAGAAAAAAATATTTTTATTACCTCACAGCTTATGTGAAGTATCAAGTCGTAAAAAAGAATTTTATTAAAAAAATACTAATTAACTTCCCTATGTTTCTTTTACCATTTTTTCTACTTGTTTTATATATATTCATCTTGGATTTGATTTCTACATCACATTTTTTTCTCACTCACAGATACACACTGTTAACTAGTTAGTGCATTAGGTATTGAACATATTCTAAATTATTCCTGGGGACTTGACTTTGAGTATTAAAAAAGCTTAAAACAATAACTTCAGTAAAAAAATCTGGTCCTGCCATTTAAGAACTGTGATCTCAAATCAAATCTGGGAGTCTCACAGGTTTTTATCTTAGGGCTGCCACAGATCTGAATGAAAAGCCTTTATATAAAAAACAAGTAGCAGTCTCTGACATATAAGCTAATCAACAAGTCTTTGGTGAATTACAAGTAGAATACTAAAAAGAGAATAATTAATTCTTTCTTGTAACTTCTACATGATTAATTTCTTTCTTGTTTTGAAAACTTTTACGGTAACCCATACCAATAACTTACATAAAAATGACATACATAAAGAAGCAGCACTATGGTTTACACTGAACTAGGTTTATCATATAACATAAAAAAAAAGAACTTCAGGCCCTGGCCAGTTGGCTCAGTGGAAAAGCGTCGGCCTGGCGTACAGGAGTCCTGGGTTCGATTCCTGGCCAGGGCACACAGGAGAGGCGCCCATCTGCTTCTCCACCCCTCCCCCTCTCCTTCCTCTCTCTCTCTTCCCCTCCCGCAGCTGAGGCTCCATTGGAGCAAAGATGGCCCGGGCGCTGAGGATGGCTCTGTGGCCTCTGCCTCAGGTGCTAGAATGGCTCTGGATGCAACAGAGCGACGCCCCAGAGGGGCAGAGCATCACCCCCTGGTGGGCATGCCGGGTGGATCCCGGTCAGGCGCATGCGGGAGTCTGTCTGACTGCCTCCCCGTTTCCAGTTTTGGAAAAATGCAAAAAAAAAAAGAACTTCAGTGGTATAAAATAACAAATCACAGCTTTAACAAACCCTCTTTTAGAAAAGTAAAGAAATATGCAAAATTAGAAGATTATCCTAAGTAATCTTGTATATTACTGCCATGCTTGTTTTTGTTTTTTAATTTCTTGAAACATCATTGTTAATTTTTTGCCCACCTGATTTGTCAAGATAGTGACTGTGCAGAAGCCCCCTAATATTTTTATTAGGTTCAGGTGTACAACATAATGATTCGCCATCTGTATATATTATGAAATGATCACCAAAATAAGTCTTGTTAATACCTGTCACTACATAGTTATAAATTTCTTCTTGTGATGAGAACTTTTAAGACTTACTCTCTCACAGCCACGTTCAAATACACAACACAGCTTTATTACAGACCATGCTGTACATACACATCATGCTTGCCATGGGCAGGTATTCGTACCAGTGCCATAAAATTGAGTCAGTGTGGTGACTGGAATTCTAGTGCTTTGAGATAAGTCACCATACTTGTCTTAAAATTTTTTTTATTATACTTTTTAAATTATTTAAAAACCATTTAATGACTTCTAAAAATATTAACATCCCACATAGTTATATGCAACTGTCTTAATATGTAAGTATATACAAGCTATCCCATTAAACTAGCACTAATTACTTTTTGTACATGCAAATGCTGCTGAAGGGATAGGTACAAAGCAAGATTCTTCCCCAAGGTAGACAAAAAATTAGAAATTATTTCCTAATTTCCAGCTGGAACCCTGAGATGGGATAATGCGATAATAAGCTCTCTGAGGACAAGGAATGTCTTATCAGCCTTTGGGAAACACAATACAATGACAGGCATCTAGCAAGTGGAAAACTAATGTTTATTAAATAAATCATAAAATAAAACATGGCATATTACCAGAAAGGATTAAAGAGTTGAACTCTTAAACACATCTGAATTTTCTACCTCATTCTGTTACTAGCTATGCAACCTTAGGTCATTTAACCTAGCCCTCTTTTTCCTCATCTTTAACAGACATGTATAATCTCATACAGAGTTGCTGGGAAGTTTAAATGAGGTAATTAATACATGTAAAGAGTTTTTACAACAGTAACTGCATGATAGAAGACCACCACCTGTTTTTATTTCTCACAGTTTTTCTAACTTTCTCTAAACTACCTCAATTACTAGTAACAATATGTGAGTTCTGTTCTCCATACAAAGTAAACAGAGATAGCACCTTACTCTTCTTGCTCCTAAGGCAATAAAAGAAACTGCTCTCAGCCACATTCTGAATTAATTCATCTTGAAATCTTCTCTATCCTTATATTTTCACTCGACATCAAAAAGCTATACAATTTGGCCCCTGGACAACTTCAGTTCATCTGTTCTAATCAGGATATCTAATCTTAATCAACAACAGTCAATGTTGTTTTCTTTAATACAGGAGATGTGATATTTTGCCTTTCCTTAAAACAGTAGTATTTGCATATTAAAGATACGGCCCTCAGAATTTTCACCTTAAAAAAAAGCACACACACATGTGGACGTTTTATTATATCTATCTCTAGAACATCCACAAAGCATACAGTTTTATGCTTTAACACAGGGGTCCCCAAACTATGGCCCGCGGGCCACATGCGGCCCCCTGAGGCCATGTATCCGGCCCCCACCGCACTTCCGGAAGGGGCACCTCTTTCATTGATGGTCAATGAGAGGAGCATAGTTCCCATTGAAATACTGGTCAGTTTATTGATTTAAATTTACTTGTTCTTTATTTTAAATATTGTATTTGTTCCTGTTTTGTTTTTTTTACTTTAAAATAAGATACGTGCAGTGTGCACAGGGATTTGTTCATAGTTTTTTTTATAGTCCGGCCCTCCAACGGTCTGAGGGACAGTGAACTGGCCCCCTGTGTAAAAAGTTTGGGGACCCCTGCTTTAACAGAAGTCACCTTAAACTATCTTTCCTAGCAAGGAAAGAAAACAAGAAAAAAAAATTTCGGACAATTTCAGTTCCAGTCACACTCCTGTCTTTATAATATTGAACATAAACACATCATGACTTTTCAGAGATTTAATGTTATCACCTGTAAAAGGCAGGCACTGGATTAAATGGTCTAGAAGAAACTTTAGAATTCTATTCACCTGACATCATCTCCCTGAACTGGTCTAGAAAAGTTTCATTTGCATTACCATCTTCAAATATTTATCCTCACCACTGTAGGTTATATGTAATTTTATTCCTGTTGCTTTTCTCTACTTTAAAAGGGAGAAAAATTCCCAGAGGAAGGCCTGTTGAGGAATCTCACTGATCTATATACCATGCAACTACCTCTAACCATAAATACATTTTTATCAAGTTTGAGGAGACAAGTAAAGAGTTTTTCCACATCTTGCATTCCCATTACCTGCATTTCAATATATCGAAGATCAGTCTTTTTCTTTTGTAAATCTTCCAATAACTGTTGATCTAAAATTGTATCTGGTTCATTTTCTTGCAAGAGGTACTCAGAATCTCGGTCAATATATTTGTCCCTAATTCTAAATTTCCTCTTCTCTTGATTTATCACTTTTTTTTGGTGATCCTCAAATTTCTTCTCTGAATTTGGTTTGTTCTCAGCAGGAGCTTCAGTACCATATCTATTTTGACAAAATAAAAAAATGGTAATAAAGGTCTAAATAACCAATCAAGTCCTAAAACAAAATAATACATTGTTTATTTCAAGTATCACCAAAATCAAAAGCTTCCATTCTTTTCTCTTAGTAGAGAAATTATGAAAACACTTAAGATTCTTAAAATGAATTAAAAATTTTCCTCCCTATTAATAGAAGTACAATTATTCCTTGTGGTAATTAAAATTTAAAAATTCCACATGTCATTCTCCACCGCAATGACTTAGCATTCTTTAAATAGGCTTTGATTTATTTTATGACTTCATTTCTGCCTGCCACCCTTTCTAAGCTATAAATGGGATGCTACATTATAGTCTCAGAAAAACTACTAATTTTCTCTAAATGATGCAGTTTGTTTGATATTTTTAAAACAGAACAATTTGACTTATTGCAGATCTTCCCTGCAGGAGAACTTTGGAAGTATGTAGATGATGGGTAGAAAGAAAAATAAATAACTTAATAAATCTCATATGCAGATAAGACTATTCCTATCACTAACTTTTCTTATAAGAATGAATATGCCGGCTATCTTTTTTTTTTTTTACCTTTTATCAAATCTGTTCCATCTGCATTAAAAAAAAATATTACTTCAAGGCTAAATGTCACTTATTAATGAAAAGATGTTATTTCTATCATGTTTTTCTAGCCATTGCTATGAAAGAAGTGTCATTCTTTGCCCACTTTTTAAAAGACTACCTTTTGTCTTACCTGTGATCTTCAGGAGCAAACCAGGATATTTGTGCTTCCGAATCTTTCTCATTCTTAGCTTGGACAGAATGTAGTAGCTGCACAATTTGCTCTTCTCGATGTTCATCCATGTGTACCACAGCTCTCTATTTTGTGCAAAGAAGAAGCATCCTCATCAACATGAGAAGGCATATACAAAATTATCTCATAAAAATATACAGGCAAATACATGTTCAAAAACATACTGAAGAACGTTAGAGCCACTCCACACTTCTCCTCATGCCCAATTCCAATACCTAGACCTAAGTTATATTAAAATGGGAAAAAAAAGTATATTCATGTTCCTTCCTAAAACTTTGGTTCCCTTTCCTCCTACTCTCATATTTTATGATTTTGTTACTTATTTAAAATTTTTAGATATCCATAATTAAAGTTAATGAAACTCAATACTGCTTTAAAAATTTAGATCAAAACTAGAAATACTATTTTGGTTGCAACAATCATATTAAGGGCATTTTAAAGCTTACACTAAAAAGAGAAATAAATTGGGAAGAAGTCTAAGCTCAGAGAAAATAAATGATCAGTGTTCATGAAAATGATGATCCAATATAACAAATGATGCAGTTTTCTCATAGAGTAAGGATTATTCACACACACACACCCCAAATAAAATATACTGCTCACAAAAATTAGGGGATATTTCAAAGTGAATATGAAGCGATAAAATATCCTCTAATTTTTGTGAACAGTATATTATTTTATTGAGCGAATACATGAAAGATACCAGTTACACTGTACAGTTTAGAAAAAGAACTTTTAAAAACTGTTCTCTTTTATAACTGCAAATTAAAATCAGTTGAATTATAAATAAACCCATTAGTTGAAGGAGTGGTTAGATTTCTGTTAGTGTGCAGACAAGAAAGATGGCCAGGATATTAAATGAAAAAGCGAGTTGCAGAAAATGTACAGTAGGATCTTGTTTTTGTACTACTTTAATTTATTCACTTCATATTCTACACTTTTTGCAATATTTCTTCTAGATATTTTTGGGACATGGCAGATGCTCCACAGAAATCTGTCAAAAAAACAGATAAAGGGTGAATCTATCTTTTACAATGAGCACACATGACATTTATGTTAAAGCCATTATTCTCTTTAAGGAAATAAATATATGCACAGAAAGAATACAATGAGATCTTTGGGGAATTCCAGAAGACTTTTGCTGATAACTTATTAAAGAGTCAACTAAAAGCATAATTATGCTGATATAATTTAAAAAGTTCCATACTATAAAACTATGGTTAATAAAAAAGCCTTAGAAAATTGCAAAATGCAGCCTAACCTAGTTATTGACTTAAGCCCAAAATTTTGTCTGTTTTTCTTAACTGTGCTGAACAGAAATCATTGTAAAATAGTTTAGATATTGGACTAAACTAGTATCTTTTCTTGTATAAGGTATGTCTTCTCCACTAAGACTGGAAGCTTGCACCTAGTTTGTCTTGGATTTTGACCTATGCACATTTATCTTTGCTAATTTCAATCTATAATAATTTGCTATGAAAACAAAACAAAACAAAAAAGAACTGTCACTGTGAACTTACCAACTTTTCAGTTTTGTGATTCCTCCTAGTGAATCACAGAACCTGAGAGTGGTCTTGGCCACCTCCAACACAGAGGATCAGAACACTTTTGCACTATTCTTTAATGACTTTGGCCTATATTAACATTAACCATATTTCCCCATATAAGATGCAACCTTTTCCGAAATATTTGGGGTCTAAAAACTGGGTGCGTCTTATAGTGTTTGTAGATTTTTTTAACTTGAATTTATCGCTTTTTTATGCTGCTTGTCTTTGCGCTTATTGTTTCACACTTGTTACCGGTAAATTACGGTAGGTTACATTTTGCCAAGTTCTGCCCAGCAACGGCTCAGAAAAGATTTTCCTACAGTGCTGAATTCAAGTTAAAAGTGATCCAGTTTGCAAAAGTGAATGGAAATCATGCTGCTGTGTCGGGAGCCGATCAACAACTGCTGGCTGACAAGGTCACAGCAGAGAAGATCCACAACTGCTGGCTGACAAGTTCACAGCAGGATAAGACCCACAACTGCTGGCTGACAAGGTCACAGCAGAAGATCAAAAACTGCTGATTGACAAAGTCACAGCAGAGAAGACCAACGGCTGCTGGTTGACAAAGTCACCGCAGTGAAGACCAATGGCTGCGGGTTGACAAAGTCATCGCAAAGGAAAGGCACGATACTTCCCCCTTTGACTTTTTGAATTAATCTGGCCTTATATCCCCCCGTTTCTGGGTGTGTGCTATCATTTATGGCACAGGGATAATAGTACCGTGCTTTCCCTGTAGATTCGTAGTAATTTCTTTGGAAATGAGACAGAAGGTGTAAGTTCCACAGAAAAACCTGTAAGCCCCTTGAACTGGGCTCATAGACATAAGAGGCTGCCTATGATATCCCTCGTAAATGGTTAAGTTTGTAGGAGAATTTCTTCTTATTAATCATGTTAGAAAGAATAGATTGTGACTTATGAATAGGTAGGAAACAGTAACTATACACAGAGCACCTTTCAGCCTTCACTTAATTCATCACTTTTCCTCCCTAGCTCTTTCATGTGGTAGAGTAGAGAAACTTTCCTTTCTTCTTGCATACCTGACCTACAGGTGGTGGAACACTCTGAGAAGAATAAAGTTAGAACTTAACTAGTGTATGACTATAGTAAATAAATAAAATTTGACTAGACAATAGAACCTTAGGTAAGGTGTAGTGGAGTGGCCTGTTGCGTAGCCTTGGATAGGAGCACAGCCGGCAAGTAAAGAACGTTTTGTTAAGAGACTTGTTTTGTGACTGAAGGCAGTTGCTGGGCTTTTTCTCAGTAAAACATTCTCATGAGATTTTTGTATTTTCCAAGAATAAGGAGAGGAATGTGGTGGGATCCATAGCAGCAATAGCAATTAATGCCTTCTGATATTGTGTTGTTACTAAGCTATCTTGCAGGTGCACTCTATGTATCTTTAAGCAAAAGTTACTCTTGATGCTATGCCAGTTTCTTAATAAGCAAGCCTTTTGAAGTCTTGTGAGAAAAATTAGGACACTGCATGAACTCAAGGCCATTTGCCTGAGCAAGCGGTGGTCCTTTGCTAGTCCTTGATGATTTCGTCTGTTAATCTCTTAATCTCTCTCTCTCTGCGCCCTTGACTCACAACAGTAGAGTTATTAATTAGTACTAATCTTTTAGAAGTTTGTACCAATATTATTATTGCTATTGTATAACTGTACTTTGAATGACTTACCACCTGATTCATAGCTTATAGATATGAATTAACTGTTATCTGGAAATATGTAACCATAGTGAAACAAAATACCATGTGATTGTAACTTAGTGTGTGTGCATAAAAAGAAAGCTAGACCAGCATTTGGTAGAGATGCCTGGCAGTAAATGCTAACGAGAGAATAAAGAGAAAGAAAAGAATTCGGCTCTCTCACTCGATTCGTGCCGACGCCGTCTCTTCCTGTGGGACCCCTGGATTCCCCCCGGGGCTGGACGCCGGCACTGCTGAACATAAGTGTGGCCCTCCTCCAACTGAGAAATCAATCCGAGACCGGCTACAGGAAGAAGAAACCCTATTGTAACACCACGGCAGAAGAAGGCCAGGAGAGGCAAGTCAGCAAAATGGCCTGATTTAGAGAGGGAATTGAAGATATGGATTGAAGAGTAAAGGGCAATTGGAATTCCTGTGTCCACAAGATGGTTCAGCATGAGGCAAGAAGAATTACTGATGAAAAAGAAGTTACTGATTTCAAAGGAGGACACAATTGGTGCTTCAGGTTCATGAAACAGAATGGACTAAGCTTGAGTACACGCAGCAGACTTGCCCAAAAGATGCCTGAAAGCTATGAGCAGAAGGTCCTTGAATTTCATTTGTTTCAGTGTCGGAAGACACATCAGTTTGAGTTGGGGCAGAATGCAAATATGGACAAAGTCCCCCTTCATTTTGATGTCCCAATAACAGAACTGTTGATAAGAAGGGGGTGAAAACTGTAACTGTGAAGACAAGTGGACATGAAAAGAGCCATTATACAGCTGTTCTAGCTTGTTGTGCTGATGAAACCAAGGTGCCTCCTATGCTGATTTTCAAACACAAAACAATGCCAAAAGACATTCCTTGAGGAGTGATTGCCCACGTTCATGACAAGAGCTGGATGGAACAGGGTGGGATGAAGATCTGGTTTCAGAAAGTTTGGAGAAGGAGACTAGGTGGGCTCTTACACAAACCTGCCCTATTGGTGCTTGATCAGTTCAGGGCACGCATAACAAAAAACATAAAGAAGGCCCTGGCCAGTTGGCTCAGCGGTAGAGCATTGGCCTGGCATGCGGGGGACCCGGGTTCAATTCCCGGCCAGGGCACATAGGAGAAGCGCCCATTTGCTTCTCCACCTCTCCCCTCCTTCCTCTCTGTCTCTCTCTTCCCCTCCCACAGCCAAGGCTCCATTGGAGCAAAGATGGCCCGGGCGCTGGCTCCTTGGCCTCTGCCCCAGGCGCTAGAGTGGCTCTGGTCAAGGCAGAGTGACGCCCCAGAGGGGCAGAGCATCGCCCCCTGGTGGGCAGAGCTCGCCCCTGGTGGGCGTGCTGGGTAGATCCCGGTTGGGAGCATGTGGGAGTCTGTCTGACTGTCTCTCCCCGTTTCCAGCTTCAGAAAAATACAAAAACCAAAAACAAAAAAACCCACAAAGAAGATTGCTGCAGAGCAGAAAACAAAACTTGCCGTCATACCTGGAGTCTTGACATCCCAGCTCCAACCACTTGATGTCAGCTTTAACAAACCCTTCAAAGCTGCCATGAGAGATGAATGGAACCAATGGATGAAGTCTTCTGGGGACAATCTGACACCCGCAGGAAGGTGAATAAACCAACTATAGGAGAAGTTTGTACCTGGGTGAAAAGATCCTGGGATAATATCAAGATTGAGATTGTTGTCAAGTCATATAAGAAGTGTGGCATTTCAAATGCCATAGATGGAATTGAGGATGAGGCAATATATGAAGACAGTGATTCGTCATCAGACACAGATGAGGACAAGCTAATGGTTGGGAGTTTTGACAGTGATGAGTTGTTTGAATTTTATGAATAAAACTTGAGTTCAATAACTTTATGTAATCCCTTTTTTTTTCAAATTTCAGGCCCCAAAATTAAGGTGCATCTTATACATGGGGATTACAATGCTACTCCATATACCTTTCCAATGAATTTTTATTAGTTTTTCTTCAAAGTTATTTTTGAGACTTTATTTTATAATTAAAGTTATATTTATTTTTTAAGTGAGAGGAGGGGTGATAGAGAGACAGACTCCTGCATGTGCCCTGTTCAGGCTCTACCTGGCAAATCCTGTCTGAGGCTGATGCTCAAATCAATGGAGCTATCCTCAGCAGCTGGGGCCAATGTTTGAACCAATCAAGCCACTGGCTACAGGAGAGGAAGAGAGAGAGAGAGGGAAAAGGGGGAGTGGAAGAGGAGCAGATGGTCTCTTCTCCTGTGTGCCCTGACTGGGGATCAAACCAGGGACGTCCACAAGCCAGGCTGATGCTATCCACTGTGCAAACCAGCCAGCGCCAAAAGAAATGTAAAAATCTGTAGTATTCTTAATTAAAGACTCCTCTGGGAAGGAAGCCCCACGACATAAAATCTTTCTCAAATAAAGGTTCCTTAATTTTTATACCCTTTCCAACAACCTCAAGGGCTCAAAGCCATTGTTTCTTTCAGTCACTTTCAAAATGGCAAAGAGATTACCAAAAGAGCAATTTCTTTCCAGCAAAAACTCATTCAGACTAAAGCATTTCTTAAGCCAACTAGAACTTCACATTTTGAAGCTTTAACCTCTACTAGCAGAAGAAAGGTTCACCTCCTCACCTTATTACAAGTTTAAGATATCCACAAAAAGGTATGATGATTGAAAGATGAAATAGCCCCTGAAAACACATAATTTATACTTTTTAGTTAAAATACAATTTACATTTTTTATAAATTAATTTTAATGAGGATCTCCAAACAATAAAAGTGCAGAGACTATATGGCAATGGAGAATTGTAAGCTACCTCCCTTCTAACCTTCCAGAGCCATCATTTTCCACTTCATCTCACTCCATCTGGAAAATCTCACACACATTTTATGTTCACAACTATTTAATTTGAATTGATGTTTTTATTATCCTCCCCCAGGACATCCTCAAATATTCTTTCTGCTTCTAGTTATAGAATTCCTGGCAAAGGAGACCATCATATTGTCTGTGTCCACCTTACCAGATTCTAATTAGCTGCAACTACAGGGGCTATTTCAAAACGAGTATGAAGCAATAAAAAGCAAGCATTTGATTTTTTTTTTATTAAACAAGAACATCACAAAGGCAAATGACAAGTCAAAGAAGGTTGTTAAATTATGCAAATGAGATGCAAACTCAATGATCGTGATTGAGTAGCAAGTGACATATTGGTGGGGAGGAACAAAGCATGTGAAACTGGATGAAAGTGACACACACTGACTGTTTATATTCATTTTGAAATACCCCCTAATTTTTGTAAGCAGTGTATTTCAAATTTTCTCCATTCTGTGATACACCAATACCACCGCCTGTTCACCCTGACAATTTCACAGTAGTCATAAAGAAAATAAAAACCAAAGGAAAGTCCTCAACTACTTGCAATCCAACCTAAACTTCCCAGTATCAGAACCCATCATTTGTTCTTCTCCTTTCTATTAAAATGGAAGGAGTCCATTTATTTGTTTAAGGTTAATTTCTCCACCTAAACCCTGTAGCTCATTTTCTTCCACCTCCTCGGAGCTATCTCCTTCCACTGACATTTATCTTCCTTTCCTAAATCTCTTCCTCCTTAGCAGCCATTAGGCTGTTGATCAATATTCTGGTTTGCTTCTTCCTAGATATATGGTAGAATAGCATTTTCCTACACCTGTGTTAAGCATGGCCATGACTTATTGGCCAGAGAAGTGTAAACGGCAATCTCCAAGAATCAAGGGTAATTTACTGTGCTCCCTCCCGGATGCCACCAAAGCCAGCTATGCTCTAAATGGGTGGAGGCTCTGTAACCTTGTTTTCAAAATGAAAACTCTCAAATGAACTCCAATGTTCAAGTAATATGAGTGGAAAAACAAAGCTTTGTTGTGATAAGTCATTAGGATTTGGGCCCTGTTTATACAGCAGCATGATTCAGTCTGCTCTGATAGACGTTCCCTCTCCACCAACTCCACACCGGCAGTACATGCAGTGTCAAATTTCTTCACTTTTAGAAAAAGAAACCAAAAAAGTCCTTTCTTGAATTCTCCCATTTCTATCAGCTATTGCCCAATTTTTCTTCTTTCTCTTCATAGTGAAACTGCTTGAAAGCACTCTATTTCTTCATCTCTCCCTCACCAGCAATCCCACTGCAATCTGATTATTTCCACTCCGCAGAAAAGGTTATCAAGATTACTAATACTAATGACTTTGTTGCTAAATCCAATAGACATTCTGAGCTATGACTTTGCCTGATATCTGTACAGTGTTTGTCACTATTCATTCCTTTCTCTTTGTATACATACTGTTTTCTCCCTTAAACTAAACAAATACTCCTGGATTCCAAAACATCACCAATCTCCTTATTTTTCTGTCTGGCTGCTTCTTCCTAGATTCTTTTGCAAGCTTTTCTTCCTCAGACTGTCACTTAAATTTTCTTGTTCTACTCTATATAGCCTGAGTGATCTGCAGACCAGCAGCACTGATATCATCTGGGAACCTGTTAGAAAAGTAGGCTCTCTGACCCCAGCCCAGTGCTATTCTAACAAGATGCCAGGTGACTCCTACGCACAAGTTTGAGAAGTAATGGTCTACAGATTTCAGGCCTATGCCCCACTCCTCATTATCCAAGTACTATCCGTAAGCCCGCAAACTGATAAATGCTCAACTGAAGACTAGATTTCTAGGCATCAGATCAACACAGCCTTCTACCTCCTTGAAATCACTGCTTACATGCCCTATAACAGCAAACTCAGTGTCTTTAAGCTGATTCCATCCTTTTCCTCCATCATCTGTCCCTTACATAGTTATGTGTCATTTTCCCCTTCCCTCCAGATAAAAATCATGTTGAGTCTACCTCCTAAATTAATCTGTCCACTTCTCTCCATCTCCACTGCCGCTGTCCTAAATCCAGCTGTCATTTTTCACCTTAATCCCTCCAAGCACTCCTCTAACTGGTCTCCAATAATTTAAACACAAAGCCACTCATTTCTTTTCTTCCTTTCTTTCTTTTTATTGCTTAAAATGCTTTAATGGCTTGATGGAGTTCTTAGGGAAAATTCAATGAATTTTAAAGCCATGCTTATTTTTCTATCCTAGGGCTTTTAATATTGTTCTTTGTAAAATTAAAGGCTCATAGCCAATATTAATTTTTAAAAAAAGAGCAAAAAAGTACAAACAACAAAACCTAGAAAAATATAATTAAGTATTTTATGAATTTTTCTCAGATATTTATTTCTGTGTATTGGCTTGCAATTTAAAATATACTGCTTTTTGTGTGAAGTAGCCAAACAACTTTGAAAGCCACCGTCTGCCCTCATCTCACCACACTCACAACCATGCTCTTATTCTTTCAGTTCCTTGACCTTGTCCTTCCAGACCTTTATGTTGTGGCACATGCTGAAAATCCCAAACATATACACATTTTACTCTCTTTCAAGTTTCAGGTGAAGAGTTATATCCTCTTGAAAATCTTCCAGAATCATTCTGGTTTAAGTTAGATGACAGTCCACATTCTCCTTATGATAATACTTGAACATTGTATTCTAACTATCTATGGCCCCTACTACACCATAATCTCTATAGGGTAGGAACTATATTTATATTAACACAATGCCTAAGATACTATCTCAAACATACTAGATCCTCAATAAATATTTGTTGAAAGAACTTAAGAGTGCATCATTAGAATGCATTCACTTGGTAAACACAGAGATTTAAAAAGTAAAAGTAATGAAAATTCTAATTAGGAAGCACTCAAATATGGCTGAAAGTCGTCAAAGAGGTAGGATGAGCCAAATATTAAACAATACGCATATTTAGACTGAAAAACTGGAGAAAGATATTTGAGAGAGTAGAATGGTATGAGAATTGTTAAGAAAAAAGCAAAAATAACAGCATGTTTATGAAAGCCCTAATTACATCAGATTGAAGACTAGGCTCAAAAAGATAGGTACACAGAGGAAAACCTGTTATATTGGAGCCAGATGACCAAGATTCCTGGAAAACATGTTAGGATGCCACTAAAATATATTAGACTGAGACAGAAGTCACAGTCTAATCTCAAATTGTGACCTAGAAAAGGAGTTGAACTACATTTTGCCTTCAAAAGATCACTGTATGTGGCTCTAAAAAGGACTAGTGGAAGCTAGAAGACCCGTCAGGAGGCCAGAAACTGAAAAGAAAATAGTAGTTTGACCTATGGTAATTGCTGTGATTTGAATTGGGATATATTAAGAAGGCAGAACAGATAAATTGGCTGAAATGAGAAAAATCAGAGATAAATCCCATTTTGACCTTAGCTAGCCAATAAATGGTAGTGACATTTACTGAAATTGAAATTTGGGGAGAGGTTGGAAATCACGTTCCATTCATAATGATCCATTGTACACTTGGTTTCTGGTGGAAATAATGAACAATTATTCCTGATTTATTTAACTTTTCATCCCTTCAAGTCTTATTTTCCCAACTAGACTGTGACCATCATATTTCTTCAGATCATGTGTGAAACGGGTAAATAACCTGATAAAGAGTTCCTGGAACTTTACTGTGGGTTTGTGACTGCTTTAATACTAAAAACGAAAGCTGGACTATTCCTCTGAAGATGTACATTCAAAATAGTGCTTGGCAGCTTTTGTTTCCTGCAAACCTGTTATCTAATGTACAAGGTCGCTAGTTTAGAGCTCATCAGGCCAACATCTTGAAAAAAGTGACCACACTGATTCTAAGAGAAAGGCTGGCCAGAGATCCTATGGCAGTGATACCCCAGTACAGCTGATTTCGGTCGGAACTTGAAGTTAACATTTGTTTTGCCCACAGTTCTCGCGTCCTTAGGCAAAGCATACACTCGGCCCACAGAAATCCTAACTGCTTCTGGTCAGACGCGCAGGGCTAAGGCTAAGCCATAGAATGTCTTCTACACGGAGCTTCAGCACAACACCTTTGTGCTGCACGTGCACTTCACAAAGCATATCAGTTAAAAAGTACGTTAGGAAACAAAGCAAAGAAAAAGTCAGAGGTGGAGGGGGAGAAAAGAAAAGCTATCCTGTCTCCTGCCCTTGCACTATCGGCTCTCCGATTACCTCCTGCCTCTCGGCTTCCCTGTTCTTCTGGCCCTGTTTCTTCGCGTACCACAGGCCGATGTCGCGGCCCTTCAGGTGCCCAGGATGCCGGCCTCGGCCTCCGCGACCACCCCCTCCTCCGCCGCCGCCTCCGGAGCCTCGGCTCTCTCCCCGGACCCCTCCGGAGCCGCCGCCGGAGCTGCGGGGCCCGCTATCGCCGCGCCAGCTCTGATGGTAGTCAGAGCTCATTGTCCCAGCGATTACAACGCGTGGGAACCTGCAACCGACAGAAATGGCGACCCAGAACGGAAGCGGGTGCATGTTCACCTTTGCTTTGCTTCCGGGCGCGGGGCACGCGGGGTGGGCCCTGGAGTGGCACAGACAACCACTTCCGGTGACGTCACGGACCTGGGAGCAGTCTTATTCGTTCCCTCAGGGGCGCTCCTGTGTGTTTCTGGATCAAGAGCGTGGAGAAGGCTCACTGGTTTTCTTTCCCTACGCCCAAAATATGAGGAAGTGGGTTTTACTTTCTAATTCTTCGTGGGAAAATCCAGAGTTTGCATCCTGTTAGGCCCTGGATATTAAATATTGATTGACCCAATAAAAGAGCTTGTGGACCATGCATTCTCTCCTAAAAGTCCTTAAAGAAATGAATTTAGTTCATCATATATATATATATATATATATATATATATATATATATATATATATATATATATATTTTAATCCAAGTGCTACATCTTGGAAACAGCCTGCATCTATTTCAAATATTAAGTATAAAAATGTCCCTGTCTTTTTAAAAGGATTATCAATATTATCAATTTTAAGGTGACCAATCGTCCTCCTTTAGGGAGGACAGTCCTTCTTTTGTAAGTTCAGGCTTCCCTCCAAAAGTGTCCTCCTACATGTCCTCCTTTCTGATATTGGAAGACTCTTCTGTAAGTGTCTGTATTCGATCAATGCAGAGTTGATCCATTGCATGTGTTGTGACATGTTTGTATCTAAATGAGTACTTTTTTCTTATAATTATTAAAAATAGGCATGTAAGCATAATTACAATATAAAATATTACAAATGTTTTTTATTATGCATTTATCATATAGTGTATTATTGTTGCAATGAATAAAATGTTTCTTTTATTTACGATATTGTTTTCTTCAATTTATTTTTGTCCTCCTTTTCATTGTAAAAAAGTTGGTCACCTTATTTATACAACAGCATAAGAGGAACACGTCCACCCAAATTCAGTGCAGAGAAGTTAGACAATAAAATAAAACAGTTGAAGATTTGTATGTATGTATGAAGTTCTCTATTGTTCATTGTCTATTGTGCTTGACATTCTAAGTGTCTAGCACAAGTAATTCTTGCATAATCAAGGGACTGAGTCACACATGCTTGGATGTTCACCAGGGGATATCAGTTCATTTGCACATTTAACTGATCTGAAGGCATTGGGGATACTGAATAGGACAAGTAAGGCAACAACTTTCATTTGTGTACAATCTTGAGAAAGTAAAGGCTAAAGTGTGCAGTGAGTTAAAAAAAGGAAAATGCTGTATGCTGGGAAAGGGTCAAGAATACTGCGTCTGTGGCATAAGAAATATTTTGAGCAGCAAGTCATCTGATTTTCTGGAATTGTTTGCCTAAAAGCAGAGGCAAAGAACTTAATTTTCATAAATATCTTACCTGCGAGAAGAACAAGGGAAGAATGACTCTTACCACTGGAGGCTAGATAGACATCAGCACCACACCTAACTAGACATTCTCACAAATCATATCTTCCATATATTCTCATAAGATCCCATTTATCTTTACTAAAAGTTCTTTGCTTTCCCATAAGTACCATTTCCCTCTTTTCCTTCCTCTGTTAAAATGGCATGTAAGCCCTAAATTCTAACTGCTTTCTTGAGTCACATTTTTCTGTATTTTCTCTTATCTGTCTTTTGTCAGTTTTATTTACAGGCCCCTAAGAACTAAACCTAGGAAGGTTGAGGAAAATTTTTCTTCCAAACTGCCGCCATGAGATGTTACAGCAAAAAGAATTTAATGTTGGAATCAGGTAAGTCATTTCTAATGAATGAGAGGTTAAGTAGTGAATTTCAAGATGAGTAGATTTTTCTCCAGACTAATAATGAGGGGAGAGATTATATAGGTGGAGGGAACAGTGTGTGTGGCGAAAGATGATAAAACATTGGAGAGTGAGAAAACCCTACACTGAAACTTAAAGACTGATGAAGAAGGTTAACATAGTAGAAAGTAGCTTGAACATGGAAGACCTTATATGACATACAAACAACAAGAGTTCATTTTAAGTAGGGGAGTGATTATGTTGGCTCCTTTTAGTAGATGTAGGGAAACTAGTTAACAGGCTGCAATATAGGGAGGCAAAACGAGATGACAAAGCAAGATGATATATGGAAAAGATTAAAATTAAGAGATATTAGAAGATAAAATTGTTAAGATTTGATGATTCACTGAATGTGGAAAACTAGAGGAAAGGGTCAGATGACTTTCAAGTTTAAGATGTGGAAGCCTGTTAAATGAAGCAGGAACATAGGACAAGGAGAATTTTTTTGGTTGTGAGAAGGGTTGAGTTAATGTGTTTAAATAATGTATGTACAGTTGGAAGACCCTATGAAACATACTCGAAGGCAGAAACCATGGGATGAACCAAACACAAGGCTCATATGTTCCAAAAAGGAAGTTATTTTAAAAGCGCCTGGATACCAGCTATAAGCAGGCTGAGACCAGCAAAGGGTGTCAGTGGGCTGAGACCAGCAAAAGGGTATCAGGTGGCTGAGACCAGCCAAAGGGTGTCAGCAAAAGGGTCTCAGTGGTGACCTGCAGGAGAGAGCATTAGATATAAGGGTTGCTGTCATTGGGGTTGCCACCTGGACATACTTAGATTAGCATATCGAGTTCAGTTACCTTGATTATAGGCTGTATCCTTTTTCTAACCCTCAGTCCTCTCATGATGGCCTTATCTCAATGACATTTTTCAGAACTTTCTGGGGGGATAGAGGGGAGAGTTGTTTAAGGGGCAGGGGAAGTTGGGTGAGGGAAATGTTTACTGAATAAGTTGCTGAGAGTTGGGTTAGGGGAATTTGAGTTTTACGGGAGCCAATTTAACCCTAACACATACAAATAGCACTTAGTTGTATAAGTTTAAAATGCAGAGAAAGCAAACTGAAATTATATATTTTCAGAGTTTTTGGCAAATAGTCAGAGCATAGGAATGAATAGTCCCAAGTAAAGTATCCATCGGCAAACCTGATATTACAAGATGTGAATTATTTGATAGGTAAAATTAGGTAGGCATATTGAAGATAGTAGGAGGAAAGAGTGTGGACTGTCAGGTGAGAGAGTGTTATTAGACTGAATATATCCCTGTGAAAATCACATGTTGAAGCCCTAATCCCCATTGTGACTGTATTTGGAGATGTGGCCTCTAAGGAAGTAAGTGAGGTCATAAAGGTGGGGCCCTAATTGGATAGGATTAGTATCTTTGTAAGAAATGACACCAGAGAGCTTACTTTCTTTTCCTTAGAAGAAAATTCATTTGAGGACAAGAGGCTGTCTCCAAGCCAAGAAGAGAGCTCTCATGAGAAATCAAACCAGCCTGCTTCTGTCATCTTGATTTTAGACTTCCCAACCCTCCAAACTGTGAGAAATAAGTTTCCATTTATGTCACTGATGCTTAAACCTGTGGTATTTTGTTGTGGCAGCCTGAGCAGGCTAATACAGAGAGTAATTGGAGAAGAGAACCAACATTTATTGCTCACTTAGCATTTGCTAGGAAGTGGGCTAGGTGATTCACGTTTGTGATCCATGGAATAATGATCCCCAAAGATGTCCACATCCTAATTCCTGGAACCTGTGAATATGTTATATTACATGGCCAAGGGAATTTAAAGTTGCTAATCAGTTGACCATAAAATGAGACTATTCCATCCCTGGCCAAATAGCTCAGTAGAGCATCATCCCAGTATGCCAAGGTTACAGGTTTGATCCCCGATCAGGGCACATGCAAGAATCAATCAATGAATGTGTAAATAAGTGTAACAACAAATCATGAAGTTTATAGTGATGTGATATTAGTCAGCCAGCTGTCCCTGTCTTTGGAAATGGAGAAAGGAGACTATGAGCCAAAGAATGCAGAGAGCTTCCAGAACTAAAACAAAGTAACAGATTCTCTCTTAAGGCCTCTGGAAAGGAATACCCTGCCAACACCATTGAGGACCCTTGTCAAAACGTCTATGCTACATATAACTGTAAGGTAGTAAATTTGTAGTAAGTTTCTGAGTTTGTAGTAATATATTTTGGCAACAATAGAAAGTAACAACAGTTCATATTTCACACAATCCTCATGGCAACCCCAGAGAGGTAGTGTTATTTCTTTTTCCTGATGAAGTGTATTATTTCTCTTCACCTCACATATATTGATCTTAACCAGAATCTTAGTCATGACTTTAAAATTACTAATTTTTCCTAATGTCCTCAGAATGTAGTACAGTATTGGTTTTGGTACTGCTTTAGCCAGACACTTAGAACAAATGACATTGTAGTAAAAATCTTCACAAAACTGTGATTTTTCAAGGAAAGATCAGAAAGATATTGGTCAGAAGCAAGTGTCATTTGTTACTTGGGTTTGGGTTTTCTCTTTTTCTACTGGGGTTGGAACCACAAGAATTCTTAAGTTACCTAATGCCAGAAAACAACTGGTTTGACTGGTTCATAATGATTGTCATTGTTACTCTTACTGGTGGTCTGCCATTTGTTGTGGTCTGCCATTTGTTGTGCTCTGGATAGGCAAAAAAAGGTGTCTCTCTCAAATATTCTCTCGACTGATCATTTGATTTCAAACCCACAGTGTTTGGTATCTAACTTACATAAGTATCTACCTCCCATTCCACCCACCTCTGAAATGCAGCAAGGGTGAGACACACAAGACCATACCACTGTGGGAAACTATCAGTTTTCCCAGTCTTGGAGAGTCTCTTATTCTTTATATTCTTTACTGTGAAACAAGTCTGGTGCAATTTTTCATGGGTATAATATTCATGAAAGCCTGGGTGGGGACTGCTTTTTAGTGGTCCCCTTGGAAAATGGAACCCTTAATTGATTCTTACTTACCTTGGGATGAGGAGAAGAGCAGATATGTGAATTTAAGTAATTTCAAACCTCTATAGAGTCTAAAGATCTAGCTGTTTGAAGATGGGAAATGGGAAAAAATGTTTGTTTTTCGTATATCAGGAAGAATATAAAATAACTTATTAAATAACAATAGAATATCCTGTCATATGAAATTTTTGGACTCAAATTAGAAAATTTTGGTTACACTGAAAATATTTGAATTTGTAGAGAATGACACTTCTTGACTATAGCTTAAAATAAAATCATAAATTTATTTAAAATACACTCAGATGGGCAAAGAAAATGTCAGGGCATTCTTGGTTTATTTATTACTAATCTTATTTCTAAATTCCCTCCTTGCTAGGCAATAAGGAAATAGAGGAAAGACCATAAAATTGCCAGCTCATTTTTTTGGTTTGTTTCAAGTAATTTTGAAGTTTTACTTTCTATTAGGCCTTTTACATTCTTTTATTCCTCTCTCTAATGGGAAGACTTGATAGCTGGGGGCTGCAATCATTGGCAGACATCTTCACTCAAACATCTGGTAGTTGATGCTGGTTTGGAGCTGGAACTTTAGCTGGGCTGGAATACCTACACATAGCTTCTCCATTTGGTTTCTATGTGTGGCATAGTTTTAGCCTCCTCACACGGAATAGAACCTGGGTTCTAAGAGCAAGTGTTACTGAGAATGGTGACGTTTTTATTAACTAGCTTTAGAAGTTTCTTTATTATATGTTCACTGTACTTGATTAGTTGAGTCACAGTTGTCCAACCACGTAAAGGGGCAGTTAGGCTTTTCTAGCTATAGGAGGAGAGTCAACATCACATTATAAGAAAAACATGTGGGATGGGAGAGATTGCACCCATTTTTGCAAGATACAATCTGCTCTAAGTGCTACCTCAGGTTCCCTTCAAAGTCATGTTGCCCCACCATTATGACTGTTTTATAGACTTCTCATGTTGTATCAGAGGCACTTCTGCCGTTGTCCATTTGACATCCAGCAGTAAGAAAAGGAATGAAAATATGATTCATAGCATTTGATGAGTGTTTATTGTATGTCAGGTATTATAAGTAGGTACTATTTTTCTTCTATTTTACTACATTGGGCCAAGAAAGTCAAAGAACAGAAAGACTGAAAAGAATGAGACCTCTCCAAGGAAAGAATACCATATCACTGATATGGTTCATAAAAAATAATGCAAGTCTTATGAAAGTTAGAAAAAAACTAGGTGTCTGCATATTACTTATGCTTCTTTATTTTATAAAGCTTCTATTTTCAATCATCAAAACCTCAGTTATCTATTTATCAGAGATATTTAAAAAATACTAGGTAGGTATATTTTCAATCTTCTCCTCATAAACCAAATTCCCCAGTAGACATTTTACAATTGTAACTCCAGATAAGGACAAAGTAAAGTCTGTCTTGGGAAGAGTGATGTGAAGAAATGGAAATCCCTGGCACACAGGAAGTAAAACACGAAGGCTTTCTTATCATAGGAGGATGTATGCAGGAGGAAGCAGGGAAGATGTATTTATATTATCACCGTCTTCTCCCATCTCAACTTTTGCCACATTTCCTGCTTAGGGCTTTACAAGATCATGTTTGAAATAATATATGTTTCAAAATATATATCCACTTCTGGTGAATAAATATACCTAGTTTTAGTAATATAACCTCTGGTTATAGATTTCAGTATATCCATTGTTTGTGCTAAAGAGAAAATTTTCTCAGGAATCCTTGTATTGCCCTCAAATGCTAGGAGGTTTTACTTTTTTATTACCTCAAATTGACCTGTCCTCCTGTGTGTCAGTTCCTACCCCCAGCTTCTCTTGTGTTATTTACCTTTGGGAGTTTTTCAGAAAATTCAGGATTTTTCTTGGTCTTAATTCTAAAATTGGTGAATATTGAGGTTTCTTGATCCAATAATATGAAATCTTTTCTCTTCCCAAATCTTTCAAGGATGTATTTCTTGAACAAAGAAAAGAATCATGTAATTACACTAAGTTTTTGTATAACAGGAGGATTTGAAGATTCATAGCCTTCATTTAGGACTTTAGGATGGCTAAAAGGTTTCTAAAATAATCTAACCTATCTGGGCTCACTTCATCTCTAATCTTTCTAACATCTACTCTGGAATAAACTGTGTTCTGAAGAGTTTAAGTGTGGTCTGACAGTGGTAGGGTCAGAATCAGGATCAGAGATTAAAATTGAGCCTTCTGGTTCCTAGCCCAGTGTTCTTTCTACTGTATAACCAACATATTTAAACACATATATACAGGAAATGCTACTCCAGTCTCAACAAGGAGAGGACAGCAAAAGCTCCACATTTAGACTTCTTCTGGATTCTGCAGTGTGTGCTTCTCTTGGTTGATTTCTTTCGCTGGCATAGTATGTCACTGTGAGTATACAGTTTTCAGTGAGTTCTGTGAGATTTTCTGGTGAATTATTGAAATTGATAGCAGTTTGGGGAACATTCTGAACTCATAGTTGGTGTCAGAAGTGAGGGAACTTTTGTTTAGAGACTATGTTTTCTAAATTTACAGTTGACTCAAACACATAGTATATTTATATTTGTTTTGTTTTTGTTTTCAGTTATAATTCTACTACCTAGAACAGTATTTAGCATACAGTACTTATTAAATATTATAAGTAAATGAGTGAAAGGAGCTGATTAATGTGAGAAATTAAGAGACTATCAAATACAGTAACTATAGAACCATATTGAGAAAAGCTTCCAAAGAATGTGTACCAGGTCTCTTTCTTCTTCTGTTTTCAGTAATACTGTGATTTTTGCTCTTTTAAAATGGCTGCTTCTGGCAGTCACGACCCTTGGAAGTCTTTGGGATTATGTATTATGTGTCTATATTTCTAGGGAGTTTTAGGGATTATGTCTTTTCAGTTTATAGAAATCACCACCAGATGGTGATCTTTTTATTAGGTAACAAGTAGTTTTTGTCTTCAGATACATAATTTACAGAGAAAAGAGATAAATATATGAAATATAGTTTTTATTAATAAGAACAATATAATTATGCAGAGTGATATATTTAAATTTAGCACAAGATATCTATAAAGGTATTATATAACTTCTTATTATATCAGAAACACATTATTACTGTCACAATCACATTAAAGAGTAAGTAGACTTTATACTTTATAACTTAACCTTCCCATCTCTGAACCAGGCTCAGAGGAGGAACCACCCAACCTTCCCGTCTCTGAACCAGGCTCAGGAGGAGGAACAACTCAACCTTCCCGTCTCTGAACCAGGCTCAGAGGAGGAACCACTCAGGTTTAGGCACAGCCCCTTTAAAGGTTTGTTTGTTTTTTACAGATTCAACTATTGTTGCTTGGAGTTAGAAGTGTTTGTTACAGGTTAGTAATGTGATGCATATTAGCTTTTCAAACTATGGCTTTGGGCTAAATTATCCTGGTATTGTGTCAATACATTTAATTCAACAACAGGCTTTTTTTTCCCCAATTCCCCAGCATAGGCCCACATCCATTGTGTTTGGGGGGACTTTGGGGGTGGAACATGGAAGGGAAAAAGGTATTGCTATTTTCCAGTCTAATTGTTGAGTTCTTTAAGTTTTGATTTTCATTAATCTTGAAATATGTTCCTTAAAATCATTTAATAACATATAGTGAATTGTTTCTTTGCTTGAGATACACATATCTTTAGAAAGAAATTAAAAGCACTTAAAGTTAGAATAATATTTGAACTAAAATTTTCTATGCTTTAAGAATGGCTAAGAAGTGTGTGAAATCTGCAGCTTTAGGAAAGGACACTTGTGTTTTGGACTTAGTTTATTTTTCAAACCTTTATCCAGAAGTTGTTACCCCAGTTGGATGCACCTCATAAAACTTAACCTGGCAGTGTTTTCCTCAATTCCCATTCAAATAAACAAGACAATTCTAGAAATGAAGTAGTTTACATTTACAACCTTTCCAATAATGTTTCTGTTAAGGACTATTTCTAATGTGACTTGTAACACACAATGTACTGTATTTGTTTTAAGTGACTCTTTGACATACTGAAATGATGGAAAGGAAAACACTGTTATATGAAGGAGAGAAAGAAAAGAAAAAATTTTGTAAACAATTTTGTATTTTATACAAATGAAAGAAGCAAGTATTTATAGACTAGGAACATGCATGGTTTGATGGAGGTTAATTTGCCATTGTACACAAGAATACACCTGCTGGACATCAGTGTAAAGCTAAAGCTGTGACTTATAAGCTTGCTTTGCTAGCCACATTCCAGCAGGCCTCTTTAAATGCAACTCAGAGTGCTGCTACATTGCTTTTATTCCTCAAATGTCTTTGTTCTCCATGCAGTTTTTACATACCAGCATTATGGGTAGAAGGAACAATATACTTATTCAGTTTATACAATTTTTTGTTTACTCTGAGGTTGACAAACACAGGCAAAACATTAGTCAACTAGACCAAAAGTTGATTTAGAAAATACTTTTAAAAATTGGATAAGAAACAAATCTTTAAATTACTATAGTGTGTGATCTATAGGTAACATATCAAAAGCACTTAACTGTTTGCACTGAAAATATTTAACTAGCAAATCTGTAAAGTTTATGTAAACCAACAAATGGAAAAGGAAATCAAATAGCCTGAGAACAAAGCTGTTTAGCAGTTTGAAGTTTCAGAACCATTCTTGCCTGTATTGGACCAGTGATCACTGGCTACTCTTGCTTTCTTCCTCTCTTTCCCTGTAAGCTTTATTTAACAACTGGATTTCCTCTTGGTAGCCATCCTTCTCTGGATGCTGCCTCTTACTGTTCTGCCTGTGTGCTTCAACAGTGTCCGGGATGGAGATGTTGATATCACCATCAGGATTACTCGTGGGTAAAAAGAGAGAATATGAAGCTGTTTCTCCTAAATCACATGAAACAAATCTGTTTTCTTTCCGCGAGAAGCGTAGGGATGGAGATCTGACCTGTGTGGAGGACTGGCTGATGTTGCTAATAATTGACACAGTGTCCAAGGCCTCTTCATTATCACAAATTTCAAGAACTTCCAAGTGTTTTTCACACTGGTGTCTGCAAACATGGATGGAGAATCTTCTGAGTTTGGTTCATGGCCAACACTTTTGGATCGATAGACCTCTATTTTCTTAAAGACTGGGGTTATTTTCTGTCCTTCTGCGCTTACCTCATAGGTAGAAAGAGATAGCATTTTCCCTGTGGGGGCTTGGAGGAACACCATCCCCTGGAATGCACACAAGGGGATGGCAAGGGCACCACTGCAATGCTGGGGACAGAAACAGAAATGGTTATTAGTGAAATTAGTTTCTGAGATTATTCCATTCAGACAGTCAGTCATTTTATTCATCCAAATGGTAACATTTTTCTATTTCAGAACCATTTTCCTAGAAATCTTTTACAGATAATGGATATAAATTCTGCCATTGAAGTACCATCATTCAGTTTCTCCTAGGTCAAATATAGCATCTAAATGAGGGCACTCAGGAACCTTTCTTTGAAGATATGGGACATATTCCCACTGTGGAAGGCAATATTTGTGTACTGATAGGCAACAGTAGATATTTCCAAGAGCAGAATATGAGCACAAAATTGAGTCCATATGTACAATCTGAAATTGCTTTTATATTTTTGTTATATATTAAGTTACATTAAGAAGTGTACTAGGTTGAAAAAAATGCACTTTGTTATCAAAATGTACTTTTTTCCTGCTTAGTATGTCAGAGAGAATGATAGTTGTGAAACTATGATTCAGGTTAAGTACAAAATATATTTCAACTGTTCTGTCTGAGCACATAAGAGCAACCAAATGTCGCTACAACTGTGCTACAGAGTACTTACGCTTTCACAGAAAAATCAAAGTCCTTAAAGTAAACCCAATGATAGGTAACTCTCCCGTATCTCTGCAAAAACTTCCCTAATGTAAGCCTTTTATATTATATTTAAAACTTTTTGTATTAAATTTTTAGATTGGTCTAACTATTGAGAAAGAAATGCAGAAAACAATACCAATTTTTATAATAGTCTGTACTTTATATTGTTGACTTATGTCTTTATAATTTCAATAGGTTCCTTATTTATTACATGTTGGTCTCAGGAAGATAACAATATGCCAGATTCTAGAGCAATGGTTCTCAAACTTAGGTATCTAGACCAAACATCATCAGCATCACCTTGTAACTTGTAAGAAATACAGTGTTGAGTTCTACCCCAAACCTACCGAATTAGAAACTCTGAGAGTGGGTTTCAGCAATCTGTATTTGAAACAAAACTTCCAGGTGATTCTGTTGCATGCTAAGGTGTGGGATCCACTGCTATAACTAAAGAACTGTCATAGTCCAGAAGAAGAAGGGGAAAGAGAATGGTTAACCTACACTTTTTATTCATATGTCACCTATAGAGCCTGGAGATACTAACTAAATTGACTTAAGAGTGCTTTTCAAACAGGAGGAATCAGAATGAGGGCTCATGGTTTTTTGCCAGTTTAGGATGATCAACCTTCCCAGTTACCTGTGACTGTCCCAGTTTAGCACTGAAGCCCCTATGTCCCAGGAAATCTCTTAATCCCAATGAAACCAGTATAGTTGGTCACTCTATTAGCCACGGGCATTTCATATATGGACCTCAGAGGGGCTAGAGCAGCGGTTCTCAACCTGTGGGTCACGACCCCAGCAGGGTCGCCTAAAGCCATCAGAAAATACATAATGCATATCAGGTATTTACATTCTGAATCATAACTGTAGCAAAATTACAGTTATGAAGTAGCCACCAAAATTATTTTTTGGTTTGGGGTCACCGCAACATGAGGAACTGTATTGCGGGGTCACGGCATTAGAAGGGTTGAGAACCACTGGGCTAGAGGAAGATCAGAGTATCATTATTGGAAAACAGTTTGGATATGCCTCACTCCTTGAATTTAGAGACCATCACCAGGTTTTCTGTTGTTCTCTATGGAGAAGTCTTGAACTTGTTAATTTACAAAGAGACCTGGGAACCCAACTTTAGGGCCTTGCACCCTAAAGAGCCATGAACTTTGAAAACTTACACTACAAAGTTCAGTTTACCCTTCTGTTAGAGCAAAGAACTTCATCCACTTCACATGTGTGATGTTGACTGAAGCAGGAGAGACAGAGGCATAACACTTAGTTGCTGTACCAGAGCACTATTTGAGTGGTGGCAACTTTTGGTAAAGAAAGAGTGACTTTAATTTATTTTTTGTACATACATTCATTAAACATTTGCTTAGTACCTATTACATATGTGCAAAAGTCTGAGCTTGCATTGGATGTACAGGAATACTATACACTAAATTAGTATATATAATATAATACATATAAGATATACTATACTTGATTCAGAAACTTTACAGGTAATTGGTTGAGAAATACATGAAAAAAACCCACAAAAATTTAATCTCTAACTGTCATAGTAGAGATAGGAACCAAGTTCTGTGGGGTTGAAAGAATGACAACCTCTAGTAAAATATTTCATATGAGATGATATTTGATCTTCCAAATCAAGAAAAGATTTACATTTTCAATAGCTTTGTTTTCTGAAGTAATAAGTTATGAGTTAAAGGGCCAACCTAAAAATTATTCATCTTGAGAAAATATATTTTTTTGTTATCAAAGTCAGAAACTTCCATTTTTTTAAAAAAAAATCATAATTGACTGAGACATTATGTAATCAGAAAATTAAATTGTCATTTAATAATGTGAAATATGTATAAATATAGCCTTCTTTATTCTTAAAGTTAGTTAACCTGAAAGCTAAATTTCCTTATATTGCACTTAATTGGAAGAAAAAAGAAATCTATATCAAAACTTTAAAACTTGTTATGTTTTCTCTTTGATATGGTACACTGTATAAACAAAATCCTACAGACTGTACCAGTGTCCAGTAATACTGGTATGTCTATTTTAAAATTACATTTGCTACAGAATCAAGAGCATAACATGTCTTTATACTACGTATCAACTTGTATCACTGATGAACAATTAATATGAAAGCAAATGTGATATACAATATTTTGCATCTGGTTTTATACATCCACATAATGTGGACTTCATTAACTCCCTGGTGCTAACTTTATCCTTAAATGAACAAACAAGCTGTACTCAGTTATCAACTGACAGCTCATTAAAAGTTGCATTTGAGAGTTGCAGAGTGTCTGAGTTTTGCTAAGTATATGGTCTGATTATTTTGAAATAGCAGACAAAGTTTTTTCTTGTCAAATTTATTTTGTAAATTTTTTTCTTTCATGAATCTTTATAGTATCTGAACATGTATGCTGAAAGGTTGTGTATATATACATACATACACAGGTAACATACATGTAATACATATACAAAGTATACCTATATTAATTTTTCTGCAAATATTGAAATCGTTTTCTTTGAAAAGATAGTCTCAATTTGAGAGGCATAGAAGTAAAAACAGAGACAGATTGTATGGAAACAGATCTGAGCATATGTCTTTATATTATTCATTTAAAATTGGCAAGTTTGTTTCAGCAAAACAGTACTTTTACTTAAGGCTAATTCAGTAGTTTTAATTTTACTAGTTATGAAAGTAATATATAAGTTGTTTTGGGATTAGATTTGTGTAAGAAGTATAAGTGTAAAGAGTTGATGCCAAATTTTGAGTGTCTAAGCAAAATCAGAGAAATTAAAATTGACAAGTGTATAGAATTTTTTTTTCTTTTAAAAGGGACTTGTCTATTATTTAATTTAGAGAAGCATTGTGTTAGTGAAAGGAAAATAAGGGCTTGAATTTAAGAGGCAGTAATAGGGATAGAGATTCAAGGAAAAAGCTGGCAGAATTTGAGTAAAAGCAATGAATTTTCTACCTCTTTTAAGATATGGATGGAGCACTAAAATGGAAAGAAATTAGAAACCATGAGAACACATTGAACTACTATTATGTACTAGCACTGGGTTAGCTCATAGGTCTATAGCAAAAATGAAGAGACTCTCATATCTTAAGAACCCATAGAATACAGAAATAACAAAGCTCATAAACAATAGCATTTTTATGTAATTTGTGCTACAGTAGATCTAAGCTAAATAATTGTGAGATTCTAGAATAACAGTGAAGGGAAAGAAGGCCTAAAGATCCTCCCCAGATAAGAGGTCAGTGTTTAACAGATGAGCACAAAGACCTGATATTAATGCTCTTGAGCATTGTTCTAGAGGTCCCAGCTGGGAAATTATCAAGAAAAAGAAGTAAGAAATATAGACAGTAGGAAGATTCAAATTTATTATAATTTATAGATGAAAATATTGTCTACCTACATAGTTAGAGAAGCAAATCTAAAATGCAATAATTCAGGAATTTAGTACAGTGGCTGAATTCTAGGTAAATAGTAAAAATTAACTGAAGTTTCTAATCATAAAAAAAAAATTTGCCCTGGCCGGTTGGCTCAGTGATAGAGCGTCAGCCTGGCATGCAGAAGTCCCGGGTTCGATTCCCGGCCAGGGCACACAGGAGAAGCGCCCATCTGCTTCTCCACCCCTCCCCCTCTCCTTCCTCTCTGTCTCTCTCTTCCCCTCCCGCAGCGAGGCTCCATTGGATCAAAGATGGCCCAGGCGCTGGGGATGGCTCCTTGGCCTCTGCCCCAGGCGCTAGAGTGGCTCTGGTCGCGACAGAGCGACACCCCGGAGGGGCAGAGCATCGCCCCCTGGTGGGCAGAGCGTCGCTCCCTGGTGGGCGTGCCGGGTGGATCTCGGTTGGGCACATGCGGGAGTCTGTCTGACTGTCTCTCCCCGTTTCCAGCTTCAGAAAAATACAAAAAAAAAACCCAAAACAAAACAAAACAAAACAATTTAAGTCCCATTCATAACATCAACAGAACTATAAAAATGTGTGAAAGCTATATGAGGAAAACAGTGAAATATTGTAATTTTAAAAAGTCCTGAATAAATAGAAGACAAAAGAAACAGTTTTCACATGAGAAAACTCTATATTAAAAGTAAAGCAATTTTACTTTATTAATTTCATATAATTTTAATAAATATTTCAATAGAATTCTATTTTGAAATTTGAAAAGTTCATTCTAAGGTTTATTTTTAAGAGCAAATGCTTGTGGATAGTCAATAAAATTTGGGAACAGACTAATGAGGTAGATTTACAAAGATAATATGAAGTTACAATAATTAATACAGACTGTTAATGGCAAGATTTGATAAGTTAAGCAGTCAAGAAACCAGATTTAGTATATCATGAAGATGATATATCAAAAATAATTAAGGATTCAGTTGAGCTTTTATATATATTTGACTATTATAAAATTTAATTAGAGCTTTTTTATGTTATATGCGAAAATAATTTTTGTGTCTTAATACTACTTTAAAATCCTGGGGGAATAGCTTTCCAAATCTGAACTGAAAATTATAAAAGTAAACAGTAAAATCAGTACAAAAGTAAAAGATGGACTGATTTGATTGTAGAAAAAATTTAAGTGTCTGTGTAGAAACATATGCTAAAGGTAATTATAAAAGACAAATGGCAGCCCAGGAAAAGATATTTGTAATACACATAAGACAATATGTAATACTCATAATATATAGTTATTATCAATACAAATCAATGAGATGAGCATCCCAGCAGAAAAATCAAGTGGAAAGTGGGCCAGATCAATGAAAGGAAGAAATACAAATGGAGAATAAATATATGAAATTTCACCAATAATAAAAAAGTAATATAAACAATATCTTATTTTTAGCCTCTCAAATTGTTTTCCATACACAAGAAAGAAGAAATAAAAAGATAGATCATTAGAGTGCATTTTGACCGTATTTGATTATAAAATATAAGCTACATATATTTATCAGCAATCCTGTTTCTGTAAGTCAATTCCAGTATCAACTATCAACACATAAGAATGTTTATTTCAGCCTTCTTGTAAACCCACAAATTAGAAATAATATAATGTCCATCATTCAGAAAATACCTAAATAAATTATGGTACAGTTATGTACTAGAAAACTATCCTGAAAGTTCTGCCTATGTAAACAATTTCAATACATTTTAAGTTATAAAAGCAAATTGCAAAATATATATGGTATAATCCAGTTTTCTTGTAGAAAAACAACTACCATAAATCAACCCTGTAAAGTATATACCTCTAGGAATAAAAAATATTTATATATGCAGAGACATACAGGCACACACACATATATATATCACGGGCATAGAAAAAGGTTTGAAAGGTTATATACCAAACAGTTGTTTTTCTGGAAGTAGATGGGAGATTTCAACTTTTATGTCTTATATTTCTAAATTATTTGATGATGATGCTGATTTTGTTCATGGAAGTTGATTGGGTAACAGAGGGGGCAGAGAGTATAAAATATTACTAGAAGGACATCAAGGATATCGGAATGGGGTAATGAATGTGGGTTGCCTATGATGGTAGTCAACCTCTGAATTGAGTTTGGTAGTTGGTTTGTTGTTTGTGTGCTTTTGGGGTTTGTTTTGCATTTGGGTTTGTGCTATTTTTAGATTAGGAGAGAGGAGACAAACTAGGTAGTGGGTGCTATCTCAAAATTTTGCCCTAATGGTTTGTTTGATTAGAATGAGTGTTTCAATTAGTTTATACCTTATTTTTTATTCACATTTTAAAAGCATAGAGGATGGTCCTATGACAAGAAAAATTTTAAAAATATAATTTCAAAAAGAAAAAAGATCCTCTGGTTGTAGTCAGGTAAATATATATATATAGAGCTTTCAAGATGGCCTATATTAGTCAGATTCTTCTGGATAATTTTATTAGAGTATTATAAACATTGAATCCAACCACTGTCCCTATACACACTAAATTAAAATAAAGAATTCATCTTAAAAAAAAAGAAATACTACAGAACTTGAGTCACAAAATATATATACTTTTTATCTTGTAGCCTACAGATTTGCAAACCACTAAAAAAGCTCAAGAACTATTAAAAAAAAGACTAAAAGTAAAAAGCAGTAAAACCTGAAGAGAAAATTAACATTAATTGTAAGGAGATACTACAAAAATTATTAATGTTGGTTTAATTTATTTTGATCTTTGTACTGAGTTGAATAGTGTCCTCTTCAGATTTCATATCTGCCCATAACCTGTGAATCTGACCTCATTTGGAAATAGGGTCTTTACAGATGTAATCAAATTAAGATTAACTCATACTGGATTAGGGAGAGCCCCAATTCCAATGGCTTGTCCTTTAAGGAAAGAGAAAATTGTACAAAGACTCACATTGGGAAGATGGACATGAGAAAAAGGAAATAGCAATTGGAGTTACACTGTTATCAACCAAGAAGAAAGGATCCTCTCTTAGAGCATTAGAGGAGTATTGCCCTACCTATACCTTGATTTAGTACATCTGGCCTTCAAAAATATAAGTCAATAGATTCTGTTGTTTTAAGCTATCCAAGTTTGTGGTCATTTGTTTTGGCTCCCCAAGGAATGTAATGCACTGCTCAAAAAATTAGGGGATCAGGGATACTCCAATACTCTTAGACTTTTGTATAGTGTATTTTCACCAATGAAATAAAAGTTGGTTTTGCATCTCATTTGCATAACCAGACAACTTTGTTTGACTTATCCTTTGCTTTTCTGATGTTCTTGTTTAATAAAAAATCAAATGCTTTTTTATTCATTTTGAAATATCCCCTAATTTTTGTGAGCAGTATATAATGTTTTATGCAAAACATTCCTAAGACACATATGTTAATCAGCATTTTGCAGAGTTTGACACTGCCCATTTTCTTCTGGAGACGAGAATTATGTGGCACTTCTGTCAAATACACGTAGAATGTAATCTCCTCAAGGGAAGGAAGCATTTCCTTGTTGATCTTCATTTCTCTGCCATCTAGAACAGTGGGTGGCACATGACTGTTTCTTTAAAAATATTTTTTATTTAAAAATATTTTTTAGCCTGACCTGTGGTGGCGCAGTGGATAAAGTGTCGACCTGGAAATGCTGAAGTCACCGGTTCAAAACTCTGGGCTTGCCTGGTCAAGGCACATATGGGAGTTGATGCTTCCAGCTCCTCCCCCCTTCTCTCTCTCTGTCTCTCTCTCCTCTCTCTCCCTCTCTCCTCTCTAAAAATGAATAAATAAAAATAAATAAAAAAATAAAAATATTTTTTATTTAAAAAATAAAAGCATAGTGAATGGTACCTATGACAAGAAAAATAACAAATTACCAGAAAGGAAAAAGAAGAATAAATATGTGCATCAATGAATGAATCTGAAACATTAAATTTGTCAACTTTTTAAATTCGGTATCTTAACTTTCTAAAGCATAAAAAATAAGATCATCTTTTAAAAATACTGCTGTTTAAAATTCATTTTCTATATTTTAACAGCCCTGTATAGTAAATGATAATAGTTACAAATACATCAGAAGAACATATTAGAACATTGTAAAATAAAAATAAAGTAGAATATTAGGGAACTGAATTGTGTGTGCAAGTTTAGTGCATGATAAAAAAATGGTAGATTCAGAGAACATAAAACTATCCATTTAGTAGTTTCTGCTTTCCTTCCATTTGAAAGTCAATGAATTAGCTAAGCTGTTAGGAATAATAATAATCCATTTTTGCTATATTCCTGAGCATAGGTGGCTGGGAGCTTTTTTGTTTGGAAATGAAAAACAGTCTCTAAATCTCAGAAATGCTTCAGGAGGAAAAAGCATGCCATATAAATACATTAACACAATAATCTGCTGTGATGATTGATTCAGGTACTGACTTTGCACATTTTGAATTTTTTTTTCTTTTCACTGTAAGCCTCTAGGTAAATTCAGGGCAAACTTACAATATGAATGAGTTGCTCCGAATTTTTCTTCTAACAAGATGAAGTATTCTGTTGATTATCTGAATCACTCAAGATAGAAATATTAGAGTACATAGGATCATAACACTCCCCAGAGACCATAGAGTTCTAATTTCTCATTTCATAGTGGGAGAACTTACAACCAGGGATGTAGAACTACTTGCCCAGCATCACATAGGTAATAATAGTGGACTGACACCAGGTCTCAAGCTCCTTAAGTCCCAGTTAAGCGCTCTTTCCATTGTATCAGGTTGTCACTTTATAAGAAATCTCTTAGCCAGAAGTGCGTATTTGGTTTTCTGCCCTGGAATCTAGAATTCTATCATTAACTTATGAATAATTCAAGTGACTGAAATTTTAATATAATAAAATAATATAGACTATCTATAGATGATTTGGGTGATGTTTAGGCATGTAAAAGTACAATATATTAAGGAATAAGTCAAGTTGATCATCTAAGATTGTTTAGGGTGATCAGACAGGAACATTTAAAAATATAGCAAGGAGAGGGCAAATTAGCTCTATCTGCTAGAGCTGGGATTGCATTTTTTCCTGCCCTAAGATATTCACATTCCTGATTCTTAGGTCTTCAGTCTCAGACTGGGACTTACACCATTGGCGTCCTTAGTTTTTGAGCCTTCAGGTTTGGATGGAAACTGCAATACTAGTTTTCCTGGGCTTCTAGCTTCCAGATGAGAGATCACAGGACTTCTCAGCACCCATAATTATGCGGCAAGATGGTAATGGAGTAGGCGGATGTACCAACTTTCACTTCCCAGAACCAAAGTGGAATACAACTTAATTTTAAGGATAATCATCTGGTAGAACCAACTTTGGACTACACTAAGAGGATGCTTTAATCAATAATTATGGCCCTGGCCGGTTGGCTCAGTGGTAGAGCATCAGCGTGGCATGAGAAAGTCCCAGGTTCGATTCCTGACCAGGGCACACAGGAGAAGCGTCCATTTGCTTCTCTACCCCTCCCCCTCTCCTTCCTCTCTGTCTCTCTCTTCCCCTCCCGCAGCCAAGGCTCCATTGTAGCAAAGTTGGCCCGAGCGCTGAGGATGGCTCCATGGCCTCTGCCTCAGGCACTAGAGTGGCTCTGGTCACAACAGAGCTACGCCCCAGATGGGCAGAGCATCACCCCCTGGTGGGCGTGCCAGATGGATCCCGGTTGGGCGCATGCAGGAGTCTGTCTGACTGCCTCCCCGTTTCCAGCTTCAGAAAAATAAAAAAAGTTAAAAATAATTACTGAATAAGCCACACTGAGACTGGTAGGAAAAGCAGAAACGTGGAGAGGGCTGCCCAGCTCCTGGGAGCGAGTGGCAGCCTAGAGGGACTCATGTGGTTGGAAATGAGTTTAGTGGAGAGGGGAGGGACCTGGGCCCCAGGAATGAAGCTCCAGACTGCAGCCCCAGAGCTTAAAAGAGTTGTACAACAGTATTTAGTTGCAAAACAAGCCAGGATACTGTTTGCAAGAAAGATACAGATTTTTCAGACCCAGGATTTGTCTTAAAGGGACCACATAGAAAACCTCTTTCAAACTACTCACCCAGGGCTATGGGGGATGGGGAAAGCTGAGAGAACCAGAGTAGCAGGAAGAGAGTGTAATCTAGGAGGCACAGGGAGAAACACTTTGAGGAACAGCCACCTAAATTCTGGGCTGAGTCACTCCCCAAATCTGAAGTGAATATTTTTCCTGGAACCAGCAATACCAGCAAAGGGAAGTGGGTCACCAACTAAACAGAAGCTCTCCCGCTGCAGTCAGAGCAGAGTCACTTAGAAGAAGGGAACCATCAGGGATACACTGTTGAGTGCTGAGGTCTGAGCTGCATTGCCAATCTTACAGTGCTGAGCACTCACTAGAGGGTGGGCAGGTGGGCAGGTGGCAGTATGCAGAAGCAAAGTTCCGTCGGCGGGGGTGGAAGCCAGTGCCTGGCCGCAGCTGTGGCCCGGGTGCAAGTGCAGCCACCCAGCGGTGGCCGAGGGCTGTCGTGGCGGCAGAAGGGGTGAATGGAAGTGGTCTGACCCGTGTCTGTGAGCAGGGCACGCGAGAGCAGTCCTGCCTGCAGTCCTGCCTGCAGGGGCAAAGCAAAAGCCGGGGAACCAGCATAAACTTGCGGCTGGGCGCAGGAGCACAGCCGCACCCAGGGCTGAGGCTTGCAGGCCTGGTACATGAGCGCAGTCCTGCCTGAGGGACCAGGGCTGAGGCAGGGGGTTGGCCAGGGCTTGCAGCCCAAAGAGGTGAATGCAGTCCCATTGGCAGGGGTGGGGTGAAGGCTGGGGGAGGCCTTGGCTTGCAGCCATGGCACAGGAGCACAGTCCAGCCCTCAGAAGTGGTGCAGAGGCTGGTCAGGCCAAGGCTTGCAGCCTGGGAATGCAAAAACAGTTGCACACATGGAGGCGAGGCAGAAACCACAGCAAATGCCCAGCAGGCCTGTTCCAGCAACGCCCATGCCCAAAGCCTGAGGCCACAGCTGGGGAGGGAGTGGTGGCAGGCCTGCAAACAGATCACAACCAAGGAAAACAGAGGCCACACCCATTGGACACTTGTGGGCACACCCTTCTTAATCACAGAAAAAATATAAGGCAGAGAAATACAACCTAATAAATCAACAGGAGAAATCTCCTGAAAAAGATGTGAATGAGACAGAAAGAATGAAATTACTGGATGCAGAGTTTAAAATAATGATTATTAAAATGCTCAAAGAGCTTAGAGCAACAATGAATGGACATAGTAAGCACTTAAATAAAGAGATAGTAAGTATAAGAAAGGACATTGAGGCCCTGGCCGGTTGGCTCAGCGGTGGAGAGTCGGCCTGGCGTGCGGGGGACCCGGGTTCGATTCCCGGCCAGGGCACATAGGAGAAGCGCCCATTTGCTGCTCCACCCCCCCTTCCTCTCTGTCTCTCTCTTCCCCTCCTGCAGCCAAGGCACCATTGGAGCAAAGATGGCCCGGGCGCTGGGAATGGCTCCTTGACCTCTGCCCCAGGCGCTAGAGTGGCTCTGGTCGCGGTAGAGCGATGCCCCAGAGGGGCAGAGCATCGCCCCCTGGTGGGCAGAGCGTCGCCCCTGGTGGGCGTGCCGGGTGGATCCCGGTCGGGCGCATGCGGGAGTCTGTCTGACTGTCTCTCCCCGTTTCCAGCTTCAGAAAAATACAAAAAATAAAAAATAAAAAATAAAAAAATTAAAAAAAAAAGAAAGGACATTGAAATAATAATAAAAAAAAATGAGTCAGAAAAGACAAATACAATACCAGAAATGAAGACCACACTGGAAGGAATCAAAAGCTGGATGGATAAAGCTGAGGATTGAATCAGAGAGTTAGAGGACAAGACAAACAAAAGCACAGAAGCAGAGCAGCAAGAAGAAAAGAAGCTCAAAAGTCTGAGGAAACTCTAAGAGAGCTCTGTGACAACATAAAGAGAAATAACATTCGCATGATAGGGGTTCCTGAAGAAGAGAAAGAACCAGGGATAGGAAATTTGATTGAAGAAATCATACTTGGCCTGATCAGGCAGTGGCACAGTGGATAGAGCATTAAACTGGGATGCGGAGGACCCAGGTTCGAGACCCTGAGTTCACCAGCTTGAGTGTGGGCTCATCTGATTTGAGCAAAAAACTCACCAGCTTGGACCCAAGGTTGCTGGCTCGAGCAAGGGGTTGCTCGGTCTGCTGAAGGCCCGCAGTCAAGGCACATATGAGAAAGCAATCAATGAACAACTAAGGTGTCACAACACACAAAGAAAAACTAATGATTGATGCTTCTCATCTCTCCGTTCCTGTCTGTCTGTCCCTGTCTATCCCTCTCTCTGACTCTCTCTGTCTCTGTAAAAAAAAAAAAAAAAAAAGAAATCATATCTGAAAACTTCCTTAATTAATGAAGAAAAAAGTCACACAAGTTCAAGAAGCACAAAGAGTTCCATTGAGGATGAACTCAAAAAGGCCAACACCAAGACACATCATAATTAAAATACAAAAATTAAGAGATAAAGAAAGAATAGTAAAATCTGTGAGAGAAAAGCAGTCAATAACCTACAGAGGAGCCCCCATAAGGATGCCATTTGACTTCTCAACAGAAACATTAGAGGCCAGAAGGAAATGGCAAGAAATATTCAAAGAAATGCAAAACAAAAGCCTACAACCAAGACTTCTCTATCCAGCAAGGCTATCATTTAAAATTAAAGGAGAAATAAAAAGCTTTCCAGACAAAACAAGAACAACAACAAAAAACTCAAGGAATTCATTATAACCAAACCAATGCTACAAGAAATCTTAAGGGGCCTGTTGTAAACAGAACAAAGGGGGGGGGGGAGAATCTATTATAAGAGGAATGTAGCTTTAAAGAATAAAATTGCAATAAACTACTATATATCAATAATAACCTTAAATGTAAATGGATTAAATGCTCCAATAAAAAAACATAGGGTAACTGTGTGGATAAGAAAACAGGACTCATACTTATGCTGTCTATAATTGACACACCTCAAAACAAAAGATACACATAGACTGAAAGGAATGAAAAAAATATTTCATGCAAATGGAAATGAAAAAAAGGTTGGGGTAGCAATACTTATATCAGACAAAATAGACTTTAAAACAAAGGCTATCGACAGATGACATCAGAGTAATGGTGGGGTAGGAAGAGATACCGATAAATCTCCCCCAAAACTCAACAAGATCTTCAACCAGAAACAGAAAAACCTATCCTTGGAGCCTCCAGATGTTTCGCAATACACCCGAAGGTATGGTCAAGCAAAAAATTGACTAAATATATAACCAAACCCTGAAGGAAATAGGGAGTAAGAAATGCTCCGCCTTCCTCACTAACCTAAACAGGGCGGTTTTTCTGGGATCCGTGAATATAGAAACTGAGGTGGGCAAAGGGGGTGAATAGATCCAGGCTGCAACACAAATGGCCAAACCAGGCTGTGGCACGGAGATCCAAGCTGAGGAAAAACTGATCCTGTGGCAACCCGGGCAATACAAGCTAACACTCGCGCCAAACCCAAACAAAGAAAGACAAGCGGGGCAGCCATTTTACCCGATCTCCTGGTCGGAGCGCGCAGATAGTGGGCGAGAGATTTCTTCCTAAGCCCCGGAAGTGGGTGCCCGTGTTACCCCACACAGAGGCAGAGTCAGAGGCCTTTCTGTGGGCTGAAAGTGGAATTTCTGGGAATCCCCAGCGTCCTGGGAAAGCTGTGCACGGGAGGCAGTGAAAACTAATTCCAACGGTGGAACTTTTCCTGCTGGTAGGGGATTCACTCAGAGGGAAACGCGGCCGGCCTCATATCCTGGTCTGCGCGTGCAGATAGTGAGCGAGAGATTCCTCCGAGTGCCTTGGCAGAGCGCGCCCGTGTTATCGCACAGAGGGGTAGAGTCAGGGGCCTTTGTGTGGGCCAAGCGGAATCTCGGGCTGCCCCAGCACCTTGCAAAAGCCGCGCACGGGGATGGAGCAAGAGCCAATTCCAATGCTGCAACTTTTCCATGCGGTTGGGGGTTTCACTCAGAACGTGAGACTGCTGGCCAGATATCCTGGTCTGTGCGCACAGATAGTGAGTGAGGGTTTCCTCCAAGCGCCCCGGAAGTGGGCACCCGCCTGTGTTACCGGACAGAGTGGGCAGAAACCCCGCCAGATTATGCTAGCAGCTCTGACTGACTGAGCCTTACCCAGAGCCCTGTGCTGAGTGGAAATAGAGTGGGGAGTTGCCAGCTCTTTGAGCCTCTTACTATCCAGGCAGAGGCAACAGCAACCCCATAGCTGGATTATCAGGCTATTAATTGAGGAAGGAAAGACTAGGAGAAAGGCTCCAGGAACACGGACTCTCTCACTGTCAGAGCCTATAAATGCTAATGAGCCTCGACTGCCAATGAGACTAAAGCACAATACATGACCTTGCCATAGAGACTTATCAACTGCAAACCTCTACCTGAGCATGCCAAAGGGTCAGAACCCGGGGTACAGAGTCACCGACCAGGAAGAGGGAGAGAAAAGAAAAAGCAAGAAGATAACCTCTCAAAATCATGAATAATCTGCAGACTTTATAACCTATCCCATTTTATTATATTTGTTCATTTGTTTCTCTTATCTTCATTCTTGATATTTTTTTTCCTCCTCCAATTTGGCCGATTAACTCTCTGCCGGTCTTACTCTATCCTCTCCTTGAACTACACTACCCATAAATGTTACATCTCCCATTATCTTTTCTCTCCTCTTCCTTTCTCTCTATGAAGGTTGCACTCCAAGACCCTTAACTCTCTCTCTCTCTCTCTCTCTCTCCTCTTTTTTCTTTTTTCTTCTTTTAGTGGTTCCCTCTTATTTTTCTCTCTCTCTCTTTCTTTTCTCCCTCTATATTAGTTTCTTCCTTTCTCCTTTACATCTCCTCTCATTCAAACCTCAATAACAAACAAATTATCTTATCTGGGACTCAAACTTATGTTTGTGGCATTCTGGGGGGTTTTTACTTCACCTTTTTAACTCACTAGCAGTGCTCCCATCCCTGGCTCTCCATTTTATCTAGTTCTTATTCCACTAAATACAATAGTAATTATTTAATTTGTCCCATTTTTCTGTTTTCTCCTTATTCCTCTCATCATAACTCTTAGTCAACCAGCACCTAAAAGCAAATCATTTTATTCTTGACCCAAATTTTTTCATTATTTGCTTTTTGTGGGTCCATACCCCTTCTTTTTTCTTTTTCTTTTTTTTTTCTTTTTTCTGCCCCTTTATTACTTTTCCCCAATTCAGGCCCTCCATTACAGGCATTGTTTGTTATAACTCACAGTTCACCACAAGATTTTCTCAAGAAAGAGGGGAGAGGAGAGGAGAGGGAAAAAGGAGGGGGGGAATAATTTCCTTTTTTTAAAATTTTTATTTTATTATTAATTTTTTAAAAAAAAACAACTCTTCAATTTTTTATATTTTTAACTTTTTATTCTTTATTAAATCTCATTAATACTATCAACAAAACCACCCTCAGATGCCATTAAGGAAGAGAAAATCGAGTATCATGGATACAAAAGAAAGAGAGGTAACACAGCTAGATGAGGAAAAATCTATGGAGAAAAAATTTAATATATTGGAAACCTTGGAGCTAAATGACAGAGAATTCAAGATAGAAATCCTAAAAATCCTCCAAGATATACAAGAAAACACAGAAAGGCAATTTAGGGAGCTCAGAAAACAACTCAATGAACACAAAGAATATATGTCCAAGGAAATTGAAACTATAAAAACAAATCAAACAGAGATGAAAAACTCAATTCACGAGCTGAAAAACAAAGTAACAAGCTTAGCTAATAGAATAGGTCAGATAGAAGAGAGGATTAGTGAAATAGAAGACAAGCAACTTGAGGCACAACAGAGAGAAGAAGAAAGAGACTCAAAAATTAAAAAAAATGAGATAGCCCTACAAGAATTATCTGACTCCATCAGAAAGAATAACATAAGAATAATAGATATATCAGAGGGAGAAGAGAGAGAAAATGGAATGGAGAACATACTCAAACAAATAATAGATGAGAACTTCCCAAGCCTGTGGAAAGAACTAAAGCCTCAAGTTCAAGAAGCAAACAGAACTCCGAGTTTTCTTAACCCCAACAAACCTACTCCAAGGCATATCATAATAAAATTGACACAAACCAACAGCAAAGAAAAAATTCTCAAGGCAGCCAGAGAAAAGAAGAATACAACATATAAAGGAAGGCCCATTAGATTATCATCAGATTTCTCACCAGAAACTCTACAAGCTAGAAGAGAGTGGACCCCAATATATAAAGTCCTGAAAGAGAGGAACTTTCGGCCACGAATACTATACCCATCAAAGCTATCCTTCAAATATGAAGGAGAAATAAAAACATTCACAGGTACAGAAAAGATGAGGGAATTTATCATCAGAAAACCCCCACTCCAGGAATTACTAAAGGGGGTTCTCCAATCAGATACAAAGAACAAAAAAAAAACAGAGCCACAAGTAAGAGCTCCAAGAAGAACACAATAAAACCAAATTTAAACTGTGACAACAACAAAAAGAAAGGGGGGAGAGGATGGAGATTAACAGTAGCAAAGGACGATGGAGTGCAAAAGGACTCACAAAATAGTTCGCTAGAATGAACAGGGTAGGGACCCTTTTCATTACTCAAATGAAAAAACCACCACAGAAGCACATGAGATAAAAAAGATAGCAACAGAGGAAAGATGTATGGAATACAACCAAATAAAAACAAAAAATAGAAAAACGAAAGAGAAGGATCAAACAAGAAACAATGTAACAGAAAGCAAGATATAAAATGGCAATAGGGAACTCACAAGTGTCAATAATTACACTAAATGTAAACAGATTAAACTCACCAATAAAAAGGCACAGAGTAGCAGAATGGATTAAAAAAGAAAATCCAACTGTATGCTGGATTTCCTACAGGAAACTAATCTAAGTAACAAGGATAAAAACAAATTCAAAGTGAAAGGCTGGAAAACAATACTCCAAGCAAATAACATCCAAAAAAAGCAGGTGTAACAATACTCATATCGGATAATGCTGACTACAAGACAGGAAAAGTACTCAGAGACAAAAATGGCCATTTCATAATGGCTAAGGGGACACTGAATCAAGAAGACATAACGATTCTTAATATATATGCACCAAACCAAGGAGCACCAAAATATATAAGACAGCTACTTATTGATCTTAAAACAAAAACTGACAAAAATACAATCATACTTGGAGACCTCAATACACCGCTGACGGCTCTAGATCGTTCATCCAAAAAGAGAATCAACAAAGACATAGTGGCCTTAAACAAAACACTAGAGCACCTGGATATGATAGACATCTACAGGACATTTCATCCCAAAGTGACTCAGTATACATTTTTCTCCAGTGTACATGGATCATTCTCAAGAATTGACCATATGTTGGGCCACAAAAACAACATCAGCAAATTCAGAAAAATTGAAGTTGTACCAAGCATATTTTCTGATCATAAAGCCTTGAAACTAGAATTCAACTGCAAAAAAGAGGAAAAAAATCCCACAAAAATGTGGAAACTAAACAACATACTTTTAAAAAATGAATGGGTCAAAGAAGAAATAAGTGCAGAGATCAAAAGATATATACAGACTAATGAAAATGACAATACGACATATCAGAATTTATGGGATGCAGCAAAAGCAGTGATAAGAGGGAAGTTCATATCACTTCAGGCATATATGAACAAACAAGAGAGAGCCCAAGTGAACCACTTAACTTCCCACCTTAAGGAACTAGAAAAAGAAGAACAAAGACAACCCAAAACCAGCCGAAGAAAGGAGATAATAAAAATCAGAGCAGAAATAAATGAATTAGAGAACAGAAAAACTATAGAAAAAATTAATAGAACAAGGAGCTGGTTCTTTGAAAAGATCAACAAAATTGACAAACCCTTGGCAAGACTTACCAAGGAAAAAAGAGAAAGAACTCATATAAACAAAATCAAAAATGAAAAAGGAGAAATCACCACGGACACCGTAGATATATAAAGAATTATTGTAGAATACTATGAAAAACTTTATGCCAAGAAATTCAACAACCTAGAAGAAATGGATAAATTTCTAGAACAATACAACCTTCCTAGACTGAGTCAAGAAGAAGCAGAAAGCCTAAACAGACCTATTAGTAGAAAAGAAATAGAAAAAACCATTAAAAACCTCCCCAAAAATAAAAGTCCAGGCCCTGACGACTATACCAGCGAATTTTATCAAACATTCAAAGAAGACTTGGTTCCTATTCTACTCAAAGTCTTCCAAAAAATTGAAGAAGAAGCAATATTTCCAAACACATTTTATGAGGCCAACATAACCCTCATACCAAAACCAGGCAAGGATGGCACAAAAAAAGAAAACTACAGACCAATATCTCTAACGAATACAGATGCTAAAATACTAAACAAAATACTAGCAAATCGAATACAACAACATATTAAAAAAATAATACATAATATTCAAGTTGGATTCATCCCAGAATCTCAAGGATAGTTCAACATACGTAAAACGGTTAACGTAATACACCATATCAACAAAACAAAGAACAAAAACCACATGATCTTATCTATAGACGCAGAAAAGGCTTTTGATAAAATACAACACAATTTTATGTTTAAGACTCTCAACAAAATGGGTATAGAATGAAAATATCTCAACATGATAAAGGCCATATATGATAAACCATCAGCTAACATCATATTAAATGGGACTAAACTGAAGGCTTTCCCCCTTAAATCAGGAACAAGACAGGGTTGTCCACTCTCTCCACTCTTATTTAATGTGGCACTAGAGGTTCTAGCCAGAGCAATCAGACAAGACAAAGAAATAAAAGGCATCCATATCGGAAAAGAAGAAGTAAAGGAATCACTTTTTGCAGATGATATGATCCTATACATCGAAAACCCCAAAGAATCCACAAAAAGACTACTAGAAACAATAAGCCAATACAGTAAGGTCGCAGGATATAAAATTAACATACAGAAGTCAATAGCCTTTCTATATGCCAACAATGAAACAACTGAGAATGAAATCAAAAGAATAATCCCCTTCACAATTGCAACAACAAAAAAATAAATACTTAGGAATAAACATAACAAAGAATGTAAAGGACTTATATAATGAAAACTATAAACCATTGTTAAGAGAAATAAAAAAAGATATAATGAGATGGAAGAATATACCTTGTTCTTGGTTAGGAAGAAGAAATATAATCAAGATGGCCATATTACCCAAAGCAATATACAAATTTAATGCAATTCCCATCAAAATTCCATGACATTTTTTAAAGAAATAGAGCAAAAAATCATCAGATTTATATGGAAGTATAAAAATCCCTGAATAGCCAAAGCAATCCTAAAGAAAAATAATGAAGCTGGGGGCATTACAATACCTGACTTCAAACTATATTATAGAGCCACGACAATCAAAACAGCATGTTATTGGCAGAAAAGTAGACACTCAGACCAATGGAACAGAATAGAAAGTCCAGAAATAAAACCACATATATATAGTCAAATAATTTTTGATAAAGGGGCCAAGAACACACAATGGAGAAAAGAAAGCCTCTTCAATAAATGGTGCTGGGACAACTGGAAAGCCACATGCAAAAGAATGAAACTGGACTACCGTTTGTCACCCTGTACTAAAATTAACTCAAAATGGATCAAAGATCTAAACATAAGACCTGAAACAATAAAGTACATAGAAGAAAACATAGGTACTAAACTCATGGACCTTGGTTTTAAAGAGCATTTTATGAATTTGACTCCAATGGCAAGAGAAGTGAAGGCAAAAATTAATGAATGGGACTACATCAGACTAAGAAGTTTTTGCTCAGCAAGAGAAACTGATAACAAAATAAAAAGAAAGCCAACTAAATGTGAAATGATATTTTCAAACAACAGCTCAGATAAGGGTCTAATATCCAAAATATAAAAAGAACTCATAAAACTCAACAACAAACAAACAATCCAATAAAAAAAATGGGAAGAGGACATGAACAGACACTTCTCCCAGGAAGAAATACAAATGGCCAACAGATATATGAAAAGATGCTCATCTTCTTTAGCTATTAGAGAAATGCAAATCAAAACTGCAATGAGATACCACCTCACACCTGTTCGAATAGCTGTTATTAGCAAGACAGGTAATAGCAAATGTTGGAGAGGCTGTGGAGAAAAAGGAACCCTCATACACTGTTGGTGGGAATGTAAAGTAGTACAGCCATTATGGAAGAAAGTATGATGGTTCCTCAAAAAACTGAAAATAGAACTATCTTATGACCCAGCAATCCCTCCACTGGGTATATATCCCAAAACCTCAGAAACATTGATATGTAAAGACACATGCAGACCCATGTTCATTGCAGCATTGTTCACAGTGGCCAGGACATGGAAACAACCAAAAAGCCCGTCAATAGATGACTGGATAAAGAAGATGTGGCACATATACACTATGGAATACTACTCAGCCATAAGAAATGATGACATCGCATCATTTACAGCAAAATGGTGGGATCTTGATAACATGATACAAAGCGAAATAAGTAAATCAGAAAAAACCAGGAACTGCATTATTCCATACGTAGGTGGGACATAAAAGTGAAAGTAAGAGACATTGATAAGAGTGTGGTGGTTTCGGGGGGAAGGGGGAAAGGGAGAGAAAAAGGGGGAGGTGGAGGGACACAAAGAAAACTAGATAGAAAATGACAGAGGACAATCTGACTTTGGGTGATGGGTATGCAACATAATTGAAAGACAAGATAACCTGTACTTGTTATCTTTGAATATATGTATCCTGATTTATTGATGTCGCCCCATTAAAAAAATAAAATTATTATAAAAAAAAATTGTTGAGAATCATTTTGTGTCCTAGCATGTGGTCTATCCTAGAGAATGTATCATGAGCACTTGAAAAGAATGTATATTCTGCTGCTTAGGGTTAAAGGTTCTGAAGATATCTATTAAATGCAATTGATCTACTGTGTCTTTTAAGTCTGCTGTTTCTTTGTTAATTTTCTTTTTTTAATATTTTCCAGTGATGTTAGTGGGGTATTAAAATCCCCTACTATTACAGTAGTGTTGTTGACCTTGCCCTTTATGTCCATCAAAATCTGCTTTATATATTTAGATGCTCCTATATTAGGTGTATAGATATTTATAATGGTTATATCCTACTGCTGGATTGCTCCCTTTATTATTATGTAGTGACCTTCTTTATCCCTTACTATAGCCTTTGTTTTTTTTTTGTTTTTTTTTCTTGTTATAATTATTTATTTACTTTTAATTTTTTTATAATAATTTTATTTTTTAATGGGGTGACATCAATAAATCAGGATATATATATATATTCAAAGATAACAAGTCCAGGTTATCTTGTCATTCAATTATGTTGCATACCCATCACCCAAAGTCAGATTGTCCTCTGTCACCTTCTATCTTGTTTTCTTTGTGCCCCTTCCCCTCCCCCTTTCCCTCTCTCATTCCCCCCTCCCCCCCATAACCACCACACTCTTATCAATGTCTCTTAGTTTCACTTTTATGTCCCACCTACGTATGGAATAATGCAGTTCCTGTTTTTTTCTGATTTACTTATTTCGCTAAGTATCATGTTATCAAGATCCCACCATTTTGCTGTAAATGATGCGATGTCATCATTTCTTATGGCTGAGTAGTATTCCATAGTGTATATGTGCCACATCTTCTTTATCCAGTCATCTATTGACGGGTTTTTTGGTTGTTTCCATGTCCTGGCCACTGTGAACAATGCTGCAATAAACATGGGGCTGCATGTGTCTTTACGTATCAATGTTTCTGAGTTTTTGGGGTATATACCCAGTAGAGGGATTGCTGGGTAATAAGGTAGTTCTATTTTCAGTTTTTTGAGGAACCACCATACTTTCTTCCATAATGGTTGTACTACTTTACATTCCCACCAACAGTGTATGAGGGTTCCTTTTTCTCCACAACCTCTCCAACATTTGCTATTACCTGTCTTGTTAATAATAGCTAATCGAACAGGTGTGAGGTGGTATCTCATTGTAGTTTTGATTTGCATTTCTCTAATAGCTAAAGAAGATACAGTAAGAATATCTTTGATTGCCAATGGTTGGAGCAGATGGATAGGCAGAACAAAGAGTTTTTGAGCAGTGAAAGTACTTTATATGATACCATAATGATGAATACATGTCATTACAAATTATAATGTATAATGTTTATATGTCCAAATGAATGTACAACAAAAGTAACAAACCATGATGTAAAATCTGAAAAAAAAATTTATTTAAAAAAAAAACTGGTTTTCATAGCAACTTCAAAGGTTAACAACTCATCTCGGCCAGAGAAGTCTTCAGAAAATTACTTATGATGGAATCATCAGGTCTTCCAAGAATAAAATAAAAAGAAATAATGCTTAAAACATTTAAAAGCTTAATACTGTGAAAGAATAAATACACACACAGATTTGGCTGAGGATGTAATGTGAGGTTTTTTACATTGTAGCATCTTCTTAAGGCATAGGAACAGTACAGAATTCCTTGAGAGAAGTACACACCATCATCCATGCTAGGGGATGTGGGACTGGAGAAAAGGAGTGGGCCCTAGCAACAGTAAGAATAATATTTTTCTGCTGTGACGTTTTAAGGAGGCCTCTTGGGTCATAGGGCTCGTGTTCATCATCTTTGTCAGATGGAAGAACATTTAAAGTTTGATTACCATATGTCTGGTTTTATAGAGGAGGAATACAAGCTTAGAGAAAAATGGTATCTGGGAGAGCAAAGGCCAGAACATAAAACAGAAAGATGATGAGAGGAGTTGGAAAAGTACCACTCAGATTTCTTACTGTGCAAACAAAATTGCCTGGCTGGCCCCAACTCCTGCTCTTCCAGGTCCAGGTAACCATTGTGTTAAGCCTTGTTCCCTGGGCTGATCCCTGCAGTACTAAGCATGGCAGAGAGATTGAAGCAAGCCTGTTTCAAGAGGAGTGTGACTTTGGCTTGAGCACTCCACATCAGCTTACCTGAGACTTTCTCCCCAGCCCTCCTTCCTCTCCAATTTTTAACACTGAGTAGTCTTGTCTTATTATTATTGAGTCATAAGAGTTCTTTACATATCCTAGATACAAGTCCTTAGTCCTGTGTATGTGTCTTGAATATTTTCTCCCATTACATGACTTGACTATTTTTTTCTTAATCATGTATTTGAAAGAACAAAAGTTTATAATGTTAATAAAGTTCAATTTATGTTTGTGAAAAAAAATATAGCAAAGAGAGTGAGAACTTAGAAAAAAATAATAAACTAATTTTTAAAATAATTTCTTTTGAAATTTTATATAAAACAATGTGATTACCATATTTTTATATATTTAACTCCAAAATATTTCCTGTGTCATCCTGTCACCTTCATTGAAATGCTTAGTAGATCAAAATAAAAAAGATATATATTGTTTAAGGAAAAGAGAACAAGATCAAGAAAATACAAACCTTTATAAAGGGCTTACTGTGTGGCATAGTATTTTAACACATTTCTCATTTAATCTTCACAGACTCTTGAGCTATAAATTAAGGTTTTCCTTTTTAATGATGAAAAGTCTCACTACTGGGTAACAGATGTAGGATTGATAGTTCTCAAAACAAATATTTACTGATCCTGCAGAAAACAAGTGATGTATATCATACTACTTACTAAGCACTTTATATACAGGGTGGGGCAAAGGTAGGTTTACAGTTGTGATTACACAAAACATGGAGTTTATTCTTGTATTATCATTTGTTAAGTATTGTATTACTTTCCACATGAACAACTGTAAATCTACTTTTACTCCACCCTGTATACTTTTTATATACTTGTCACATCATTCTTATAAAATAGAAACACTCATTATCCCAACTTTATATATAATTGAGTCATGGGGAGATAACTCAAGTTGGTAAATATCACAGTCAAATCCAAGTCAAGAATCATTAGAGAAATGCAAATTAAAACCACAATGAGATATCACCTCACACCAGTCAGAATGGTGCTCATCAACAAAACAATACAGAATAAGCACTGGCGAGGATGTGGAGAAAAGGGAACCCTCCTACACTGCTGGTGGGAATGCAGACTGTTGCAGCCACTGTGGAAAACAGTATGGAAATTCCTCAAAAAATTAAAAATTGAACTGCCTTTTGATCCAGCTATACCACTTTTAGGAATATACCCCAAGAACACCATAGCACTGTTTCAAAAGAAGAAATGCACCCCCATATTTATGGCAGCATTGTTCACAATAGCGAAGATCTGGAAACAGCCCAAGTGTCCGTCAGTGGACAAGTGGATTATAAAGCTTTGGTACATATATACTATGGAATACTACTCAGCCATAGAAAATGATGACATCAGATCATTTACATAGATGGACCTTGATAACATTATACTGAGCAAAATAAGTAAATCAGAAAAAACTAATAACTATATGATTCCATACATAGGTGGGACATAAAAATGAGACTCAGAGACATGGACAAGAGTGTGGGGGTTACAGGGTGAGGGAGAGGAGAGGGAGGTGATTGGGGAGGTTACAGGGTGAGGGAGAGGAGAGGGAGGTGAGGGGCACAAAGAAAACCAGTTAGAAGGTGGCGGAAGACAATTGGACTTTGGGTGATGGGAATACAGCATAATCAAATGTCAAAATAACCTAGAAATGTTTTCTCTGAACATATGTACCCTGATTTATCAATGTTACCCCATTAAAATTAGTTAAAATAAATAAATAAATAAATAAAATATCCAAATCAAGGATAGTCTGTCTCAAACCCTGTGCTCTTAGCTGTTCTGCTACTTCAAGGCATAGGGCTAGCAGATAAAACAGGAATAACACCACATTCTCCTAATCCAGCTAGAATTTGCAATGTCCTGTGAGAAGAAGGGAGAGGAGGAATGTATTCATGTTAGAAAGAAAAGGTTTCTAAGTAGGACCCTAAAAGATAATTTCAGTAGGCAAAGATGTAGGAAAAAAATGTATTCTGGGATTAGGGAACAAAAAGAGAAAAGGCAAATGGAATGACTGTAGAGATAAATGAGAAGTAAGAGCTCTGTACACCAGGATAACAAGTGTTTGTATTTCATAGGCTAAGAAGAAGATTTTTGCTTTCACATGTATAGTATGGAATAAAATTAACATATATAGAGTGTTTACTATGTGTAGATACTGCATTTGGCACTTTATGTGAAATCTTATTTAATATCCATAAGGGAGGTAAAATTATTTCCATTTTACAGATAAGTAAATTGAGACATGAAGAGGTTAACTAACTTGAGTAGTTTACATAGGAAGTTAAGTTCTGAACTGTGATCTAAACTCAGCTCAAATATCAAATTCTTTGCACTATGTCATGTTTGGTCTAAGAATAATTTGGGACCCTGTGAAAGAGGAATGAAGGAAAGAGTACATGGTGGCAGGCAGGCCAGTTAGAATGTTTTAAAAACAGTTGTGTGCAGAAGAAAAGGGGATCTGTACTTCAGTACTGGTGGTAGAAATGGCAAAAGTGGGAGGGAGTACAGAAGAATTGCAGAGACAAAAGCCTTGAGATTGGAGGGTCATGGTGAAGTACTCTGTGGACTAACATACACCCACCTGCCTTTGACTCAGCTGAGTCATCACCTCTGTAATCCTTACCTCTTTAAACTTCAGTTATTTCACTTGCAAAATGGAGAGAATAAATGAGTTAATGCATGTTAAATAATTATCTGAATGCCTCATACAAAGTACCATATTTCCCCATGTATAGGACACTCTCGTGCATAAGACGCACCTTAATTTGGGGGCCCAAAATTTGAAAAAAAATGTGCCTGTATTACATAAAGTTATTAAACTGAAGTTTTATTCATTATAAAATTCATACATCTCCTCAACAAACGTGAAAAAGCGAGAAATGCAAATAAAAAATTACAACCACTGTATAAGATGCACCCAATTGTTAGACCCTTAATTTTTTGAAAATGGTGCTCCATAAGTATTGTCTATTATTGAGAGGTAAGGGAGGAATCCATGTTGTTTTTGAAATTTTTAGTGCTAGCAGCTAGTACCAAGAGTTGATATAAGGTGCTTAGGAGGATATAGATAATGTAATGTTGTTTTAAAATCTCTTTTTGCTATTCAGACAGCATATTCTCTGCCCAATTTAATTCTAATATTCTAGATATGCTAAATAAAAGCCATTGATTACTGGAGTGAATTACAAACATGGCTTGCCTGACTAGCTGGTGAAGCAATGGGTAAAGTGTTGGACTGAGATGTAGAGGACCCAGGTTTGAAACCCTGAGGTCACTGGCTTGAGAGTGGGCTCACCAGCTTGAGCACAGGTTTGCTGGCTTGAGCATGGGATCATAGATATGACCCCATAGTGGCTGGCTTGAGCCCAAAGGTCACTGGCTTGAAGTCCAAGGTTACTGGCTTGAGCAAGGGGTCACTTTCTCTGCTATAATCACCTGGTCAAGGAACATATGAGAAAGCAATCAATGAACAACTAAGGTGCTGCAACAAAGAATTGATACTTCTCATCTCTCTCATTTCCTGTCTGTCTGTCCCTATCTGTCCTTCTCTCTGACTCTCTCTGTGTCTCTGTAAAAAAAATGTCTTAACTAAATACTTTCTATACAGTACTCACTTCAAATATAATGATATACTCAGGCTATAAGTAAAAGGATGAAAAAAGATATAGCATGCAAACATCAATCAAAGGAAAAAACCCACTATATTAATGTCAGAGAAAATAAACTTCAGAGGAAAGAAAATTACTAGAGAAAGGAAAGATTATTTTATAGTGATAAAGGAATCTATCTATCAAGGAGACAGCAATTCTATGTATCATCAAACAATACGTAAAACAAACTGATAGAATTGAAAGGACAAATAGTTAAACTCACAGTTATAGTTGTAGACTTTCTCACCCCTCTCTCAATAATTGATAGAACAAGACAGAAAATCAGCAAGGATTTAAAAGAATTCAATTAACCAACAAAATGTAATCAACATTTATAGAAATTTTTTGGAAAGAAATTCCTCTATTTATAGAAAACTATCCAATAAGAGCAGAATACATATATATATTTTCAAGTTCCATAAAACATACCAAGCTAGTTCATATCTGGGTCATAAAATAAACATCAATATATTTAAAATAATTAAAATTATACAGTGTGTTCCCCAGCCACAAATGGATTCATAGTAAAAATACATAACAGAAAGATAACAAGAAAATGTCCAAAATTTTGGAAACAGAACACTTCTAAATAATTCATGAGTCAAAGAGAAAGTCTCAAGGGAAATAAAGTACATTGAACTGAATGAAAATGAAAATGCAACATATCAAAGTTTGTGGGACATAGCTACAGCAATGCTGAAAGAAAAATATAGGCATTAAATGCAAACATTAAAAAAGAAAGGGCTGTGGCTGCAGCCCAGGCATGGCACATAACACCACCTGCAGGGGCAGGGCAAAGGCCGAGGACACCAAGGCTTGTACACCTAAAGACGTGATCACAGCCCCTTCCATGAAGGAGAGATGGAAACCACAGCAACAGCCCCAGTAGGATGGCACCAGCAATGCCCATAATTGAATGTTCTAGGCAATAGCAGCAGAAGGGGAGGTGGGCCTGCAGACAGACCACACCTATGGAACACAAAGGCCACACCCAGTGGACTCGAGTGGTCAAAACCTTCTTATACAGAGACAAAATGAGAAAACAGAGAAATGCAACAAAAATGAATCAAGAGAAATCCCAGAAAAGAACCTGAATATGTCAGAGATAACCAAACTACTGAATGCAGAGTTTAAAATAGCAATTGTAGGATACTCAAAGATCTTAGCACAACAATAGGTGGTCATTACGAACACCTAAATAAAGAGATAGCAAATATAAAAAAGGACATTGAAATAATAAAAAAGAATCAGTCAGAAATGACAAATACAATATCAGAAATGAAGAACACAATGGAAGGAATTAAAAGCAGGATGGATGAATCTGAGAATCAAATCAGCAAGTTAGAGGACAAGATAAATAAAGGCATGGAAGCAGAACAGAAAAAAGAAAAGAGACTCAAAAAGACTGAGGAAACTCTAAGAGAGCTCTGTGACAACATGAAGAGAAATAACAACCGCAATATAGGGGTTCCTGAAGAAGAAGAGAAAGAACAAGGAATAGAGATTTTGTTCAAACATATCATAGCTGAAAACTTCCCTAAATTAAGGCAGGAAAACGTCTCACAAGTTCACGAAGCACAGAAAACTCCATTAAAGAGAAACCCAAAGTAATCTACACCAAGACACATCATAATTAAAATACCAAAGCTAAGTGATAAAGAAAAAATATTAAAAGCTGCTAGAGAAAAAAAGGCTATCACCTACAAAGGAGCCCCTTTATGGATGACATAAGACTTGTCAACAGAAACACTTGAGGAAAGAAGGGAATGGTAAGAAATATTCAAAGTAATGCAGAACAAGAGCCTACAACCAAGACTACTTTATCCAGCAAGGCTATTGTTTAAAATTGAAGGAGAAATAAAAAATCTTTCTAGATAAAAGAAATCTCAAGAAATACACTACAACCAATCCAATGCTTCAAAAACTTTTAAGGGGCCTGTTGTAAACAGATCAAAGGGGAAAAAGAATATAGCAAAAGAGGAATACAGCTTTAAAGAAAAAAAATGGCAATAAACAACTACATATCAATAATAACCTTAAATGTAAATGGATTAAATGATCCAATCAAAAGACATAGGGTAGCTGCATGGATAAAAAAACAGAATCCAAACATATGCTGTCTACAAGAGACACACCTTAAAACAAAAGATGCACATAGACTGAAGATAAAAGGATGGAAAAAATATATATATTTCACGCAAATGGAAATGAAAAAAAAGCTGGGGTAGCAATACTTATGTCAGACTAAATGGACTTTAAAACAAAGGCTATAGCAAGAGATTAAGAAGGTCACTACATAATGAAAAAGGGAGCAATCCAAAAGGAAGATATAACCGTTATAAATATCTATGCACCTAATATAGGAGCAACTAAATATATAAAGCAGATTTTAATGGATATAAATGGCGAGATTGACAGTAATACTATAATAGTAGGGGATTTCAATAGCCACTAACATCACTAGATAGATCCTCAAGAAAGGAAATTAACAAAGAAATAGCACACTTAAAGGACACACTAGATCAACTGGATTTAATAGATATCTTCAGAACCTTTCACCCTAAAGAAAAAGCATATATTACATTCTTTTCAAGTGCTCATGGTACATTCTCTAAGATAGACCACATGTTAGGGAATAAAAGCGGTCTCAACAAATTTAAGAAGATAGAAATCATATCGAGCACTTTCTCTGATCAAAATGGCATGAAACTAAAAATCAACCACAACAGAAAAACTGAAAAATACTCCAACACTTAGAAACTAAATAGCATGTTATTAAATAACAAATGGGTTAACAATGAGATAAAGGATGAAATAAAGAAATTCCTAGAAACGAATGATAATGAGCATACATCAACTCAAAATTTATGGGACACAGCAAAAGCAGTCCTGAGAGGGAAGTTCATAGCATTACAGGCATACCTTAAAAAGTTAGAAAAAGCTCAAATAAACAACTTAACCCTGCATCTAAAAGAACTAGAAAAAGAACAGCAAGTGAAGCCCAGGGCTAGCAGAAGGAAGGAAATAATAAAGATTAGAGTGGAAATAAATGACATAGAGACTAAAGAAACAATACAGAGGATCAATGAAACCAGGAGCTAGTTCTTTGAAATGGTAAACAAGATCAATGAACCTTTACCAGACTCACCAATAAAAAAGAGAGAGTACTTAAAATAATAAAACTAGAAATGAGAGTGGAAAAATAACAATCAACACAACAGAAATACAAAATATTGTAAGAAAATACTATTTAGAACTGTATGCCAAAGAACTAGACAACCAAGATGAAATGTACAAATTCCTTGAAACATATAATCTTCCAAAAATTAATCTGGAAGGATCACAAAACCTAAACAGACCGATTACAACAAATGAGATTGAAATAGTTATCAATAAACTCCCAAAAAGGAAAAGTCCAGAGCCTGATGACTTCACAAGTGAATTCTACCAAATATTCAAAGAAGAGCTAACTTCTATCGTTCTCAAGCTATTTGAAAAAATTCAAGAGGAAGGAAGACTTCCAAGCTTCTTTTATGACGTGAGCATAATTCTGATTCTAAAACCAGTCAAAGACAACACAAAAATGAAGATTATAGGCCAAAATCCCTGATAAATTTGGATGCTAAAATCCTCAACAATATATTCGCAAACCGAATCCAGCAATATATGAAAAAAATCATACACCATGATCAAGTGGGATTTATCCTTGGGAGGCAAGGCTGGTACAATATTCGCAAATCAATCAATGTGATTCATCACATAAACAAAAGGAAGGAGAAAAACCACATGATAATTTCAACAGATGCAGAAAAAGCATTTGATAAAATCCAGCACCCATTCATGATCAAAACTCTCAACAAAGTGGGAGTACAGGGAACATACCTCAACATGATAAAGGCCATCTATGACAAACCCACAGCCAACATCATACTCAATGGGCAGAAATTGAAAGCAATCCTCTTAAGCTCAGGAACAAGGCAGGGGTGCCCCCTTTTACCACTCTTATTCAACATAGTTCTGGAAGTCCTAGCCATAGCAATCAGACAAGAAAAAAAAAATAAAAGGAATTCAAATTGAAAAAGAAGTAAAACTATCATTATTTGCAGATGACATGATATTGTATATAGAAAACCCTAAAGTCTCAGTCAAAAAACTACTGGACCTGATAAATAAATTCAGCAAGGTGGCAGGATATAAAATTAATACTCAGTAATCAGAGACATTTTTATACACTAACAATGAACTGTCAGAAATAGAAATTAAGAAAGCAATCTCCTTCACCATTGCAACCAAAAAAAATAAGGTACCTAAGAATAAATTTTTTTTCTTTTTCTTTGCATTTTTCTGAAGTTGGAAACCGGGAGACGGTCAGACAGACTCACGCATGCACCCAACCGGGACCCACCCAGCATGCCCACCAGGGGGCGATGCTCTGCCCATCTGAGGCGTCGCTCTGTTGCAAACAGAGCCATTCTAGTGCCTGAGGCAAATGCCACAGAGCCATCCTCAGCGCCCGAGCCAACTTTGCTCCAATGGAGCCTTGGCTGCAGAAGGGGAAGAGAGAGACAGAGAGGAAGGAGAGGGGGAGGGGTGGAGAAGTAGATGGGCCCCTCTCCTGTATGCCCTGGCTGGGAATCAAATTGGGACTCCCGCATGCCAGGCCGACGTTCTACCACTGAGCCAACCGGCCAGGGCCCCTAGGAATAACTTTAACCAAGGAAATTAAAGACTTGTACTCGGAAAATTATAAAACATTGATAAAAGAAATCAGGGAAGATACAAACAAGTGGAAGCATATACCGTGCTTATGGTTAGGAAGAATAAACATCATTAAAATGTCTATTTTACCCAAGGCAATTTATAAATTCAGTGCAATACCAATTAAAACACCAATGTCATACTTCAAATATATAGAACACATATTCCAAAAATTTATATGGCATCAAAAAGAACACGAATAGCCTCAGCAATCTTGAAAAGGAAGAATAAAGTGGGAGGTATCACACTTCCTGATATCAAGTCATACTACAAGGCCATTGTACTCAAAACAGCCTGATACTGGCATAAGAAGAGGCATATAGATCAATGGAACATAACAAGAAATCAGAAATAAACCCACATCTTTATAAACAATTGATATTTGACAAGGGAAGTAAGAGCATACAATGGAGTAAAGACAGCCTCTTCAACAAATGGTGTTGGGAAAATTGGACAGCTATCTGCAAAAAAATGAAACCAGACTACCAACTTACTTCATTCACAAAAATAAACTCCAAATGGGTAAAATAGTTAAATGTAAGCCATCAAACAAAAAGCATCTTAGAAGAAAACAGGCAATAATCTCTCTGACATCTCTCGCAGCAATATATTTGCCGATTTATCTCCATGGGCAAGTGAAATAAAAGGATAAAGAAATGGGAGTATATCAAACTAAGAGCTTTTGTGAAGCTAAAGACAATAAAAACAGAATAAAAAGAGAAACTACACAATGGGAGAACATATTTGACAATACATCTGATAAGGGGTTAATAACCAAAATTTATAAAGAACTTGTAAAACTCAACACCAGAAAGACAAACAATCTAATCAGAAAATGGGCGAAAGAAATAAATAGACACTTCTCCAAAGAAGATGGCCAATTAGCATATAAAAATACTCAACATCATTAATCATTAGAGAAATTCAAATTAAAACCACAATGAGATATCACCTCACACCTGTCATAATGTTGCTCCTCAACAAAACAACACAGAATAAGTGCTGGCGAGGATGCAGAGAAAAGGGAACCCTCCTGCACTGCTGGTAGGAATGCAGACTGGTGCAGCCACTGTGGAAAACAGTATGGAAATTTCTCAAAAAATTAAAAGTCAAACTGTCTTTTGATCCAGCTATACCATTTTTAGGAATATACCCCAAGAACACCATAGCACTGTTTCAAAAGGAGAAATGCACCCCCATGTTTATGGCAGCATTGTTCACAATAGCGAAGATCTGGAAACAGCCCAAGTGTCCATCAGTGGACGAGTGGGTTAAAAAGCTTTGGTACATATATACTATGGAATACTACTCAGCCATAAGAAATGATGACATTGGATCATTTACAACAACATGGATGGACCTTGATAACATTATACTGAGCGAAATAAGTAAATTAGAAAGAAGTAAGAACTATATGATTCCATACATAGGTGGGACATAAAAATGAGACTCAGGGACATGGACAAAAGTGTGGGGGTTATGGGTTGTGGGGGGAGGAGAGAGAGGGGGTTGGGGGATGGGAGCGGCCCAAAGAAAACCAGTTAGAAGGTGACAGAAGATAATTGGACTTTGAGTGATGTGTATGCAACCTAATCAAATGTCAAAATAACCTAAATATGTTTTCTCTAAACATATGTACCCTGATTTATTAATGTCACCCCATTAAAATTAATAATAAAATAAAAATTCTTTAAAAAAGGTTATACACAGAAAAAAAAGTTTAAGGATTATTTAAAAAAAAGAGGGACAGTCTTAAGTTAATAGTATAAATTACCACTTTGAAATAAAAAAAAAAGAATAATATAAGTTTCAAGAACATGGAAGGGGGATATAATAAATTTGAGAGCAAAATTCAAAGAAAAGGAAAACAAAACAATAGGAAAAATCAATGGAACAAAAAGCTATTTTTAAAACTGACTCAACTGACAAATCTCTAGCAGCAGAAAAGAAAAAAGGAAAAAAGACATAAATTATTAATATTAGAAATGAAATATGCTATCACTGCAAACTGTGCAGATATCAAAATGAAAATAAAGGAATGCTACAAATAATTTTACACATTTAAATTTGATAACTTAGATGAAATAAGCCATATTCTTGAAAAGCATAAGGTACAACAATATACCCAATTTGAAATAGATAATTATACTCATAATTTTTAAGTGTTATTTTTTAATTAATTTATTGTGTTTACATAGATTCTAATGTCACCCATGTTCCCCAGTACATCCCCTCTGTCTTCCTCCCCATAACGTCCTCTCCCCTTCCCTCCAGGATTTGCTCTTCTGCTCTCATTTTATCCTATCACCCTATTATCCGCTTTCCCTCTATCTGCTTTTCTTCTGGATCCTTTGTTCCGGACTCTGTCTCTATTCCACTCCTCAGTTCATATTGTTTGTTGGATTCCACATATAAGTGAGGTCATATGATATTTTTCTTTCTCTGCCTGGCTTATTTCACTTAACATAATATTTTCCAGTTCCATCCATGTTGTCACAAAAAATAATATTTCCTTCTTTTTCTTGGCCCCATAGTATTCCATTGTGTATATGTATCACTGCTTTTTAATCCAATCTTCACTGATGGACACTTGGGCTGTTTCCAGGTCTTGGCTATTGTAAACAATGTTGCCCTAAACATGGGGATGCATTTCTCCTTTTCAAACTGTGCTATGGTATTCTTGGGGTATCTTCCTAACGGTGGGATGGTTGGGTCAAAAGGCAGTTCGATTTCTAATTTTTTGAGGAATTTCCTTACTGTTTTCCACAGTAGCTGCACCAGTCTGCATTCCCACCAGCAGTGCAGGAGGGTTCCCTTGTCTCCACATCCTCGCCAGTACTTACTCTGTGTTGTTTTGTTCATGATGGCCATTCTGACTGGTGTGAGGTGATATCTCATTGTGGTTTTAATTTGCATTTCTCTAATGATTAGTGATTTTATGCATTTTTTCATATGCCTATTGGCCATCTGTATGTCCTTTTTGGAGAAATGTCTATTCACCTCTTTTGCCCATTTTTTGATTGGACTGTTTATCTTCCTGGTGTTGAGTTTTACAAGTTTTTAATAAATTTTGGTTATCAACCCCTTATCAGATGTATTATCAAATATGTTCTCCCATTGTGTAGTTTGCCTTTTTTACTTTGTTCATATTGTCTTTAGTTGTGCAAAAGCTTTTTAGTTTGATATAGTCCCATTTGTTCATCCTGTCCTTTATTTCCCTTGCTCGTGGAGATAAATCAGCAAATATATTGCTGCGAGAGATGTCGAAGAGCTTATTGCCAATGTTTTTCTCTGGGATGCTTATGGTTTCATGACTTACATTTAAGTATTTTATCCATTTTGATTTAATTTTGTGAATGGTGTGAGTTGGTGGTCTAGTTTCATTTTCTTTCAGGTAGCTGACCAGTTTTCCCAACACCATTTGTTAAAGCGATTGTCTTTACTCCATTGTATGCTATCACCATCCTTGTCAAATATGAATTGTCCATAAAGATGTGGGTTTATTTCTGGGTTCTCTGTTCTGTTCCATTTATCTATACGCCTGTTCTTATGCCAGTACTAGGCTGTTTTAAGTAAATGGCCTTGTAGTATAACTTGATGTCTGGAAGTGTGATATCACCCACTTTATATTCTTTTTTAAGTTTGCTGAGGCTATTTATATTTTATTTTGGTTTCATATGAATTTTTTGAATATTTGTTTTATATCTTTAAAGTATGTCCTTGGTATTTTAATAGGAATTACATTGAATTTATAAATAGCTTTGGGTAATATAGGCATTTTAATGATGTTTATTTTTCCTAGCTATGAACACAGTATATGCTTCCACCTATTTGTATCTTCCTTGATTTCTTTTAGCAATGTTTTACAATTTTCTGAGTACAAGTCTTTAACCTCCTTGGTTAAATTTACAACTAGGTATTTTTTGGTTGTTGTTGTTGCAATAGTGAAGGGGATTGTTTTCTTAATTCCTCTTTTAGACAGATCATTGTTGGTTTATAAAAATGCCTCTGAAGCCCTGGCCGGTTGGCTCAGCAGTAGAGCGTCGGCCTGGCGTGCGGGGGACCCGGGTTCGGTTCCCGGCCAGGGCACATAGGAGAAGCACTCATTTGCTTTTCCACCCCCCCTCCTTCCTCTCTTTCTCTCTCTTCCCCTCCAGCAGCCAAGGCTCCATTGGAGCAAAGATGGCCCGGGCGCTGGGGATGGCTCCTTGGCCTCTGCCCCAGGCGCTAGAGTGGCTCTGGTCGCAGCAGAGCGACGTCCCGGAGGGTGTGCCGGATGGATCCCTGTCGGGCGCATGCGGGAGTCTGTCTGACTGTTTCGCCCCGTTTCCAGCTTCAGAAAAATACAAAAAAAAGCGCCTCTGATTTCTGAGTATTAATTTTATATTCTGTCACCTTGCTGAATTCATTTATCAGGTGCAGTAGTATTTTTACTGTGACTTTAGGGTTTTCTAGATACAGTATAATATCATCAGCAAATTATGATAGTTTTACCTCTTCTTTTCCAATTTGGATGCCTTTTATTTCTTCTTCTTGTCTGATTATTGTGGCTAGAACTTCCAGACCTATATTGAATATGAGTGGTGAAAGGAGGCACCCCTGCCTTGTTCCTGATCTTAAGGGCATTGCTTTTAACTTTTGCCCATTGAGTATGATGTTGGCTGTGGGCCTGTTATAGATGGCCTTTGTCGTGTTGAGGTGTGTTCCCTGTATTCCAACTTTGCTGAGAGTTTTGATCATAAATGGGTGCTGGATTTTATCAAATTCTTTGTCTGCAACTATTGATATTATCATGTGGTTTTTCTCCTTCCTTTTGTTTATGTTATGAAACACATTGATTGATTTGTGAATATTGTACCAGCCTTGCCTCTCCAAAAGAAATTCCACTTGATCATGGTGTATGATTTTTTTCATGTATTGCTGGATCCAGTTTGCTAAAATTTTGTTGAGAATTTTAGCACCTAAATTTATTAGGAATATTGGCCTATAGTTTTCTTTCTTTGTTTGACTGTCTTTGCCTGGTTTTGGAATCAGAATTATGCTGGCGTCATAAAAGAAGCATGGAAGTTTTCCTTTCTTTTGAATTCTTTAAAATAGCTTGAGAAGTATAGGAATTAGTTCTTCTTTGAATGTTTGGTAGAATTTGCCTGTGAAGCCATCCGGCCCAGAGCTTTTGTTTGTTGGGAGTTTACTGATAACTGTTTCAATCTCATTTGTTGTAATTGGACTATTTAGATTTTCTGATTTTTCCAGATTGATTTTTGAAAGATTACATTTTTCAAATAATTTGTCCATTTCACCTAAGTTGTTTAAGTTTTTAGCATACAGTTCTTCATAGTATTTTTTTTTTACAATCCTTAATATTTCTGCTGTGTCAGTTGTTACTTCGCCATCCTCATTTCTAATTTTGTTTATTTGAGTCCTATCTCTTTTCTTTTTGAGTCTGGCTAAGGGTTCATCAATTTTGTTTTCTCTTTCCAAGAACCAGCTCTTGATTTCATTGATCCTCTCTAGTGTTTTTTAGTCTCTATGTCATTTATTTCTGCTCTGGTTTTTATTATTTTCTTTCTTCTACTTCCTCTAGGCTTTACTTGCTGTTCTTTTTCTAGTTCTTTTAGTTGCAGAATTAAGTTGTTATTTGAGCTTTTTCTAGCTTCTTAAGGTATGCCTGTAATGCTATGAACTTCCCTCTCAGGAATGCTTTTACTGTGTTCCAGAGTTTGAGTTGTGTATGCTCATTTTCATTTGTTTCAAGGAAATTTTTTGTTTCTTTCTTGGTCTTAGTGTTGACCCAGTTGTTGCTTAATGACATGTTGTTTAGTTTCCAAGTGTTTGAATATTTTTCAGTTTTTCTGTTGTAGTTGATTTCTAGTTTCATGCCATTGTGGTCAGAGAAAATGCTTGATATGTTTTCAGTTTTCTTAAATTTGTTGAGAGTCATTTTATGCCCTAATATGTGGTCTAACCTAGAGAATGTACTGTGAGTAATTGAAAAGAATGTATATTATTCTTCTGCTTTAGGGTGGATGGTTCTGAAGGTATTTATTAAATCCAGTTGAGCTGGGGTTCCCAAACTTTTTACACAGGGGGCCAGTTCACTGTCTCTCAGACCATTGGAAGGCCGCCACATATAGTGCTCCTCTTACTGACACCAATGAAAGAGGTTTCCCTTCCTGAAGTGTGGCAGGGGGCTGGATAAATGGCCTCAGGGGGCCACATGTGGCCCGCAGGCCATAGTTTGGGGATGCCTGATCTAGTGTATCCCTTAATTCTGTTATTTCTTTGTTAAAATTCTTTCTTGAGGATCTATCCTTTGATATTAGTGCAGTATTGAAATCCCTTACTATTATAGTATTGCTGTTGATCTCTCCCTTTATGCCCATCAAAATATACTTTATATATTTAGGTGCTCCTATATTAGGTGCATATATATTTTAATGGTTATCTCTTCCTGTTGGATTGCCCCCTTTATCATTATGTAGTGACCTTCTTTATTCCTTATTGTAGTCTTTGTTTTAAAGTCTTTTTTGGCAGATATAACTATTGCTACCCCAGCTTTCTTTTCATTTCCATTTGCATGAAATATTTTATTCCATCCCTTTACTTTCAGTCTATGTACATCTTTTGTTTTGAGGTGCATCTCCTGTAGTCAACGTATGTATGGGTCCTGTTATTTTATCCATTGAGCTACCCTATGTCTTTTTATTGGAGCATTTAATCCATTTACATTTAAGGTTATTATTGATATGTAGTTGTTTATTGCCATTTTATTCTTTAAAGTTTTATTCCTCTTTTACTATATTCTTTTCCCTTTTTGTTCTGTTTACAACAGGCCCCTTAACATTTCTTGCAGCATTGGTTTGGTTATAATAAATTCCTTGAGAATTTTTTTGTTTGGGAAGCTTTTTATTTCTCCTTCAATTTTAAACAATAGCCTTGCTGGATAAATTAATCTTGTTTGTAGGCTCTTGTTCTGCATTACCTTGAATATGTCTTGCCATTCCCTTCTGGCCTCAAATGTTTCTGTTGAGAATTCAGATGTTATCCTTATGGGGCCTCCTTTGTAGATAATATCCTTTTTCTCTCTAACAGCTTTTAATATTTTCTCTTTATCCCTTAGCTTTGGTATTTTAATTATGATGTGTCTTGGTGTAGATTTCTTTGAGTTTCTTTTTAATGGAATTCTCTGTGCTTCTTGAACTTGTGTGACTTCTTTTCTGCATCAATTTAGGGAAATTTTCAGCTATGATTTCATTGAACAAGGTCTCTAACCCTTGTTCTTTCTTTTCTTCATCAGGAACCCATATCATGCAGATGTTGTTTCTCTTTAGGTTGTCACAGAGTTCTCTTAGATTTTCCTCAGATTTTTTCAGTCTCTTTTCTTTTTGCTACTCTGCTTTTGTGCTTTCACTTATCTTTTCCTCTAAGTCGCTGATTTGATTCTCTCCTTCATCCAGCCTGCTTTTAATTCCTTCTAGTGTAGTCTTCATTTCTGATATTGTGTTTGTCATTTCTGGCTGGTTCTTCTTTATGATTTCCGTGTCCTTTTTGATGCTTTCAATTTCTTTACTGAAGTGTTCATTAAGTCCATCCATTGTAGCTTTGAGATCTTTAAGCATCCTAAAAATCATTATTTTATACTCTGCATCTGGTAATTTGATTACCTCCGATTTGTCCAAGACTTTGTAAGAGGATTATCTTGTTGAAGCATATTACTTATGCTTCCCTGCCTACCCATTATTTTCTATGACTTGTAGGCTTCTTCTAGCTGTAATCTCCTTACCTTGTAGAGCCTCTTTGAAGTCTTGATTTGTTTTTTTATATATATAAGTAATTTTTTTATTTAATTAATTGTGTTTACATAGATTCTAGTGTCACCTAGAATGCCTCCCCCCTCCTCCTTATTCGCCTCAACATCTCCCTTGCCCTCCTCCCTACAGTGCTCTCTGCCCTTTTCTTCAGGTTATCCCATCTTCTTATCCCCTTTCCCTCTGTCCTCTTTTCCTCTGGTCCCTTTGATCTGTTTGTGTTCTTCTCAGTTTTCTTAACTCAGTGGTAGTCTTGTTTACTGATCTCAGCAAGTGGCTTATTTGGACCGCTGTATCCAAGAATGCGGTGGGTGTAACCTGAGATTATGAAGGCCTGATCTGTGCCAGCTTCTCTCCAGGGGCGGGGCAGGGTGCTTTCTCAGTTTCATTGGGGGGTGTATCTCAGATCTCCATGGAGACCAGAGTTACTGCCCCTTCTTTCCAGTTCCTGTTTTCAGCTGTGTCTTGTTGCTCTGATTGGAGCTGGAGAGCTTTCTGGAGGTGGGTCACTCGGAATCACTTTTTGTTTGTGCTTTGTTGAGGGTCCAACTTCTCCCCCAGCTATGGCCACTTTCATACTGGATGAGTCAGCTTCTTAGGTTATTCCATGCATTCCTTTGCCTGTCACTGTCTGTCTCTCTCTCCCCACTTTCCTTTTGGAAGATAAGCTAGCTCTCTCGGCTCACCTTGTTCCCAGGTCCCCAGGCAAGTGGCTGTGAATGATATTCTCTATTCTTCTCCTTGTAATGAGAGCCCTTCTGGGCTCTCAGTCTCACCCCACCTTCATTCTTGGATGCAGGGGAAACCCACCATGCCTTGGCTCTCCCTACCAGGCTCGTTGTGGCTTCTTCTTTTCTCCTTAGTTTTTGAGACTTGTTCTTTTAATCCAAAGTTGGTTTTTCATGCTGATTGTTTCTAAATTAATTTGTAATCAGTTTGGTGGTGTGAGCTGGGAGTCTGTGCATCTGCTTACTCAACTGCCCTCTTGTTTTTCCTGAACTCATAATTTTAAAACAGCCAAAAGGAAATCTCCAGTCCCAGATAGTTTCACTGGAGCAATCCACCAAACATTTGAAGGGGAATTAGTATAAATTCTACACAATTTCTTTCTGAAAATGGAAGAGAGAATATAATAAAACTAGACAGAGACAGTACAGAAAAAGAAAACTACAGTTAGATATCACTCAATATAGATTCAAATATATTTTTAAAATATTAGCAAATGGAATTAAGCAGTCAATAAAAGGAATTATACTCTATGACTATGTGGGGTTTGTTCCAAAAATACAAGGCTAGTTTTATTATTCAGAAATAAGATAATATGATCCACTGTATTAATAGGCTAAAGAATACAAATCAGATGATTAAATGAATTGATGCAAACTATTTGACAAAATCCAACATTCATTTATTATGAAAGAACACTAGGAATAGGGAGTAAGTACCTCACCTTGATAAACAGTATCTATAAAGACCTTACTGCTAACATTATTCTTAATGGTGAGAGACTTCTTTCTCTTAAGATGAAGAACAAGGCAAGGATGTCAATTTTTAACTCTCTTATTCAATACAGTGCTGGAAGTTCTAGCCTGTGAAATAAGTCAGAAAAAAAATTTAAGGGTGTATTGATTAAAAAGGAAGAACTAAAACTGTTAATAATAATTTTAGATGTCATGATTGTTCTTGGTAGAAAATCCCAAGGAATTTATACAAATGCCTAGAACTAATGAGTTAGTCAAGGTTGCCTGTAAATTAAACATTCAAAATCATTTGTATTTCTATATACTAGCAATTGACATTTGGACATCACAATTTAAAATAGAGTACTATGTATAATTGTTCAAAAATTGAGATATTTAGGTATTAGTTTAACAAAACCTGTATAGGACTTATATGTTGGAAACTATATCACTTATGAAATAAATCAAAGACCTAAATAAATGGAGAAACATATCATTTATGTGGACTGGAAGATGACATAGGAATGATGCCAGTCCTCCCCAAATAGCAATTCCTATTAAAATCCCATCAAAACATTTTTTGCAGATATACACGGTTATTATAAAATTTCTATGGAAAAGCAGGTAAACTGGAATAATTGACTAATTTTCAAAAAAATTATTATAGTGGGAGTAATAAATCTACCTATCTTCAATTTAGTAGAAGTAATCAATACCATGTTATTTATTGGTGGAGGAATAGACATATAGATCAATGGAATACAAGAGAGAATCCAGGAGTAGTAGACTCACATAAATATGCCCAACAGCTTTTTAACATAAGTGCAAAACAATTCAGTAAAGAAAAGGTAGCCTTTTTAACAGACGGTGCTGGAGAAATTGGATATCCATTAGCAAAATTAATTAATTAATTAACTTAGAACTAAGTTTACTACTTTATTCAAAAATTAACTCAGAATTAATTACAGACCTAAATGTAAAATGTGAAAATGTAAAATTTTAATTTAAAATATAGGATAAAATCTTTGAGATCAAGGGCTTGGCAAAAAGTTCTTACAGATGGCAGCAAAAGCATAATCTATAAAAGGAAAATTTATAAATTAGGCTTCATCAAAATTAAAAACTTTTATTCTGTACAAATGCAAATTCTGATTCAGTAGGTCTATGGTAATCTGAGACTTTATTTACTAAAAGCTTTCAGATAATGCTGAGGCTTCTTGACCATACTTGAGTAGCAAAGGACATACTATCAGCAAGGCTCCATCTCGTCTTAAAATTACATTATTCTATGGGTAAATAGATTTTGTTTTATCGTGTTAACAATTAAGAGAAGTAGAGAAAGGAATTTAATTTTAGTTGAAGGAAAAATAGAAACCCCTCAAAGTCAACCTTATAGCTAAAGCTAAGTAGAATTACATAAAAACAAAGTCTTATCTTTTCAGATGGCTTTAACATATTCTAATACTTTATTCAAATGACACATACTGCAAATGATGAACCATTCTGATAAAAAATAATCAAGTTTAGCATGAATTTTTATTCTACATTGATCTTATGGCCAAAATATAACCTTCTGAAATGAATATAGCATTGCATTTAAATTATTTTTTATTTATAGAAAATTGTATTATCGTGTTTTCATTGCATACTCTTTTGGTTTATTCTGAGCCCATGTGCACAACCATCAAGGCTACAAGAGATCCTGAGGGAATTTTGAATTTAATGTGTTGATGTTATTGAGATTATTGGATAAGTTTTTCCATTCTCTGGTCTAATAGGAGCTAAATCTCATTTCTAATAATGACATTTCAATTCAGATATGATACATATCTACATTTATTTTCACGTGTTGCCAATGCTTTTTGTTTTTTTTTCTAACAAAATAGAGAATAAACTGTTCTTTGAAAGAAAGTATGCATTGATTTTATTTAGAAAAGAAATATGGTCTTATAGAAATAAAATGAAACCTGAGGGGAGGGGGACAAGGGAAATGTTGAGGGGAATAGGGGGCAGGGAGAATGCATTCAGGGCAACCCTAGAATCTATGTAATGCAATTAATTAAATAATAAAAAAGAAATAAATGAATCTTAAGAAATGAAATAGTTTTCACCATATGATTTCACTTATATGTGGAATCTAAAGAACAAAATAAACAAAATAAAATAAGACTCATCAATATAAAGGACAGACAGTTGTCAAAGGGAAGGGAGCTAGAGGACTGGGTGAAAAAGGTGAAGGAATTAAGAAGTTCACATTGGAAGTCATAGAATAGTCACAGGATATAAAGTAGAACAGGGGTCCCCAAACTACGGCCCATGGGCTGCATGCGGCCCCCTGAGACCATTTATCCGGCCCCCTCTGCACTTCCGGAAGTGGTCATTCTTTCATTGGTGGTCAGTGAGAGGACCGCAAAGCGCGGTGTCGCTCACGTACAGTACTACTTCTGGTGACACGGGACGCACTCGTCACGGCTCCGGAAGTGCGTCATATCACTTGTTATGGCTAGCAGTGACAAATATGGAACTGGACCTTGACCATCTCAAAAGTAGGCCTATAGTTCCCATTGAAATACTGGTCAGTTTATTGATTAAAATGTACTTGTTCTTTATTTTAAATATTGTATTTGTTCCCGTTTTATTTTTTTACTTTAAAATAAGATATGTGCAGTGTGCATAGGGATTTGTTCATAGTTTTTTTTTTATAGTTTGGTCCTCCAACAGTCTGAGGGACAGTGAACTGGCCCCCTGTGTAAAAAGTTTGGGGACCCCTGAAGTAGAACATAGGGAATATAGTCAATAGAATCATAACTATGTATGGAGCCAGGTGGATACTTGAAGCATCAGGGGGGCCACTCTGTAAAGTAAATTATTTTTAACCACTTTGCCCTGCATCTGAAACTAATACAGAATAATACTGAATGAAAAATTGTAAAATAGTTTTTAATCTTAATAATAAACACTCATTCAATAGGGTATTGTATTAACTCGGACTATTCTACTGAAAACGGTAGCACAAAAAATTTTCTCATCCTTCCTTAACTAGAATTAGGTCAGGAATGAAGGTATATTTTTATTTGTAACACAGTTTCAGAAGGTAAATACAATGTTTTTGGTAGTATTGCTCTTACTCTAGAAAAGGTGTTAAAATTCATGTTGACGGTATTGGTAAAAGTATAGAAAACAAATAAGTTTTTATTGCACAACTTGGTAAATTTTCTAGAAATATTGAATTGCACAGTTGAAGTGGAAGAATTATTATATGTAAAATACTTATCAATAAAGTATTTTTAAAGGAGCCTTTCAATGATATTCATGAGACCCTGAAATACAGTACTTACTCTGACACTAAATAAATAGCTGTGTGGCCCTAGTCAAGAAGTGCACTCACTATAGATCTTTATTTCATTAAGTATATAAAGAGAAGTTGGACAGATGAACTCCAAAGCATCTCTTATTTTTCTCATTTCAATAGTCTATGACTCTATTTTGCAAAGTTAGCCCCAAAGAAAGTGCTTTTGTTCTTTGAAAAATATCCAAGGAAGATACTTCTTATTTTTTATATTGATTTTAATTTATTGTGTTTACAGATTCTAGTGTTGCCGTGAATGCATCCCCCCTCCCCCATATTCCCCTCAACATCTCCCTTGCTGCCCTCTCTCCTTCCCTTTTCCCTTCATGTTTATCCCATCAAGAAAGATACTTTTTAAAAGAAATTAAAAACACAAAATTTTCTTTCAAAACTTTCCAAAAGAAATTTGAAATCAAGTTCCTTCAAAGAGTCCTCTTTTAAATTAATAAAGCATTGGTGCTGATGGAACATCTTTTATGCTTTCAAAATATATGCAACCTAAGCAACCATGCTGTCTGTACAATAAAAATGTTTGTGGTAAGAAGATAAAATAACAAGAAAAGGGTAAAACAGATTGTAAATTAATGCTTAGAAAGAAACATGTAAGGAGAATTTAATGATGCTTATGTAGTTCTAATTAAATCTTTAATCATAAAAAACATTTATTGAACACTGAATATAAGTAACAGACTATGTAAAATCTTGCAATATGAATATATATGGATTTGTGTGTATGGTATATATGTGTGTATATAATAATTTATACTTTTCTTAATCATAAAAATAATGCAATAATGCTTAATTTTTTCAGTTAAAACACCACCTGAAGAATATACACCAAGTATGTTAGGTTATAGCAAATTAAGGATAACTTCCATGTGAATTTTCATCCTTTTTGAAAGAAAGAATCATTCAACTATATATAGTCTATATAGATACTATGAGTTATGTAAATTAATGGGGTTTCTTCTAATTTTTTGCAAAATAATTTTTTTTTGCAAAGTAGAGGCAAAATTCTCTAGCTTTCTTTTATACTTTTTATCTAGAAAATTATTTGGTAAACCTAATATTTATACCTTTAAAAAAGACAATACATGCTATTAGAAAGTGGTGGTTTTCAGTCAGTATAGCTAAACTGGGAATTACAGTCTTCAGAATCCTCTTTCTTGTATGCTTCTCAGGTAGAATTGATCAAGACAGGGACTTGCTCGATATTTGAAAGGTGGAAACAAGACAGTGACCATACCCTCTGAAGTCCTTTTCACAGGTAGATTTAGAGGCAGAAGAGGTGCCCAGCAAGTGCCAGCTTGTCACCTCCCTGTCCTGTTCCTCATATAGCTTTTTTTCCTGACTCCTGGTATTGTTGGTCAACAGTGGCCTTGATCTACACCCAGATTCTTGATTATGGGCTGACAGAGATTGTAGTTTATTCAGAGACAATACTTTTTCATAGACATCTACACAAATTCCCCCTACATTATATTCCTGTTTTGGTGTCTAGACACACTTGGTTTCTCAAGTTGACTGGTTAGTAACTTTATCTCTGACCTTCCAACTTCTCATTGAGACCTTCACTTCCTTAGCTTTTCCCACAATTCTAAATGAGTATCCTATCCCATAGCAGTCATAGTGCTTCTGCTCCCTGACTAAATACAAAGTCCTATTCAATGGAAGAAAAATCCCAAGCTTAATAGTAAAAACAATAAAATAAAAAATACAAAATAAAAAAGCAGTGTTTAATTAATTAAAAAAACCCAAATACACTTGTGGATGAAGTTGGTAGACTATATGTCAACCACATAATCTCTCTCATTCAGTAATAAAACAAAGGGGAAAAAAAGAACAGCCATGGATTCAAGTAGCAGCCAAATAAAGAGAGCACTCAGCTTCATGCATAAGTTTCTAAAAGTAGTGGTTACAAGAAGAAATAAAAGAGTCATCCACTTCCATGAGCATTTGTACAGAAAGAAGACTTGAAAATATCCAAGAATTATGGCATTTAGACTCCATTTTGGCAAGAAGTGTCTTGAGGCATTTGTTCTTTAAATAACGGGGAGTCTGTATAGTCATAACTGTTTTTATAATAATACTAAAACTTTATTTGTAATTTCACTGTATTGATATGTTCACTGATGGAACAGGAGCAGTGATGATTAAAACTGCAGGCATTTGAACATGAATCAAGGCAGTGGCACTAAATTCTACTAGCAGACATCATATGTTTCCCCATTGCATGTGCACACATGCACAAACACACACACGCAATCCAATTTCACTTAAGAATATCCCGATGAGATGCTCATTATTATTATTCCTGTTTTATAGATGACATAACCGAAATGCAGAGATCCTAGGTACCTTTTTCAAGATCAAACAGATTCTAAGTCATAAAAATAAGATTCTAATCTTGGCAGTAATACTCCTGAAAAAAATTATACAATGTAATTCATTCATTCACTGTATTTTTATTGAGTACCTGGTATGAGCCAGACATTATTCCAGGGACTGGGATTATAAAATAGTTTTCCTTCCTTCCTTCATTACTTCCTTCCTTTTATTCATCCATACATCTTTCTCTGTATATGTGCTTAGAGACCTATGGTTCTTTCTGGGTAGTGTAATTTAAGGTTAGTTGCCTCTCTCTTCTTGGTTATTTTCTGTATTGCTTTATTTTTAAAAATAGTGAGCATATGTTATTATTATAACAATAAAATCATTATTCTTAAGACAAAACCTAATGCAATTATTTCTCTTTCAAAGAAAATACCAGGTAAAATTTTGAATCTTAAAGTCAAAGGAGTATGAAAAGACTGCTTTTTTCTTTCTTCTCACTTCTTACAAAGCATTAGAACATAAAGCGTGAAAATTGTTTTCTTAGACTGATTTAGAAGACAAGGTCTTTGAAATCTTCCCATCCCACACAGCAAATATGATTGCAGTAATAAAGAATAATATTACAAAGATTCTTTGGGAAAAAATTAACAAAAAGTCATAGTGATGTTATTGGATTACAAAAAAAAAAAAAAAGAGAATGCTAATGATGCAGTTAAACACAGAACGTGGCTCATATGCACACTCTTTGGAAATTAACCACTTGCCTTCAGTGGAAATGAGTTCTGTGAAAGTAAAAATGACATATCTGACTCCTTTTTTTACTCCTAGGAAAAGAAGAATATACTTATATATAACAACATCAGAAATAGATAACAATCCTTGTTATAATAAAATTAACAGGCTTTTATATGCCTGATAGTGTTTTTTAACTGATTAAAATAGCAAGACATCGACATTTAAATTATTTCTGGATTTTGGTTTTAATTTACATTAGTTACTTGAATAGTAGATAGGATAACCATATGTAAAATGCATGTTGCAACTTCACAGAGTGAAAATTGATGATGTGTCAAAGTCTTTTTTTTTTTAATATGGGCCAGTACATAGTGGTTTTTCTTTTTCTCTTTCCTATTAGCAATTATTAAGTTTTCAAAATAATTTAGCTGTCCTAATGTAGCAGTCCTAAGAATCTGCAATAAAGTATTTAGGGTCTTAGAAAAATCGATTCTCTGTATTATACAATTATTTGAAGAAAATGAAATTCAGTTATTAAGACTATTTCTTTTTTAACAAGTCATGTCTCCAACTCAATGTCTTCAGTTCATTTGACCAGCTGTTTCCAAATACCAGTCTTAGGTTGGTGTGAACCAACCATGTAAGAATCAGCAGCTACACTCATTAAGATACAGATTTTTGGCCTCACTGTGGGAAATTCTAACTCAATAGGTTTACAATTGGAACCCAATGTTTTATATTTGTAAAGAAATTTCCAGATGATTCTTATTTGTAGCCAGATTTGGGGACTAATGACTTAGAAGATACTAGAAAATAAAAATAGAACTGTGATGTCACACAGGGTAAATAATTCTTGGCTTAATTTACTTACCATTTCAGAAAAGGACATGAAGAAATACCTTGCTTTGTACCTGTATTTTCTAATTCCCAAGCTTTATTGAGAATTACAACTAAAAAACAAGTGGACATTTGTTTTAGCTGGGACGCTTAAAAACTATTTAAAAAAATCAAAACTCCATGGAGGAAACAAATTTATCCTATAAAGCCAAAGTTCCAGAGTCACTCACTAGCATAGGCTACTCTAAATGCTGAATATTGTTGGAAGTCAATGTCTTGAGTGGAGAGGGGAAGTCAAGTTGTAATCAGAAAGCATTTCTAGGTAAGAGGATGGCCTAAAGAGATCTTAGAAGAAGGATGCTTGAATCTTTAAGGCACTAATACATCCATTAAGATTTTTTTTCTTGTTCTAAAAAATATTTGTGTTCATATCTATTTTTTTAAGTGAAAGGAGAGAAAATAGTGAGACCAAAAACTGGGATCTATCCAGGAGCCCCTGTCTGGGGCTGATGCTGAATCGACTGAGATATTTTTAGCACCTGAGGCTGACACGTGAAACAACCGAGCTATCCTCAGTTCCTGGGGCTGATGCTCAATCCAATTGAGCCACCAGCAGCAGGAGGGGGAAGAGGGAGAGTAGGGGAAGATAGAGGGGGAGAGAAACAGATGGTCACTTTTCCTGTGTGCCCTGACTTGGGAATCGGACCCAGGATGTCCTTATACCAGGCCAATGCTCTATCCACTGAGAGTACTGGCCAGTGCTATACCTCATTTTTATTTATGATTTTTATACTTTTAAAACAGCTGTCTCCTTAAAGGATATAATATTCAAGTCCCACATAACCTGTATGCACATTTGTGTCAATGGTAAGTATTCAGAAATTACAGCAGAAGTATCAGGCTTATTTAGAGACACACCATTGGAGAAGCATTAGACATGAGATCACTTGATAATCTTTGAAGAATCCTCTAAAACAGACTTGAATAGAGAGGATGTAAAGTTCTGGTGGAAAGAAAAAGCAGGGCATAGTTATGAAAGTAGTATTGTTAATAGTTAAAAGGACTGGAACGAAGACTTAAAAGGAGGTTGAAGAAAATGGGATTACATCAACTATGAAGTTCTTGCACCGCAAAGGAAACCATAAAAAAAATGAAGAGATTACTACATAGTTGTTATTGATACATCTGATAAGGGGTTAATATCTAAAATTTATAAATAATTCATACTATGTAAAATAAAAAAACCAAACAATCTAATTAAAAATGGGCAGAGGACCTAATTAAACACTTTGCTAAAGAGAACATAGAGATGACCATTGGCATATGGAAAGATGATTAATGCCACTAATTGTCATAGCAATTGAACTTAAAACCACAATGAGATATCACCTCATACCTCTCCAAATGGCTATCATCAATAAATCAATGAACAAGTGCTGATGAGAATATTAAAAAAAAGTGAACTCTTTTGTATTGTTGGTGGAAATGCAGACTGGTGCAGCCACTATGGAAAACAGTATGGAGTTTCCTCAAAAGATTAAAAATGGATTGGCCTTACAGCCTAGTGATTTCACTTTTGGCGGATTTATTCAAAAACACCCCAAAATACTAATTCAAAAGAGTATATGTCCCCCATGTTCACTGCAATGTTATTTACAATTGTCAAATTGTGGATGGCAACCCAACTGCCCATCAATAGATGAGTGGACAAAAAAGCTGTGGTACATATATACAATGGAACATTACTCAGCCTTAAAATAGAATGAAATTTTACCATTTGCAACACAATGAATATACCTAGAGGATATTATGCTCGATGAAGTCAGTCAGAGAAAGGCAAGTACCATATGATTTCACTCATATATGGAATATAAAAAACAATATAAAGGAACAAACTAAATGGAAACAAACTCATAGATACAGAGAACTGGTGGTTGCCAGAGGAGAGGGGGTGTTGTCCCAGGGAATTAAGTAAAGTATAGGAAATTTAGTCAATAATGTTATGATAACTATGTGTAGTGTTAGTTGTGGTACTAGAAATATCAAGGAGAAAACTATATAAAGTATGTGATTGTTTAACCACTAAGCTGTACATCCAAAAACAATATATAACTTAAAAAAGGAGGATGAAGATAGATGAAGCCACAGGAAACAATAATTTAAACCACATTACAGATTTTCAACTCTATCCTGAATGAGAAAGGAACCACCAAAATATTCTGAAAAGGGGGTTGACATGATGAAAATTACATCTTTGCAAATTACTCTAGGCAGTAAAACAGATTGGAAAAATTCAAACCTATAGGCAGGAGGACCACTAAAGAGGCCACTGGGAAACAAGGATTATTTAAATTAGGGGAGAAACAATAGCTGTGGTGAGACATGGGAATAGCAAGACATATTTAAGATGTAGGATTTGCTGATTGATATTATGTTGAGTTATGACAGAGAAAGAGGAGTGAAGGATGTTGACCAAGTATCTAGCTTGAGCAACCAGATAGGTTATGGTACTATTTCCAGAGAGAGGGAACACAAAGAAGAAACAAGTTTGGAGGGATGAGGTCATGGGGTCAGGAGAAGATCAAGAGTTCAGTGTTGGAAAGCTGAAATTGAGGTGCATGTTGAGTTTCCAACTGGAGAAATTCAGAAAGAGGTTAGATATTGGAGCCTGTGGCTCATGAGATACTGGACCTGGAAGATACATTTGGGTATATATTTGACCTGAAGTTGAATCAGGAAAGTATGCAGAATGAGGAGAGGATCCCAAGGAACATGGACATTTTAAAAAAGTGCAGAGATATAGATCATAAGGAACCCAGAAGAGTGAGCCACAGAGGTAGAAAGCAATAAGAAATATGAAATGTAATGGAAACCAAGGAAAGCCTAGAAGAGAACTACAGCAGTTTCATGAGCTACTGAGATGCAAGGTAGGATAAAGACTGAGAAGTTCATTGATCCCTGAAGAGGTTGGGAATACAAGATAGGAAATCAGGCTACCACAAATGGAGTCAGTGCAAAGATGCACATATATGCTCTCTCCTCTCAGGGCCAATACAGGGATAGTGGCTGGTGAATCTCAAGCAGAGAAGTCCTACAGAAATTTTAAAAGAGGCACATGCTATTTTAAAAGAAGTCTATGAGCCTTCATTATTGATTGCCAAATACCTTGATCAAATAGCCTGAGCTTTTCCAGTTTATAAAGTTCTTTCTTGTCATATGTGTTTATATTTGTCAGAACTGATAATCAGATTTTTTGTTGAAATGTTCAGGGAAATATGGCCTCGACATGATGACAAGAGATTAAAGTTCATTTTGCTTTCCACCTTCTTGTATACCAAAGAGAATGTATATGACTTGGTTCCAGAATTTTTAATCCTTCACTGCTTTTCTCTGGACTCCATTTTAGGCACCTACATTTTAACTCTTCTGCACCAGTATGATGTGTGGGATTTCATGTAACAGTAACACTCCCTGAAGAGAAGTTGATGCCTATTCATTGCTATGTTCTTAGTGCCTACGAATGTTTATCACATACTAGTCCCTTAATAAATACTTACAAAATGAATGAATGAAAAGAAAATGGAAGAAACAATTTTAATCTTTAATAGAAGAGTAGGAAAAAACTGCTATAGAAAATAACTTTTGGGGTTATTAGAATTGTTAGCCTGACCAGTTTAAAAAAATTATGAGCTCTTTGTGAGCTTGACCACATAGCTGAAGTGGTTTACATAAGTCTTAGCATTCTCCCAGTCCCCAAATGGCCAGTGATTGCGGTGGCTTGAGTTCCCATAACACTCCCAGCAATGAAGGGGTGTTCCAGACTCAAACCAGGTTCGGTCAAAACACACAAAAGCAAATGTCCTCATATTTTTAATAAGAAAGGAGAAGAACACTGACCTGTCACATTAGTTAGAATCAACAGTGTACAGCCCAGGGGCATGTTTTAGTAGAAGAAACAATTCTTAGAAAATCTTAGGAAGCAAGGAAAGATTGAGAAGTAGTTCAGTGTTGGCTTATCTCTTACTTTTGTGAAACTATTATTAAAAATGCAGTTTCAGTCGTTAGGGAAACTCTTGGAATGGGCTGAGCAAACTTGCTGGCTTTTACAGCAAAGCAGCTAGCCTTTTTAAAAGAATACTATTGCGCAGGCACTTCATAGGCATGTTCTCTCCAGCCAGCCTTACAGATCTCATGTGATATGGTACAGTTTGAGAAAAGAGAAATATTTAAAACTAGCTGTACAGCATTGTAAAGCCAGTAGCCACGGCCATCATCACAGCAGCATGGCCCATGCAGGTTCACATTGGATTCGGACAGTCGGTAAAGAAACAATGGAGCCAAAAACTGGTGGGCCATCATCTTTAATCCTAGTTTGCACCCAGCAGGCAAGTAAAAACACACACTGGGCTCCAAAACCCACTCATTCAGTGCTCACAAAGCTACTGACTTATCCGAGTTTCCTAGAATCAAAGGTTTCTAGCTCACCAGACTTATTAACCTCTGTTTCCCATCTCCTTCCTTCTCTCTGCACAAACTGGCTTCTCCTTCAACACTCCGCCATCCTGGCTGCTTCTCCTGGCCTCCTCCACATGGCCTTTCTCTGCACTCTGCTCTCTAATGCTAATCTCAGGAACCAAGAGAGAGCAAGGTCCTGGTCTGCTCCACTTTATAGTGCAGAAATCAAAACCTTTAATCCAGGGGTCTCAAACTCGCGGCCCGCGGGCCGCATGCGGCCCGCTGGAACAATTTTGTGCGGCCCACAGACTAATCCACGAAGTTCAAAATATTTTGGATAAAATTAAGTAAGCCTAGGGGCCTACTTGTATTTTTCATTTCTCTAGCATCCTAGCTAGATATTAGCTTAGTTAACAGCAATTGTGATGCAAACTACAGTTTCTGGTCGTTTTGTGACACTGAATAAAGTGCATGTACGATTGTGCTTGTTGTACCGATTTTTTTTTTGTTTTCAACTGCAGTGAGAAAAGTGTTGCGTAACAGTTGCCTTTTGTAGACCTAGTGTGGCCCGCCGAATGCCTGTGATCTTGCTCTGCGGCCCACATGCTGAGTTGAGTTTGAGACCCCTGCTTTAATCCAATATACAAAATAGGGAAGTCTCTGATACAAAGTTCACTCCACATCAAAAAGGGTGGGAAAGGCTTAGTCTTAAAAACCAAGCCCCAGGATACAGGAATCCTGCCTGCCCACAGCCCACCCCCAACACACATTAATATCACCTGGGCTACAGGCTTCCACGTGGGCAGCACCATCTTTAACAAAGTGAGCATAATATATTTTATCTGCCCAACAAGCATCTTTGGACAGAGGTTTTTTTCTGGAAATTTTAATATCCTGTGCACCATAGGAAATATTCAATATGAAATTTTAGTCCAATTGTTCACCCAAGAGTCACTTTTTAATATTGCTTGCTTCCTGGCCCTGGCCGGTTGGCTCAGCGGTAGAGCGTCAGCCTGGCGTGCGGGAGACCTGGGTTCGATTCCCGGCCAGGGCACATAGGAGAAGCACCCATTTGCTTCTCCACTCCCCCTCCTTCCTCTCTGTCTCTCTCTTCCCCTCCCGCAGCCAAGGCTCCATTGGAGCAAAGATGGCCCGGGCGCTGGGGATGGCTCCTTGGCCTCTGCCCCAGGCGCTAGAGTGGCTCTGGTAGCAGCAGAGCGACGCCCCAGAGGGGCAGAGCATCGCCACCTGGTGGGCAGAGCTTGCCCCTGGTGGGCTTGCCGCGTGGATCCCGGTCAGGCGCATGCGGGAGTCTGTCTGACTGTCTCTCCCCGTTTCCAGCTTCAGAAAAATACAAAAAAAAAAAAATATTGCTTGCTTCCTTTCCTTTTTCTAGTAGAGGTATACCATCTTTGTAAATATGTAATTTTATTTGTGTTACATAGAAAACATTACCTTAAAAAATTAATAAATTATTTGAGAATGTTTTGCCTTCAATAGCTCCATGCCAAAATATTACATTGTGTAAATATTGCATTTTCTTCAAATGACTTTCCTTTTTTATTTTTATTTTTTTAACAATTTTATTTTTAATGAGGCGACATCAATAAATCAGGATACATATATTCAAAGATAACAACTCCAGGTTATCTTGGCGTTCACTTATGTTGCATACCCATCACCCAAAGTCAGATTGTCCTCTGTCACCTTCTATCTAGTTTTCTTTGTGCCCCTCCCCCTCCCCCTTTCCTTCTCTCATTCCCCCCTCCCCCTGTAACCACCACACTCTTATCAATGTCTCTTAGTTTCACTTTTATGTCCCACCTATGTATGGAATAATGCAGTTCCTGTTTTTTTCTGATTTACTTATTTCACTTTGTATAATGTTATCAAGATCCCACCATTTTGCTGTAAATGATCCGATGTCATCATTTCTTACGGCTGAGTAGTATTCCATAGGGTATATGTGCCACATCTTCTTTATTCAGTCATCTATTGATGGGCTTTTTGGTTGTTTCCATGTCCTGGCCACTGTGAACAATGCTGCAATGAACATGGGGGGCTGCATGTGTCTTTACGTATCAATGTTTCTGAGGTTTTGGGGTATATACCCAGTAGAGGGATTGCTGGGTCATAAGGTAATTCTATTTTCAGTTTTTTGAGGAACCACCTACTTTCTTCCATAATGGTTGTACTACTTTACATTCCCACCAACAGTGAATAAGGGTTCCTTTTTCTCCACAGCCTCTCCAACATTTGTTATTACCTGTCTTGTTAATAATAGCTAATCTAACAGGTGTGAGGTGGTATCTCATTGCAGTTTTGATTTATATTTCTATAATAACTAATGAAGATGAGCATCTTTTCATATATCTGTTGGCCATTTGTATTTCTTCCTGGGAGAAGTGTCTGTTCATGTCCTCTTCCCATTTTTTTAATGGATTGTTTGTTTGTTTGTTGTTGAGTTTTATGAGTTCTTGTATATTTTGGATATTAGGCCCTTATCCGAGCTGTTGTTTGAAAATATCATTTCCCATTTAGTTGGCTGTCTGTTTATTTTGTTATCAGTTTCTCTTGCTGAGCAAAAACTTCTTAGTCTGATGTAGTCCCATTCATTAATTTTTGGGAAGGTTTTTAATAGTTTTTTCTATTTCTTCAATATTAATTGGTCTGTTTAGGTTTTCTGCTTCTTCTTGACTCAGTCTAGGAAGTTTGTATTGTTCTAGTAATTTATCCATTTCTTCTAGATTGTTGAATTTAATGGCATAAAGTTTTTCATAGTATTCTACAATAATTCTTTGTATATCTAGGATGTCCATGGTGATTTCTCCTCTTTCATTTTGGATTTTGTTTATATGAGTTTTTTCTCTTTTTTCCTTGGTAAGTCTTGCCAAGGGTTTGTCAATTTTGTTGATCTTTTCGAAGAACCAGGTCCTTGTTCTATTAACTTTTTCTATAGTTTTTCTGTTTTCTATTTCATTTATTTCTGCTCTGATTTTTATTATTTCCTTTCTTCGGCTGGTTTTGGGTTGTCTTTGTTCTTCTCTTTCCAGTTCCTTAAGGTGTGAAGTTAAGTGGTTCACTTGGGCTCTCTCTTATAGGCCTGATGTGATATGTGATATGATATGATATGTGATATGTGATGTGATATGAACTTCCCTCTTATCACTGCTTTTGCTGCATCCCATAGATTCTGATATGTCGTATTGTCATTTTTATTTGTCTGTATATATCTTTTTATCTCTGTGCTTATTTCTTCTTTGACCCATTCATTTTTTAAAAGTAGGTTGTTTAGTTTCCACATTTTTGTGGTGTTCTTTTCTCTGTTTTGCAGTTGAATTCTAGTTTCAAGGCTTTATGATCAGAAAATATGCTTGGTACAGCTTCGATTTTTCTGCATTTGCTGATGTTGTTTTTGTGGCCCTACATATGGTCAATTCTTGAGAATGATCCATGTACACTGGAGAAAAAAGTATACTCAGTCACTTTGGGATGAAATGTCCTATAGATGTCTATCATATCCAGGTGCTCTAGTGTTTTGTTTAAGGCCAATATATATTTATTGATTATCTGTTTGGTTGACCGATTTAAAGCCATCAGCAGTGTATTGAGGTCTCCAAGTATGATTGTATTTTTGTCAGTTTTTGATTTAAGGTCAATAAGTAGCTGTCTTATATATTTTGGTGCTCCTTGGTTTGGTGCATATATATTAAGAATTGTTATTTCTTCTTGATTCAGCGTCCCCTTAATCATTATGAAATGACCATTTTTTGTCTCTGAGTACTTTTGCTGTCTTGTAGTCAGCATTATCAGATATGAGTATTGCTATGTCTGCTTTTTTTTGGATGTTATTTGCTTGGAGTATTGTTTTCCAGCCTTTCCCTTTGAATTTGTTTTTATCCTTGTTGCTTAGATGAGTTTCTTTTAGGCAGCATAGTGTTGGATTTTCGTTTTTAATCCATTCTGCTACTCTGTGCCTTTTTATTGGTGAGTTTAATTCTTTTACATTTAGTGTAATTATTGACACTTGGGAGTTCCCTATTGCCATTTTATACATTGCTTTCTGTTAGTTTTGTGTCTTGTTTGATTCTTCTTTTTCATTTTTCTATCTTTTGATTTTGTTTTGTTGTATTCTATACATCTTTCCTCTGTTGCTATCTTTTTAAAATCATGTGCTTCTGTGGTGGTTTTTTCAATGATGGTTACCATTAAGTAATGATAACTGTTCCTACCCTGTTCATTGTAGTGCACTATCTTGTGAGTACTTTTGCACTCCATCATCCTTTGCTACTGTTAATCTCTGTCCTCTCTCCCTTTTTTTTGTTGTTGTTGTCACAGTTTAAATTTGGTTTTATTGTGTTCTTGGTGGAGCTTTTACTTGTGATTTTGTTTTGTTTTGTTCTTTGTATCTGGTTGAAAAACCCCTTTAATAATTCCTGGAATGGGGGCTTTCTGATGATAAATTCCCTCATCTTTTCTGTATCTGTGAATGTTTTTATTTCTCCTTCATATTTGAAGGATAGCTTTGATGGGTATAGTATTCTTGGCGGAAAGTTCCTCTCTTTCAGGACTTTAAATATTGGGGTCCACTCTCTTCTAGCTTGTAGAGTTTCTGCTGAGAAATCTGAGGATAATCTAATGGGCTTTCCTTTATATGTTGTATTCTTCTTTTCCCTGGCTGCCTTGAGAATTTTTTCTTTGTTGTTGGTTTGTGCCAATTTCATTATGATGTGCCTTGGAGTAGGTTTGTTGGGGTTAAGAAAACTCGGAGTTCTGTTTGCTTCTTGAATTTGAGGTTTTAGTTCTTTCCACAGGCTTGGGAAGTTCTCATCTATTATTCGTTTGAATATGTTCTCCATTCCATTTTCTCTCTCTTCTCCCTCTGATATACCTATTATTCTTATGTTATTCTTTTTTATGGAATCAGACAATTTCTGTAGGTTTTTTCCATTTTTTAAAATTTTTGAGTTTCTTTCTTTTTCTCTCTGTTGTACCTCAAGTTGCTTGTCTTCTATTTCATGAATCCTACATTCTTTCTGGCCTGTTCTAGTAGCTAAGCTTGTTACTTTGTTTTTCAGCTCGTGAATTGAGTTTTTCATCTCTGTTTGATTTGTTTTTATAGTTTCAATTTCCTTGGTAATATATTCTTTGTGTTCATTGAGTTGTTTTCTGAGGTCCCTAAATTGCCTTTTTTTGTTTTCTTGTATATCTCTGAGTATATTTAGGATTCCTATTTTAAATTTTCTGTCATTTAGCTCCACGGTTTCCAATATATTAAATTTTTTCTCCATAGATTTTTCCTCATCTATCTGTGCTACCTCTCTGTCTTTTGTATCCATGATATTCGATTTCCTTTTCCTTAATGGCATCTGAGGGTGGTTTTGTTGATAGTATTAATGAGAATTAATAAAGAATAAAAAGTTAAAAAAATAAAAATTAAAAATAAAAAAGAATAAAAAAAATTATTATTCCCTCCCCCCTTTTTTTTCCCTCTCCTCTCCTCTTCCCTCCTTCTTGAGAAAATCTTGTGGTGAACTGTCAATTATATTGTGCTAAATAGAACAATACCTATCTATAATGGAGGGGCTGAGTTGGGGAGAAGTGATAAAGGGGCAAAAAAGAGGGTATGGACCCACAAAATGCAAAAAAGGAAAAAATTTGGGTCTAGAATAAAATGATTTGATTTTAGGTGAGGGTTGACTAAGAGATATGATGAGAGGAATAAAGAGAAACAGGAAAAAGGGGAAAAAATTAAAAAATTACTATTGTATTTAGTGGAGCAAGAACTAGATAAAATGGAGAGCCAAGGTTTGGCGTACTGCTAGTGAGTTAATAAAGTGAAGTAAAAAAACCCCAAAGCACCAGAAAGAAAAATTTGAGTGTCAGATAAAATAGTTTGTTCTTGATTTAAGATTGAATGAGAGGAAAAGTAAAGGAGAAAAGAAGAAACTAATACAGAGGCAGAAAAAAAAAGAAAGAGGAAAACACAAAAAGAAGAAAAAAGAATAAAAGGAGAGAGAGAGAGAGAGAGAGTTAAGGGTTTTGAAGTGCAACCCTCATAGAGAGAAAGGAAGAAGAAAGAAAAGATAATGAGAGATGTAATGCTTATGGGTAGTATAGTTCAAGGAGAGGAGAGAGTAAGAACGGCAGAGAACTAAACAACCAAATTGGAAGAGGAAGAAAATAATCAAGACAAGAAGATAAGAAAAACAAACGAACAAATATAATAAAATGGGACAGGTTATAAAGTCTGTGGATTATTCTTGATTTTGAGAGTTTATCTTCTTGCTTTTTCTTTTCTCTCCTTCTTCCTGGTCGGTGACTCTGTACCCGGGTTCTGTCCCTGTGGCACGCTTAGGTAGAGGTTTGCAGTTTGATAAGTCTCTATGGCAATGTCATATATTGGGCTTCAGTCTCGTTGACAGTCGAGGCTCATTAGCATTTGCAGGCTCTGCCAATGGGAGAGTCTGTGGTCCTGGAGCCTCTCTCCTAGTCTTTCCTTCATGAATTAGTAGCCTGATGATCCAGCTACGGGGTTGCTACTGCCTCTGCCTGGAGAATAAGAGGCTCAAAAAGCTGGCAAATCCCCACTCTATTCCCACTCAGTGCAGGGCTCTGGATAAGGCTCAATCAGTCAGAGCCGCTGGTATAATCAGGTGGAGCTCGGCCCACACAAAGACCTCTGACTCTGCCCTTCTGTTCAAGAACAGGGGCGCCCATTCCCAGGGGAATCTTTTGCCCACTATCTGTGCTTGCTGACCAGGATATCTGGCCAGCCACTTCTCACTCCTGATGAGGCGCCCCACCCTCACGGAAAAGTTCCAGAGTAGGAAATTTTGCTCCTGCTCACTCCCCGCGTGCTGCTTTTCAGGGCACAGGGGCAGTCCCAAGACTCCAGATTCGGCCCACACAAAGGCCTCTGACTCTATCCCTCTGTCCGGTAACACGGGCGCCCACTCCCAGGAGAAATTTCTTGCCCACTCTCTGCGCTCTCTGACCAGGAAATCAGGCCAGCTGCCTCTCACTCCAGGTGAAGCACCCCGCCTGCATGGAAAAGATCGAGCGTAGGGAATTTCGCTCCCTCCCCGCATGCTGCTTTTCAGGGCACAGGGGCGGCCCCAAGATTCTGCTTTCAACCCACACAAAGGCCTCTGACACTGCCCCTCTGTCCGGGAACATGGGCGCCCACTCCAGGGGATCTAGGAGGAATCTCTCGCCCACTATCCGTGCCCACCGACCAGGAGATCGGGGCAGATGGCTGTCCCAAGTGCCTTTCTTTTTTTGGGTTTGGTGTGAGTATTAGCTTGTGTTGACTGGGTTGCCACAAGCACAGTTTTTCCTCGGCTTGGATGTCCATGCCACAGCCTGGTTCGGACGTTTGTGCCACAGGCTGGTACTATTCACACTCTATGCCTGCCTTAGTTCCTATACTCTCAGTTCCCAGTGAAAGCAGCCCTTATTTAGGTTAGTGAGGAAGGTGGAGTGTTTCTTCCTCCTTATTTCCTTTGGGGTTGATTATATATTTAGTCAATTTTTCGCTCAATTATACCTTTGCGTTTAGCGTGGAACTTCTGGAGGCTCCAAGGATAGATTTTTCTGTCTCTGGTTGAAGATCTTGTTGAATTTTGGGGGAGATTTATTGGTATCATTTCTTACGGTGCCATTTCTCTGACGTCATCCCTGGGAGCTCCTTTTTTGTTTGTTTATTTACCATCGAGTCATCACTTGATGGACTAGGAGCTGGTTGAGGAACTGACATAAATTGAAGGCTCGCCAATGCAGTAACTTGCACAAATTTCTGTAACTTTCTGACTTCTTGGTGTAGATAGGGGAATGACTAATGGCTTATTGCAAATATTAGTTGAATGAATACATGAATAAATACATATTTAATGAATAATATTTGAAAGATGCTTCATACTTTTAGTTTGTTTCACCTCAGTTCCCCGTGAGGTGAGTATTTTTGTTCCCTTCTCAGTTGAGAAAATTGAGGGTCAAAAAGAAGTCGAACAATAGAGGTAGATCAGTAGAAAGTGCCAGCTTTGAAGCATCTGGCTCTGACCCCAGAAACCCACAATTATAGCGTATACAATGCAAAGAGCTACACATTATTTCTGAAAACCCAAGGATACCTGTCTACCTTTGTTTGCAACCATACAGACTCAGCCTGACAAGTTCCCACCAAAAAGACTCAGACCTGACCTCAAGGGAATAATATTCAGTGGAGGGAGAAGGATGGTGCTGTCTCAGGGTTGGGACTACTGTAGGAACAGGGCTGTTTGTACAGACGATTTTTAAAGAGATCAGAATTCCACAGCAGAACCTATATTCATTTCCGTGACTGCATAGGGAGACCCTTTGAAGTGTAAACCAGTTCCTTACAGCAACATTCATCATGACCTCAGGAGAGGCCACCTGTCACTCTTCAATTCCACCTACGGTTACTTAGAGAAACTGTATTCTACATGGGCAATAAATCCCTGGAAAGATGTTGCTAAAGAAAACACAGAATTAGGAATAAAAAAAAAGAAAGAAAAAAACATAGTGCACATCTAATTAATTTTGTCATCTAAAAATATTGTACAATTGTTCTTGTAAAGGCTTATTTGAAAATAATAAAGTTAGGAATGTCTGAAAATGATACTCAGTATTTTAAAAATATGATAATAATATATATTTTTCTTTTTGTTCATTTGGTATAATTTTCTTTTCTTTTTTGGAAGAAGGGTTGAAGTGAACTTTTCTTCTATTTTTCCCTTTAAAAGAAATATCCAAGAGAATCTCAGGATTATGTGCACCGCATATTAAATTTTTAAATATGCTACTGAATATATATGAAAAATACCTATCACTGCAATTTTTGAACAGAAATTTTATACCAAATGAAATGTGAAAAGTTCCTGGACTCTTCATGAGTCTGCGGTTGGCACCTGCTTGCTTCCTGCTCCCCGCACAGGGTGAGCTGTTGTTCCTTTTAAGGCTCACAGTGATGATTTCAGTTTTCCCTTTGGCAGAGCTGTGCCTGTAGCACTTCTGCACAAACTGCAGTAATCAATTATTTTGAGAGCTTGTCATCATCTGTGCTCTCTCACGCTTCCTGATCTCTGAGTTACTTGAGAGCAAGGGCTGTCTTTCTGCCTTTGAATATTAGTACCTAAGCCCTGGGCTAAGTGAATGTTCAAGTGAATAAGAGAGGCCCAATCAGAAGTACCCTACCATTCTCCCCTACCTGAGGTTGAGATGCAGTGGCCTAACAGAAACTCAAACCTGATGAGACCCAAGCCTAGGTCAGATTACACATTTCCTTCCATTTTGTTGAAGTAGGAATCAGTGAGCCTAAATTATTTCTCACTACATCTACACTTTTTGGATGTTTTATTCAACTTTAGATAGCTATGCCCTCTCTTCTGTCATGGGAATATTTATAGAACCAGGATTTAAAAAAAAGAAAGAACCAGAGCTGGTTTTTGGGGAGGACCACTGAATTTTGTAGTTTGCCTTAAGGTGCAGAGGTATTTAAATAAAGAAATAGTAATTCTTGCCTATTTTTACTTTGATGGAGGAAAGCATCCTGGTGTGTGAATCATACAGTTTCTAATATGTTTTTTAAATGCCACTTTTTTTTCGGGATGTTTGAAAAATTATGTTTCAGTTAGTAACTTTTTTGGGAAATTCCAATGTTTCTATATTCCCTTAAATTTAAAGTACATTTACACTTACTTTTTCTCATCTATAATAGTTGCGGGAAATTAATTGTAAATTGCTAAGTAAATAGCAACATTCCAAAACATATGCGCTCTTATGGACTGTAGTTTATGGGAAAAATATCATTTGTCATTTAGTTGTCATTTTGTTTTTCCTTAATGTATCAGGAGAATTTCAAACAACTTATCTCTCATTTTCTCTGTCTTGTCTCTCCCTTACTGTCCAGTTTTCTGTTGCACTACAGGCTGTTATTTCTGAATTTTCTGAGTTTCTAAATATTCTGTCCTCACATTATGCCTTATCTGAGTACTAATTTTGGAATACATTTCTGGCACCTTGGAAGCAGCATTCAGAAAATGTAGCCCTTGCCCCTCGCCAGCAAAACCTGTGGAGCTGAGAGGCAGGTATAAGTGCAGGCCCAGTATAATCCATTACTTCCAGTCCCCTGATTCTAGTCTATCTGACTCTATTTCCCTGAATCTGATTCCAATCCATCTGTGTGACCTGGAGGTTGACTACACAAGCACAGAACTGTATCATGGCACAGCTGGAGGAAGAACAGAGAATTCTAGCTGATGAATTGACCCCAATGAGGAAAACCAGGATCACTGTTAAGCAAAACACTTCACAAATATAAATGAATGAAGTAAAGGATGGAGTTACCTCAAAAACTTAAAAATGGAACTGCCTTATAACCTAGCAATTCCACCTCTGGGAATTTATCCAAAGAAACCCAACACACTAATCTAAAAGAATATATGCACCCCTATGTTCATTGCAGTGTTATTTATAACAACCAAGATTTGGAAGCAGCCCAAGTGCCCATCAGTAGTGAGTAGATCAAAAAGCTGGTGTACATTTGTGCAGTGGGATACTACTCAGCTGTAAAAAAGAAAGAAATCTTACATTTTGCCACAGCATAAATAGACCTGGAAAGTACTATGATAAGTGAAATAAACCAGTCAGATAAAGACAAGTACCATATTATTTACTTACATATGGAATCTAATGAACAAAATAAACTAATAAATAAAATAGAAACAGATATAGATATGGAGAACAGAGAGCTGTCAAAGGGGATGGGATTTGGGGTGCTGGGCGAAGAAAGTGATGGGATTAAACAGAAAATAAAAACCTCATAGAAGGACAACAGTATAATGATTACCAGAGGGAAAAGAAGGTGGGGAAGATAGGAGAGGGTAAAATGGGGATAAATGGTGATGGAAGGAAACTTGACTTGGGTTGGTGAACACAGTATACTGATGATATATCCTCCTAAAAATAAGGGATATTTTAAAATGAATATAAAATGATAAATTATCCCCTAATTTTTGTGAATAGTATATTATAGAATTGTACCCCTGAAATCTGTATACTTTTAGTAAACAATGTCATTTAAATACATTCAATTTTAAAAATTAAAAAATAAGTAAATAAAGTAAAAGAATCACTTTGTCAATATGAGGGCCCTCCCTGTGAGTGGGAGTGGGAGTTAACATAGGAGAGGAGTAAGAACTAATGGATTTTGTCAGAATTCCATGAAAGTATAATCACTTATAGGAAAATCTGAGAGTGATTGGTTGATGCTCAGATCATTTATTCATTTATCACTAGGAAATATTAAGTTCACATCAGACACCACACAAGACTCTGGGAATATTAAGATTGAAAAGATTCAATCATCTAGTGCAATAGCAAACATATAATTGCAAAAACTCATGATTAAAGAGAGGGTATGGAAAGATATGCACTTAAAAAGGTATAGCCTCACCAGGCAGTGATGCAATGGATAGAGCATCAGACTAGGACACAGAGGACCCAGGTTCAAAACTCCGAGGTCACCGCTTGAGCTCAGGCTTATCTGGCTTGAGCACAGACTTACTACCTTGAGCGTGGGGTCGCTGGCTTCAGCGTGGGATCATAGACATAACCCCATGGTCACTGTCTCAAACCCAAAGGTCACTAGCTTGAAGCCCAAAGGTCGCTGGCTTGAAACCCAAGGTCACTGGCTTGAGGAAGGGGTCACTGACTCGATTATAGACTTCTGGTCAAGGCACATATGAAAAAACAATCAATGAACAACTAAGGTGCTACAATGAAGAATTGATGCTTCTCATCTCTCTCCCTTCCTGTCTGTCTGTCCCTATCTGTCCTTCTCTCTGACTCTATCTCTGTCTCTGTCAAAAATAAATAAATAAATAAATAAATAATAAAGGTACAGAGGAAAGAATGATCACTCATGCTGGGGATAGAGTGCATCCAAACTTACCCAAGTCATCTTGGAAATGGGTCTGAATCATCTTTGGAAATGACCTTATCTCCTATTAGTCTTCCTAATCAGGGGAAAGCAAGGCAAACACTAGGTCTGCTGAGATAATTATAGGTATATAAAAGGAAATGCTTTGTAAAGTTCTTTTTGTGTAGACTGAAGTCTCATGGGTTTGAGTCAGCACTTGCTTGATTTGGGAGTGGATAGGATGGAATTTGAGTCTTGTGTCCCTCTTATTTCTTCTTTATAATATAATTTTTTTAGTAATAGATAAAAAGGAAAAAAAATGCCTCTCAGTTATTTAAACTTTACAACATAGAAGCTTTAGAACAGCTCTATCCAATAGAACTTTTGCACTGGTAGAAATGTTCTGTGACTTTGCTTCCAATGAAGTTGTCAGTAGACACATATAGTATTAAGCACTTGAAATGTGGCTAGTGATACTAGAAAATTATTTTTAAATTTTATTTAATTTTAATTAATTTAAATTTAGCCACATAAGCTAGTTGCTGCATTATTGAACAGAGCATATAAAATTTGGTCTCAGAAAAGGAGATGAAATGGCCAATTTAGATTAACAACTAAGTTAACAAATATGAGTTATTCTAGAATACAATTGAAAGGCTTCAACCCAAATTTAAATGTTATAGGTATACAGATATCCACTGAATGGCAAAAACCAATCAGCTGCCAGAGGGCTTATGATAATTGTATTCTGATTAGCATTTTAACTTTTCAATGGATAGTTTCTGTCTACTAGTTATTCAAGCTGACTACTCTCTTTCTGCTTTGTAAAAAGAGTAGTTGCTTTTTATAGATTTTAAGTCTAAAATATACTTTTAGATCAGCCGATCTATAATTCATATATGTGAAAAAGTATAATAAAGACTTTTTTTACGCCTACCTCTGTGCCTGCCTCTCCACTGAACTTCCTGCCTGCACTCAAGAAGAAATTTTTAAAGTGGAATAGGTTAAAAGGAAAGGTGAGTGCTAGAATACTAACCTGCTAGGAAGTTAAAGCAGAACAGAAGACTGAGATACTGACCTAAGAAAGCAAGTAAATAATACTCTTAAGAACTGAATTATTCTTAGGATGTGAACAGAAGGTAAGAAGGTAGATTTGGGGAAATAGCTTTAAAATCAGGTTGTTTAGTAATTTCTATAACAAAACTAAAATCTATTTACCTGAAAAATTATATACTCTATCAATAAAGATAATGTTCAAACCTTGATGTATATAGCCAAGAAAACCAGATATGGGAAAGCAGAAAATCATGTAAAAGTAGTTTCTTGATAGGTAAACACAGCCAGGGCTTCCAAATATTTATTTATTACTTGAAAGTTGCACATTTCTTGCTATTAATACTTCTGATTCTTTGGACTCAGACAGGGCAGTAGCTATCAAAATTTATAAATGTGCTAATTAAGGTGGTTCTAGTTTTGAACGTAAGTCTAAAGAGTAATGAGGTGACTGGAATTCTGTCACATTTTCTCTGAAACATTTTATTCCAAGTAGGTTTTTATTTTATGTACTCAGATGAACTTCACCTTATAAATTATGTTTAACATTTTTATTCAGATCAACCTTCATTAGTGTGGGGACAATGTAACTATTGTCATTTTTTTTATAGAGACAGAGAGTGAGTCAGAGAAAGGGATAGACAGGGACAGACAGACAGAAACGGAGATAGATGAGAAGCATCAATCATTAGATTTTCATTGCACATTGCAACACCTTAGTTGTTCATTGATTGCTTTCTCATATGTGCCTTGACCGCGGGCCTTCAGTAGACCAAGTAACCCCTTGCTGGAGCCAGCGACCTTGGGTTCAAGCTGGTGGGCTTTTGCTCAAACCAGATGAGCCCACACTCAAGCTGGTGACCTCGGGGTATCGAACGTGAGTCTTCTGCATCCCAGTACGACGCTCTATACACTGCACCACCGCCTGGTCAGGCTTTATTGTCATTTTATAAGATAGGTAACTTAGACACTAGAAAAATAATGTCAAGTAGCTAATTAATTTGTCAGGGAATAGTAGAGATTACATGTCATTGGTTTCTATTATTAAGGAATTTATATTTTTAAGATACAACTAAAGAAATAATATTCTTAATTATATCTGCCCAAATATATATATATTAATAGTGTTCTTTCATTTTGTGACTTTTAACTTATTACAATGGGAGGCTTAAAAATGATTCTGTTTATAATAAGTTGACACTATAATTCTTCTTTGCTTCAAAGTCTCCCTAAGTCTAAAATTTATTTTAACTTAGTTTGGGACTACCCATTTAAATTAAATATTATATAATTTTATAGGGTGTCATGTTCAGAGGTTTAAAAATCAAAATTGTATCTGAGTGTAAACCAAATAGCATTATTCTAAAAACAATTTCAAACAAAGCTTGATATTAATAAAATATTTTTTATTTTATTATTATTATTTTTTTAATTAAGGAGAGCAGGAGAAGCAGGGACACAAACTTTCACATGTACCCCACCAGGATCCGCTCAGCATGACTCCTATGGGGTGATGATCTGCCCATCTGGGGAATTGTTCCATTGCTCAGAAACTGAGCTATTTTTAGTGCCTGAGGTGGAGGCCACAAAGCCATCTTCATCTCCCAGGTCCAACTCACTCAACTCAATCGAGCCATGACTGCAGGAAAGGAGGGGAGACAGAGGGAGAGAGGGTGAGGGGTGTAGAAGCAGTTGGTCACTTCTCCTGTGTGCTCTGACCAGGAATTGAACTGGGACATCCACATGCTACGCAAACACTCTACCACTGAACCAACCGACCAGGGCCTACAAATATTTTAAAAAATATAAATATTAAGATCAGATTTGTATTATGTATGTAAGGACTTTGTAGGGACAAGATATCCTTTTTCTTTTTTCCTTGTTTTTGTTAGCCCTTAAGTCTTCTTTAACCATTCTACCAGCCTGGGATAGAGAGGGAGACAGGCAGAAAGATAAGAATGATATCTTCTGCCAGTTTCTCCTTATTATAAAGAATATAATTTTAAAAAAGATCACTAACCATTGAACTAGAAGATACTGTCTTGAGTTTAAAGCTTACAATACTAGCCATGTAACTTGAATATCTAAATTCTTCCCACTGTTCTGTATGTCTGTTGGGAGTGATGGGGGAGGGAAGGAAGTAAATGTTCATGAACTAGAGATTGCATTTGAAATGGGAGCCAATCTAGTCCCTATTTTTTTGGAAAAGTTGAGATCATCTAGGAATACCAAATGCCTAAACCAATTCTGGGGTAAGGGACCTGGTAAAAAGGACAGACTCATAACTGGAAAAACGGAGAAAGAATCAGATTCTAAGAGTGATGGAGGCCAAAACGCCCATGCCAAGAGAAGCAGGCAGGGAAGGAGGGTCTAAGGCTCATGTGATCAGACACTGGGTGCTGTTGCATATGTTTTATGTGGAGTCCTCTTAAAGAATGAATGAAGTATGTCAGTGATGAACTGGAGCTGGCTTGTACTGGAAGGTAAAACTTTGATCAATCTTGAGAGCCAGTTGTTAAAAATTAAATTCTATAAACTTACAGTAAACTAAATTATGATAAATACAAAGACAGTGAATACTCAAAACTCACCACTTCCTATTTAATTATATTTTGTTATTATATATGAGATTGTTTACATCTATTGTTATGTATATGTTGGAAGTACTATGTAACGTACTACTGCACATCTCTAACTCTGCATTCAGTGATGTTACTTTCGAAGCTTGAAATGGGAGTGTTTATACCATGGTAGTCAGCAAATGCTATAAGTTAGTTTTTGATTTTATTCTTTTATTAATTTCCCAGACTTTAGAAAGTATGGGAAAATAATAATACACATTATAATTAGGATTGTGTCTCCTCTATAGCCATTACATTGTGGAAGAGCACAGAAAATTGAAAATTATTATCAGATTCATTAAAAACAATTCACATATCATTGACAAACAGAAGACAGCATCTGTCTTTGTTGTTTCACGTTCATTGTATTCATTAATGAATAAAAATATTAACCATCATTTATATTGGAATGATATCGATTTGCCAGTTGCAACTGTAGGTTGAATATGGATTTAAGATTCTGACAAAAATTAATGAAAGCACTTTGTGAGAATCAAGTGGTTATATAAAATTTACAATAAAAATTAACATCTATTTTAATATTATTTGTAAATTATGTGCTGCATAGCCTTTATATCAGTAAAATTTATAATAAACATGCAGTTATATCTACCCATATAACATCCTAGATATATATTCATTCATACCGGTAGAATATTAATCTTATTTCATTTTACTCATTTCTCGAAGTGAATGAAAACATCTTGCATGATTGTCTAGAGGGAAGTTAAGGTTAAAAAATATATTTGAAAGTTCTTTATACATTGTTAAGTGTTACACAAATAACAATTACAATAATGATTAAAACACCTTTTTCTTTCTGAGCCAGATATTTTTAAAGTCTTTAAAAGGAAAAATTTTACTCTTTGAAATAGACACTCACTGGGGAAGAAATTTGCTTTTTGGAGCTACTAGAGTTGTGTCAATTTCATCAGTCTGGGATTTTTTTTTTTTGCTTATTTTTATGGCCTTTAATTCTAAACTAAAAAGTAGATCATATAGAATGATTGTTTCTGTTACATCCCGGCGAGATAGGCCACAGCAGACACAAAGTGAATTTTATACGTTTTATTGCAGACCTGCACAGGGACTGCAGGCAACCCATGCAAAGGAGCACTGCAGCCCCCCAAACCTGCACAGGGACTGCAGGTAACCCACACAGGGGAACACTGCAGCCCCCCAAACCTGTGCAGGGACTGCAGGCAACCCACGCCTCCGAAGAGACTGGAGCGCTGCAGCCCCCCAAACCTGCACAGGGACTGCAGGCAACCCATGCCTCCGAAGAGACTGGAGCACTGCAGCCCCCCAAACCTGCACAGGGACTGCAGGCAACCCATGCCTCCGAAGAGACTGGAGCACTGCAGCCCCCCAAACCTGCGCAGGGACTGCAGGCAACCCACGTCTCCGAAGAGACCGGGGCACTGCAGCCCCCCAAACCTAGCAGGGACTGCAGGCAACCCACGCCTCCGAAGAGACTGGAGCACTGCAGCCCCCTCAAACCTGCGCAGGGACTGCAGGCAACCCACGCCTCCGAAGAGACTGGGGCACTGCAGCCCCCCAAATTTGCGCAGGGACTGCAGGCAACCCACGCCTCCAAAGAGACTGGAGCACTGCAGCCACGAGCTTCTAAAATGGCTCCTTTTTATAGGATGGCTATCTAGGATGAGCAAGCATCATACAGAAGCTAATGTGGCTGTTAGTCATTGGCTAGGGAGGTCGTGCGCAGTTACGGGGGCGGGTATTACTCAGTGGAGAATTTCAAACATAGACTTCTGATAAGGGTCTCTGACTCAATGTAGGATGTTGCTGAACTCTTTGTTCTCAGCGTCACAGGGACCTTGTACACTCTTGGCAGCCCCAGCATGTCAGTACTCCTTGAATCTAACAGTTTCTATTTGTATCTGAATAGAAACCATGATGGTTTCCCAATACACACAGCTAACAACAGGATGCTTTGAGTGTAATTTAAAAAAAGAAAAGAAAGACACTTTGAAACATCATGGGGAATGAAGTAAGCAGACTATAATTACTAAAATTGAAATTTGGCAAAAATGACAAGGTCAAAAGCCCAACTATTTCCGTATATGCTCTTGGAATTTAAATAATTAAAAATGGCCATTACTCATCAGTGTAGGAACTGACTCAGAGAAAGCAGTATCACTTGTTCAGTGATGCTCACAGCTATTATCACTTGATTGAGTTGGCATGCAGAAAAATGGATAAAGTCACCCCTGCTTAGTTTCCACTGTTTGTTCAGATTAAAGTGTGAAATGATGTCTCATCTCATTTATAGAACTGAACGTGATTCCAGTAAAAACAAAAGGTGGAGAAAGAGATCTAATTATAATTGGGGCAATTTTTCTTTTTACTTTACAATTTTAGTTTATAAAATATAGATTAGTAGTGCTCAACCAAGGTTTCTCATTGGATTCACTGGTTTAAAAAATATTGAATGCCAGAGGCAACCAGGAGATCCTCATTTTCTTGCTCTGAAGTAGGGCCTGGGTATTGGTATTTCTTACAAGCACTTCACATAATTTTTGTGTTCAGATGGGTTGAGAACCAATGACTGGATTTAGGATGTTTTCCTTTATTAGGTACTCCTCCAGATATCTGGCTCATTGAACATAAGTCAAAACTTATATCCATAATGTGACTATCTTGCCAGTGATTCAAGCTACAATGTTGTTTTTTTTTCACCTTTATATAAAACTATAATTCTTATGTCAATATTGAGCTTACATAACATTGAAAAGTGAATAAATGCTACTACTGTATAAAGTTAATATTTTGAAGACAAGAAAAGCCAGTTATAACCTATCTTTTACTGCAAATGTTAAAAATCATTATTTGTTGTAATAAATATCACCTTTATCATTTGACCAGGCTTGAATTCCTCCTTTCTAAATTACTCTGGATCTTGAATCCAAATCTCTTCTGGAATTTAACTCTCCAAATTGGAATAAAAATATCATGTAGAATGTTTCCAGAATTACTTTCAGCTTTCCTGTGGCTCAGAGATAGATGGTCCATTTACCCATGTATGACTGTTGGAAGTATTTGAAGGCATGGCAGGAAGTATCTTTATGGCATTTTAAAGATACCCTTGCCATTTAACACCTGAGTTCCTTTTACCAGGGAGCACAAAAATACCTATTACAAACACTTAAGTTACCTCCATACTTCCAGTTGAAATACACAATTTGCTTTCACTGACATTTGTTCATTAATTCAACAATATATTAGAGTCCCTACTATATATAGATGATGTAAATTTTTTTTAGTTTGCTTTGCTTGATGATTCTATATTTTTATGATTGTGTACATATGTAAATGGTTTTATGTATTTGAAATCATTCATATCACAATGTTGAGTCCTCATATCAGTCTGTGAATTTACTAAGGGCCAAAGAGGTTTTATTACTTGATTTAGATGACATTTCATGTAATACATAGAGGCTGTGCCAATGAGCAATTTAGGGGGAGGGTCGTCATATCCTCCCCAATATTCTTCATTGGTGTTCCCAAAGCCACTTAAGTCTGCTCTCTAATGGAAACTAGTGAGTTAAACATAGCTTTAAGATAAGTCCTCTAGAGGTTTTTTTCTATAAGATTATCATCCTGACGTTCCTTCTATATAAAAACCATGGAGCTTCTCATGGTGACATAGTACTATATCCTATTGAGTTATGTATCATCATTTCTGGGTGATTCTTGCCTCATTTTTACTGCAACAGAAGCTGTAATACATCCTTGCTAAGATCATGAAATCAACTTAAATTCAGTTGAATAGTGTTTCATAACTAATTTTGAATATCTTTGAGAGAATTTTTTTATTGATTGATTGATTTTTAGAGAGAGGGGAGAGAGAGAGAGAGAGAGAGAGAGAGAGAAGGGGGAGGAGCAGGAAGCATCAACTCCCATATGTGCCTTGACCAGGCAAGCCCAAGGTTTTGAACCGGCAACCTCAGTGTTCCAGGTCGACGCTTTATCCCACTGCGCCACCACAGGTCAGGCCTCTTTGAGAGAAATTTAAAGCTACTTAGTAGACTTGGAGAAATGAATCTAGGTTGTCTGTTTATTTCTCTCTTTTTTTATTATAAGATCAAAGACATGAAGCAATTATACAAAGAAGATAGACTTTGGAATCTGGTAAATCTTTTCCTGGATGTGTTTTCTTTCCATTTTGCATGACTAAATCTTGCTTCTTATTCAGGTACCAATTTAAATACCAGATACTCTCCAAAATCTTGCCTAGATTTCCAGTTAGACACACTTAATATAACCTTCACTTATTATTTTTTTTCTTTTAGTGAGAGAGACAGAGAGGGAGTCAGAGAGAGGGACAGACAGGCAGGAAGGGAGATAGATGAGAAGCATCAATTCTTCATTGCAGCTCCTTAGTTGTTCATTGATTGTTTTTCTCATACGTGTTTTGACCAGGGGACTATAGCAGAGCGAGTGATCCCTTGCTCAAGCCAGACCTTGGGTTCAAACCAGCAACCTTTGGGCTCAAGCCAGTGACCTTTGGGCTCAAGCCAGCGACCATAGGGTCATATCTATGATCCCACACTCAAGCCAGTGACCTCACTCTCAAGTCGGCAACCTCAGGATTTTGAACCTGGCTCCTCTGTGTCCCAGTCTGATGCTTTATCCACTGCACCACTGCCTGGTCAGGCTACCCTTCACTTATTGAATATTCATTTATCTGGGGTTTTTTTTCTAGGTTATAAGTTAACGCTATGATAACAGAATGTCTGTTTTGTTAACTGTTCTATCTACCACCAGCACCAACATAGTACCTGGCACCTAATATACATTCAAAGAATAGCTGCTGAATGATTGAATAAATGAATGAATGAATGAATAACATAACAGTCTCAAATGTTGTGTGTTTACTATGCATTATAAACTGAAATAAGTATTTGATATGCATTATCTTATATAATCTTCACAATATCAGTTTTTTCTCTATATTATCAATGAGGATACGAGGGTACAAAAAAGTGGAAGCAAGGCTAAACTCCAGCTTGTCTGTTTCTAAAGCTCAAGCTCCAATTGCAACATTGTATGAGAGACTAGAGTGAAGATACATTATGGTCTATGATTACAACAAAGGATTTTAAATGTCATTTTGTTTAGAGTAATGTTTCCTCCCAAATAAATGAATGTTGTAAGATGCTTACTGGACTTTTACACTAAAATACTATAGAGTTTTTGCTGTTTTATAATATGATAAATGTGCTTGATTCCTGGTTTTATCACTCAGAGCTGTATGATTCATGGGAGGAGGGGAATGGTTCAAGAACTATATTTCTTCAAAAGATGAAATACAAAACACAATGTTATTTTCTAATATTTTAATTTTTCCCTTTATTTTTATGATTGTTTAAAATTGGTGACTATCATTAATAGGTGATATGTTAGTAAGTGGTATAATTTACTGGTTGTTTCAAAACTTTCTGGCTTTGCAGATAGTGCCTGTGAACTGAATTTAGACTTCTGAATTATGACTTAAGATACAGGAAAGATGACTCTTGAATAGAGATAGTCATGAAGGTAGAACCTATGTTTGCCTAGAGGCAAAGCAGTATTTTCCGGTGACTCTGCTTGAAGGTATATTTAACTATAAAGTAGGTTGTTTAGCACATATTTGTCTTGCTTTGCTAACACTTTCATGGAAAGTATAGCTGCAACAAGACACAGTTTCTTGGAATCTAATTGTGACCAGTAAGGGGAGAAAATTGGCAAAATTGAAACAGTTAGATGATAAAAAGAAAAATAACTATGCCTAGAATTCATGCTCTTTGAAAAGGAATGCTTTCACAGACTAAACTGTATAACTTTAAACTTTCAGAAGGCAAATTTGAAAATGACATAAGAGTTTCAAGACTATAATTCTGGTTTTATAATAGTAAGTGATGAAGGCAAGGAAAAAAACACATTGTATTTTATAATTAAGTATAGGTCAGGTCAGGCTTAGGGGAGATCTATAGAATAAATGACTCATCACTGAAGATGAAATGATTGATATTAAGAAGGCTAACAGTAGTAGTATATAGCTTATAACCTACAGATTAAAATAAATGTAAGCCTATACTGATATAAATAAGTAAATGGAAGAAAAAAATTTCTTACAGAATTTCAATAATTTAGAAGGAATGATAGAAATGGAAAATCACCATCACATAATTGTTGTTGTGGTTGATTCAGCAATTAGTGCTAAACTCAGTAGGCAAAAGTATGATATAAAACAGAACCTTTGCATACTCTCAAAATCTCTCCTCACAGATACTTAGAAATTACAAAGGGAAAAATAGTAACTTTACATGGAAGAATTAGGCAGACAGCATTTTTACAAAGTGATTAAAGTTAAGATGTCATGTAACTCTTGATCTGGTGCCAGCACTGGGAAGGGCACGCATTCACTTCTGTGATATTCTTGCGAAAAATGCATAACTTTAATTGAATCAATAGAAGGGATAAGACAATTACAAATTGAAGGGTATTCCACAAACAAAACAAACTAGCCGTAAATCTTTAAAAAGTCACGTACGACAGAGACCGAGGAACTGCTGTAAATTGAAGAAGAACAAGGGGACAAGACCACAAATGCAGGACGGGGTCAAGGTTAGAGTCTGGACCAAAAAGAGGACATCAGCAGGACAGCTGGCAAAATTGAAATAAGATCTATAAATAAGTCATTAGTTTCCTGATAATTACATTATTGTCCTGTAACAAGTTAGCATTAGTAGGAACTGGACAAAGGCTATAATAGAACTCTCTGTACTACTTTAAAAATAGTTTTAGGCCCTGGCCGGTTGGCTCAGCGGTAGAGCGTCGGCCTGGCATGCGGGGGACCCGGGTTTGATTCCCGGCCAGGGCACACAGGAGAAGCGCCCATTTGTTTCTCCACCCCTCCCCCTCTCCTTCCTCTCTGTCTCTCTCTTCCCCTCCCGCAGCCGAGGCTCCATTGGAGCAAAGATGGCCCGGGCGCTGGGGATGGCTCCTTGGCCTCTGCCCCAGGCGCTAGAGTGGCTCTGGTCAGGGCAGAGCGACGCCTCGGAGGGGCAAAGCATCACCCCCTGGTGGGCAGAGCATCGCCCCTGGTGGGGGGGGCAGGGTGGATCCCAGTCGGGCGCATGCGGGAGTCTGTCTGACTGTCTCTCCCCGTTTCCAGCTTCAGAAAAATACAAAAACAAAAAAAAGTTTTATAAGGATAAATTAGTTCTTAATAAAGTTTTAAAAATATAAGGTTTCTAACCACTTGAGGTCAAGTTGAGGATAATCTAACTATTCAATTAGAGTTTGTAAAAGAGATTCAAGCCATAACTGGGTGGATTCAATATATAGCCTTTAAGGTTTCTTTAAACCATGAAGTTTTTTTTTTTGTTTGTTTGTTTTAATGTTAACAGAATTCTTAGTTTAAATGATTAATTATAGGATTCCACAGAAACTTTTAAGAAAGTGAATAGACAGTGCAGTTTTACTTATAAATTATGCATGCTGTGAAGATAAAAAAATGTATTATGAAATATTTGAATCAGTTTACATTTCTTTTCCCTTACCTTCAACTTCCAAGACTTTGAATACTTGTGAACAAATTTACATTAATGTATGAGTTTTTAGCCATACTCCAAATAACCATTCTGAACTATGCCATATATATTCACATGCAGGTCTCAAACAACTTAACTCCGGTAAAAATTGTACTTAAGTGGAGAAAAACAGATTCCAAAACAATACATCACTGTGATTCACTTTTGTCAAAAGTATAAAAAAACCTTTTTCTTTGAAGTTTTATTTAATAAAATGTAAACAGTGGTTAATTCTAGGTGGCTGGAAAGGAGTGTTTTTTTTTTCTTTAACAGCAATATCTAAATTTTCTACAAAATTATATTATTCTATAATAATACAACAATGAAGGTTATAAATAATTTTTTAAAAAGCAATGTAACAATTTTTCAGGTCTTTTAACAGTGATTAATGAACTGTCCCCTCCAGACAAGTGAACACAGCCAGATGTAAAACATCTGTACTCTCGAAGGTCATTTGTTTAAGATGTCTGCCTTAAAACTACAAATGTGATAAATAAATTTTTCTCCTATGGTCACTTCAATAGTAATTGCTGAAAAACACTGAGCAGACAAGTGAAGTATTTACAATTATTAAGCTAACAATGTCACAGAAAACACTTAACATCTTATGCCTGATTTAGTTTTTTAATAGTTTCTTTTTCAAAATATAAGGACAGCCTGACCAGGCGGTGGCGCAGAGGATAGAGCATCGGACTGAAATGCCTAGGACCCAGGTTCGAGACCCTGAGGTCACCAGCTTGAGAGCAGGCTCATTTGGTTTGAACAAAAGCTCATCAGCTTAGACCCAAGGGCGCTGGCTTAAGCAAGGAGTGTCTCGGTATGCTGAAGGCCAGCGGTCAAGGCACATATGAGAAAGCAATCAATGAACAACTAAGGTGTCACAATGCACAACGAGAAACTAATGATTGATGCTTCTCATCTCTCTGTTCCTGTCTGTCTGTCCCTGTCTATCCCTCTCTCTGACTCTCTGTAAAAAAAAGAAAAATAAATAAATAAATAAATAAATAAGTAAATAAATAAAATATAAGGACAAAATACACTTATTTATTTTTTTTGGAGGGGGAGGACAGAGATATGTACAATGAGGTATTTTTTTCTAATCTTATTTCTCTTAATAGGGCATATATTAAAGGATTAATTGAGCCTTGCTTTTAAATTAGTATTTATCTCCTAGTGATTAGACTCTAAAGCTGTACTTCTTAAATTTTAATGTGTATCTGAGCCAACTGAGGGATTCTGATTATGTAGGTATGGTATGAGACTTTGATTTAACACTAAAAAGTCCACTGGGGTTTTTTTAGAAATGCAGAATCTTGGACCCTACCTCAGAACTATTCAGTTGCATTCTACAGTTTAACAAAATCACCATTTGACTAATTTGCACATTGATCTAAAGCAGTGTTTCCCAACCTTTTTTGTGCCATGCCCAATCTTAACCTTTCTAAAATTTTTATGTCCCCCCCTATGTAACATACATAATTTTTAACATTAAAAAATTGATTTGTTCACTTAATAAACATAAATGATAGGTTCTAGGAAGAAATCACTATGAAATTGTTAACAAAACACAGTAAGTAAAATTTCAAAACATATAATGAAAAACAGAAATTTAAATTCCAAATAATTTTAATACAGATTTTTCTATATTAATTTATTATTTTAATTTAGTGTGATCCTTGCGCTTGATGCTTGCTGCACAGAGATTTTATATTAAGTTCCAATTTGGTTAGCTTTAGTCTCAAGGCTCCACGTTGTGTTATATCCAGCCGATTTCTTTTTTTTACCAGTAAATCATTTACAGCACTAAATCCACATTCAGCTAAAAATGAAGATGGAAACGGTAGCAATAGTTTCCTTGCATATTTGGTTGAATTTGGGTATTTGATTTCTGTTTCCTCACAAAGCCATGCTATTGCTCCTTTGATATTAAATAAAGCTTTAACTGACTCATCATTTTGCAATTCTGCGAGTTCTTCTTGATACTGCATATTTGATATATCAGACAAATCCACTAACATTGGCTGCATCATCCATGTTGGGAAATCAATTTGTTTTAAATCAGAAAATCTTTCTTTTAAATCAGCTGATAGAATATTCAAATGATTGACAATAACAAGTAAAGCGGTATCAGTTACTTCACATTTTTGGAGCCAATGAAGCTGTTTAAAGTTTTTGTTGTTGCTCAGATAAGGGCCTAATATCCAAAATTTACAAAGAACTCATAAAACTCAATAAACAAAAAAACCCAAACAATCCAATAAAAAAATGGGAAGAGGACATGAACAGACACTTCTCCCAGGAAGAAATACAAATGGCCAACAGATATATGAAAAGATGCTCATCTTCATTAGTTATTAGAGAAATGCAAATCAAAACTACATTGAGATACCATCTCACCCCTGTTAGATTAGCTATTATCAACAAGACGGGTAATAGCAAATGTTGGAGAGGCTGCGGAGAAAAGGGAACTCTCATCCACTGTTGGTGGGACTGTAAAGTAGTACAACCATTATGGAAGAAAGTATGGTGGTTCCTCAAAAAACTGAAAATAGAACTACCTTATGACCCAGCAATCCCTCTACTGGGTATATATCCCAAAACCTCAGAAACATTGATACGTAAAGACACATGTAGCCCCATATTCATTGCAGCACTGTTCACAGTGACCAAGACATGGAAACAACCAAAAAGCCCTTCAATAGAAGACTGGATAAAGAAGATTTGGCACATATACACTATGGAATACTACTCAGCCATAAGAAATGATGACATGAGATCATTTATAGCAAAATGGTGGGATCTTGATAACATTATACGGAGTAAAATAAGTAAATCAGAAAAAAACAAGAACTACATGATTCCATACATTGGTGGAACATAAAAACGAGACTAAGAGACATGGACAAGAGTGTGGTGGTTACCAGGGGTGGGGGGAGGGAGGACGTGGGAGGAAAGGAGGGAGAGGGTTAGGGGGAGGGGGAGGGGCACAAAGAAAACTAGATAGAGGGTGACGGAGGACAATTGACTCTGGGTGAGGGGTATGCAACATAATTTAATGACAAGATAACCTAGACATGTTTTCTTTGAATATATGTACCCTGATTTATTAATGTCATCTCATTAACATTAATAAAAATTTATTTAAAAATAAATAAATAAAGTTTTTGTTGTTAATATGTTTCTGTCATAACTCAATATTGGTAATGAAACCAAATATCTTTGCTTTTGCATCGACAAGAGTTTTATTTGTTCCTTGAAGTTACTTATTTAATATATTTAGTTTTTCAAAGATATCGGCTAAATAACTCACAAATGCTTTACCATCTATTGTTAACAGATACTTCATTTCAGGTTTGTCGCTTAAAAAATCACTAAGAGTATCAAACAGTTCCATAAATCTTTTCAAACAGTTTCCTTTAGATAGCCATCTTACTTCAGTATGAAGTAAAAGTCTCACATGGTCTTCATTTTGTTCTTCACAAAATAGCTTGAAAAGATGCTCACATTTGGCACTAGCTTTAACAGCATTAACACACTTTATTACTGTATGTAATACTTCATTCAGAACAGGCGAGATGTTTTTAGCTACCAAGTTTTCCCTATGAATAACACAATGCACAAGAATCATTTCTAGATTTGCATCTTTCATCAATTTTAAGCAGCCATTTTTCTTGCCCATCATATTGGGAGCACCATCTGCAGCACAAGATGTTATATTTTTCACTGGCATATCATTGACATCTAAGTAGTTTTTTAGCTTATTATATATATCTTTGGAGGTAGTGGTGCTTTCTAATCTTTTACAGAACAACATTTATTCAGCAAAATGTCCTTTATCAATATATCTTATGTAAGTTATCAATAGTGCCTCACTGTCTCTCAAAGTTGATTCATCCATTTGCAAGGAGAATTTTCTTGTTTTCAGCTTTTCAATAAGTTGTTTTTCAATATCCTCACTCATTTTGTCTATTCTTCTGCTAACAGTATTGTCACTGAGTGGCATAGCTTTTACATCTTTGTCATCTTTTTCAAGAACCATTTTAAGAAAAGCTGATATTGATGGTTTTATTAAATTCTCTCCTATAGTGTGATTTTCTCTAGTTTTAGTGATGAATAAAGAAATTTGATAACTAGCCTCAAGAACACGATTATTAGTTGAAGTATGAGCAGTAAATAGAGACTTTAATGTTCTTTTTTCAAAATTTTTCTTTAAAGTTTTAAAGTAACTCAAATCTGAATTAATATGAGCACTATGTTTTGCCTTCAAATGCGTCTCAAGACGACCTCGTTTCATTGATTCGTTGGTCAAGCATTGCTGGCATAAAAGACAAAAAGAAATCCGCTCATCATCAACAGCGGGTATGAACCCAAATTTTAAATATTCCTCTGAATATTGATGAGTTTTTTTCTTGCTTGCACCACTCATTTTACTATGGGCTATAAGAAATAAAAATAAGATCAATTAAAAACTAATATTAAAATGTGTTAAAATATATTCAATGTGACATAGAGTAAATGTATACTAAAAATTCATATTTATTTAAATGTATATAACACATTTACTACACTACCACTGCAAATCAAAAGGTATCTATATTTTTTCCACCTGACAAAATTTTCTGGAAAGTTATGCTTCTAAAATTAAAATTGTCGTGCATGCACTATTATAGCCCCAATAATATTTATAAAATATTATTGCTTTCTAGCCCTGATTCAAGAAGTACTTAATAAAGAGTTTAATATTGATAAAAATAAAATCAAATACTTACAATTATATCTATACAATATATATATGTATATTTATTAAATCAACGAGCTTTTACAACAGTTTTGACTGACACTTATTTCAAATTAACACCAACTGAATGATGTGAAACACTACAGAAGTTGCGATGGGCCAATTAGGTGAGAATAACTGCATTGTTTAGCGAGTTTTTAAAACGTCCGGGGTTCCCCACGGCAGATGGCACGCTCCGCGGTGAACCCAGGACGAAGTTTACTTGACGACGCCAATCACCCAGTTGATATTTTGGTCTCATCAAACGTAATTATACTTAATAATTATTTACCGCAATTATTTAAGAATTGCATTTTTTGTTAAATTTGGCACCGATATCTAGCATTGCATTTAAATGGCCCAGGGAAAAAGAGTTAAAGTCGTGTCGAGTCCATTTTCAAATTGCCCCCCTTAACTATCGAATTGCCCCCCTGTGGGGCGTGGGCCCCATGTTGGCAAACACCGATCTAAAGGAACCTAATATGGTCTAGTTCAACTTTTGGTTTCTACAGTCTTCTATGTAAATTACTTAAAGAAATAATAATATTAAAAAGATTATAGAAATCAATATTAGCAAAAATACAACTTTGATTTATAAAACTATTTTTAGATAATTAAAACACTTCCTTAAAATCAAAATAAAATACCTTTGATTCTCAGGTGACTTTTAAGTTAGTTCTTGTTAGCTTATACACCTTTATGCTAAGTGGTTTGTGTAGCTAATCAAGTACAAGAACTTCCCCTTGCTTTGTCTCTCATTTGAGAAGAATTGCTTCAGAATTTATATTTCTGTATTCTGTTGGCATAGTACAGGACCTTTCACCTTTAGATGCTATAATTGATAAGATTATAAATGAGATTACATGGCACAGTTACATTATATCTTTGTTTCTGATTTATAATAATAAGTGTGTTTCTAGAGCTCAAAGACAACACATTAAAAGAAAAGAAAATGGAATCCATTGGTGATTTGTTGAACTTAGTATTAAAAGAGAAAATTAGAGTGATCACTTAGGAGCCTTAAATTATTTTATAATCCAATATTCTTTATTCATAGTTGAAAAAACTTTTGGGTTCTAGAAAATCATTATTTCATTTGAGGAACAGTTCTACCATGGTTTTCATATTAAAACTTTATAACTAAAGAACTCTGACATTTCTCACTATTTTTCTGACTAAAGTTAAAATTAATAGTGACTGCTTGGGATTCTACCTACCAGATTCCAAGAAGAATTGATTGTGTGGCTTAGTTTAACACTGAATTTCAGACTTACAAACTCTCAACTGTGATAATGTTTACTGAATCACATTTACATTTAAACCTGCTGACACCATTCCAATACTATGTTTCTTACACTGTAACCTTGATCTGACACACTCTTACTAAGATTTCCAACAAGATATTCTGAGAATTTATTTACTAACATAAACTCCAATAAAACAATTAAGCAATGTGTATTGTAAAAATAAAGGCTTACTAAATAATATTTTAAATCAAATCTGCTTTTCTAAAGTCACAAGAGCTAAGAATTCACTCTATTATATGTAGTACCATTATCTATAAGCTGATAAATTGAGTCTACATATTTGAAAGTACTACCATAAAACATAAAAAAAGATAAGGTTTTCATAGAGCTACTGTGGTGTTTAATGTATCACTACAGGATACACAGGTTTATATCACTTTCAAAGCAAAGAAGGACTTGGAAGAAAACCATGTAAGTGCTCTCCAAGTTACTGTCTATTCCCATGAAATATTTGCTGGTGAAGAATAGAGTATGACTTAAACTCTGTCTTTTGTCATAAAAAGTTTTCATAAGCTTTTCAACCCTAACTATATTTTATATTGTTAACCTTAAAATCCACAGGCAATTTTGCAAAGGGAGAGTCATTCCAATAGCATTAACCTGTGGCCTGAGGATTTCTTACTGTTGTTTTTAAATTTATGAGAGCATTTCAAATAATTTCAATTAGTCTCTGAAAATATAAATTTTACTTTTCCTTAATATTGTATTATCTATTTTACCACTAGTAATTTTTTTCACAACCCCCATTTTACATCAGTTTCCTAAATTACTTGCTCTTTGAAGATATAAAGATATTAATACTTAATAAGCAAATTTTTGTAGTTATAAGGAATCTGGATTGATCAAAGTTTTGAGCTTTACATATAATTTTTGTAAGGTTGGTGGATAGAGGGATGGTCACGTGGGGAACCTAGGCCTGGGAACTTTGGCTAGGACTGCCCACAGTCAAGCGCGCCCAAAGAAACTTCCTAGGACTCCTTGGAAACAAAAGCGACTGACTGTCAGCCAGTAAGATTTCTCTACGTCATTTTAGCCTGACTTCCCTAGAGGGACTCCTTTTTAAATATACCCGCGCGGTCTCTCCATGTGCAATTTTTCCTGACCTCCATCTTGCACGCCAGTGAATCTCGTCTGGGGAATGCTCTGTGCTGAATAAAGCCTTTTGAACTTACCACACTTGGTGACTCCGAGACCTGTTCCTTCCTTCTCGGTGGGGAAAAATACCTTACATTTTGGTGCCGAAACCCGGGAGGAGTCAGAAGTCTGCAAGGACCGCTCCTCTCCCCTTCCCTCCGAGAAAGAACCAGGACCTCCGATTTTTCACCCACTTCAGCACACGGTGTGGTAAGTTCCCCACCTCCAGCCTCCCCCCACCTCAGTTCTCTCCTCCGAGAATCCCTGTCCAAAACCGCAGCTGCATCAGGGACTTCTCTTCCAACCGAGTGCATTTGCTTTAGAGACGTCCGGAGCATTTCCACTTTACCTTTTCCGTCTGTGGCCGGACCGTGAATTTTTTAGGATGCTAATACTCAAGTCTGACCACTCCGAGAACTGAGGGTGACTATGGGGGCAAAGGGATCCAAATCTGACTCTAAAACACCCCTGGGGTGCCTGATCTGGAATCTCTCAAAGATTGTTCCCTAAAAAAGAAGAAACTAATCTTCTTCTGTAGCGTAGCCTGGCCACAATAACTGCTGGATAACCAGACCAGGTGGCCTCAGGAAGGGACTTTTGATTTTAACATCCTTACTGATTTACGGAATTATTGCCAGGAGGCTGGGAAGTGGTCAGAAATTCTTTATATTCAGGGGTTTTGGCATCTGCGTTCTCGTCCTAAACTCTGTGCCGGTTGCTCTACACCGCACATTCTCTTGGCCAGAGAAACCTCAGCTAAACCTTCCGCTCCAGATTCCTCTTCCTTTTCCAATTCCCCCGAGGAACTCTCTTAACCCTCCTGCAAGACTCCCTCGGCTCCCTCGGTCCCATCGGACTCCTCCCCCCTCTTCACTAGATCCTGCTTCCCCACCTGCAAATGATGCTCTCTCTCTCTCCTCTCCAGTCAGCGCTCACACCTAATCTTACTCCAGGCCACAAGAGGAAGTCAACCTCCTATGCCCTCTCCGCGAGGTGGTCGGAGCAGAAGGAGTTGTTCGGGTTCATGTGCCTTTCTCCCTCTCTGATCTGTTTGCAATTGAAAAGTGTTTGGGGTCTTACTCTTCTAATCCTACCAACTATACCAAGGAATTCCAATATCTCACTCAGGCATATGACCTCACTTGGTATTATGTCTTCTACCATTACCCCCAATGAACGGGACCGAATCTGGACGGCGGTGCGAGCTCATGCAGATAAGGTCCATGCCTCAAACCCTCAAATGCTGGTGGGCCCAGAGGCGGTCCCTGACACGGATCCCAACTGGAATTACCAGGCAGAACAAACAGGTATGAGATGACGAGACCAAGCCAGCCAGGTGGGGCCATCATTTGAATTCCTAGGCCTCGCAGACGACTGATGCGGCCTGAACTCAGAGACCCTCATTGCTCTCTCTGAGCCACGGGTGATGCTACAGGTAGCGGGTAAGTCCATATAATTTCTTGTGGACACGGGGGCTACCTTCTCTGTTTTACCTTCATACTCTGGACTTCTAGTTCCCTCACAGGTCTCGGTTATGGGAGTGGGTGGAACCCTTTCTTCTCCTCTTCACACACCACCTCTGACATGCAGTTTGGATGGAATTCCTTTTTCACACTCATTCTTAGTCATGCCATCATGCCCTGTACCCCTTCTGGGGTGAGACATTCTACACAGTCTCGGGGCCACTATCCAGCTGACAGCATCTTCCCACTTACTCCTACCACTCCTGACTAAAGACTCTTCCACTACCACAGATCACCCTAACCCAGTCACACCTCCTATTCCACCGGATGTTGTCAACCTTCAGGTCTGGGACACTTCTACCCCTGTGGTAGCAACCCACCACCCACCTGTACACATTAGCTTAAAGAATCCCTCCCAATTTCCATCTAGGCCCCAATTCCCTATTTCAGCAAGTCACCACCAAGGCCTTAAACCCATAATTACCCACCTCTTAAACCAAGGCTTACTCATTCCCATGGACTCTCCCTGCAATACCCCCATCCTTCCTGTTTGAAAACCTTCAGGAGCTTATTGCCTCGTCCAAGACTTATGCCTAATCAACGAGGCAGTAGTTCCCCTCCATTCAGTAGTCCCTAATCCTTACACATTACTGTCACACATTCCATCAGACACCACTCACTTCACGGTCCTAGATCTCAAGGATGCCTTCTTTACCATTCCTCTACACCCTGACTCTTACTTTCTGTTTGCCTTTACTTGGACTGATCCGGACACTAATGCAGCCCAGCAGCTTACGTGGACCATCCTGCCCCAGGGGTTCAGAGACAACCCACACCTGTTTGGACAGGCGCTGGCTGGGGATTTAGCTGCATGCGATCTCAAGACTAGTACTCTCTTACAATATGTAGATGACCTACTTCTCTGCAGTCCCTCCCTGTCTGCCTCAAGAAGGCACACAGCTACCCTTCTTAACTTTCTTGTCATGAAGGGATATCATGTCTCCCCTACTAAGGCTCAACTTCACTCTCAGTCTGTAGTCTATCTGGGCATTGCCTTGACTCCCACCACCCGAGGTCTCACCCTAGATCGAATTCAGACCATCCGCAGTCTCCAACCACCTACCACTGCTGATCAGATTCTTTCTTTCCTTGGTCTAATAGGCTTTTTTAGACACTGGATTCCCAATTTTGCTCTCTTAGCCAAACCCCTCTATGAGGCTGCAAAAGAGACTCCTACGGGACCTCTCACATGCCCTAACACCGTCAAAAGGGCTTTCTGTACCCTTCGAGATGCCCTCATCTCCTCTTCCCCTCTCGCTTTACCTGATTCCAGATGCCCCTTCCATCTTTTCACTGATGAAAAGCACGGTAATGCTGTTGGCGTGTTAACTCAACCTGTAGGGCCTACATACCGCCCTGTGGCATATCTCTCTAAACAACTGGACACCACTGTCAAAGGCTGGCAGCCCTGACTCTGGGCATTGGGTACAGCAGCTGAACTCACCAAGGAGGCTACTAAGCTCACCCTTTCCCAACCCATCACTGTATTCTCCTCCCACAGGCTCACTGACCTCCTTTCGCACAAATCTCTTTCTCTGTTAAGTCCTTCCCGCCTACAAGAATTTCACCTCCTGTTCTTCGAAAACCCTTCAATTACTTTTACCCTCTCCCAGACTCAACCTGGCCACTCTACCACCAGCTCCAGCGACACTTCCGGAACCCACCCACTCTTGTACGGAACTAATAGATTTCCTCAACAGGCCTCGAGATGGATTATCAGATTCTCCTTTAAAAGATCCAGATCTAATACTCTTTGTAGATGGGAGCTCTGTACAGGGACCTGACGGACGACGACAGGCAGCCTACACGGTGGTCACCACCTCCTCCACCCTAGAAGCTCAACAGCTGCCAGAGGGCACCACCTCTCAGAAAGCAGAACTGATTGCCCTCACACGGGCACTCACTCTGGCCCAGGGAAAACACGTAACTATATATACTGACTCTAAATATGCTTTTCTTATCACCCACAGCCACTCTGCCCTCTGGAAGGAAAGGGGCTTCCTCACTAGCAGGGGCTCCCCCATAATCAATGCTACCCTCATTTCTAAACTTTTGCAGGCATTACAGCTTCCTGCTGAGGTGGCTGTGGTACATTGTAGGGGCCATCAAACCTCTCAGGACCCGGTGGCCTTGGGAAATGCTCGGGCCAACTCGACAGCTTGAAACCTCACCCTGGGAGCCTCCCCATCTCCTCTCATGTTTCTCTCCACCTCCTTGAAACCTTCCTACACTCCTGAGGAAGAACAGACCCTCCTCAGAAAGGGTGAAGACATGTGCAACCAGGGATGGATATTTCTTGGAGATAGAATTGCCTTACCAAAAGAACAGGCTGAAACTCTCTTTCTGATATCCACTGTTCCTTACACATAGGGCCAAAAGCTCTCTATCAGTTCTTACAACCACTCTTTTTCTTCCCAGACCTCCAGAAGACTATTGAAAAGGTACATGCAGCATGTGCTGTCTGTTCCAAAACCTCTACACAAGGGGGACTCCGTCCCCACTTCCCTACCCATCAGTTGAGGGGGCACGTGCCAGGCCAGGGTTGGCAAATTGACTTCACTCATATGTCCCCTCACAAAAAACTCCGTTATCTCTTACCTTTTGTTGACACCTTTTCAGGATGGATAGAAGCCTTTCCAACTTCTCGAGAAACAGCAGATACCGTTGCCTCCATTCTCATTGAAAATATCATCCCACGGTTTGGACTGCCGACTACCATCCAGTCAGACAACGGCCCGGCCTTCACTGCCCAAATAGTCCAGCAGGTTGCCACCTCTCTCAACATCACCTAGAAACTCCACATACCCTATCACCCTCAATCATCGGGTAAGGTGGAAAGGGCTCATGGCATCCTGAAGAGTCAGCTAACTAAACTTTCCATTGAGACCAGGCTCTCCTGGCCAAACCTCCTTCCCCTGGCACTCACCAGAATCAGGGCAACCCCATGAAACCCCACTGGATTTAGCCCCTTTGAGCTGGTTTACGGTAGGCCATTCCTAATCAATCACAGCTTACCTGTCAACCCCTCTCCTCTTGCCACGTACCTCCCCTTTCTGTCTTTACTTCGCCATCTTCTCAGGGAACACGCGGACCAGACCCTTCCTCCCAGAGGGGGTCCAAATAAAACACAGCCAGTGGTCCCCCTCCAACCAGGAGACAGCTTTCTTCTAAGGGAGCTCCAGCCTGGCTCCCTGCAGCCCAGATGAATGGGACCCCATACGGATTGCTGGGAGTCAGAACCATTGGGCCTTACTCGTCTGCGGCTCACCAAAAAATTGGGCCATGCAGACCCTCCTGTTGCTCCTGTCCCTCCCACCAGGAACCTGCCACCAGAGTGAGCTGAAGCAGGGAGCAATGCTGTTCAGTAAGACTGGCCTGATAAAAGAAGCTTCAATCTGAACTGTCTGCAAGAAAAATTAAGCAAAAATCTCTCCTTTTACAACCTGCTTAACTTCTAATAGCAGCCACCTATTCTTACCTGGGCTGCCCCTATCCTACCTAAATCTTCTTCTAATTATCAGAGTATAACTCATATTTGCCTCTCTTTTTTTTTTTTTAAATTCTTACAGAACTGCACCAACGAAGTTTCTCAACTCATGGCCAAACAGATGTTCCTCCTGACACCCCTCAAAACCATCACCTTCCGATCTCCCCCCCCCCACGATGCCCCTACCCAGCAGGAAGTAGCCAGACAAATAAGCGGTGCCCCTTATTAATACAAAGAGATCGGAATGTAAGGTCGGTGGATAGAGGGATGGTCACGTGGGGAACCTAGGCCCGGGAACTTTTTTTTTTTTTTTTTTTTTCCCATTTTTCTGAAGCTGGAAACAGGGAGAGACAGACAGACTCCCGCATGCGCCCGACCGGGATCCACCCAGCACGCCCACCATGGGGCGACGCTCTGCCCACCAGGGGGCGATGCTCTGCCCATCCTGGGCATCGCCATGTTGCGACCAGAGCCACTCTAGCGCCTGAGGCAGAGGCCACAGAGCCATCCCCAGCGCCTGGGCCATTTTTGCTCCAATGGAGCCTTGGCTGCGGGAGGGGAAGAGAGAGACAGAGAGGAAAGAGCAGCGGAGGGGTGGAGAAGCAAATGGGCGCTTCTCCTGTGTGCCCTGGCCGGGAATCGAACCCGGGTCCTCCGCACGCTAGGCCGACGCTCTACCGCTGAGCCAACCGGCCAGGGCTAGGCCCGGGAACTTTGGCTAGGACCGCCCACTGTCAAGCGCCCCAAAAGAAACTTCCTAGGACTCCTTGGAAACAAAAGTGATTGACTGTCAGCCAGTAAGATTTCTCTACGTCATTTTAGCCCGACTTCCCTAGAGGGACTCCTTTTTAAATATACCCGCAAGGTCTCTCCATGTGCGATTTTTTCCTGACCTCCATCTTGCACGCCAGTGAGTCTTGTCCGGGGAACGCTCTGTGCTGAATAAAGCCTTTTGAACTTAACACACTTGGTGGCTCCGATACCTGTTCCTTCCTTGGTGGGGAAAAATACCTTACAATTTTATTTTTTGATTTAGAAAGGTTTGTGGGTAAGTTGTGCTTCTTTATTCTCTTAGGACTCCATATTTGTATGTAAACAATATCTGATCCTTTCACATGTTTATAAGGGTAGTTAATTAGTTATACTCTCCAAACTACTACCAAGACTTTTAAATTGTGATATTTTAGATAATTCTCCATGTTTTGACAACATACATAAAAATAACAGAATCATTTAAAATAATGTTGAGTAAAAGAAAAGCAAGTCCCAGAAGCCTAGGTACAATATGATACCATGTTTGGAAAGCTCAAAATAAGCAAAACTAAATAATATATTGTGTTAGAAATATGTTCATTCATGATAAAACAACAACAACAAAAAAAAGAATGAGGAAGATTTAGAATAATTGTACTCTCTAAGGGGCACGTATGAGGATGGGATAGGGCAGTAGCACACAAGGTGGTTGCAAGTTAAGGGGATGCACACACACATACACACACACATACACTTCATCATGAATATTAGTTACTTTTTAAGTGCAAGAAAACCAGAAGGTTTAGATCACTCATGAAGAAATCAATGATAAAAATGTAGGGATTCCCCTTTTAGCTAGGGCACCACATTGTTCTAAAAATACTGAGCATTGTATGCTGTCAGTAATAACAATTTTCACTGTATTTTTCAACTTATAAAAAGTATTTAGTGAGATACCGAATCACTAAACAATATGAATAACTATTGTAATAATACATTTTGTTTTATTATCTAACTTAATTTTAAAATGAAGATATCAGAATAATACTATTAGTTTTAATTAATCAATAAGAATAAAGAAATCTCAGATTATTCTGCTCATATTCATAATTGGTGTTATATGGTCATATAATGAATGCATTATTTCTAGCAGGTATTTCTAGAATTATGCTTTTTATTCCAGAGACTAGGTGCAAATGGACTTCAGTTTCTATTAAATCATGTAGAAAAAGACTTCTCTTCCTAGTGTGAAAAGCAAGGACAAATTTAATTATCAGAAATGAGAGTTTAGAGGAAAGAACAATCTCACATTGACATTGCATTACATTTTCATAAAATCATCTCTTTAGCCAGGTTGGAATCTAGGAGAGAATTGAATGGGATTAATGTACAAATTCTTTCACTTTTATAAAACATTATAAAACCGTTCTTTCTTTGTTAAAGGGATGGAACATTCAGCAAGGTTTGCCAAGGTTCATTTGGGTGTATTATGGAATAGATCTTCATTTCATTTCTGAGTACTAGGGGTGATTTTTCTAGCAAGATTCACAGACAAACTGTCTGGTATAGTTGCAGCAGGACTATCCTCCTTACCATTTGTATAAATATTTGCTTTTAGATAAAAAAAGAATACTTCTCTTGGGGACTTGTATAATATTTTTTGGGTGAAGGAAAAATAAAATTTAAAAGTTAACTAATGCAAAACTAGTTCTGAAGGTCTAGTTCTGAAGGTCTAGTTCTGAATTTAGACTGATTGCTTGTCCTACATTATCAAAGAGCTTATTTAACACTGCCAATTTTAAAATATATAGATTTTGAATGAATATGTAGACATACTTTAAAAGATTAAAAGTCCTTCAAAAGACACTTTGAAGTGAAATTTAGTATTGTAAAAATTAAGTAGCCCTGGCTGGTTGGCTCAGAGGTAGAGCATCAGCCTGGCATATGGATGACCCAGGTTCAATTCCCAGTCACAGCACACAGAAGAAGCACCCATTTAATTCTCTACTCCTGCCATTCTCGCTTCTCTCTCTCTCTCTCTTTCTCTCTCTCTCTTCCCCCTTCCTGCAGCCATGGCTCAATTGGAGCGAGTTGGCCCCTGACGCTGAGGATGACTCTGTGGCCTCTGCCTCAGGTGCTAAGAACAGCTCAGTTACTGAGCAACAGAGAAATGTCCCAGATGGACAGAACATCACCCCCTAGTGGGCTTGCCGGATGATTTCCAGTCAGGGTGCATGTAAGAGTCTGTTCTCTGCCTTTCCTCCATTCACTAAATTAAAAAGAAGAAAGAAAGAAAGAAAGAAAGAAAGAAAGAAAGAAAGAAAGAAAGAAAGAAAGAAAGAAAGAAAGAAAGAAAAAAAGAGAGAAAGAAAGAAAAAATAAATAGAAATTGAAGTAAATAATTACCCTTGGATTTGGTTGACTGGAATAAGCAACATACATATTTTTTTCATGCCTGTTATATTTGGTCTTACTTTAATTTCAGAAGAAGAACAGTTTTTACTGTACCTGATGAGGGGTTCTTTCTGATTTACTCCTACACCATTCCCAGTCTGAAAGGTCTGGTTTCTGACTCTCCTCATGAGAAAATCTTTTTTCTGGCCCTTCCAAAAAGATGGTTTCTTCATAGTGAATACCATGTTCTGTTTTTTTAAAGCACAGTGGGTCACTGCCCTTTTCATTGTGGGAATCCTGTTTCACCTCTGTTATATCAGTATTTGTGCATTTGTTGATCCTTTTTAGTGTGGAGCTGTCGAGAGAGGGTGTAGTGCTGATTTCCACTTTTATGGTATTGAAGACATGAGTGTCTCTCTGAGAGTCTTTCATAGTTTTGCACTCATAGTTCATGAGATAGTGATAGGATGTAGAGTTTTCATCATCATAATAATCTTCATGTGCTATTTTATAAATTCCATAACTATGTTCAAATGATATATTGAATTCAAAACCTCTTCTCTTGGCTATGTAAAAACAAAACAAAACTCCATGGTTAAGAAAGCAGATATAAACAAAAGTTGGATATAAATAGTGCATTAAACCTCATTACTATGAATTAAACCTCATTGCTATAAATTTAAAAACTCTTTTTGTTTACTTCTTGTCAGTTATTCAAAGCAATTATGCCTCACAATTTCAAGACATTTTTTCACTTTGTCTAATTTGTCTCATTTGCACAATAAAGGGCTTGAAATACATACAATCCCAAGAGCCTTGTAATCATTAAAGCAGTTTTATGTACCAAAATATTTGACCATAAATTAGAAACTTCTCATATAAATTCAGTTTTAGTTTTAGCTTTTTTAGTCTACCAATTATCTGTACATTTCTTTATTTTGGAATAAAAGATGTTATTCATAAACATTATTTTGCTAGAAATAAATTATTAAGTAGTTCTTAATATTATGTGATTTATTCAGCTGATACCACCATTAACATATTTAAAGTTTAAATGCTTTAAATATTTTGATATATAATATTTCTGACATTTATGTTTATAATGCTTACATTACAATTAGACAATGCTGCAATAAGTTTCTAAACTGTAAAGAAAACAACAGGTACATTTTTGATAAAAATAAATTTAGAATTAATTGTAAGAAATAAATATATTTATATTTCTGTGAACTGAAGCACTTTATAACATGTCTATAAACCTCATGAGTTATAATATAAATTAATCAGCAATATATAAGAATATTATGGTTTAAATCAGGTAAAATATGATAGTATCTAAATATAGTACTACTAGTTGGTGAATATGGTACAAGGTCTTAGTAGAAAAACAAGATAGAATGGGGCAGAAAGTGATATATTTTTGTGTAAATATCATTAAATACCAGATAATTATTATGTATTAAGAATGAAGTTATATCAAGATGGTAGACAAAATATAATTTGTTTTGTTTTGTTTTTAGTGAGAGAGACAGATAGGGACAGACAAACAGGAAGGGAGAGAAAAGAGAAGCATCAATTCTTCATTGAGTCACCTTAGTTCGTTGATTGCTCTCTCATATGTGCCTTGACCAGGGGGGCTCCAGCTGAGTCAGTGACCCCTTGTTCAAGCCAGTGACCTTGGCTCAAGCCAGCAAGCATCGGGTCATATCTATGATCCCACACTCAAGCTGTTGACCTTAGGGTTTCAAACCTGGATCCTCTGCATATCAGGCCCATGATCTATCCACTGCACCACTGCCTGATCAGGCTATTGTCTTGTTTTTTATCTTTCAAAAATTGACTCATATAAAAATATTTCTAGTTGGATAATTCTACTTACTTTTTCTAGTAATAGAGTCCAGTAAAATAAAATGACTAATTTTTAACTTACTTTAATAGTGTGAAAGCTGAAAAAACTAAAAGGATGTTTTAATATTGGTAGGTTTCCTTTGTCTCTAAAAAAGATGTAAAGTGACAAATTCTCAATTTGGGGATACTAAGCAAATGAAAACTTTCATAAAATCCCATCTTTATCATATAACAACAAAATTGATGTCTTTGCTTATATATACTACTCACAAAAATTAGGGGATATTTCAAAATGAATATTAAGCTATAAAATATCCCCTAATTTTTGTGAGCAGTATATTTTATTAGCTGAATATTCTAATTATAAAACATATAAAGCAAAAATGAGTAATGTATTTGAAGGAGTGTTCAGAATGTGTCAATGGAGAATCTGCCTCTCTGTGAAGAGGTACAAGAGGCAGTCTGAGGTAGGTTATGAGAAGAAAGTGGGATTGTGATACATACCATGGGGAAGTTGAAGGCCATATTATGCACATATGTCATGTCATTTAATACAGCAACAACCCTAAAGATAAAAACCTTATTGGTCCTATTTTATAGTTGAGAAATAGACAAGTAGAGGAAATCTCCCTAAGCTTACCTATCTGGTAAAAATTTGAATTTAAAGCTGATTCCAGAACTGGAGTTTTAAATCTCTTTATAAAATTGCTTTACTGCTAATCAAATGCATGAGAGAAATATGTTAATGGAAGTATAATTTCTCAGATGTGCTGTCTTTAATTTAGGATAAATACATGAATTATAAATATAAAGTATAACCAATAAAAATATTTCCTTTTGGTCACTTTCTTTAACATTAAAGGTAAATTCTGACTGAGATAAGATAATAATAATAGTGTTAACAGTGTTTGGATAATAATTTACAAGAAACTTAAAAGCTATCAGAATATAGTTAGGATCTAATGTTGTATTTATTCTGAAAAATAAACCCTGAATAAAGCATGATTAGCTCTAATCTTTTGTTTTAATCATATCTTGCTCATTATAAGTTATACATATGTAATAATACCAGATTATAAAAATAATTTTTCAGAGAAATGTCACCAGATACTCCAATTTTGTCAAGAAATTAAAGTTAGTAATCTGAATTTATATAAAATATTTTTTTAATTTTAACTATTTAATTAAAAAAAACAACATTAGCTCTGGTCGATTGACTCAATGGATAGAGCATAAGCCCAGGTTGAAGACTTCCGGGGTTCTATTCCCAGTCAGGGCACACATGAGTAGCGACCTTCTGCTTCTCTCTCCCTCCCTCTTCCCTTTCTCTCTCTGTTCTTCTCCAGCAGCCAGTGGCTCAATTGGTTCGAGTATTGACCTGGGCACTGAGGATAGCTTGGTTGATTTGAGCATCGGCCCCAGACAGGTTGCTGGGTAGATCCCGGTTGAGTGCATGTGGGACTCTGTCTCTCTATCTCCCTTCCTCTTATTTTAAAAAAAGAAAAATAAAAATAAAATGTCATGTCATGTGAATAAAATGAGTCTGAAAGTCATACTCAATGCATATGTCTGTCACCTGAGACCTCTTTGTTAAAACCGTTTTTAACATTTTTGTTTTGAGACATAATATAGATTATTTTTGGAACAGGAGAGAATTATTATTTCTGCCAAGTCCTGACATTCATTATCAGGTTGCATGTCTCAGTTTCCATTCAGTGAAGCTGAGATGTGGATTTATATTTACATCTGCAAAAAGAACCTATGGTAAATTGAGTTAAGAAATAAATTTTTCCTGTATTGCTTCTGGAGTTCACTGATAAAGATTTAAGGGGGATTTTTCATTAGAGAAAAAAGGGTTAAATGTGAAATCAGAGCCATAAGCCCAAAGAGTCAAAGTACTAAATATAATACTTATCAGGCATTTGCCTACCTGAGGAAAAGCCATCTTTGGGGTTTCAAATTTCTGTTGTGTTTTCCTAGTCATAAGACAATTTATGTGGGGAAGAGTCCTCAGAGATCATAACAATGAATGGAGTAATTTGAACTATCAGCATTTTAAACTAATATTTCTCATGTTTTATTTTAGAAGCCATGCCTCTTTCTATATATCTACATATTCAATGCCTTTCTTGAATTTAAAAATAAATACAGATAAGGTCAATGGTAATTTTAGAGGAGAAATATTATTTTGATCTTGAAAGGCATGATTTTGATCTAAAACATGAGATATTAATATTTTTGTTGATTCTGCTAGCTTGCCTTAGGCTGTTCTCTCTTGGCTGTACAAAAGAACACTTCCTAGCTATGGACAGTCTGTTCCATTGCTTTATTTTCAGCTTCGATACGGTTGTTCTTTACTTCTTAAAATGACTGCTCTGAACTACTTCACTACGACTCTTTATTTTTTTCTGGCACTGGACTCCTTTTGTCTCTTTTACAATCTTAAATACTATAAGATAGAGCTGGTTCACTAATTTAGAGACAAAAGGTAAACATTCGATAAGCTGTAAGAATTTTCAGACTTGTCAGTTACTTTTATGTGCCATCTTCTTTGTGGCCCGAAAGAAATATATTCGCAGTCACTGTTGCTCTGAATATTAATCTCCGTAAGCACATAATTATTTTAAGTTCTGTAATTATTTTATTTATGACATAGATACATTTGGCACTTATTAATGATAAAACTTATGGCATCCATAATGCTAAAAAAATCTTCTAGTCAGTTGAAAAATATTTATATATACTAAATTTTAAATGTTGAGAATACTTGGAAAATGACCAGATTCTGACTGTTTGTCATTGGTTATAAAATGTTTGTAAAATAAATCTGTTGCAGAATTGATTACAGAATGTACTTTAATATTCTACAGTTTGTACAATCCTAAACTTGTCTTTTATGAATTGTTTTTATTTACCCTTCCTTCTTTGTTAAAGAATAATATGCTTGCTTATTCTGAACAGAAGAACATTAATGGAACAGATAATGGAGCATACACTGATGCATTCTTAGATGTATTAAATGGTAGAGCATCCTATTTTTTGTCTGTAATGACAAAATAATATCCTTTTTCTGCCCAGCAGAGTCAAAACATATAGGCCATTCTTCAATTTTTCCTGTCTTAGTATGGGAATGGTTACACTCTAATGAGTTTCATAATTGACCCATTCCCATTATAGGTTTACTCTTTAAAACATAGTTGTTGTTTTTTTAAGTAAATAGCATGGCTAGATTCATATATAACATACATTTACAAACTCTGCTACCTTTGTCCATTTTTAAAACTCAGGTGTTGTGTGGGTTTCTGTGTGTGTGTTTTCCAAAAGCAGAGGCATACACTTAAGTTTTGTTGTGGAACTAACTGTTTTCAGACATTTATTGTTTACTCTGAAAACTCTCCAAAATCCTGCAAGAATACAAAGCAGCAAAATAATGAAAACACTTTTCTTTAATGTTCCATTAAATAATAATGAGCTATAATATAATGAGTTTTTAACTCTTAGAGAGTCCGTCTCTTTTCAGATGCAAGTTCCTTTCTGTTGACTTGGAAGATGGATTTATTTTTTACTCTGGGTTAACAGCTACGGTGGATATAATGCCCAAGAGCCTTTGTTGACTTCATACTGTTTTGAATAAATTCTGTCTCTTTCTTACCTAAAATGATTATTCAATATATAACCACTTTACAGAGTTGTTTTAAACCTGCCTCATATAAAAATTCCTTCCAACACTGTATGAAGAATTGTTTCACATCATAATTTCTTCTCTCTATTTACTGTTTACATTTGTCCCTGGACTCTTCATCCCCTACTTGGGCAACTTTCTCAATAGACAACTTTTCTGTATTTGACTGTACGCATTTGCTGCCGATTGAGGACTTACATGTTTTCCCGTGCGATGCCACTGCATATGCATCCTGCTTGCAGTTGATGAGGCAGCCACAGGGCAAGTGGCTCCAGCGTTTGGACAAGACGAACACTGGGGTTACAGTGGTGGCCAATAAGGTTAGTAGAAAGCTGAGTGACTCAAAGGGAAGGCTCTGGAACCCCACCACGTGCTGGACCGCCATGTGGATCTGCAAAGGCAGAGAGCCTCAGATACATCCCAGCATTGCATTTTTTACTTTCCCAGGACTTTCCCCAAAACATGCTGCCCCAAACCCCTTCTCCTGGCTCCTTTACAGCCTGAGAGCCGGAAGCTCTGCTTCTGGGCTGGTGCCCCAGGCTTTAATGGATTACTGGGGTCTCTGATGCTCCAGACCGAAAACGACTTTGGGGGTTTACACTCCTGAATGCCTAGTCTGTGCCTGCTGCCAGTTCTAGTCTCCACCAGGGAAGCACAGTCCACAATGCAGGGATTCTTCTGGGAAAACAGGCAGGTGTCTGTGAAACCTGAACCTGGTCCTCAGATAGTCCTTTGTCACATCTCTGGACCTCCTTGCAGGTCAGTTTGTCAGAGCAGGGTGGCACCCTGCCACCTCTGATTTCATGAGGGATCTCAACTGGGATTCCTCATGGAGACTTGAACAAAAGCCTGTTTGCCCCCCCCTCTTCTCTCTCTACATCAGATTGAGCCTCTCCTCTTTTCCTGCTGGGATGCATGTTTCTTCTTTATCAGGCAGGAATGAAATGGAGAGAAATGAATAACAACAGAAGGCTAGGAAAAATACACCAGCAGCAACAACAATTTTTTTTTAACTACCTCCTTTTCTGAATACTCCCAGATATTGCTATGGGAAAAGAGAACACCGTTGGCCACGACAGATCAAGGAAAACTAAGCATCTAATGCTCCGAAACTCTCTCCACCACCTCCCCAATTTTAATATTTAAAGGAGAAACATTTGGTATCAAAGGCTTCTCTACGGATTAGCACTACCCTTCAATTGTCTTGCTACAAGTGCGGCTCTAAAACCGTGCCAGATACATTTGGAAGCAAACTTAAATCCACTGTATCTTGGCGACTCGCCAAACCAGGGACGCTGGTCTCAACTCGCACTCACACTGACTGGCGCGCGCGCGCGCGCACACACGCACACACATACACACACACACACACACACACACACACGTGAGCAACTACACTTTTACCATCATGGGAAGCCAAAGGATGATTTTTGTCAGCGCTAGGATCAAAGAGAAGCGCTTCTGCGCTATGCTCAAGGTGAAGCTCCTGGTGCCATAGGGAGTCCCCGGGTCCTCACGCCTGCAGGCTCCCGCCCCAGCAGTGTCACTGCGCCCTGACGCGCGCTCGTACTCGGCCCTCGCGGGTGGACCCGGCCCAAACACGGTGTCCAAGTTCGGGGATCGTCCCACAGAGCAACGCAAGGCCGGGCCCAGAGCATCATCTGGAGACAGAGAAAGCACTCTCTCCCCAGTTGGAGGGGTCCTGGAAGTGGAAGTTCCGCGGGAAATTGTCTGGTAGTTGGCATAGAGTTTCAGTGTCTCCTCTGAACACAGCAGCTGGTGAAGGAGCGGGACTGAGAGGCAGGCGAGTAGTCCGAAGGCTGAAGTGTACACAGCGAAGAGGAGCAGCACGTAGGAGCTGGAGCAGTCCGCCGAACAGCTCCAAGTCGTGCGCACGAAGGTGCCCCAGCCATACAGTGGTAGTGCGGAGAGCAGCAGACTGGCTGCCCACACTGTCAGTGCCACACCGAGCACTTGGCTGGATCTTCTGGAGGCTGCCTGTCTCCCTAAAGTCCTGTGCATCGTGTAAAAGTTATATGAGACTAGGAGAGTCGCCTTCAAGTTGCTTGAGAGGCCCTGGCATAAATATAGTAAGGCAGACATGGTGCATAGAGAATGAAAGTAGTCGGGGACCTCGTTTGGCCACTGCAAAAACATGAAGATTGTCACTGACAGGATGCTTATGAGATCATCCGCAGACCAGGAAGCCACCAGCATGGACACAACAGTTCTGTTCTGCATTTTCAGCAGGGAAACTAGCGAATAGATGCTGCCTGCCAGCGCTGCAAGAGTCATTAAGCATGTCAGACAAAAAAGGTAGACCTTTTAAACCTGCCAGAGTTCCTGGCAGGTTTAAAAGGTCTGTCGAATTATGATTTTCTTTCTATAGGTTAGAGTCATTTGTTGATAAGTTACTGAAAAATACAGACATCATCCTTGCTCAGAATTTAATTTTCCTTTCAGTGAACCTGTAAATATTCTCAAAATAAAGTGTGACTGTTAGTTGCAAATCAGATCTCTCTTTTTTCTTTTCCTATCAAGTTTCCCTCTACATGCTCCCCTGCCAGTCGAGCAGAAAATGCTCAGGCATTTTTCCTTTAGCTCTGACCCAACCCATATTTAAAAACTGGATTCCATTTAAAACATCAATAAGAAACTTTTTAACATTCCAATTAAAAATAATCAAACCAAAACCTCCTTCCTGAAACCATCAAGTTTCAGGGATGAAAGCAAAAGCTCCTCAAGCAGATTGAAAAGCAATGCTGTGTGGATCCTTTTGGTTCCTTCTTATGGAGCAAAGCAGTTTGTTGCTTGAGAAAATCAAACTCTATTTACTTTCTAAGAGCAGTAAAATGATGCATTTGTTTCCAGGGCTGAATTCAAAGGCAGAGATTTCCAGGTAGGCTTCAGCTTTGCCGATTCAGAGAGGGGTGGAGAGGAGAGAGAGAGGGAGAGAGAGAGAGAGAACGAGAGAGAGGGAGAGAGAATGAGATAGGAAAAGAGAATGAGAGAGGGAGAGAGAATGAGAGAGAGGGAGGGAGAGAGAATTAGAAAAAGAGAGAATGAGAGAGGGAGAGAGCATGAGAAAGTCACTGCACAGCTCCTCTTCTGAACCGCTGTATTTTTCAATCAGCCTGTGATCCTCTGAGCTGCAGGAAGGAAGGAGTCAGCTCCAAGCAGGAGAGAAGCAGGAACAAAAGGGAGGGGAGTTCAGTGTATGAGCAAAATGATATCCGTTTTCTCAGTTTGCCTCATTTGAAACAAGAAGCAGTGTCCTTGCTAAGCCTTCCCCTTTGGTTTTAACATATAATTCTAGCCCAAACACTTGCTCAGGTTTTATTTGAATGACAAATACCATCTTTGAAAAGTCCAAGCTATATTTTCTATCTAGCTGACTCTAATACACAATCCATCAGAGAAAAAATGTTATCGACATTTAAAAAAAAAAAAAAAAAAAAGAATGTACCAGCTTTGCTTTTTAACTATATATTGTATTTAATGAAATGTCATTATGGTCCTCATTACACTAAACTCAATTTTGCAGATTCTTTGGGTTGAGCCATACTAGCTTTAGGCATGTACATATTTTCTGTTACTGTCATCAAATTTAGCAAGCTTGCATTTGAATAAATAATGTTTAGAGTTGTTCAAGTTGGATGACATTATATAGGGTCTAAAAGGAGATTATCCCACAAAAACATGAGGATGTTGCCAGGACTGTTGCATAGAATAATTGCATCTCTGAACTAATTTAAATAATTGTCAGTTCTGCAAGATGAGTGGCTTAGCAAAGAAGTAACTGACAGCAGTAGTTCTGGCTAGCCATTTCCCAGGATGCATTGGGGTAGCTACCCTCAGCTCAGCCTCATGACCTGAGGGATGTCTGTCCCCAGGCTGGGGTCTGAATGGAAGCAAGGTTTAAGGAAAGGAGAAAGTTGATATGGTAATGCTCTAAATGAGTGAAAGTGGTAATAGAGCTCTGAGTATACCTTTTATTTTAGAGATAACTGAAGCTGCATTTTGGACTTGAATCTGTTCAAGTGGAAAGTGACTATTAGTTATTGCCAGCCATACCCTTCAATAAATCACAGTAGGTGCTTTGCTTACCTTGTCATGTTGTTTGATCTCCCCCTCACTCAGCGAATGGAAACACAACCACCCATGACAGCTAGCTCAGTGCTCTAGCAACAGACTTTTCAGTGCGGAGTGGATAAAGTTCTGGGAGAAAATTCACCTTGAAATACTGTTGCTTCAGAAAGTACAAAATGATGCACATATCTTATTTTTTACTATGTTTAAAGTTCTGTGGCATCTATTGTTTCTTCTCTCAGATTGTATTCTTTCCTGCCTGAAACAAAAATATTATAATTTAATATGGTTTCTAATTTTGGATTTTTGGTTGGGTTGGAAAATAAGTATCACATTGTTAAAACAGAATGAATAGAAATTAATAATAGCTGTTGCAAAATCATGTGAGGCCTAGGGACATTCCTGCTATCATTATCATCATTTTGGGGTTTTCTATTATGTATAAATTTGGAGTAGGAACACCCAACCACCATGTTTCCCTGGTTTCTAGGCGTAACAGGAGAGGAAAGGGAGTTAGCACATTTCCAAAGGTTGGTGTTGGAATTGCAGCCAGTAGGGAGCTAGGGGAAATATCTGAATTTGACTCCAGGCTCTGCAGTTGCTGGCTATGTACTCTTGAGCAAAATTTCTTACACTGTCTCTGAATGTCTGTTTTTACATCTGTAAAATAAGGAGATGTGATTGGAATATTTTAGGCCCATTCAAGTTTTAAATTAATATAATATTTATATAGTTCAGGCTAACTTTATCTTAATTTTCTTTTCTGCCTACTTGACAATAATCAATATTGTAATCAAATGAAAGGTGGAAGCCTGTAAGAGCCTATGCTTGAATTCTCCATGTTTTCCCTTTTCCTATATGGCATGGAGGCCCTTATCAATATGAAGATGGCATAATATTCAAGCAGCCTGAAATGATGGGTTCACTAAAGTATCATGGTTGTCCTGGAGGTCTGTGTGAACCTATAGTAGTAGCTTTGTATGAGTGAGAAGTAAAAATTGTGTAAGTCACTGAGTTTGGGGATTGATTGCTATCAGGTGGTAGCCTAGCTCATCCTATTATCCTTAGGTATATACTGTTGCTCACAGGTCAAAAGTGGTGGAGTCAGATTTTAAAATCATAGTCTGGCTTTGCATCCTTAATCTCAATGGACACACATTTTCTAATTGCCGCTTCTGATATCTCATACTTGGGAAAACTTCCAGTGGATGTTAATAATCAAAAAGTTTTGTTTTTGCTTTCCTTTCTCAAAAAGCATATTTGGACTATCTCATTTTTCAAATTTTTAATTTATTGACAACTGTTTACCAAGTTTTATATTTTATAATACACACACTCACACAAACACATACATATAAATTTCTTCAAAGTCGTAAGCCATTCCCTTAGCCATAATCTCATTTTCTTTAGAGCATCTTTCTGAATTAATAATAATAATGAAAAGAATAACGCTAAATGTCTTTTACATAATTTGTAGAAGACTGGGAAGAAAGATTTATAAGAAGCCCCTTTGTGACTTAAAACTTTTTACTCTATTCTTGTAAATAGGCCTCATTCTTCTCTCACTTATAAAGCTTCAATTATTGTCTTCAATTATTAGAAATTCTGTCTTCAAATTCCTTAATAATACAAATTCATATCTATTTTAATAAAAATTATAATTATGCCAGAACAGCTTAGGTGAAGACTTATTCATTATTGTCCCACTGCTGCTTTGGTTATTTTAAAACATACACCAAATGTAGTATTACTGTCTATAAAACAACCCACAGAGAATTACATGGCAATATTTTCATTAGGTTTTTAATTTATGAAGTCCTTGATGTAATAATACCGTTTCAAAGCACTGTAGGCAATTCATTTCTCTAAAAGTCTACATACATTATACCTTAAAATACTCAGAGTAGGAAATGGCTTAAAAAATTCTAGTTGAATATGATAAAATAACATTCATAGTAATGTGGAGCTTTGGCAGGAAGAAAGTAAATACAGGAGCAAATGGAAACATTTAGTCTTGTTTTATGAAAATTAAAAAGGTTTCATAAAGTTAATAATGAAAATATAATATTTCTCTGTGTCTGGAAATATAGTATTATGCAGCAAAACATTTTAGAGTTTAAGTCTTTGACTCAGTCATCAAAGCGGAAGTGAAAGATCTCATAAATTATCCAACATTTATACACATACATATATAACGTAGAAATAAAATCTATATTTTATAATCATATAATATATAAATCTTTAATTTATATGATTATATATATATCAGAGTCACAAAAGTCACTGTGCATATTATAGCATTTCCCATTTAAGGCTAAAATGATAAAATGTGCAGCAAAGAAAAGAAAGAGAAAAGGGAGTGGGGGGGGAGACAGAAAGAGAGAACAGACTTGAGGTCTCTGGGCTGATACATTGTGGTGCGGTGGTGGTAGGCTCTGCGGTTTGAGGGAATATGGCCAGCTAGCAAGATCAGGAGTAAGAGACAAATTGATAGATAAAGATTCTGTATTTTAAAATTGTTTTGCCCCAGAAGGAATTTGACATGAAAGCCATTAAGTCAGGCTTCAAAATGGGTTATATATAATGGCAAGGGAATGAAAAATAAAACTTAAACAAAACTACAAAAGAAAACTGCTCTCACTGTGCAGAAGTAATGAAAACAGAATTTAGAAAATAGAATATAGAAAATGTATTTCCTTCTAAGCTCCATTTTGAAGGTTTGTATTTTAACAGTTTCTTAATGAGACTGTAGTGGGTAATCTACTTTATTGCTTTAGTCAAAGCACTAAGTTCTGAATTTATTTATCAATTCACTGTTTTTCTTCTTTTAAACTCATTAAATTAAAAATATCTATTTATATTTTTTAACTTCTTGGATTACATAATTATTACTTAACATTTTTAATGACCCCCATTAGTTCTAAATTTTGTAATGAATTTAGTTTTTCTTAATGGTGTAATATTTGGCTCATTTTTATGTTAAGATCCTTGAGCACTTAAAAAGGAGATATATTCTCTGTTTTAAGATATAGCATTTGGTAGACTTGGATAACTGCTCTGGACTACCATATTAATAGATAAATTAAAGCATGTTAAAAATTATAAGACTTTATTTGAACAGAAATTGCTTCAAATTGGCAGCCCCAAACCAGGAGTGATTAAGTGAGCTTCACTGGCAAGAGCCAAGGGCACTACCTGCATACAGAAGATGCAGAAGCAAAGGAAAAAAATGATTGGTTGTAGCTTAAATCCATGTTGGCGGTTTGTAGGCTGTCCTTAGGTTTCCATTTCTTAACCTGGAGGCATTTATAGGTTTAGATTTTGGTTTGCCTCTGTAGGCCACCACAACATTAGAGCTACCTCCTTCTAATGGCCTCCACATTTAATTAATTTAACAACAAAGATATAATTTTCCGCTTTTCATTCTATATCTTCAGTGCAAATTTTACTATATTGGATACCTTCAGTAAATATAAAGTTTTATTCTCTATTTTTCATTCCTTTTGAGGGGAGGGTGATTTGTTTTGTAGAGGAGGGTTGAATAGAAATATCTTTTCAATACTTACCTGGTAGGGGAGATACCATGATCACAAAGGTGGTTTTCCCAGGGCAAGGTTTACTCATTGTGCTCTGGTGTGCTGACCCCTGTGATATCCCCAAATGTGGGAAACCCGAATTCATAATTTGTGGTAGTGGGGGACTGCGTCTTTTTATTTTCTAAAAAAAAAAAGAAAAGAAAAAAAAAGAAATATCTTTCACCACTATTTTTAATTGAAGTCCCCTTAATAAATATTTTAAAATACAATTTGAAGATAATAATAGAAATAATAATAATTAATAATAATAAGTCCAAGTTAAATATATAGAACTCAAGAACTTATTTGCTTCAAGTTAAGGCAAAGAGACTATGTTGTATTCATAATTCTATAGTAAAAACTCTTTGAAATACTTTACAGGACTCCTCCAGTTCTCTCTTTATACTAGAATTATATTGTCTTGAAGATTATCAGATTCTTGAAATCTTCTCAGAGTATTGTTAGAATAAAGCCTGAAATATTTTTTATAGAATTTGGTGCTAATGGGATTTAGTCTATTAAAAAACTGGCATTTGTATTATATATATATATATATTTATAATATTAATATAAATATTGTCAAGTTTTCTTAAATACAGCCATTGAATAGTATCAATTGATAAAGTTTGATAATATTAAGCATAAAATGAATTTCAGTATATATTGGTAATGGATTTTGCATTTCTATAAATAATGATTATAAAAGAGCAAGGGAAAACCTGCATGATAACTTTCTCATTTCTCAAACCACCTGTGTCATCCATAGAGTAGATGCTCAATAAATACTGTTTTTATTGTGATGAAGTAAGCTGTCTTTGTAAACAAAAATAATTGTAAACAAAAATAAAATGGTGAAAATATAAAGATGAAGATTGGAGTTCAGCGCTCTCAGAGATGCCTGGTGGCGGTTACTGTTGCTGTCCGAAGGTAAGCAGAGAGCCTGTAACCTATGAGGCGTGGTCTCTAGCGGTAGTCCGGGCCAGCGTGTCCTGCTCGGTTTTCCACCCCATCTACCTGTCCGGCGGGGCGCAGTGCACACGTGTTTAGCCCCAGCCTGATAGGGGGGGAAAGTGGGTCTATGCTGATGGAGGTCTCTGGCAAAGCTCCATCGCGGGGGTTCCATCTGTGAGCGTGTACAGAGCCTTCGTTGTCGAGTATGGCTCCTGAGGTCAGTCTCCTGCCAAAGTGTGCGAACTGAGGAAGTCGTGCCTACTAGTCAGAGGTGGATGGAGATCAGGGAGCCTGTTGGAGCTGTGGAGAGAAGAACCATTTCCCTGGAGAAAAAGAAAGTGGGATATGGAATACCCATCCTTTCAGGAAATAGTCCATTGCATTTCGAAAGAGCTGATATCAGAACAGTGGGGGCAGCCTCTTCCCTTTTAGAAGCATGGCTCAGGTGTGAAGAAGGAAGAAGGATTTCAGGATACCTCTGGGACTCAGTCATTAGCAGCTGAAAAGAAGGCAATAACAGAAGAGCATCTTGAATTAGTCGCTAGTCCCAAGAAAGAAGCTTCGTATGTTGCATCATCTGTAGCTCCTTCAACTCCTCAGTTGAGAGTTCCTTCTCATGTTCCTCGACGAGCTCATTTGCATCACCCTCATCTACCTCCAGACCCATCGACTTTCTGAGGGACACAGTCTCCAATGCTTCTACCTCATTCTCGGTCTCTGGTTCGAATCCTTGTAAGCCCCTCTCTGCAACATCAGGCCATAACTTTTTCCATGCCGAGATTAAGGTTCTTCTTGTAACCTCTTGCCATGCCAAGTCAATAATGCATAAACATATCATGATGTTGTAGTGATCCTCCAAAACTCTTGAAGGGTTAGAATTGTATTCTCAGTCTCCTCAAAGCAGCGGTGGAACAAGTGCTTTGTATAAAGCTTTTTAAAGTTTGAAATGACCTGCTGATCCATAGGTTGCAAGATCGAAGTCATGTTTGGTGGGAGGTAGAGGACTTACATGAATTTGAACTTATCGAGAATGTCATCTTAAAGACCAGGTGGGTGGGCTGGAGCATTTTTAAGGATTAGTTTGCTTTCATCAGGAGTTTATTTTCTTGAAGATATTTCTTTACTGCAGGATCAAAGACAAGATTTACCCACTCAATGAAAAACTGTCACGTAACCCATGCCTTAGCCTTGGTGCACCACATAACATGCAGTTTTTCTTTATGAATCTTGTGAGTCTTATAAGCTTGAGGATTTTCGGAATGATACACTAGCAGTGGCTTTACTTTATAGTCACTGCTAGCATTTGCACACAATGCAAGGGTCAGATGGTCCTTCATGGGTTTATGGCCTGGTAGCTTCTTCTCCTCTGCAGTGATGAAAGTCCTCTGGGGCATTTTTTCCAAAACAATACTGTTTTGTCACAGTGGAACACTTGGTGGGGGATATAGCCTTCCTTTGCAATAAGCGCAGCAAAACGTGCGATGTACTCCTCAGCTGCCTTAACGTCAGCACCCATAGCTTCACCATGCCTCACCACCGAGTATATGCCAGATCTCTTTCTGATATTTTCAAACCAGCCGTGACTTGCCTTAAACGTATCTTTTGCTGCCTCTTTTGAGGTTGATGGTTCTTTCTTCTTCAAGTCACCGTAAATAATACGTGTTTTTTTCGCATATTACATTCTCTGTCACTGTATCTCCTGCCAGCTCTTTCTCTTTCACCCACACCAGCAGAAGCTTCTCCATTTCTTCATGGATATTTGTCCTTAACTGGGACAGAATTGTATTGTAGTTCCTTTCACTGGATTTGTACTTTTGATGGCATCCTTTTGTTTAAGGATGGTATAATTGTATATATATTGGCAAGGTTGTACAGCCTTGCCAGTTCAATCACTCGTACACCACGCTCATATTTTTCTATTATTTATTGCTTTACTTTTATCAACATCATTCTCTTCTTCTTCTCACCACTGTCCTTTACACTCACTTTCTTCGGCCCCCATGATAGCACACAAAAAAAGTTAGTAAAAAATGCAAAAATGATTCAAGAACGAGTACAGTGCACAAGATTCAACTTGATTCTGCAGGTAACCTGAGAAAGAATGAGATGCTGGTGTCGTGCTGCTGATACTGGACCCGTGCACCAATGCACCAACTAGCGGCAGCTTCCTGAATCACGACTTGTATCTCGGAATTTTGCTTGGATCTTGAACAAAAATACGGACCTAGTCACAGCTCATATCTTAAAAAAGTATGTTGGTCTCCTCGTATCTCAAGGTACCACTGTATTCACCTCTTCATGCCATGTAGTTCTTTTTTACTTCTTTGTTTGTATATGGACGATACCTACTGAGAATTTTCTGAGATAATCTAAGAAGAATGAATTCTCCAGTCCTAGTTCACAGGAAGAATGTAGGGTCTGAGGATTTTCTCCAAGTGAACTTTTTGTCTGGGAAGGAATTCCCTCTCTAGGACCTCTAACCTGGGACAAATGGTCATGTCCACTAAAGAGACTTCATTGAAATTAAGGATTTTAAAACATGTATGTTGCTGCTCAAATATAATTGGGTTTTTGTTAGTAAGGAAGAGGATGGGTTGAATATGAGATGGGTCATTGGCTCTGCTGCCACACTGTGGGTGGGCAGGAAGATTGGGAATTTGAGACTTTAGTCCCACAGTATCTTGACTAATACCTCACTGTATGATCTTGGGAAAGCTAACCATGCTGACTGTCAGTTTTTGCATCTGAAAATGGGAATAACAATGTGTGCCTTATTGAATTATTTTGAGCTAAAATTAGAAAGTAATAAGAATGCCTCACTCAAATGCTTATGACTTAGTAGGTACTTAATTGATGGCAGCAATTGCTACTATGTCTAATGGTAAAAAGAACTATGTGAAAGCCTGGTTAAAGTTCTGGAGAGTGCGAAAACTGTGAATAAGAGACTAGACACTTTGTTATATTATTTTACTAACATTTACAAGGGTTCTTTTCAGCACTTGAAAATAAAATCTTTCAAATTTAAAAAATAATAAAAAATAAGATGAAGATTGAGTCATAGCATCCTGTCACATTAGATCAGATTTTCAATCTCTGTGTAAAGAACTTGAATGTTCTGAACATAACTTGAATTTCAGGCTGAGATGAGTCTTTGAAACATCTTAAATAAGAGGATTTTGGAGAAAGCAGATATGGAAAGCATTAGGAAAAACATTTTTAAGATTTTTTTTAAATTTTTAAATTTTTATTTTTTTCTGAAGCTGAAAACGGGGAGAGACAGTCAGACAGACTCCCTCATGTGCCAGACTGGGATCCACCTGGCACGCCCACTAGGGGGCGATGCTCTGCCCCTCCAGGTGTCGCTCTGTTGCGACTAGAGTCACTCTAGCACCTGGGGCAGAGACCAAGGAGCCATCCCCAGCACCCGGGCCATCTTTGCTCCAATGGAGCCTCGCTGCGGGAGGGGAAGAGAAAGACAGAGAGAAAGGAGAGGGGGAGGGGTGGAGAAGCAGATGGGCGCTTCTCCTGTGTGCCCTGGCCGGGAATCGAACCCGGGACTTCTGCACGCCAGGCCGATGCTCTACCACTGAGCCAACCGGCCAGGGCCATTTTTAGGATTTTGATGATAAAAATAATAATTGCTTATATTTATTGAGTGGTTATTATGTGCTAGAGTCTCTTCTAATTGTTTTACTTGTGATAGCCATTTCTTAGCATTTATGGAGTTCTCATATGGAAGTGGGATTAAATTTATTCTTTGCCTCTCCATATGGAGAGATTAAGACTAAACTGTGAAGATCAGATAGAGAAAGATTTAAAATGAATATATAAATTTTAAAAGAGTTCACCAGAAGTCTTTGAAATTTAAATGAAAATCTCCTGAAGTAGTGAGATTCTCTATCATGGAAAGTGTTCAAAGAACACCTGGGTTCCCACTGACCTGAGATAATTCAGAGAGAGTGCATAATTTCAATTGTAGGTCAGACTGAGTGACATAGAAAGCCTCTTCCAGTTCCAAATACCTATGATTCTGGAATCTATTTCTTGGGTCTCATTAAAGAAAGCAATACATTTCTGAGAAGAATTACAGAATAGTCTCTTTTATTATATTTTAGCACCCTTAAATAATGATGTCTTTTGCTCTACATAGCTTTTAATTATTTTTTATTTGTAAAGTGATTCATAGTTTACTAAGTAATTTTGCCTGCATTGTGATCTTATTCATCTAACTTCAGCATAGTCAATTTAACAAATAGTTACCTGTATTCCTTATTATTTGCCTTTTGCATTTAACAGGTCATTAACATTTGCAATAGCTACATTTCAGATTTTCAGTGTGTATAATATAATTACTATGGCATAGAATCTCTCCAAATAATTTTTTCTAGTCAGAAATGATCTCTTTTTGGAAAGCTTATGAATCTTTTCATTTTAATCACCATCGTAAGCATTTGACTCTCTTGCAGAGGACATTTTAAATAAAGAACAATGTTTTTATGATTGCAAGTAGATAACAAAACTTGTGGAGTTTGAGATGCTGTGTGTTCAGCTGGATTTACTCACTAGCTAAATGTCTTACTCCCACACAAAAGACTTGTCATGTACCAATTGGGCAAAACTGTTAAGAAATTAATACATGGCATGAATCTTCTGGATTGTTTAGAAATACTTGACATGATGAATGTTGCACTGGAAACGATAACCTTCAGCTATATGTCAAAGAAAAAACTGACTTTCAGTTTGCTGGGAAGTATTTTCATGTTTGGAGTGTTAATCTGAAGTCGATGTTGACAGGAACATGATATTTTGTGGGGCTTTAGAGATATTGATAATATGTATAATATTCCTTATGGAATATTAGCAGAATACAGAACCCATTTCTGTCTTAATTCTGTGGTTCTGAGTCTATGCCTTTTATTGCTCTCATAGAAGCTGTGCTGTAGTTTCTGAAGGAGACTCTGGAGGTTTGCCTGTTCTTTAGGGGGTCTGGCTTGAGTGCTTTAGAATCAAGTGAAATGTTTCTCTGAAGCTGTCAAGAGCTCCATATAGTGAACTTTCTGCCAACTGGGATTTTCTTTAAGAATAATCAGAGATAGCATATCAAGGACATAGTAGGTTTTGTGGTAAAAATGTCAAATAACGTGTCTTTCTGTAGAGTTAGATCAATTGACTAGAGGCTCTGAGACTTTGTGAACCAGGTAAATAGATAAATCAGTTTCCACCATTGACAAATGTATTTCTTCTCAAGGTACACAGTAATTATCTTAAACTGGGTATCAGTCCTTATCATTACAAATAAAAGTCTAAAGTACAATGAATTTTAAGAGTATACAGTATTATTGTACACATAAGGTCCCTGCAATAGTTTTATGAATTAATATTTTATTTTTCCTTGGAAGAGCTTTACTTCTCAATTTGCTGTTAAAATCAAAGAATTACAGAGCTTCAAAGAACCTTTCAGATGATTAGTCAATGTCTTATTTTGGACAGGTGATGCTTAGAGAAGCAGGTTTGGGGGCCAACTAATGACAGAGCTGGCTAGGATTCCAAGTATGTCAAACCTCACATATGCTTTAATTTCTTTGGAAGCATTTTTGAGATCATAAAATTTTTCTATTTTTCTGTTAAGCTAATGGAAACCAGCAGTCTACCACAATCAGACACATTAAAGTCACCTGGGGGAACTGTTAAACAATCAGCTGGGCACACAATAAGGTATACAGATGCCATATTATAAAGATATACATCTGAAACTTATGTAATATTATTAACAAGTGTTACCGCAATAAAGTTAATTTTAAAAGATAAAAAAATTAAATAAAAATTATGTAGTTTTAGAAAATCATGATGTCTGGGTAATAGTTTGGTCCAACTAAACCAGAATTTTCTTACTCTTAGCTTCCCAAGCAATTCTAATGTGCAGCTATGTTTGGTAACCAACAGCTTCAAGTGCTTTTCAAGAGTTGTCATGCATCAGAATCACATGAAGAGCTTATTAAATGTGGATTGCCGAGCCCTATACCCAGGGTTTCTGATTTAGAAGGTTGGGAGTGAGGCCAGATAATTTATATTTCTAAAAAACTTCCAGGAGATGTTAATGCTTTGTGCCAGGTTCTCTGCCTTAAGAACTACCCACTTAACCACCTTCCTTACTCCAGTTCCTCCTTTCTGATTACTCACACAGTCTCCTGAACTTTACCCTCTAAGTGTCCTCACATCCAACTTTCCTTTGCATTCACTTATCTCAATCCTAATTCTTCCCTCTTGAAATATCTTTCTGTGTTCTTGCTTGGAGCTCATCCACTCCAATTCATTTCCACAAAGCTGCCAGAGTAGTCTCTTAAACAATTTATATAAGACCATGTCTTTAGAAGCTGGAATTATTAATTTTAAGTGTAAAAGCTAATGACTGTCTTTTTAGTCAACTGTATTTCTACTAGTTATTCCATAACCCAAAATTTCTAATTATTTTCTGATCCCCAAGAAAATCTTAGTACCTGTATCCATTTGCATAGCATTGAGTATGTACTTTTGTAGTGGCATTCACTATATTTTATAGTAATCACTTAGATCGAGATATTTTCTTTTTCATTATGCATTATAGGAGGCTGATGGTATTCTATCTTTCTGAAGTGAGAAGTGGGAAGGCAGAGAGACAGACTCCCACATGTGCCCGACCAGGATCCACCCAGCAAGTCCATTTAGGGGTCAATGTTCTGCCCATCTGGGGCATTGTTCCATTGCAACTGGAGGCATCCTAGCACGTGAGGTGGAGGTCATGGAGCCATCCTCAGGGCCCAGGCGAACTTTCCTCCAGTGGAGCCTTGGCTGTGAGAGGAGAAGAAAGAGATAGAAGAAAGAAGAAGGGGAAGGGTGGAGAAACAGATGGGTGCTTCTCCTGTGTGCCCTGGCTGTGAATTGAACGGGGGACATACACATGCTGGGCCCATGCTATACCACTGAGCCAACCAGCCCTGGGCTGGTATTGTATCTTCTTCATCAGTATATACCAAGGATTTAGAACAGTGCTTGGAGAAAGGAAAGGTCTGATTATCTGCTGACTTAGTGGGTTGTATTTGTTAGTGAATTTACTCTCAGTTCCTCCTGGATCTTTTAAATAATTCTTTAGTGAGGCTTTGAGTAAACAGAAATTTATACTTATGCATTACCAATGTAATTACACTATTGATGTTTTCTCATACAAACTTCCTTCTGAAATAAATTAAGATATTTTGAAATCTTAACAAACTAAAAAAATCAACATTTTTTTCCAGAAGAGAATATTATAAGCCATTATATGAACATAATTTAAAATATTTAGATTTTAATTGTCTTCACTGTAGTCAGACACAATTTGTATATACATAGTAGAGTAAATTATAGTCTTTCAATCATGGGATGTATTTATGAGATTAGGCATACTATCAAAAATTATCTTTTAACTCTGAATGCAAAATTTTACTCAGTTTATATACATTGTAAGAAATCAACACATTCTCAAATTGACATTGGAAGGAAGATGATGTATATTTTTAAGAACTCAAAACTCTAGACAAATTGTGAGAGGTGACTAAAGTTAATCACTATTATATGTACTCTAAATCTTGCATACAAATTTAGTTTGGATTTAGGATATAACTTAAATTTACAAAGGTCAATGTTATCTTTATATAAACTATGCTTGAAATAGTATCCTGTTTTCTCCATATGGTGGATTTTTCTACTTGTGGTAAAACACCCCAACTTTCCTTTTCCTTCTGAAGACTTCCTTCTCCTCTCTTGTGTGCAAAATGATGCTTCCAGCATAATCTCAACACTAGGTTTCCAGGATGAATCCACTTTGTTTTTTTCAGTGATAATCATCTTGTGTGCTACATGTTCCACTGGTCAAGCATTTAATAATAATATACAGTATTTATTGAACAACTTTGGTTTGCAAGACAATAGCTAAGCACTTGGTGTATTATTTGTAACCTCATATCAAAACTGTAAGACAAAGGTTATAGCAACCTTCTTTTTTAAAAATAACTTTTAATATTTTAGAATTGTGATTTGAACCACAGAACTTCACCCAAAAATGTCATCAAGATCAAGAACTTCCAAATTATAGAATTCTTCTTTCAACACTTCAAATTATAAAGATAAATTTTTAGCCCTGGCCGGTTTGCTCAGTGGTAGAGCATCGGCCTGGCATGCAGAAGTCCTGGGTTCGATTCCTGGCCAGGGCACACAGGAGAAGCACCCATTTGCTTCTCCACCCCTCCCCCTCTCCTTCTTCTCTGTCTCTCTCTTCCCCTCCCACAGCCAGGGCTCCATTGGAACAGGGTTGGCCCGGGCACTGAGGAGGGCTCTATGGCCTCTGCCTCAGGCACTGGAATGGCTCTGGTTGCAGCAGAGCGAAGCCCCAGATGAGGAGAGCATTGCCCCCTGGTGGGCATGCTGGGTGGATCCCGGTCGGGCGCATGCAGGAGTCTGTCTGACTGCCTCCCTGTTTCCAACTTCAGAAAAATACAAAAAATAAAAATTAAAAAATAAAGATAAATTTAACAGCTATGACAGCATCAATAATGTAACGACTATTTACTGATCAGTCATTAGTAGATGTCTTACTCACTTACTGTGTTTTATTTTCACAATGGCCCAGAAGTTAGTATATACTCTCCTATTATGCAAATAAAAATAAAGTCTCAGTGAGGTTAATTACTATATGCTGTATCACTCAGCTAGATACGTGGTGTGGCAGAATCTGAAAATCATATCTGCTTGAGTGCAAGGTTCATAGTCTTTTCATTAATAAAACTGTAATGCAATCTTGAAATTGCATTAAGAGGGTAAAGATGTACTTATGTTTCATGTATTAACCTTGTCTCCTATTTCTTTTTACATTATCTTGCATTAAAATTGAATTTCAGATATTTAGATCATTATTTGTTGGATAACATACTAATTTTCAAATAAGTAATTTCTTTTATATTTGACATAATGTGTATGTTGCTAGCAGTCAAAGAAAACATTAATGTTGACATAGTCTATTTCACTTGAAGCATTGTCAACTAAAGTAATGCAGTCACTTTTGTCTCATGAGTATTCAGACCATTATGAATCATGTAATTATCAAATATAATGCACCAAGCTATAAAATAGTGAATAATTATATTTAGTGACTTATGGTGTCCAATATTAAAAGGGAATGAAGCCACATATACGATGCAAAATCATTTATCCTTTATGAATCTGGTGAAAAGTACTGTAAGGTCTCTAAAATGCCTTTGGAGATGCCCACTCAGTGAAAACACATTGGCACAGAAAGAGAAATTAGTATATACTTTTAAAAAATTTTAATGGAACATTTCCGCTTCATATGCCAGGGATCTTGAATTTGACTCACAAGAAAAATATGTGTAAAATCAAGATGTAGGCTGAGCTGTGCTCACTTCTGGAGATTCTAAGGATAATTCTTTCTTGCCTCTTCCAGATTCTGGTAGCATCAGGCATCCTTTGGCTTGTGGGGGCATCATTAAGCCTCTGTCTCCATATCCTCATTTCCTTCTCTTCTCCCTCCATATTCTCCTCTGGTATTTCCTGTAAGGATAGTTAGAGTTATATTTAAGGGCCCCGTATAATCCACAGTGTTTGTCATTTTGAAATTTTTAACTTGATTGCATATGCAAAGATCCTTTTTACAATTTAGGTCACATCCATAGGTTTCAAAGGTTAGGATGTAGTCATATCATTTGGGGCCACCATGTAAACCACCATACTAACTTTACCCAAACTTTATGTTCCAAGTTCAAAAATGGGCTTTGAGGTATGAAAGCTATGGGGTGGAATCTACTATATGGCTGGTGATTAGTTCACGAGTACATGTACAAAATGAAAAATAATAATATTGATTAAAGACAGCTGATGGATATACAAATTTTGCTGAATTAATAATTGACCTTTTTCTTCTTACTGAGTTGAATTTCTTTTGACAGTCCACATTTCACTAAGTCACTCTTACTTGATCTCTTTATGTCATTTGACACTATCACTCCGTATTTCTTGAACATCTTCACTTCCTTAACTTCTAAGACATCACACTTTTCTCATTTTTCTTCACCCCTGTGGCTATTCTTCCTCTTTGTGGTATTCTTATCATGATTCTTAAATATTGATTTTCTAAGTTTTCTAATACAGGCCTTTAATTATTCTAAACACTTAACCTGTTCCCAAGATTTCAATTAACACCTGGTTGCTAATTATTCTGAAGTGTACCTCTCCAACTTAAATATCTTCATTCAGCTAGATACCTAGATTTGGCTGCATTCCTTTCTAAACCTTCATATTTACATTCAAAGCTAAACCATAATTCTTTCGTCTGGACATCTATAATTTTTATGTAGACTTACTTATTGTTACTCTCCAGCCATACTGGTCAACCAATAGTTCCTCAAATATATCATGCTATTTTGCCCCTTCATATCTTTACCCACACTTTTCTCTTTGACTGCAATGCTCTTTTCGAATCTTGTAAACATCTATTTATTGTTCAAAACTTTGCTTAATCTGATTTACTTATTTCGCTTCGTATCATGTTATCAAGATCCCACCATTTTGCTATAAATGTTCCGATGTCATCATTTCTTATGGCTGAGTAGTATTCCATAGTGTATATGTGCCACATCTTCTTTATCCAGTCATCTATTGATGGGCTTTTTGGTTGTTTCCATGTCCTGGCCACTGTGAACAATGCTGCAATAAACATGGGGCTGCATGTGTCTTTACGTATCAATGTTTCTGAGTTTTTGGGATAAATACCCAGTAGAGGGATTGCTGGGTCATAAGGTAGTTCTATTTTCAGTTTTTTGAGGAACCACCATACTTTCCAGGAACTGTATTATTCCATACGTAGGTGGGACATAATAGTGAAACTAAGAGACATTGATAAGAGTGTGGTGGTTAAGGGGGGGGAGGGGGGAATGGGAGAGGGAAAGGGGGTGGGGAGGGGCACAAAGAAAACAAGATAGAAGGTGACAGAGGACAATCTGACTTTGGGTGGTGGGTATGCAACATAATTGAACGACAAGATAACCTGGACTTGTTATCTTTGAATATATGTATCCTGATTTATTGATGTCACCCCATTAAAAAAATAAAATTATTAAAAAAAAAAAAAAACTTTGCTTAATCAATTTCTCATTTCTTTCTTTCTTTTTTTTTTTTTTTTTAACAGAAACAGAGAGAGAGTCAGAAAGAAGAAGGATAGATAGGGACAGACATACAGGAATGGAGAGAGATGAGAAGCATCAATCATCAGTTTTTTGTTGCGACATCTTAGTTGTTCATTGATTGCTTTCTCATATGTGCCTTGACCGTGGGCTTTCAGCAGACCGAGTAACCCCTTGCTCAAGCCAGCGACCTTGGTTCCAAGCTGGTGAGCTTTGCTCAAACCAGATGAGCCCGTGCTCAAGCTGGTGACCTTGGGGTCTCGAACCTGAGTCCTCCACATCCCAGTCCAATGCTCTATCCACTGCGCCACCACCTGGTCAGGCTCAACTTCTCATTTCTTAAATTGACCATTCACTCTTTTCTTTGAAGCCCCACTGAATCTTTTACCTACCCTCATCAGATCAAATGGCATTTTTGGTTTTTTTCTCCCCCACTAGACCATAAGCTCCCTGTAAGGTAAACATTCATATCTTATTCATCTTGTGTCTTGTTTTCAGGATAGCATCTGGCACATAGAACTCAATAAACATTCATTTATGCCATCTTGCTATTATCATTATTTCTGTGCTTGTCTTATTCTTAAAAACACTTAGTGATAGCAATAATGGCTAACCTTTATTGAGAGTGACTATTTCAGGCATCTGGTGGTAAGCAGTTTTCTAAGATAACTTTCAATGGTTCCATACTCCTGGTATTCATGCGTTTGTATAATCTCTCCCTTTGACTATGGGATGAGTTCAGTAACTTGCTTCTAATGAATAGAAAACGTGACTGGCTATCACTTCTGAGATTAAGTTACAAAGAGAACATAACTTTTATGACATCTGTCTTATATTCCCTTGCTTGCTCTCTCTAATGAAGGAAGCTGCCATGTTGTGAGCTGCTGTGTGGAAAGGCCCTTGTGACAAGCAAGGAACTAAGGTTAGCCTCCAGCCAGTAGCCAGTGTTGAACTGTGGTCCTCAGTTCAACAATCATAGAAGAAGTGAATCTTGCTAACAACCACATGAATGAACTTGACAGCTGATGCTTCCCCAGTCAAGCCTTGGCTGTAGCCCTGGACAATGCCTTGATTTCAACCTTTGAAGAGACTCTGAGCTAGAGGACCTAGATAACTGCATCTGCTTTCCTGACCTAGAAACTGTAATGTGATAAATATTTGTTGTTTTAAGCTATTAAATTCTGGGCTAACTTGTTATGTAACCATAAATAAACTCATTGTTTCAACCAATTTACATGAATTAACTCATTAATTCTAATAATAACACCATGAGGTGGACACTATTTTAAACTCCATTTTACAGATATGAAAACTGAAGCGCAGTTTGAGTCTGGGCACAGCTTAGCTTCCCCTCTGTTCATGTCTCAGAAGGCTATAATCAAAGTTTTGTCTGGGGCTGTAGCTCTTATCTTGGATTTAAGGTCCTCTTCCAAGCTCTTTCAAGTTATTGCCCGATTTTGGTTCCCTGTGGCTATATGGTGAAAGCCCTTTTATCTTACTAGCTGTTATCCAGAAGCCATGCTCAGCTGAGGAAGGCTGCCATGTTTCCTCGTCACCGACCTTCCACCGACAGCTCACAACACAGGTGTTTGCTTTCCTTCAGGCTGTCAGGAACATCCCTTCTGTCTTTTAGACCCCCTTTGAAGATTAGAAGGAATTAAAATATACTCTTTCTTTTGATGAACTCAGCTGATTTGGAACCTTAATTACATCCCATTGCCATATAAAATATTATAATCACTGGAATGAAATGCTATCATATTTATAGGCTTTGTCAAGGGGATGGGCGACTGGAGATCATTTTAATATTCTATCTACCACATATATATCTTCTTCTAGTCTTTCATTAAGCATTTTTTATATAGTTGTAATAATCTTGTACATTTAAATATGTATATCCTTTCATTTCTATCAGATATAAGCATTTTCCATTATTTTATAGGAATCATAACCACAGATTTATAATATAATATATAAAATTAATTTTGACAAAATTTTCCCACACATTTTCATGTTTAATCTTGGGGAAATTGAGATATTTAATTTTGAAGTGAGAAAAGTTTCTTAATTCCTATTTAATTATGCTTAATATAATGCCTGGAACATGGTAAACATTTAAATACTATCAATATAATTATCATTATCATTATTATTATTATTATTTTTACAGAGACAGAGAGTCAGAGAGAGGGATAGATAGGAACAGACAGACAGGAACGGAGAGAGATGAGAAGCATCAATCATTAGTTTTCCGTTGTGACACCTTAGTTGTTCCTTGATTGCTTTCTCATATGTGCCTTGACCGTGGGGCTACAGCAGACCAAGTAACCCCTTGCTTGAGTCAGTGACCTTGGGCCAAGCTGGTGAGCCTTGCTCAAACCAGATGAGCTCGCGTCAAGCTGGCAACCTCGGGGTCTTGAACCTGGGTCCTCCGCATCCCAATCTGATGCTTTATCCACTGCGCCACCACCTGGTCAGGCTTATTATGATTTATTGTGACCTCATTCTCACTTTCTTCCTGCTTGATGTCAGTGAAAATGCAGAAATATTTGGAATATGGAGAAAAATATTCAAATGGTAATTTGAGGTTTTATTTATTAGCTGTGTGACTTAGCTCTCTCATCTGTAAAATGGAGATAGCAATATGTATCACACAGCTTCTTGATAATGTGTATAAAAGGGCAATAATATAATTATTACATAGTTGATACTCAAAAATATGGTTTATTTATCTTTAAAATTCATTAAAATATTCCAGGTATTTTTTATAGATGCACTTATATTCAAATTTTTTATTATCTATCTATTTTTTACATTAAAATTTCATGGAAATAACAAAAATTTATTAAATATAAATTATAAAATTAAAGTGAGTTTGATTTTAAGGAAATAAAACAATGAAGTGTTTTAAAGCAGTTTTATTTATGTTCAAACAAGATCCATAAGTAAGAGTACATATACAGAATTTCATAGTTCCCACATTTCTTAAGAATAACTTAATAATAAACATACATATACTCTTTTAAAACAGTTATCATCTTTAATGGATGATATATTTTACTCAGCCATTTTTCCTATAGGTTCCTAGAAGCAGGCATAAAACAATGTTCATTCCGTTCAAAAATAGTTTCTTTAGTTTTCATTTACCACTTTAATAGCCATTAATTGTTATATTTTCAGTACATTCATCATTATTTTTCATTGTGGTTTTGCCATATTCTCATCTGAAACATTCACATGAAAATTGTGAAGGCTAAAATGCTAAAATATTCTGTAAACCATTGCATACTAATTAAACTCAAAGTTCTTGGAATCTTTAGTTTCCTTTTTACAGGAAGCTATAGTATCTGAAGGTAATTGACAGAAATGTTACATTTAGAGGAGCATTTAGGCCTATGTGCACTATAAAAACAAAACAAGTTTCAGCACTAAGGCTGAATTTATGAGAATAAAGCAGTCACCTGTTTTAAAAGTTTGTAAGTTTAATTAAAGGTATTTTATTTTAATAAAATCATTCATGAAACAAGAATGTCTCAAATAACCTTTTTGCAATGATGATGATGTTCTGTTGCATTAGACAAGTGGCCACTGGAGAAGATGGAATTCCATCTGGTACTGAGCACAGAGCAGGGCAGGCGTCATTCTGTGTGACAGTTAAAGCAGAGTCAGACTGGCTCTGAATGAACCTGCCTCTTGGAGCCTCAGCTTCCTCATCTATAAAATGGGGACTACACTGTAGAATGCATTATCTTGAAAGGGTTTTGTGAAGAAACTGTGAGATCATCTGTAAAGAGTGCTAGGGCCTAGTATATTGTAAATGCTTAAAGTTAACTTTTATTCTATTACTATAATTTATAGTACCATTTTTATAGACATTTTCTGAAATGCTAAGCCATTGCTTTTCTAATGACTCCATGATGGCATTTCTTTGAAGAAAAGTTGATAATATTTAGGCATTAAATTGAACTGTGGCTGCCATGCCTCAATTCTGATGGAATTTCTCTCTGTTTTAGTGCCAATCCTCATTGTAAATGAGCATGGGGAAGGACTTCGTTGGCCAGGAGAGAGAATTTAAAACTGTTTCCTTTTAAAGGTAATGAATCTAAATCTCCTCAAAACCATTTATAAAAAATATGTTTTAAAAAGTATTATGTTGTCCATTATGTAGAGGAAACTATGGGGTAAATAAACTGAAAATCTCTTCTCTATCTTTTGCCCTATAAAACTAGATGAGATATAATCAGCTTAGACCGAAGTGTTATTGTTTCAACATGCAGAGTATTTGTAACAGCCTCTTCTTCTCCTACAGGAAAAGTCTCTGGCACCCTGTAATGTCTCATTTTTATATTCCTATACCTCTGGCTCAGTTTCTGCTCTAATTATCTAGATCATTTGTACTAGACAGTCTTTATAATTCTGATTTTGCCTTTAGATAGTCTCTTTCAAATCTTATTTTTTGGTTCTATGTTATACTTCCATGGACCAGCATCCAGAACCTTGGCTCTGGTAAATTATCCCAGACCCATGCCCACCCAGAGAGAGGGGGTAAGTGCCCCAAACCTTGAGTATTCCAGTCTAGAGATTTTCCTGGAAAACTGGGTGTTTATGTTAATTTTTATGCAGAATGACCCAAGATTGTATGAAGGAGGCCTTCAGGGTCAATTTAGACCCACCCCCTCGCATTCCACCTCACCCCACCCCATCCCCACCAAGGAGAAAATGAGATGACCTGGCATGCCGGATGCCTTTGATTGACGATAACAAGATTTTAACAAATTCCACAAATATCTCAAGCAAGCCCAAACACACTTTTGGGCCTTGATTTGCAACTGTACAGGACATTTTGTGTGGTAAAGCAAAATTTCGATGTGTATTTCTAAATAGCAGACTTTGAGGAGATGAGGAAACATTCAAGGATGATGCCCTTGCACTGAGTTGTTTTCTCTCCTAAATTTGATGTGTATGTTCTGGGCCATGAAGTTTCTCTGACCCAGCCATCTTGCATCCCAGAGTACTCATTTTCAGAGACTTCTCCAGCCCAATTGTACCTGGCTTCTGTGGAATGTGAAACCAGGCACCCTAAGGTAATACCAGTGCCACAGGTAACAACTCTGCAGCCTCAGTCCAAACTACCAACACCGATTACTAAACTGGCAGATTCTTTTTGGAATATACTCTTCACTCCCTGTAGTTCATGGTTAGGTTTAGTGGAAAATATAAAAGGTTCATGGATATAGTTTTCATTTTTTGTGTAGAATATAACTTTTGAAAAGTCACAGAAACAAATAATAAAACATTTTTATGCTGTATATTATAGAAGTAAGTTATGTTTTCAAAATTGTGACAAATGGTTTTATGGATGAGGTGAATTCAAGCTAAGGTTTGAACAAATTTATGTTTGCAGTTATGGAAAATATTTGATGGAGAATATTTAGAAAGATTCACATTGTAGCTGGAACAAAACTGCTTTTTTATTCTCATACCTAAAACCTTTCAGTGTTTTCCAGTTGTTCTTGTCAAACTTGAATGTGCATGTACAATTAAACTGTTCAATGATGCACATTCAGTAGGTCTGCAGTGGGAGTCTGATTCTGTATTTCTAACAAGTTTCCAGCTATTGCAGCTAAATCTCAGATGAAACTTTGAGAAGCAAGGAACTATACTGGGGATGGTAGAAGGACAAACTGCAGTTCAGGGACCAAATCTAGCCCACCACCAGTTTTTTAATAAAATTTTACTGTAACACAGGCACATTCATTTGTTACCTATTTTTTATGATTGCATTTGCATTGAGGTGACAATGATAATAGTTGTGACACAAAGCCCAAACTTTTTACTATCTTATTTTTTCATAAGATGATTGACCAATCCCCAATCTAAACTCGGATAAAATCGAAATTCTTTAGGAATGTTAGGACCAGCACAATTTGCCTTTAGCCTATTGAGCAACCTTATTGTCCTGTGCTCTGCCCCTTAAGGTACATTACTGCCATGTGATCAATTTGCTGGTGCTCAATCCTACACGGTCTTTCTCTTTTCTTTGCATATGTCCTTTCCCCCTTTCCCTGGGACAATATTTCTAGTAATTCCCACCTTGCTCACTCACCCATCTTTACTTATTATGGATGCTACTTCTGGGAAGCTTTCTCAAGGCTGAGCTAGATGTCTGTGCTTGCCATTGGACCCAGTACTCGTCTGTCAGAGCACTTAGTACTGTTTGTCTGCCTGAGTGGAAGGCAGGAATTGCATTTAATAGTTCATAATATATAATAGATGTTTAATAAGTACTTATTTAGTAAATGAATTGTTGACCTTAAACAAATAAATAGCCAGATATTTCTTAAGAAAAATAGGATTATTCAGGAACAACGAAGACTTACAATTCTGGACATGCAATCAAATGGCAAACTATGTATAAATCCAGAGACCGAAGTAGAGGAACGTCCTTTTACAGACAAAAGGAGGATTTTCAGAGGGAGTATACATGGAGTCCATTGGAAGAACCGAGAGCTCCAAGTGGAGTGGGTTCTCACTGGCTGCATTGTAATAGCCTTTCATTGGCTGAGTAGGGTAGGGTTGGAGCGTGAAGAAGATCCTCTTGCATACTGTTGGAATAGCAGAGTAAAAAAACATGTTTTTGGGAAGGAAAAGTACATCTCTTCCTGTTTGGTGTAATTGATGATGAGTGGTAGGATATGAGAACTCTCTTACAGGCCTTTCACACTTTAAATAAGATTTCTGTTTATTAATCTTTACAGAATGAAGCAGTATTAAGTGTAACACATTTGGGAGTAGAGTGAGGAGACAGGTGTAATGCAGGATCTATTTCAGAGAGTAGTGGGAAAAAGTGCTGAGCAGAGTAGAATGCAGCCAAACAATAATGACTTTAAAACCAGGCACAAGGGCTTGCATCTCTTATTATGGAGCAATTCTCCAAATGAATTCTGAGGAATTCTGGAACAATGAGATGCTCGATGATAACAGATTTTTGTCGTCAGGTAAGTTTAAGAAACTCTGCACAATATGCCCCCTTTTTTTTCAGAATCACAGTTCACAAAATGTTAAAATAAAGAAACCAATTTAACTGTGTTTAATCCAGGAAAATTCAAATGCTTTGACTGGAATTTTACCCCCCTTAGAAGAGTGAGTATACTTTGAGGGGCTCATTCTCTGTGGAGTCCACTTTGGGAGATGTTGATTTGGCAACACAGAACATGAAAGTCAATAACTGAAGTGATGTTCTAATCATATCCTCTGGCAGACGCAGAGTGGATGCACTGGGCAGGAGGGAAGTGGCTTGTGACCTGCTCTGAAGTTAGGCATGGGATGATCAAAGCTTAGGTAAAAATGGGAGAGAGAGGAAGGGTGAACACAAGCCAATGTAGAAGAAACTGTCTTTAAACTGCTAAGATACTAACAGTCCTACTATAAACTCCAAACTAATTCTGCATTTCTTTCTCCTATATAGCACCCCTAACAGAAAAGATCAACTTCTTTTTTTTTTTATCCTGTAATGGGCAAATGGAAACTCACTTTACCTACTGGAGGAAGGCTTGCTGAGATAAAGCTATTTCCTTTTCCTTGTGCTCTCTGCCTTAGCAGTAATTCCCAGGTTAAAGAAAGCTGATACAGGGTATCCAAAAATCTGGACATACCAAGAAATAATATATTTATTATACTTTTTTAGATGAATAATTAGACTCATAATCTTTAATTTTAGAAGTGTGCTACCTAAAAATACATTGAACATGTTATTTTGAAATTAAATTAAGATCATCAGTAAGTTTGTCCAGTGAAAAAGTTGGAAATTTTCCAACTTTTAATGGCAAGCTTTGAATTATGCTCACATAGATTTGAATATTATCCTGAGTGTACCAGAATATACCTGGATATTGTTTACAAATCTAGAAGTGTCGTGTTTATAAAACTGTTCTACAGAGATTTCATGAAGTGTTACAACACACATACAGTCACACTCACACATTTGGAAAATGCTGCTTAAACAGATTTCTTTGCTGCAGGAATTATCTGAACCTTGATATAATAACATGCATTGTAAATCTGCAAGAAGGGAATTTAATATGTAGGGTTTCTTAAATTTGATCATGGAATTTTTTAATATGAGATACCATTTACTTTACAATAGAATTTTGTGGATACCATTTGAAAAATGCTGTACTGGTATATAAATATACAATGTTATAAAGTTGTCATTAGGATAAAGTAAAATCATCTATAAAAACTGCTTAGCCTAGCACCTGGCACATTGCAACTGCTAGTAGGTACTGCCTTTTGTTATTATATTGTTCTTATCACAACTTGCACCTACTGTTTGGTGTTATTACCACTAATATTTATTATTATTCCTTTGTTTTCTTTACTTTTGCAATGACTTTCAGAAAGCCTAGACAATCTATATTGGCTTATTATGTACTAATTTAGATTATTGTCACAAAATTGGCTTTAAAGTTAAATAGGATAACGTTTTATCTTAAATTTCAAAATAATATGTTTCAGTTACTTTTAGAAACCTTTCTCATTTAATTGTGGTGCATAGCAGCTGAACTTGTAGTCCTCTGAGATACACGAGACAAAGAAGGAATTTCTCATTTCATGAAAGATGACAAAAAAATTTCTTAAATTTGTTGCCTGAAATTTTTTTTTTGTAAAATGATCAAGAGAACTACACATTTCCGTAATTGCTAGAAAAATGTTCTTGTTATTTACATAGTCAATGTATTTTGAATGCTGGGAACAAAAGAATCCTCAGTAAAATAACAGTTTTTCCTATGATATAGGCCTCTAGATAGAGAGAAAATTTACCACTGCACAGACCTTAATACAAATATTCATAATAGATTAATAGTTATTTATTAATAATATCTGTATTGTAGTAATAGTATTATAATAGTATAGTATAATATTACTAGTATTAATAGTATTTGTATTGCTCAAAACTCTTTAACTTTTAATGATCTTATTTGGTTAAATATATTCTTGCCCTAGTAACCCTAGATTTGGCAATTATACATATATTTATTTTTAAAATCCATGCATATAAGGAGAAATGCAGGAGAAATTTGTGGAGGTTACTTTTTAATATTTTATTAAATGATTCAGCATTCACTAAATAATATTAAGTGTCTATTACTGTTTAAGTTAAAAAGAAATGTAAATCAAGACTTAGCATAGAGTACTTATAAGACCTCCAAATTTGATGACCAAAAGTAAAACTCTTAAGTGAATAATAAAGAGCAATTAATAGCTATAGTTAGAAAAATACAGGTGAATTATTTATCTTTTATCTTTTGCAAATAACCAAAACATAAACATAATTTTTTATGTTCTCTGTCCTCTATTTGACACTGGTGTTTCTCAATGTGAGAATATTCATTTTCCTTGGAATTACAGTAGCAAGAAACTGGGATAAGAAGGCATGCCTGCCAAGGCTCATCTATTAATCTTGTCTTTGGCAAGCTCTTAGACCTCTCTGAAATATCATTTCATCTGAAAAATAGGTCAAATAATTCAAGTGTACATTTCCCACAATGTTATTATAAGAATACAAATAAAAATCAATGTATGTGAAAAAGAACTAACAGCCATAGATCACAATATAAATATTAAGAGTTACTCATTATACGAAGTGAAATAAGTAAATCAGAAAAAACCAGGAACTGCATTATTCCATACATAGGTGGGACTTAAAAGTGAAACTAAGAGACATTGATAAGAGTGTGGTGGTTACAGGGGGAGGGGGGAGAGGGAGAGGGTAAGGGGGAGGGGGAGGGGCACAAAGAAAACTAGATAGAAGGTGACAGAGGACAATCTGACTTTGGGTGATGGGTATGCAACATAAGTGAACGACAAGATAACCTGGAGTTGTTATCTTTGAATATATGTATCCTGATTTATTGATGTTGCCCCATTAAAAATAAAATTATTAAAAAAAAAAAAAGAGAGTTACTGAGGATTATAAACCATTGGAGTTGGTCTTGGCCCCCAGGTCTTAAAAGGCCAGCTTCTTCTCTTCATTTAAGTTTTCATTTAAATGTCAATTCCTCAAAGAGGTCTTTCCCGACCAATTCATCAAAGGTAGAAATCCACGACCTCTGCCACTCACTTATTTCTTGGCCCTGCTACTCTTTTCTTACCATTTGTAACTATCTGAAATAAGCCTGCTCACTGTTCAGGTGTTGTTTTCTGCTTCCCTGTTCTGAGGTCCACATGGCAGGAACTGTTGAGCTGTGGTCTTTGCTGACCCCCAATGTCTAGGACAGTGCACAATGGAGAAATGTGCTATCGACAAGCTCTCCTGTCTCTGGGTACATGTAAATAAATTTGAGTCTTAGAGCTGTGTAAAGCTGAACATTTTCATATAACTTTTTATGTTCTTTGTGACCAAAGGCTTTAGAAAGTGACTCGTTCACCTTCTAACTTAATGATAAATGCTATCCTAAAGAGAATTACATTCCTGTAGAGTCATTTTCACCTCAGATAAAGTCATTTTACATAAAATGCTGCACAGAATTCACCTATCTGCAAAGACCTAGAAGAGAGATTCATTTTTTGATTCTCCTTGTTACAGTGATTTTACGGTGGTTAAGATCATTGAGACCACTCTTTGGGTAGCCTTCTTTCGCGGGCCAGCCTGGAATTATAATCATAAAGTTACTAGGTGAGTTTGGCATTCTCAAATGGCACAATTGTATTTAACATGTTAGTTAAAAGACTAGGCAGTTTATGCCCATCAAATAGAGTCCCCAAAGTTTATGTGATTGGAGAAATAAAATAACCATGTCTAACAAAACTAGTGAATAAACCCCTAAATCTTTACAATCACTTGTAAAGTCTTAAAACCATCTAGCCTTTTGCTACTTTCCCTGGCTCTATGCTTACTGATCTTCCCATAGCTGCTTCAGCTCCAGCCTTGCTGGCCTCCTTGCTAGTCCTGTAATCCTCTGAACTCTTCCTTCCCTCAGTATCCATAGGGCTCACTCCCATATAACCTTCAAGTGGCTACTCAAATGTTATCTTAGTGAAGAAGCTTTTCTGTCCAATTTAAAACCACAGAGCATGCTTTACATTCCCTACTACCTTCCTTGCTTCCATATTATTTTTCATAACACCGATTACCATCTGACATAATCCATACTTTATAAATTTATCTGTTTACTGTCTATGTTCTCTAGTCATAATCTAATTTCCACGAAGGCATGGGTTTTTGTATGCTCACTGCTAGGTACTATCTGGCACATGGTAAGCAGTTAAATATTTATCAAATTAATTAACAAATGAAAGAAGATATTAATAAGCAAAAGAATATCATAACTTGAATAATTAAAGTTCAAATAATTCATTAAAATTGATTATATACAGTTTTCCAACACTTGAAGCTGAGTGTTATTTAAATTACTGTGAGGAACAGAAACTCCAGGGCAACTCCAGGATGTAGGATTTTATTTTAAAGGTTTTATGGAAAGTAAGTAAGGAAGTGAGAGAATGGGATGTCTGTTTAGGATATAGCCCCTGGCCTATACTGTGGTTCTTGAACTTTATGGTGCATCAGAATCATCAGGTGTGCTTATTAAAAACACAGTTTGCTGGGCCCCACCTCATTCTGGATTCAGAAACTCGGCATGGGGTCTGAGAATTTGCATTTCTAACCAGTTTCCAAGTGACTCTGATGCTGCCAGACCAGGTCTGCACTTTGAGCACCCTGACCTAGTAATATAAAAGCCACTACATTGACCATATGGCAATCTAGGACTAGGAACCTGATTCCTTCAACTTTGCCTCCATATTCCTGTTTGATTTACTCTGATACTAGTTCTCTTTTTTATCTCAAGTTTTTGGCTTACTCATAGAATCTAGGGCCTCATGATTTCTGCTTTTTCTCTCTGTGACCCTTTGCATTGTTAACTGAGTCTGTGTCTCTCATTCATAGTCCCTGGGGAGTTTAATGGTTTGATTGGATATTCTAGTGACTCTTCAGTAGAGTCACTCTGTAGGGCACAGCTCTAATGTGGACACCATACCGGGCCCTTTGGTCATGCAGTGATTCTAGACTAACTGAGTCACATGGAATAAAGAACAATCACATATATAGAAGGTATCTCATTCTTCTTTGTTCAGGAATCTGAGAGGATGAAGGTACTCTAGGGTTTTCAGAAGACTGCTCTGTACATGAAAGACAACTTGCATGGTGTATATGCTTCAAGATGATTAAAGATATTTTGAAATAGTGTGAGAGAGAATGCCTGTACTTTATTGCCAAGTAAGCCATAAATTAGCCTGGTAATACTAGACAAATTCTTGTTTTTCTCTGGGCCTGTTTCCCTAGTGGAAAAGTGAAGGAATTTGATGAAATGATGATTTGAAAGTTACTTTCTATATGCAGTGTGTTATGATCACATTCATCTGTTAGTGTACATACACAGTTGCATAACTAGGTTACCCTCAATCTCAAAGTGGCTATAAACCAATTGAGTAAAATTGAAATTAATATTCTGATTTATTTCTAAAGAACCAACTTACCTGGGTTCAAGTCCTAGTTCTGCCACTTACAAGCTGTGTGACTTTGGGCAAATAACTTTGAGCACCCATTTTCTCATCCATAAAATTTGGGTTATAATATTTTCCATATGGCTTTTGTTAAGATTAAATGTGGTATCACATGTATTTATAATTGTTGGGTATGAAATTATTTAATATATATTAAAACAAAAAGTATCTGGAGCATAGAAGAGACTATATAAGTGCTCTAAAACTTATTTTTATATATTTTCATCTGTGCTGTATTTTGTCTGTTTTTTTTGTTTTTTTTTTTTTTTTTTTTTTTTTTTTCATTTTTCTGAAGCTGGAAACAGGGAGACAGTCAGACAGACTCCCGCATGCGCCCGACCGGGATCCACCCGGCACGCCCACCATGGGGCGACGCTCTGCCCACCAGGGGGCGATGCTCTGCCCATCCTGGGCGTCGCCATGTTGCGACCAGAGCCACTCTAGCGCCTGAGGCAGAGGCCACAGAGCCATCCCCAGCGCCCGGGGCCATCTTTGCTCCAATGGAGCCTTAGCTGCGGGAGGGGAAGAGAGAGACAGAGAGGAAAGCGCGGCAGAGGGGTGGAGAAGCAAATGGGCGCTTCTCCTGTGTGCCCTGGCCGGGAATCGAACCCGGGTCCTCCGCACGCTAGGCCGACGCTCTACCGCTGAGCCAACCGGCCAGGGCTATTTTGTCTGTTTTAATACTTGTGACTAGTCTATGCATGGAATATTTGCTTAGAATTGTTCTTAAAATATAAAGTCATAAGAAATTCTTATAACAAAATAATGTAATTGAAAATTATGAAGTGTTTTGAAAATACATATGTATATTCTTTTAAAAGCTATTTCTGGAAGCAAAGAATCATGTGATGTTCTATAAAAGACGAAACTTTAAGAACAAAAAACATCAATTTCTGCCAAAGGCTGAAGGGAGGGAAGGGGATAGACCAAAATTGGGCACAAGAGAACTATTCGTTATCTTGTTTGTGGTGGTAGTTACATGATTAAATGTGTTTGTCTAAATTTGTAACAAAACAAGAAGTAAGATTTATTGTATCTATGTTATAGCTTAAAAAACCTGATTTTATTTAAAAAATGCTTCTTTTTATAATTTTTAGGATGTGTAGTTGCTTGTAATTCTGATCTGTCACATTGATTTCCTAAACTTGGATTCGTTTTTAGTTCAAGTACTTGAAATATAACATAAAATGCTGGTAGAAACACAGCCACTGCTGCCATATCTTTGCAGCTCTTGCTGTCCTCATGTTTGTTTAGTCAGTCAGTGCACTTTTCTCCTTAACAAAGCACCAGCCTCCCGATTTATCTTAAATACTTGTCCCTGCTTCACCTCCATCTTCTTGAGGTACCTTAGGCTTTCCCTCACCCAGAAAATGGTAACAAAGTTGCTTATTTGATATTTGTTGATGCTATTTTGAGTGATACTAGCTTATAAAGGCTATTTTCTAAATTGTTGCTACTAGTATTATGAAAAAGAAAAAAGGTTTTATGACTATTTCTATTCATTAACCTAGATACATTTAACATTTTATAGATTATTTTTGCTATTTAAAAATTATTAAGGAATCTCCTAGTTTGCTAAGTATTTTTTAAATTATTATAAATGTATGTCAAATTTTCTGAAACATTTCTTCTCAATCTGCAGAACACACATGTGGTTTTTTTTTTATTACTCTTTCTTAATGTGGTAAACTTTGCTAATTGATTTTTAAGACAATTTTGCTTTCCTGGAATAAATCACTTCTTTTTTTGAGAGAGAGAGAGAGAGAGAGAGAGAGAGAGAGAGAGACAGTGAGACAGAGAGGACAGATAGGGACAGACAGGAAGGGAGAGAGATGAAAAGCGTCAGTTCTTTGTTGCTTCACTATAGTTGTTCATTGATTGCTTTCTCATATGTGCCATGACAGGGGGGATGGGGGTGACTCTAGTCGAGCCAGTGACCCTTTGCTCAAGCCAGTGACCTTGGGCTTCAAGCCCACAACCTTTGGGCTCAAGTCAGTGACCATGGTGTCATCTCTATGATCCCATGTTCAAGCTAGCGACCCCACTCTCAAGTTGGTAAGCCCGCACTCAAGCCAGCAACCTCAGGGTTTTGAACCTGAGTTCTCAGCACCCCAGGCTGACACTCTATCCACTGTGCCACCACCTAGTTAGGCAAAATTATTTTGATCATTATATTTTATTCATTTTATGTCTGTTGACTATGATTAGCTAATATCTTGTTTAGAATGTTTGTGTTTATGTTCATGAGTAGGGTTCCACTTTTTTCCCTTGCAGTTTGTCAGATTTTGATGTCAAGATTATAAAAGCTTCATAAAACAAGCTGAGCAGAGCTGTTCACTTTCTCCTCTATTCTAATGGTTTTTCTAAGATTAAAGCTAACTCTTCCTAAATGCTTGGAAAAATTCACCAGGGAAGCCATCTTGCCCTGGAATTTTCTTTAAGAGTTTTTAAATTATAGATTTAATTTCTTTAACATTTTAGGACTATTGATATTTTTATTTCTTCTTTGTTCATATTAGTATATAAATTTTCTTTATTAGAATTTTGTCTATATTACTTAAATTTCCAATAGTTTATCAGCACAAAATTGCTTATAACATGCTTACATATATTTTTAATGTCTGTAGGACCTATAGTGATGTTTCTTGGATTGTATACATTATCTCTTGGTTTTCTTGATCACTTTTCCAAGAATTTTATCAATTTATTAGTCTTTTTGAAGAATCAATCTATAGCTTTGTTGATTCACTCTAATGTGCATTTATTTATTTTATTTATATCTGTTCTTATCTTTCTTTCATTTTGGGAGGTTATTTTGCTTTTATTTTTCTTCTTGAAATGATGCTCAGTTCATTAATTTTTATCCCTTCTTTTCTAATTCATGCATTCAATTTTAGAGAATATAAATTTCTTTTGACACTTTATCTGCATCAAAAACTTTTGATGTTTAATCTTTTGTTATAGTTTTATTATAATTCAGATTAAAACCATTTCTAATTTTTACTTTAAATCATTATTTGACACGTGTTACTTAATATTTCCTAACTTCCAATGTAGTGATATTTTCTAGTTATAATTTTGTTAATGATTTCTAGTTTAACTCCTCTGAGTCATACTTTAATCCCTTAAATTTGATTTTCAGCCCAGCACATGGTCAATTTTTGTACAAGTGGAAGGGTTTTTGTTTTTTTTCTGTAAGTTTATTTCTTTTTTTTTAAAATTAAATTTAATGCAGTGACATTGATAAATCAGGGTACATATGTTGAGAGAAAACATCTCCAGATTATTTTGACATTTGATTATGCTGTATACCCCTCATCCCAAAACAAATTGTCTTCCATCACCTTCTATCTGGTTTTCTTTGTGCCCCTCCCTTCCCCCACCCCCTCTCTCCTTCCTCGCCCCATCCCCTCCTCACACCCCTACCCCCGTTACCATCACATTCTTGTTCATGTCTCTGAGTCTAATTTTTATGTCCCATCTATGTATGGATTCATATAGTTCTTAGTTTTTTCTAATTTACTTATTTCACTCCGTATAATGTTATCAAGGTCCATCCATGTTATTGTAAATGATCCGATGTCATCGTTTCTTATGGCTGAGTAGTATTCCATAGTATATATATACCAAAGCTTTTTAATTCACTCGTCCTCTGATGGACATTTGGGCTATTTCCAGATCTTTGCTATTGTGAACAATGCTACCACAAACATGGGAGTGCATTTCTCCTTTTGGAGTAGTTCTATGGAGTCTCTTTTCTTTTTTCTTTTCTGCTTTCTTGCCTTCATTGAAGTCATCCTCCAACTTGCGGATTTGATCTTCAGCTCTATCCATCTTGTTTTTAATTCCTTCCATTGTGGTCTTCATTTCTGATATTGTATTTGTCATCTCTGACTGATTCTTTTTTAATATTTCAATATCCTTTTCTATACTTGCTATTTCTTTATTTAGGTGTTCATAATGACCATACATTGTTGTTCTAAGATCCTTAAGCATCCTTACAATCATTATTTTGAACTCTGCATCTGGAAGTTTGATTATTTCCATATCACTCAGTTCATCTCCTGAAGGAGTCTCCTGTGGTTTCATTTGGATTGCACTTCTTTTTCTTCTCATTATCTGTGTTTGGGTGTTTTGTTTGTAGAGTTGGTTGAGTCTATGCTTGGTGTTGCCTGCCTCCAGTTTTCAGTTGTGTTATTTCTAGGTCTTCTTGGGTTAGTATCAGCTATTATTTGTAATCTACTTTTGGATTTGGGCTGCTTTGAAGTCTTGATTTGTCTGTTTTCTTAACAGATGATTTTCTTGTTTGCTGATCTCAGCAGAGGGCTTCCTTGAAACTGTATCCAGGAACGTGATAGGTTAACCTGAGACTCTGAAGGCCTCTCCCACCAACCAATCTCTCTGGGGGCAAGGTGTTTTCTCAGCTTCAGTAGGGGGAGGTGTATCTCAGATCTCCATGGAGACCAGAGTTACTGCCCCTCCTTCCCACTTCTTGTTTTCAGCTGTGTCTTGTTGCACTGATTGGAGCTGGAGAGATGCCTTGAGATCTGTGATCAGGAAGTAATTCAGTTCTGTTTTGTGGAAGGATCAGTCCCTCCCCCAGCTATGGCCACCTCCAGAATGGAGGAGTCAGTTTTTTAGGTCATCTCCTGCATTCCTTTCCCCCTAACAGTCTGTCCCTCTCTCTCTCTCCTTTCTACTTGGGAGATAAGGTGGTCCTTTCAACACACCTCGTTCCCTGGTCACCAAGCAAGTGGCTGTGAGCAGTATTTTCTGCTCTTTTCCCTGGAGTGAGATCCCCTCTGGGCTCTCAACCTCACCTCCCCCCCCCATTCCTGTAAGCAGGGGAGATTCAAGTGCTCCCTATCAGGTTGTTGTGGCTTCTTCTTTGCTCCTTGGTTTTTGAGAGCTGTTCTTGTAGTCTGGATTTGGTTTTTCAAGCTGATTTTTCCTAAATTGATTTGTATTCCAGTTTGGTAGTGAGAGCTGGGCATCTGTGCATCTGTTTACTCTGCTGCCAACTTCAGGTCTCTTGGAAAGGCTGGTTTTATTTAATAATTTAAATCTGGCATTCACTAACTTCCAAGAGACTCATAGATAGAATTTAGAGAGTTTGAATGTACAAAAACTACATCTTTATTTTCACTGATCAGGAATTGAAATTTAATATTTTCTTCTATAGTGAATATCATCAGCAAATAAGATTTGGCTGCCAATACAGATATTTTCAAATCAATATACTGTTGGAAATACCTTAAAATATTATTTTCTTTTATGACTACACTAAAATAGGGTAGTAATTAGACTACCTGGTTGATCATCTTAAATGATGCATTAATAAAGAAGCATATATTACTATATCATAAGTTTTTAAATATTTTGGTGGTTGAATTTTAATATATTTAGTTTTCTTGTATTCTAGGCAGTTCATTTTATGCATTTAAACACATTAGTGTGAAAAAAGTTCATAGGCTTCACCAAACTGCGAAAAGACATTAGGGAACAATAAAAGTTTAAGAATACTATTGCAACAGGAATGAAGGCAGAGGATATGGGTATAGAAGCAGGGAGTTTACCAGATTTGGTGTTGAAAATTGAATAATTCTTTGCTATTGTTTCTAATTTTCTGAGTGATATAGATGTCAGAATCATTGGGAGAGACTGAGAAAGGAGGGAGGAGATAATGGAAATTTCAGTATAAGAAAAAAGGTGTGAATTAGTTTTCTAAGAAAAGAAAGTTAATTTACTAGGAGAATGCAGCTGGATTTCGGGGCACTGCTGAGTGTTCACTGTATTTTAAGTGTAAAGGGAGATCACAATTATGTGTTGTTCTCCTGCTCTGTTCAGCTGCACAAGGAGTAAGGAGTTGAGTTAACCAGTTAGGGTTTTTCAAAAGAGTAGAGTGAATGGAAAGAGCAGCAAGAGAATGAATAATGTATATGGGAGATTGATACTGATAGGGGAAACTCAAGAGTTAAAAGTTTAGCTTTAGTAATAGTAGCTTTTAGTTATAATTAATAGGCTTAATGATTAATGCAAGTATAAAGCTTTGTTCCAGGAACTGAGATGCATGAACCTGTCTATGTGACTACATGAAGGCTGCAAGCAATCCATCCTTTGTGCCCCAGGCCTAGAGATCTGAAAACAACCAAGATGGTACCTAAGGCATGGTGCTCGAGGGATAGAACATCTTCTAGCAAGGACACAGGAAAAGAATTATTGGTTAGGGCCTTGGCCAGTTTGCTCACTGATCATGTGTCGGCTTGGTGTGTGGCCATCCTAGGTTAAATTCCTGGTAAGAATACACAGGAGAAGCAACCATCTGCTTCTCCATCCCTCCCCCTCCCCCTTCTCTCTCTCATCTTCTCCTGCAACCATAGCTTGATTGGTTTGAGCAAGTTGGCCCCAGGTGCTGAGGGTGCCTCCTTGGAGCTTCAAGTGCTAAAAATAGCTTGGTTGCAAGTATGGCCCCAGATGGGCAGAATATCAGCCCCAGACAGGGGTTGCTGGATGGATTCCAGTTGGGGCACAAGGAGTAGTCTGTTTCTCTGTCTCCCTTCCTCTCACTTGGGAAAGAAAAATTACTGGTCAGGCCCTGGCTAGGTTGCTCAGGGGATAAAGCCTCATCCTGGTGCACCAAGGTCATGAGTTCTATCCCCATTTAGGGCACATACAAGGAGCAATCAATGAGTGCACAACTAAATGGAACAACTAATTGGAACAATGAGTTAGTGCTTCTTTTTCCCCCCCCTCACACTCTTTTTTTCTTTCTATCTCAAATTAATGGGGGAAAAAAGAGAATTACTGGTGCAGATGAAGAAATGCTAGAGGAATCTCTGGACTGCAACCTTTAATTAAATTCTTCCTGAATCAAACTCCTTACTTACCTTTTTTTCCTCCTTATAAAAAAGGTTGGCTAAAGATGAGATGTTAAGACAGTTTTTAAGGTACATAACTAACTGTCTTCTCAGATCACCAGCTATCTGAATTAAGCACCCATGAAGATTCAATCCTTGTCTCTACTTGTTTGGTTGGGTGGTGACAAGCAGCACAAATGCGGACTTTCTCAGTTTCAATACTAGAGATGGATTCTCAATACCCAGCTGGATAAAGAGGAAAGGGAGAACATGAAGGGTTTTATGGTCAGTGGTAAGGTCAATGAATAGAAAATTTCTATGTGGAGGATCAATTTGTAGAGTTAGAGACACTCTAAAATAAATGAGAGAGAGAAAAGATGGACCAGAGAGACAATGAGAGAAAAAAAGTGCAAAATACACTAAGAGAAATTACAGTTTTTGGGAGTGAGAAGCAAGTGAATAATTTACAGAAGTTTATAAATTATAAGTTTACAGCAGTGACATTTTGACAATAAAATCAGCCTTTTTTTAAACTCTCTCTTTCCTAAGTTCCCATGCCTTATATTCTATGTGCATGCTCATCATCTCTGCCTCTGATTGCTCCTGAGTAAGGGAAGTTGGCTTCGCCTCAACATTCAAGAGACTCATGTTGTTATGGAGTATCAACCATGCCAATTAGTCAGACAGTAGCTGAAAATTAACATATACTTTATGTTTACTCTGTACTGTTAGGTACTTTTTGTGTGCCTTTCAAACAGTCCTAGGAAATATAGATGAATAAACTGAAGCTTGAAGAAGGAAGTTAACAAGATTAATTAATGTAAATACAGGTAGCACCTAATGGAGCTGGAATTTTAAAAAATGTTTGACTGCAAACCCTTGTTTTTTCTTTTCATCTTTTTACCTATGCCAAGAGTCTTATTTTACCTCCATTTATAGGATATGTTTATATGTAAGCCTAACAATGGCCATTGTTGATGGCTCCCTGAAGAAATTCATTCATATTGTTGAATAACAAATATAATTTTTTTTTCTGAAGCTAGAAACGGGGAGAGACAGTCAGACAGACTCCTGCATGCACCCGACCGGGATCCACCCGGCACGCCCACCAGGGGGCTACGCTCTGCCCACCAGGGGGCGATGCTCTGCCCCTCCGGGCGTCGCTCTTTTGCGACCAGAGCCACTCTAGCACCTGGGGCAGAGGCCAAGGAGCCATCCCCAGCATCCGGGCCATCTTTGCTCCAATGGAGCCTCGGCTGCAGGAGGGGAAGAGAGAGACAAAGAGGAAGGAGAGGGGAAGGGGTGGAGAAGCAGATGGGCGCCTCTCCTGTGTGCCCTGGCCGGAAATCGAACCTAGGACTTCTGCACCCAAGGCCGACGCTCTACCACTGAGCCAACCGGCCAGGGCCCAAATATAATTTTTATTAAACTTGTCATAGTTTATCAGACCAGCTGACACTTATTTTATTTTGTCATCTTTCTTTAATGAGCAGTATCAGTTTAAAGCAAATTTGAAACTATTTAAATAAAATGTCCTCAAATCCTCCTGACTTGAGTATTCAAAAGTTGTATCTTCCTTTTTCTCTCTGCCAAAATATTGCTTTCAGTGTTATAATTTCTGTAAGTGCTACATAAAATTTCCTGAGGGCAAAGACTGGAGAAAGAGGCTAACAATCTCCATTATCATATCAAGAGTTTATGAAGGGAACTTACATATGAGGTGTGTCTTGAAGGGCATCTAACTGACATGGATATCCTCCATGCCATGTGGTAGGCACTGAAGGTGTGTACAAAAATCAAATTGTTCTCTGTGGAAATGGTGTTCTTTTATGGAGTTACAGAGAAACATTCCAAGGCACTCACATATGGGAGATTGTGGCTTGGTAAGGTTTAATAGAGTTGAAATGAAAGGCTTCCCCAGGTTGCCTGTGTCTCATCTCTTACTGTCCTGCATGGTAAAAGTCCAGCCTAGTCTTCAACAGGCCCAATATAAAGATTAGTGTCCAAATATTCTGTGCCATAGTTCAATCCATATCAAAGCTTAGCCCTGTTCAGGAGCTTCCCAGAGTTTATACTTGGGAGTCCCTGTGACTGCCAGCCTGCAGGTGACTGTGAGCCTGCACAACTTCTATAGCAGGATAGCTGCTTGGAGAACACTTAAATAAATGGGGCAAATGCATGTTTCAAGGCAAGAGAAAAAGAGCTTCTTCGTTAGATCTGTGTTATATATCTTGGGTTAGGAATCTTTTGATTAACCAACCAGCTTTTTAATTTTTCATGGGCTTCCTATTCCCTCCCACAGCCAATCAGATTCTTCTTCTTGGCTAGACATATAGGCCTCTCTGGGCACAGTCTTGGTTTTTACTGTGTGTGTCTCAGAGTTGTAGCATCTATCCCCATAGTTTGGGGATGGACCACTTGTATCCTGGGGAGAATGAAAAGACTCCTTCCACAGGGGAGAGGAGAGTGTTAATCCCCTTAATGGGGCAAGCTGTAATCTATAATTTCTCAGTGAAGCATGCAGACCTTTCAATGCCTGATTCCCTTGCTTTCTTCTGTTATTAGCATTTAATTACCAACAATAGCAAACTATCTGTTTAATAATAAGTATATCTATCATGTTGTATAATAACTAGAACTTTAAATTTAAATCCATTTGTATTTACATTAATTTAGAAATGTTTACTGAGTCAATTCTAGGCTCTATGCTAGGCATAGTGAATACCTTACAAGACAGACTCAGTTTTGTTTTTGCAGTATTTATTATACATTTCAACAAAGGTAATAAAGAGAACCAAAATATAATAACAGGCAGCACTCAGTACGAAAATGATCTCTCGCAGCCTACTCTCATTTCTAGGTATTGAAAGCCTGTTGTATAAGAAAGAGTGCTGTTTCTAAAATTGTCCTTAGCCATGGGGGTTGAGGAGGTTCTGAAAAATCACTAGAAGATTTGAAAATTAAAAAGTGATTGGGACCCACTCCTATGTATTTTCATTCAATAGTTCTAAGGTAAAGATGCATGACTTTTGTGGCAACAGAAAGAGGCACCCCTTAGAGGAGCTGCCACTTGGTGACATAGAATATCTGTCAGAAGACATAGTAGAGTAGGCAATACCATGCCAGGATGCTGGGGATGGTGAGCAGAATGTGAGATGGACTTTAGCTCCTTTTGCCTCTTTGGTCTGACACTTGTTCAGGGCTAAAATAGCAGCACTGGGCCCGAGAGAGCTCTCCCTTTCCTAGTTAGCGGTGTCATTACAACAAGCTCTCCTTAAGGGAAAGATGGTGGAAAGTGTCTGTGTCTCTCTCATGATTATATCTATTCGTGGGGAAACTAGAACTTCTCAGTTACTTTTTCCCATCGGATATGTTCTAATGTACAGAATGGACACCCATCACCAGTGTTTATGTGATACCAAATATTAAATTCAATATATTATCTATTGAACACATATAATCCATTTTCATGTTACTGAATTCTACATTTATCTAAACTTTAATGGCTTAGTAAAATTAATAGCTTTAATTTTAATGCTAATAATTACAAAATTAGTAAATTGTTGCCTGTTCTGAATTGAGCACTATTTACTGAGTTCTGCATGAAATGATATTTCGTGATCACAAACGCAAAGGTATGAGGAAATGATCTTGCTGGTAAAATTAGCAGTCAGGGCTAGAGGAGCTTATGATTATAAATTTAAACTTTAAAATATCTTTGTATTTTTAGAATTTACCAAGCTATTTCTAGGAGGGATGGTATAAATTTGCTACATCTTAGAAACAACTAATTTCAGAAACAGCAAAATAGAATTGATTAGGGAGACATTATGTGGGGCAAAAGACAAAAATGGCTTTAAATTCTCAAGAAAAAAAATGAAGCATAATTACTTTTTAATATCTTGACTATTTTGAAATTTCTCTGTCCAGGACAAAGGTAATAATTTTGGAAAGTAAATGCAACAGCTCAAGATAACTCTCCTTCAGAAAAGATCTAAATGTAATTGTCATATTTAGAAAATAGAGATGGATTTTGCACTTTTAAAAACGAAAGCAAGCAGAGTTTTAGAGAGAAAGAACAAAGAAAAGAAAAAAGTATAAAAATCAGTTAAATAACCATGATGAAATTTACTAAAAGGATCTCAGGTCTTAATTAAAAATAAATTTATCCCTGAAATAGACTCTGAGGTTTGAACATCAAACTAAATAATCATAATCACACGTTATTTTTCTTGAAATTTTTGTATTGGTTATCATTTTATCATTATACAAAGTCTTGATATGTATTTTCCGGTGATAAATACAAGGTTAATTCTTCCATTATACTGCCTACTAAAATTTCTCCAATTAAAATTTAATTTTTGTAATGTCTAGTGTCATGGACATTATATTTATATACTGCCACTTATTATTACTTTCTTATTTATATTTTAAGAGATTAAAATACTAAATGAAGTTGATGCTAATTCTCTAGAGAAAAAGTTTGTTTTAGAAAACTTTGTATAAGAAAAGATTTGTTGTAGGATACTTTAAAAGGCAAGGTAGAAAACTATTCCAAAATCATTCTTTAAAAATAAGATCCTAGTAAAAATAGCAAGCTCTGGGGGATTAAATAGCTTGAAAGGCAGCACCATATCTCTCAGGTCATCAGAAGATCACTTAGGAAATCACTGATAATACTACTAACCCTGTGTGGCTCATAAGAGTTAATTGCAGCTAGCAGGGAAGGGTGACAGAGTGCAATAAGAAATGGTTTTAGAAACATAAGAACTGCATCTCTTCCTCAGTTTCCAGTCTTTACAAAGTGCCACACACTTATTCAGACATCCTGATTATTCCTATTCTGTAGGCATCCAACCAATCACTAGGATCTACAACATCTGCTTCTTAAATATCTCTTAAAATACATCTACTTATCACTTTATTTATCATCACTACTCTCATTCAGGCTACTATTGTTTTTTGCCTAAATTATTGCTGGAGCATCCTTATGGATTTCTTTGCCTACAAGCCTTACATTTTTCAAGAAAGGTCTCCATGGTACAGCTGGAGCAGTTGTTTAAAAGTGCACAATATTATGGCACTTTCTTCCTTGAGTCTCCTTAATAAGTTACTGTTATATTTTGACAAATTTCTAACTCTTTTACATGACTTATAAAGCCTTGGCCTGTCCAGCCCCATTTGTTACCAACCTCTTGTCCTTGCTCATTACTGTACCGCCCAACCAAACTAGCTATGAAGTGCCATCCTTTGCTTTGCTTTGCACCAGTGCCCTTGCCTGGAATATATTTTTAGCTCCTTCCTGTCTCACAAGGCCAACTACTAGCCTCCCCTGCATCTCAAAGACTAGGTTGCTTGTACCTTCTATGTATAAGCACTAATATGTACTCATTTCGCATTATATTTACTTGTTTAATTAACTGCCTTCCACACTTGAACTCAATCTCCAAGAGGTCAAAGACTATGAAATTTTTACTTTTATATCCCTGGTGCCTCACAACATTTTTTGAATGAATGATTTACTATGTTGTTTCCAGAAAACTCATGCTTTGTAGCCATCATGGTGAGCTGTCACTGTCTTTGCAGGGTTGGTTAGGAGACTACTCTGAGTCAAACCACAAAAACATCTCCAACCTTGAAAGATAGGAAGACTCACATTTTTTTACACTCTTGTGTAGATGTTCAAAGTATGTCCTAATATTTTATGAAAATCTCTGAAAGATGAAATGATGATCTCCACAATTCTTTTATTTCCTTTCTAGATATTAATTGGAATCTATACACATTAAAATAAATGCCTCATAGCTCTTTGTGCTGCTTCCTTTCTTCAGAGGCATGACTGAAGCTTTTGAAAATACATAGGAATCCTTGAATCATTCTTTTGATTCCTATTCTTACTAAACAGCCATCAATTATCATTATGTATAAGTGAAATATCAAAAAGAAATAAAATGTTTATAAACACAAAGCCAATTTGAGTCCTTGGTACTTATAAGATGAAAAAAACTCCAAAAAGTAAAAAAAAAAAAAAAAAAAATCAAGACACTGGAGAGAAAAAAAAATCAACTGAAGTAAACATTTTTTTTTTCAATACCACTGTGTTGGCTTTTTCTAAAGGAAAACTCCACTTATAGGGAACATTTTACTGACTATAACAGGATCATGGTCTGGGTTTCTTTTTTCATTTTTGATGCCTCTGAATTTCTCTTTTTAAGAATATAGAAATATGCTTGATAAGAACACTATATTATAAATGCATAATAAAAACATTTGTAATATTTTAAGTTGTGATTATGCTTACATGCCTATTAATTTTTAATAATTGTAAGAAAAAAGTACTCATTTAGATACAAATACGTCACATCACACGCAATGGATCAACTCTGCATCGATCGAATACAGACATTTACAGATTAGGCTTCCAATGTCAAAAAGAAGGACATGTAGGAGGACACTTTTTGAGGAAGAATGGAACTTACAAAAGAAGGACTGTCCTCCCTAAAGGAGGATGATTAGTTATCTTAATTATATTCAAGGCAATAATGATATAATGATGTTAGTATTGTCAGAATATTCCTGAGTTTTGGATAATTTTTAAAATTGAAAGGGAAAAGCCCAGTAGATTCATGAATGGAAAGAAAATTGACTTAATAGTTAGAAGTCTTACATTTAAAGTAAAAATAACACCAGCTATGACTCCTTCAAAAACTTCAGGACTATATGATTTAGTTTCCTCTGTGACTGAAACATTATTGCATATGTAGAAGGAGGTCAAACTAAATAAAAGAAAGCAATGGATATTGAGAAGTTAAATGTGCTTAATTGCTGCAGTTGAATCTCTGCTAACATATGGAGACTTGGACTTCTGTTCAGTTACTTGGTAACACCCTTAGAGAGACCTTAGCCAACCAGGCACCTGAGGGGCTTCACTCTTCCTACTAGAATCCACGTGGCCATCCCTGTGTCACCTGAGGTAGGCTCAGAATGTCAGGATATAACACCACCACAACCTCCCCAGGTAGCCTTTAACAAATTATTGGCTGGAGTCTTTTCTCTTTTTTCCTTAGTGTGTCTAACCAGAGGTTGGCCAATTTTATTAATCTTTTCAAAGAAACAGCTCTTTGTGACATTAACTTTTTGTGTAGTCTTTTTGATCTCTATTTAATTCTGCTCTAATTTTTATTATTGCCTTACTTCTGCTCACTCTGGGCTGCTTTTATTTTTCTAGTTCTTTGAGATGTAATGTTAGGTTTTTTACTTGAGATTTTTCTTATTTCTTGAGATAGGCCTGCAATGATATAAACTTTCCTCGTGTTACTGCTTTCACTGTAAGAATATCTACTATCAACAAGACAAGTAATTACAAGGATTGGAGAGATTGTGAAGAAAAAGAAATCCTCATTCATTGCTGATGGGAATGTAAACTGGTACAACCATTATGGAAAATAGTATGGCGACTCCTCAAAAAGTTAAGAATAGAGTTACTATATGACCCAGCAATCCCTCTTCTGAGTATCTCCCCCAAAACTCAAACACATTTATTTCCAAAGATGCATGAGCCCCTATGTTCCATGCTGCATAATTCAGTGTCAAGACATGTAGATAACAACAGTGTCTTTTAATGGAGGATAGATAAAAAAAAGACATGCTATGTATATACTATGAAATACTACTCAGCCACAATAAAAGATGAAATGCTGTCATTTACGACAACATGGATTGAACTTGAGACTATCATGCTAAGTGAAACAAGTCAGACAGAAAAAGTCAAGAACATATGAAATTACTCATATGTGATATATAATGTGAACTGAAAGCAACAAATGAACAAACAAGAAAAGAAAACAAACAAAAACTTAACACAGACAGCTGTACAGTGGTTACCAAAGGGAAGGGGGGTGGGAAGTAGTCAGAAAAGGGGGTCAAATATATGATAATAGAAGAAGATTTGACTTTGGATGTTGGGTATATAAACAATATACAGATGATGTATTATAGAATTGTGTACTTGAAACCTACATAATTTTACTAACTAATGTCACCTTAATAAGTTTAATTTAAACAAATAAAGTAAAAAAATTCAAAGGTATTACAAAAAAAGTAAAGGAAAATCAATCCTTGGACATTTAAAAAATACCTACATAAAATAAAAATTACCGACTGGAGTTTGTGAAAAATCTTAGGTGTGTGTTTTACTCTGTCTCCGAATTTTCCTGGGAGGATTAACTTCCACTTGCCCATTCCCTTTCTCACTTTTCTCTCTCTCACCAGTGCTTCCTGTACCTCCCAAGTAAATGACTTTTGCATTTGAATTCTTGTCTCAGAGGTTTTCATAAGAGAACCCAAATTAAGAAAATAACTTTATACATAATATGTTTAGTTATATTATTAATGATGCTCCTGGAGTCCCCTTCCTTTCCTTTGGGAAGGGAAAGCAGCCTCCTTCAATTCTACCATGGTGAGAAGTAGGGATAAGGTGATGGGAATAAGTCTTTTTTTTTTTTTTTTTTTTTTGTATTTTTCCAAAGCCAGAAGTGGGGAAGCAATCAGACAGACCACTGCGTGCACCCGACCAGGATCCACCCGGCATGCCCACCAGGGGGCGATGCTCTGCCCATATGAGGTGTTGCTCCGTTGCAACTGGAGCTATTACAGTGCCTGAGGCTGAGGTCAGGGAGCCATCATCAGTGCCCAGGCCAACTTTGCTCCAATGAGCCTTGACTGAGGGAGGGAAAGAGAGATAGAGAGGAAGGAGAGGGGGAAGAATGGAGAAGCACACGGGTGCTTCTCCTGTGTGCCCTGGCTGGGAATCAAACCCCGGACTTCTACATGACCTGCCGACACTCTACCACTGAGCCAACCGGCCAGGGCGGAAATAAGTCCTTTTTTTTAAAAGCCTTGAATTACTCAGAAAAGCATCTTTTTTCTCTTGGTCTTCACCTTAAAATGTGTTATACTTAATATGAACTCCTGGTTGGTGTTATGGCACAGTCTTTGAACTGACACCCCTAACTAGTCACTGCAGTGAGGTGGATGACATAGCCTTTGGCGATTCCCTGACCTTAGAATGTGGAACACTTAGCTGTATAACTGAGCCTCCTAGTGAGCCTCCTGTAGCAGGTCCCTGGGTTGGCTCCTTCCCAGCTGCATGTCTAGAGGTTCTCAGAGAAATTCACGGGGATGTAGGAAGAGCTTGTTGAGGTAGGGGCAGTGGTCTTGGGTCAAGGGTGAGCACAGGCAGCTGGGTAATGGAAACAGGCAAGTATCAGGCAGCAGTATCAGGACACTCACTGAGTGTCCTGAGGGAGGTATGGGACAGCTTCTGCCACATCAAGGAGAATTAACATCTAGCAAACATGTGGGGAAGGAGAATATGGTAGTCTGAGTTTTGAGTGGTAAGTAATTTACTGGCCAATGACAAGGTAAGAAAGTGTTAGGGATAAAAAGGACTCTAGGCAAACAAAACTGAACATACAAAGGCATATAGGCTTAAAATAGCTCATGTATTTACTCTGGGAAAAGTGTTTCCATGGTCCTTATGTAAAGCTGCTATACTTATCACTTACGGCATTGTGTACTATATTTCCTCACGTATAAGATGCTCCCATGTATATGACACACCTTAATTTTGGGGCCCAAAATTTGAAAAAAAATTGTATTAAATAAAGTTATTGAACTCAAGTTTTATTCATTATAAAATTCTTACAACTCCTTGTCACTGTCAAAACTCCCATCCATTAGCTTGTCCTCATCTCTGTCTGATGACGAATCACTATCTTCTACAATGAGCGCAAAAACAAGTGTAAAAAAGCTGGAAATGCAAGTAAAAAAATCTACAACCACTGTATAAGATGCACCCAGTATTTGGACCCCAAATTTTTCAAAAAAAGTGTGTCTTATACATAGGGAAATACAGTATTTAATTTTTTTATATTTAATTAATTGTGTTTACATAGATTCTAGGGTCACCCCAAATGCATCCACCTCCCCCCATTCCCCTCAACATCTTCCTTGCCCCTCTCTCTACAGCACCCTCCCCCCTTCCCTTCAGGTTTATCCCATCCTATCATCCCCTTTCCCTCTTTCCTCTTTTCCTCTGGTCCCTTTGATCCCTCCTATGTCTCAATTCCATTCCTCAGTTCTCATTATTCCTTGGATTCCTCAAATGAGTGAGGTCATATGATATTTCTCTTTCTCTGCCTGGCTTATTTCACTCAACATAATAGTTTCCACGTCCCTCCATATTGTTGCAAAAGGTAATATTTCCTTTTTTTTCATAGCCTCATAGTATTCCATTGTATATATGTACCAAAGCATTTTAATCCACTCGTCCACTGACAGACATTTGGGCTGTTTCCAGATCTTTGCTCTTGTGAACAATGCTGCCATAACATGGGAGTGCATTTTTTTTTCTCAGTCGGTGATATGATGTCCTTGGGGTATATTCCTATAAGTGGGATGGCTGTGTCAAAGGGCAGTTCCATTTCTAATTTTTTTTTTTTTTTTTTGTATTTTTCCGAAGCTGGAAACGGGGAGAGACAGACAGACTCCCGCATGCGCCCGACCGGGATCCACCCGGCACGCCCACCAGGGGCGATGCTCTGCCCCTCCCGGGCGTCGCTCTGCCGAGATCAGAGCCACTCTAGCACCTGGGGCAGAGGCCAAGGAGCCATTCCCAGTGCCCGGGCCATCTTTGCTCCAATGGAGCCTCGGCTGTGGGAGGGGAAGAGAGAGACAGAGAGGAAGGAGAGGGGGAGGGGTGGAGAAGCAGATGGGCGCTTCTCCTGTGTGCCCTGGCCGGGAATCGAACCTGGGACTTCTACACACCAGGCCGACGCTCTACCACTGAGCCAACTGGCCAGGGCCCCCATTTCTAATTTTTTGAGGATTCTCCATACTGTTTTCCACAGTGGCTGCACCAGTCTGCATTCCCACTAGCAGTGCAGGAGGGTTCCCCTTTCTCCACATCCTCACCAGCACCTATCGTGTGTTGTTTTGTTAATGAGTGCCATTCTGACTGGTGTGAAGTGGTATCTCATTGTGGTTTTAATTTGCATTTCTCTAATAATTAGTGATATTGAACATTTTTTCATTTGTCTATTGGCCATCTATCTGTATGTCCTCTTCGGAGAAGTGTCTATTCATTTCTTGTGCCCATTTATTGATTGAATTGTTTGTCTTCCTGGTGTTGAGTTTTACAAGTTCTTTATAAATTTTGGTTATTAATCCCTTATCAGATGTATTGTTGAATATATTCTCCCATTGTGTGGTTTGTCTTTTTATTCTGTTCTTATTGTCTTTTGCTGTGCAAAAGCTTTTTGTTTGATATAGTCCCATTTGTTTATCCTGCCTTTTATTTCATTTGCCTGTGGAGATAAATCAGCAAAGCTATTGCTGCAATAGATGTCAGTGAGCTTACTGCCTAAGTTTTCTTCTAGGATACTTACGATTTCACGATTTACATTTAAGTTCTTTATCCATTTTGAGTTTATTTTTGTGCATGGTGTAAGTTGGTGGTCTAGTTTCATTTTTTTGCAGGTAGCTGTCCGGTTTTCCCAACACCATTTGTTAAAGAGACTGTCTTTACTCCACTGTATGCTCTTACCTCCTTTGTCAAATATCAATTGTAAATAAAGATGTGGGTTTATTTCTGGGTTCTCTGTTCTGTTCCATTGATCTATATGCCTGTTCTTATGCCAGTACCAAGCTGTTTTTAGTACAATAGCCTTGTAGTATAACTTGATATCAGGAATTGTGATACCTCCCACTTTATTCTTTTTCTTCAAGATTGCTGAGGCTATTCATGTTCTTTTTTGGTTCCATATAAATTTTTGGAATATGTGTTCTATATCTTTGAAGAATGTCATTGGTATTTTAATTAGTACTGCACTGAATTTATAAAATGCTTTGGGTAATATAGACATTTTAATTATGTTTATTTTTCATAACCATGAGCACAGCATATGCTTCCACTTGTTTATGTCTTCCTTGATTTTTTTATGAATGTTTTATAATTTTCTGAGTACAAGTCTTTAACCTCCTTGGTTAAATTTACTCCTAGGTAGTTTATTTTTTTTTGTTGCAATAGTGAAGGAGATTGTTTTCTTAATTTCTTTTTCTGACAGTTCATTGTTCATGTATAAAAATGCCTCTGATTTCTGTGTATTAATTTTATATCCTGCCACCTTGCTGAATTTGTTTATTAGGTCCAGTAGTTTTTTGACTGAGACTTAGGGTTTTCTATATACAATATCATATCATCTGCAAATAATGATAGTTTTACTTCTTCTTTTCCAATTTGGATGCCTTTTATTTCTTGCTGTAGCTAGGACTTCCAGTACTATGTTGAGTAAGAATGGTGAAATAATTTTTGTTGTTGTTCCTGATTTTAGGGGAATTGCTTTTAATTTTTGTCCATTACTTATAATGTTGGCTGTGGGCTTGTCGTAGATGGCCTTTATCATGTTGAGGTATGTTCCCTGTATTCCCACTTTGCTGAGAGTTTTGATCATAAATTGGGTGCTGGATTTTATCAAATGTTTTTTCTGCATCTATTGAAATTATTATGTGGTTTTTCTACTTCCTTTAGTTTATGTGGTGAATCACATTAATTGATTTACAAATGTTGTACTATCCTTTCCTCCCCAGAATAAAATCCACTTTATCATGATGTGTGATTTTTTTCATCTATTGCTGGATCCAGTTTGCTAATATTTTGTTGAGGATTTTAGCATCTAAATTCATCAGGGATATTGGCCTATAATTTTCTTTCTTTGTGTTGTCTTTGCCTGGTTTTGGAATCAAAATTATGCTTGCCTCATAAAAGGAACTTGGAAGTGTTCCTTCCTCCTGAATTTTTTGAAATAGCTTGAAAAGGATAGGAGTTAGTTCTTCTTTGAATATTTGGTAGAATTCACCAGTGAAGCCATCCGGCCCAGTAGTTTTGTTTTTTGGGAGCTTTTTGATAACTGTTTCAATCTCTTTGGTTGTAATTGGTCTGTTTAGGTTTTCTGATTCTTCCAGATTGATTTTTGGAAGATTATGCATTTCAAGGAATTTGTTCATTTTACCTAGGGTGTTTAATTTTTTGGCATACAGTTCTTCATAGTATTTTCTACAATATTTTGTATTTTTGTTGTGTTGGTTGTTATTTCTTCATTCTCGTTTCTAATTTTATTTATTTGAGTCCTCTCTCTTCTTTTCTTGGTGAGTCTTGTTAAAGGTTCATTGATCTTGTTTACCCTTTTAAAAACCCAGCTCTTGGTTTCATTGATCCTTCCTATTGTTTCTTTAGTCTATGTCATTTATTTCCACTCTGATCTTTATTATTTTCTTCCTTCTACTACCTTTCGGCCTTACTTGCTGTTTTTTTTCTCGTTCTTTTAGATGAAGGGTTAGGTTGTTTATTTGAGCTTTTTCAAGGTTTTTAAGGAATGCCTGTAGTGCTATAAACTTCCCTCTCAAGACTGCTTTTGCTGTGTCCCATATTTTTGAGTTGTTTTTTGCTCTTTATCATTTCTTTCTAGGAATTTTTTTATTTCTTCTTTGATTTCATTGTTAACCCATTCATTATTTGATAACATGCTATTTAGTTTCCATGTATTTGAGTATTTTTTAGTTTTTCTGTTGTGGTTGATTTCTAGTTTCATGCCATTGTGATCAGAGTAAATGCTTGATATGATTTCAATCTTCTTAAATTTTTTGAGACTGCGTTTGTGTCCTAACATGTGGTCTATCTTAGAGAATGTACCATGAACACTTGAAAAGAATGTATACTCTGCTGCCTTAGGTTAAAAGGTTCTAAAGATATCTATTAAATCAAGTTGATCTAGTGTGTCCTTTAAGTCTGTTGTTTCTTTGTTAATTTTCTTTCTTGAGGATCTATCTAGTGATGTTAGTGGTGTATTGAAATCACCTACTATTATAGTATTGCTGTTGATCTCGCTCTATGTCCATCAAAGTCTGCTTTATATATTTAGATGCTCCTATATTACGTGCATAGATATTTATGATGGTTATATCTTCCTGTTGGATTGCTCCCTTTATCATTATGTAGTGACCTTCTTTATCTCTTACTGTAGTCTTTGTTTTAAAGTTTATTTTGTATGATATAAGTATTGCTACCCCAGCTTTTCTTTCATTTCCATTTGCATGAAATATTTTTTTCCATCCTTTTACCTTCAGTCTATGTCCATCCTTTGTTTTAAGGTGTGTCTCTTGTAGACAGCATATGTACGGGTCCTATTTTCTTATCCAAGAAGCTACCCTATGTCTTTTTATAGGATCATTTAATCAATTTTCATTTAAGGTCATTATTGCTATGTAGTTGTTTATTGTGATTTTATTCTTTAAAGCTGTATTTCTCTTTTGCTATATTCTTTTTTCTTTGATCTGTTTACAACAGGCCTCTTAACATTTCCTACAGCATTGGTTTGGTTGTAATAAATTCCTTGATTTATTTTTGTCTGGGAAGCTTTTTATTTCTCCTTCAATTTTAAATGATAACCTTGCTGGATAAAGTAGTCTTGGTTATAGGCTCTTGTTTTGTATTATTTTGAATATTTCTTGCCATTCCCTTCTGGCCTCTAGTGTTTTTGTTGAGAAGTTGGATGTCATCCTTATGGGGGCTCCTTTGAAGGTGATAGCCTTTTCTCTATCAGCTTTTAATATTTTCTCTTTATTTCTTAGCTTTTGTATTTTAATTATGATGTGTCTTGGTGTAGGTCTTTTTGTGTTTCTCTTTAATGGAGTTCTCTGTGCTTCTTGAACTTGTGAGACCCTTCCTTGCATCAATTTAGGGAAGTTTTCAGCTATGATTTGATTGAATAATGTTTCTATCCCTTGTTCTTTCTCTTCTTCTTCAGGAACTCCTATGATGCGGATGTTATTTCTCTTCACGTTGTCACAGAGTTCTCTCAGAGTTTCCTCAGACTTTTTGAGTCTCTTTTCTTTTTTTCTGATCTGCTTCCATGTCTTTTTTCATCTTATCCTCCAACTCACTGATTTGATCCTCAGCTTCATCCATCCTGCTTTTAATCCCTTTTGTTGTGGTCTTCATTCCTGATATTGTATTTTTCACCTCTGACTGATTGTTTTTTAATATTTCAATGTCCTTTTTTATACTTGTTATCTCTCTATTTAGGTGTTCGTAATGACCATCCATTGTTGTTCTAAGATCCCTAAACATCCTAACAATCATTATTCTTACTCTGCATCCGGCAGTTTGGTTATTTCCATATCACTCATTTCCTTTTCTGGAAATTTCTCTTGTGGTTTCATTTGAATTGCACTTCTCTGTCTTCTCATTATGTCTGTGTGTTTGGGTGTGTTTTTTGTAGGGCTGGTTGAGTCTAGGTTTGGTGTTGTCTAACTCCAATTTTCAGTTGTGTTATTTCTAGGTCTTCTTGGGTTGGCATCAGCTGTTGTTTGTAATCCACTGTCAGGTTTGGCCTTTCTAGTAGAACTGCTTTGAGGTCTTGATTTATGGCCTGACCTGTGGTGGTGCAGTGGGATAAAGCATCGACCTGGAACACTGAGGTCGCCAGTTCGAAACCTTGGTCAAGGTGCATATGGGAGTTGATACTTCCTGCTCCTCCCCCTTCTCTCTCTCTCTGTCTCTCTCTCTCACTCTTCTCTTTCTAAAAAATCAATAAATAAAATATAAAAAGATAAAAAAAAAGGAGGTCTTGATTTTTTTTTTTCTGAGTTATCTCAGTGGTAGTCTTGTTTACTGATCTCAGCAAGGGGCTTATTTGAAACTGTATCCGGGAATGTGGTGGGTGTAACCTGAGACTCTGAAGGCCTGATCTGCTAGTTACTCTTTCTGGGGGTGGGGTGCTTTCTCAGCTTCAGTAGGGGGAGGTGTATCTCAGATCTCCATGGAGACCTGAGTTACTGCCTATCCTCCCCACTTCTTGTTTTCAGCTGTGCCTTGTTGAGCTGATTGGAGCTGGAGAGATATCTTGAGATGCGTGACCCGAAACCCCTTGTCTTGTGTTATGTGGAAGGATCAACCCCTCCCCCAGCTATGGCCACCTCCAGCACTGGATGAATTAGCTTCTCAGGTCCTCCCATGCATTCTTCTTCCAGTCACCTGCTGTCTCTCTCTCACCCCTTTCCTTATGGAAGATAAGCCAGTCCTTTCAACACACCTCATTCCCAGGTCCCCAGGAAAATGGCTGTGAGCAATATTTTACAACTTTTTTTCTTGGAATCAGAGCCCTTCTGGGCTCTCAGCCTCACACTCCCTTTGTTCCTGTAAGCAGGGGAGACTCACTGCTCCTTGGTGCTCCCTACCAGGCTCAGTGTGGCTTCTTCTTTGCTCCTTGGTTTTTGAGAGCTGTTCTTATAGTCCAGTGTTGGTTTTTCATGCTGATTGTTCCTAAATTAATTTGAAATCCAATTTGGTGATGTGAGCTGGGAGTCTGTGCATCTGCCTACTCCGCTGCCAACTTCAGGTCCCCCTTAACTTTTAATTAATAAATTGAGAAATGGTTCTAGATACCAATAGTGGCATCAGGTACAATTACTTCTTAAAATTTTGAGAAGTAAATATTTTCCTCACTAAAAAATTTTTTTTAAATCCTTTAAAATTGGCTAAACTTGAAACTGGCCATTTGATGCCTTTTTAACTCACAGCTTCTTGACTGGCTTTTCTGACTTTTAACAAGACTTGTGGTGATGTCAGTACTTGTCATCATCATCACTCATCTCTTTTCCCTGTGGACCATTCACATTCTGAATGTCAAAGCAGGCAGCTGACAGGCAGTGCTAGGATAGCTTTCATTCTGTTCTGACTGAGGAGGAACTGACAGGATAGCTTTCATTCTGTTCTGACTGAGGAGGAACTGACATATTTGAAAAGCCTTCTACAGTTGTCCTGCTGACACAGATTACCTTAAATTTTATAAATATTTTTATTTTGATCATATTAGAAGTATTGTTTAAGAATAGGATTTATTTTTAGTTATTTTTGCTTTTGTTTTCCAGGAAGACATCAAGAGTCACCTTTTCCAGCCAGCTGGCATGCTAGGTGTTAGTTCTTAAGAACATATTCTTCAATCGAAGCAAGTGCTCATCTGTCAAGTGTCAGGAATCCAAAAGGAACTACCACACCAGTGCTCAAAGTCCTTCTGTGAGAAACTTGATGTCATCTTCCTGCCTGGCTTCCTAAATTGAAACTGTAATTTAATTTATAATTTATATAAGCCCATCTCTCCTCTAAGTTGAAAAGAACTTAAATATCCAACAGAAGGGAAAATGATTAAAATATAATTTATCACTTGGTTGTACAATAGAAATAATTTTTCTAATAGAAAACTTACATTCTAATTACCATTTTGAGTAAAATATTCAAAACTTTGCAATTGTTGATTAATTATTTAAAAATCAATAAAAATATGCCTAAACCTTAAAAACAAAAATATGTTTGACATTTAGCATTAGAAATCATCACAGAGAACTGAAAATAGCAGTTTATGTGGGGCAGGAAATGGGTGAGAGAGAATTTCTTTTCCCACAAGCCTTGTAAAACTATTTGATTCTACATTATATACATGGATTAATTTATGAAAATAAAAAAAGAAGACTGTAGAAAGATTTGGAAATCCAGAACATGTTTTTTGAAAATACATATTTGATTTTTATTTAAAATTATATAAGAATTTAGCTCTATTTAATTTTAAGAGAACTGATTGATTAGGGGAAACTGAATTGTAAGTCTTTTTCCAAAATTAACAGAATAAAGTAAGAAAACGTACACCTTGTTTTCTTTATACTCTTGGTTAAAGGCTTGTTTTAATGCCATACATAATGAGTTTTATGTAGTGGTTTACACTATTGTATCTGTAAGGATAAATCTCCATAGCTATACATAGGGTGTAAGGCTATTAATGGGGTCTCTTTGATCCCATTGGCTTGGGAGGACTTCCTAGTCCCATCAGGGTTCGCAAAACCTGCAAAGAAGGCAGAAACAGTTCTTACCAACTACAATATTTAAAGCCTAGGAAAAAAAACTAGGCCAGAAGCATAACATATTGCTGCAGATCTAGCTAGAGGAATGTATCCAAAATGGTTTCTCAGTGTAAGACTTCTAAGATGAATATTAGGAGCCAAACTCAGAATTCATAGAGGATCAGAAACAGAATTAGAGAATAAAAGAGCAATCAAAAGTACTGGCAATAATCCACCTAGGCATTTAGATGTTGTTGCTGCCATATTCTCTGGGTAGTCCTTATTTATTTCAGAAGTCAAAGGATTCAGTTTTCCTCCAACCTCCACCTTGGGGTAACCTCTAGAAGACGTGATGATCGAAGTGCTTGCTGAGGCAGAAAGTGAATATTTAGGAACTACTCTCCAATATCATTCCCACTGAACTGTGTCCTAGGAAAGACTTTGGTATTGCCAAGAAGTCTTGGTATCACCAAGTACCTCTTCAATGTTTGAATCTCCTAAAATTTTTCATTCTCAAAGGTCAGATGTTGTAGAGTGGGGCCAAATGAGTAATTGCCATGGAAGGAGCCAGTTGGAGTTGAAAAGTTATCTCACTAGGCCTGAGGTGACAGGTATCCCATTTCTGGAATGCATGGGCAATACATACATGTCATGAGGACAGGCAGATATTATTTCAGTAAGATACTCTTTTAAAACTTACCCTAGCTGTGCTAGAGTTTTTATTAACAGAGGGAAAAATTCCTAAATTCCATTAGATCCCTGCCAGGTATCGATGTTATTGGGAAAAATGGCAGAGATGGAAATGACTGATAAGGGATGTTTGATAAAGGATTTATATCTTTTGGCAACTGGAGAGGTAGGTCAATTGCAATGTATGTAAAAGCAGAGTAGAAGAAGAAATATTATTGTTCTGATGACATGTATCATCTGGTCATATATCTTTGATAAGAAGACAATTAGTTGCAAAAGTGAAGGGCTTAAAATAGCACCCTATAAAATCAAGATGCAAAAGTGAAGGGCTTAAAATAGCACCCTATAAAATCAAGATGCAAAACATGGGCTACCAGTTAAAGGCTGGTAATTGGACAATGCATTGAGCATAGATAGATCTTTCCATGCCTTTTCTTTCTTTTTTAATTAAAGAACATTATTTAGAAAATTAAATTTAATGGGTGACATTGATCAATCAGAGTATATAGGTTTTAGGTAAATATTTCTATAGCGTTTAAACTGTTGATTGTGTTAGGTGCCCATCACCAAAAGTCAAATCATTTTCTGTTACCAAATATTTGTCCCTCTTTACTCCCCTCCCACCTGCCCCCTTCCTCAAAAACCCCACCCCCTAGTAACCTCTTCACTTTTATTTATGTCCATGAGTCTCATTTTTAGATCCCACTTGTGCGATTTAGATCTTAACAAAGGGGTAGTAACTACTGTGAATTCGACTAAATGATGACTTTGCAAATGGTTTTGATGAGTTTAAATTATAATAAAAAACTTTCAGGTTTAACTGGAGAAAGAACAGATATACGTGGTAACTGGCACTGAAACTGGAAGTGAAGGGAATTTGTTAAATCCCCATTCATAAATGCTGTATATTAATAATAATGAGAATTAGTTATTGATTCATTACTATGTGTTAAGTACTGTGATAAATATCTTAGATATATAATTTCATTAGGTATAACTAGGTAGGATATCAGTATTGTACCACTTTTACAGATGAGTAGACTGAGGTACATACATTGTTAAATGGTTATAAGTAAATAGTAAAGCTGTATACAAAAATTCTCTTAACAAAGGGACAAAGAGAAAATAGCACAGTGGAAGCCTGTCTGATTGGACTGGGCTAGGGGAGTTTGAGTTCTGGCATTTTTATTTCACACACTCAAGGAAAAATAAATCAACACTCAGTTCCTTTCCCATTTTCTACTGTATATCTTGTTGATGTATGTTTCCATTTGCTTTTTCACCATTTCTCCCTGTAAAGTATTAAATAGATGAATAAAAATTATCTTGTTTTTAAGCAACTCTTTTCTTTTTCCAGCTGTTTGTGTCAATGCCAGCTCTTACAAATAAACTGAGGTGAAATAATTAAAATGTAAATGTCAACTGCTGAGTACTAAGGACAGTTCTTGTGAAATACTGTTAGACAATGTCTGTACCAGTAGCAATGACTGATGGTGTTCCTGGAAGACTCAGGACCTCTGAAAATTGTGGGAATGGTTAATGGTTACATCATTTTCTGTTTACATGACAGTTTTCACTCTGTTATTCCTGACTTTTGTCAGCACAGGCTATATTTTAGCAGATCCTTTCAGTTTTTAAAATGATACTTTTGCGGTATGTACATTTATTCCCTCACAAATACATAGTGCTGTACTAGGTTCTGGGAATAAAGATTGAATAAGATTACATGATCGTTACATTCTTAGGTAAATATAAATGTGGAGGAGAAAAAAATAAAACATGATTTTGCCAATATTTGTTTAATTATAATGATGATAAACTGACAAGGGAAAATATAGGTTTATGAGATATCAGGACATTAGTTCTATTTTAAAGATTAGGGAAGGGAAGTGAGAGTCAGATCATGAAAAGTCCTGTGGGCTTTCAGCAAATTTTATTCTGAAAGCATGAAAAATCAGTAAGGGAATGAAATGATAAACCTCTCCAAGAAGAGACCACAGGAATAGTAAAATCAGATTTAGTGTATTCTCTTAACATAGTGGTTTCTCAAAGAAAATGAATGGACAAGTTAGAAAACAATGTATGAGAAGGACTTGGTCAGTGGTAAATTAATGCAATTTTGGGATTAGAAAGAACAGTAAATTTGTTATTTTAATATTACATTAAGGGATAGTTACATATGATTTTATATTACCTATTATACTTACTATATAATAATAATATCTTATATAATATCATATTAGTTTCAGGTATACAGCAGCGATTTCCCTTTATACAGCTTACAAAGTGCTCTCTGCATTAAATCTAGCAACCATCTGTTACAGAGCAAAGTGATGCCAATATTATTGGCTATACTTCCCCTTACCTTTTTCACCCATCCCCCCATCTCCCTCCACTCTGGCAACCATCAGTTTGTTCTCTGTTCTCTCATAAGTCTGTTTGGCTTGTTTGTTTTTTTTTGTGAAATTATATGGTATTTGTTATTGTTATTTCATCCAGCATAATATCCTTAGGTTCACCAATGTTGTCACAAATGACATTTTTATGGCTGAATAATATTACATACACACACATACACACAGTTATATATATACATTATATATCCATATATATGCACATACAGATCATATATCACATCCTCTTTATCTGTTTATTTATTTATAGACACTAGTTGCTTCCATATCTAGGCTATTAAAAATAATGCTTTAATGAACGTAGGGGCACATAAATTGTTTTGAATTAGTGTTTTTGTTTTCTTTGGAGACATACCCAGAAGTATACTTGCTGGGTCATATGGCAGCTTTACTTTAAAATTTTTTTTTAAATTTTTTATTTATTCATTTTTTAGAGAGGAGAGGGAGAGACAGAGAGAGAGAGGAGAGACAGAGAGAGAGAAGGGGGGAAGGAGCTGGAAGCATCAACTCCCATATGTGCCTTGACCAGGCAAGCCCAGGGTTTTGAACCAGCGACCTCAGCATTTCCAGGTCTACGCTTTATCCACTGCGCCACCACAGGTCAGGCTACTTTTAAATTTTTGAGGAATTCAGATGTATTTTATTTAAATGTTCATTCACTATTCATTCACCAAAAATATTTATCCAAATCCTTTCTAGGTTCCAGACATATGCTGATAGGAAAGTGTATTTGGTGAAGAACTTAAAGAGGAAAAGATGACTGAGGCCAGAGAAAGCCCCTTTTATAAAGTTTCATTAGAGAAAAGTGAATCTAGTTACCATTAGAATAGAATTAAGAGAACCAGTGTATTGGGAATGGTTATAGGTTATAAGGGTATTTGGAAGAAAGGGAAACAGTATGGGGATATAGGCTTTAGGGGTTTGAGAAGGAAGAGAAGATAGTTACACAATTAGAAAAATGATAAGGTGGAGATTATATCAATTTTATGGCAGAGATGCTACATTTTTCAGTTTTTACACTGTTCAAATATATTTTTTAGGCTAGCTTAAAATGCTCTTTTTAAACTCTAACATTAATTTGAACTAAACATTAGATTAATAGACTAATTTAAGTTAAAATTTATTAGATTAAAGCTTGGTTGGTAGGCATAATACAGACAACATAGAAACTTAGGCATGTAGTTAAATTCTTTGTGTTTTTCTTTATAGTGCCATCTATCACATTCTCCTTAATTTTTTCATGCATGAAAAGCCAATTAATTAATGAAGACATTATTGAAAAATTAATTCTGAAAAATTAATTTTGTGTGTAAGTAAACTTTACTGTTGTTTATATTTCTCACAGTTAAGGTTTTTGATTTGCTTTTTAGTTTTCTTAGAAATTTTTTATGTGATAAGTCTGGGACAATAGAGATATTACTGTTTACATACATTAGCAACAAAAACATTTGAAAAATGAAGTTTAAAATCATATGCATTATATTAGTATTAAATATTATATATTTATGAATAAATTAAATAAAAATAGACACAAATTTTACACAGTAAACTAAAAAATATTTCTAAGAGAAATGTAAAGAAATCTAAATAAATGGAGGAATATACCATTTTTATGGATGGGATCATCCAATATTTTTTAAAATATAAATTCTCCAAAGTTTATATAAAGATATAATGCAATCCTACTTAAAATAGTAATAGTGATAGGCTTTTTTTTTAGTAGGTATCAACAAGTGATTATAAAATTTATTTTGAAATAAGAAAACCTAGAATAAAACAGAAACATCTGGGAAAAGAACGTTGGAGGATTTTCATTATTTGATTTCAAAACTTATTATAAAGCTATAGTAATTAAGACAATGTAACATTAGCATAAGGATAAAAAAATAAATCAGCAGAACAGAATAGTGCTCAGAAACAAACCCATCAATTATAGCTAATAGATTTTTAATGAATGTACTAAGAATTTCAATAATGATACAATTGTTTTCAACAAGTGATGCTGCAACATGATAAATGGTTAAAAAGATATACTTGATCCCTACCTCACATCATTCATAAACATTATTTGAGATGGATTATAGCTTTAAACATAAAAGCTAAAATTATAAATATTCTTGAAGAAAATGGATAAATTAAACTTAATCATAATTTAAAGCTGTGCTTTAAAAGGCACCATTAAGAAAATGAAAGGTAAATTATAAACTGGGCAATAATACTTTCAAATCATATTAGGCAAAGGATTTGTAAGCAGTAAATATAAACACCTCCTACAAATTTTAAGATAATCAATTAAAATTAATGAAAGATTGAACAAAAACTTTACAAAAGGAGATACGTGAATAGCCAATAAACACATGAAAACACTCAGCATTGTTAGTCACAAGGAAGATGCAAATGAAAACCACAATAAGGTATAATTTTGCTGTCATGGAGCAATTGATGAGGATGAGAAAAGATTGAAATAATATGAATAGAAGTGTAAAGTGATAGTACCTCCTTGGAAAACTGCTTGACAATTCCTTAGAAAGTTAAACATGCGAGTACTCTAAGACCTAGCAATTCTATACCCAGGTATTTACCTCAAAGAGATGGAAACATACATCCAAAAAGGGACGTGTAAAAGAATGTTCATAATATCTTTATTTATAATAACTAAGAGCTAAAAACAATTTAAATGCCAATCAACAAAAGATAGATAAACAAATTGAGGTATATGTATACAATGGTGTACTACTCAAAAGAATGAACTTGATGCATGCTACAACATGGATAAAACTTAAAAACATATTGAGTGAAAGAAATGAGACACAAAAGACTATAAGCTGTATGATTTTATTTATATAAAGTCCAAGGACAAGTAAGACTGTCCTTTAATGATGCTAGAACTCAAAATAACAGTTGCCTATGGCAGAATGTTATCAAAATTCATTGTTTTACACAAGGTAGTGTATATAATGTTTACCTCACTAATAAAATAAATTAGTGCTCCTGCAAAAAACAACAGTTAATCAAATTGTCTATCAAGTAATTGTTTCACTGGAGAGGCTGTATGCTACACAAGTTAATAACAGGCTTCAAAATCAAACTGCCTAGGTTTGAATTCTGCTCTTAGTACTAGACACCATACAAGCAAAATAAGATCTCTGAGACTCCATTTGTCTATCTTTAAAATGACATTTTTTGTTTGTATTTTGTATTCATCCTTCTCTTGTGTTCTTTTGTTTGTTTGTTTACTCCCACCCAGACCACAGGTTCACAAATGTACAGCTTGGGATTCTTGTTAACTATATCCCATGGTGATGTCAGGGAGCATTCAGGTTCAGTCTGACAAGAATTTGGTCCAGGTGCTCCTACTGCAATATCAGGCAAAGAACCCCAGACAATGGTTATAGGCTTACTGAGGCTGAAGTTTTGGCCAGAAAAGTCCTTTGTTCTATTCCGAGTCTCAACAAAGGCTTGTATGCAACAGCCTAAGCACCTGTGACTCCAGAGGACTCTGTGTACAATCCTGAGCTCTGTAGGTTCAGGTCCAGTTCCAACTCTTACTTTCTGTTTCTGTTTTGTTCTTGACCCACAAAATTTTGAATAAAGGTATGTATTTTGAAGTTAAAAAATTTGTTGATCTCTTATTTCTCTTTGTTGGAGGGCATTGTGTGAGGAAATACTCTGCCTCATACTGATGGGGAGTCAGACATGCTTAAGATTTTAATATAAAATATTACCAATATTACTATTACAGGAATGATCATCTCTCTTAAAGCTAAAATTTGAGGGTTACTACATGTAAAGGATATAAAAGAGAGAAATTTGGAGTAAAGGTTTGGTGGTCTGGATACTTAGCTGGCTTTGTCAATACTCTCTCAGCTATCATGGTCAAATCATCTACTTTTTTGAGCATAAATGTTCTCATTTAGAAGTTTACTGATTTAAACCAGTTAAAATCTTTCATTCCAAAAATGTAAGTTTATACTCTGGTTTAGAGTGTGTACTGGGTACCCATAGGTTACCCATAAACCTGCTTTGATTTACCAGTTGAAGTTCTTTAAATATTTTTTTTCAGATTAGTATACTTTTATCTTTATTTATTTATTTATTTTACAGAGACAAAGAGAGAGTCAGAGAGACGGACAGACAGGGACAGACAGACAGGAAAGGAGAGAGATGAGAAGCATCAATCATCAGTTTTTTCTTGCAATGCCTTAGTTGTTCATTGATTGCTTACTATATGTGCCTTGACCGTGGGGCTACAGCAGACTGAGTAACCCCTTGCTCAAGCCAGAAACCTTGGGTCCAAGCTGGTGAGCTTTGCTCAAACCAGATGAGCCCACGCTCAAGCTGGTGACCTTGGGGTCTCGAACCCAGGTCCTCCTCACTCCAGTCCAATGCTCTATCCACTGCAGCACCGCCTGGTCAGGCTAAACTTTTATTTTTTAGAGCAGATTTAAGTTAATGGCAAAACTGAGTGGAAAGTAAAGAGGGTCACCACATTCCCTTGTTTACCTCCAACACATACACAATCCCTTGCTATTATCAGCATTGTGCATGAGAATGCTACATTTGTTACAACTGGTGAACCTACGTTGATGCATCATTATTACCTTAAGTCCATAGTTTAAGCTAGGATTCACTCTTAGCATTGTACATTCTAAGAGTTTTGACAAGTTTCTAATGACATACATCTCTAATCATAGTTTGATATAGAATAGTTTTCCTGCCCTAAAAATTCTCTGTACTCTGTTTATTCGTCCCTCCTTCACTCCCAACCTTTTAAACCAGGGGTAGTCAACCTTTTTATACCTACCGCCCACTTTTGTATCTCTGTTAGTAGTAAAATTTTCTAACCGCCCACAAGTTCCACAGTAATGGTGATTTATAAAGTAGGGAAGTAACTTTACTTTATAAAATTTATAAAGCAGAGTTACAGCAAGTTTAAAGCATATTATAATAATTACTTACCAAGTACTTTATGTAGGATTTTTGCTAAGTTTGGCAGAATAAATCTTTATAAAACAACTTACTATAGTTAAATCTATCTTTTTATTTATACTTTGTTTGCTCTGCTACCATCCACCATGAAAGCTGGAATGCCCACTAGTGGGCGATAAGGACCAGGTTGACTACCACTGTTCTAAACTATGGCATAGCAACCACTGATTCTTTTACTATTTTTAGTTTTGCTTTTCCTGGAATGTCATATAGTTGGAATCATACAATATATAACTTTATCAGATTGTCTTCTTTCATTTAGTAATATACATTTAAGATTCCTCTATTTTTTTTATAGCTCTACAGCTTATGTTTTTGTTGAATGAATTTGATATATTCATTTGATATATTTGTAACATTGTGCAAGTTTAAGGTTTATAGATGTTACTTTGATACATTTATATATTGTAATAAAATTTCCTCTGTAGTAATACTTATCACATTACATAATTATAATACAATATTACTATTTACATTCATTATACTATGCATTAAGATCTCTATGGCAGGCCCTGGCCGGTTGGCTCAGTGGTAGAGCGTCGGCATGGCGTGCAGAAGTCCCGGGTTTGATCCCAGCCAGGGCACACAGGAGAAGCGCCCATCTGCTTCTCCACCTCTCCCCCTCTCCTTCCTCTCTGTCTCTCTCTTCCCCTCCCGCAGCAGAGGCTCCACTGGAGCAAAGATGGCCCGGGCGCTGGGGATGGCTCCTCGGCCTCTGCCCCTGGCGCTAGATTGGCTCTGGTCGCAACAGAGCGACCCCCCAGAGGGGCAGAGCATCGCCTCCTGGTGGGCAGAGCGTCGCCCCCTGGTGGACGTGCCGGGTGGATCCTGGTCGGGCACATGTGGGAGTCTGTCTGACTGTCTCTCCCCGTTTCCGGCTTCAGAAAATACAGGAAAAAAAAAAAGATCTCTATAGCATATTTACTATTTATTACAATTTTGTACCTTTAAGTACCATCACTCTTATTCCACCCCCTCAGCCTCCTAATAATTAGCATTTTGCTCTCTGTTATTTATAGGTTTAACTTTTTTCGATTCCACAGATAAGTGATATTATATAGTAATTGTCTTTGTCTGACTTATCTCACCTAGCATTATGTGTTCAAGGTCCATTCATGTTGTTGGGAATGGGAGTCTATATTCCTCTTTCATAGCAGAATAATATTCTATTGTGTGTATGTACCATATCTTTTTTATCCACTCATCCATTGAAGGGCATTTGGGTTGTTTCCATACCCAGGCTATTTATCAATAATGCTGCAATAAACATGGCAGTGCATATGCCTTGTAAAAATCCTGTTTTTATTTCATTTGAGTATATGCCCAGAAGTAGAATTTCTGGATTGTATAGTATATTTTTTAAATTTTCTCAGGAACCTCAGAGAGAGCAGAACTCGCCTTAACTGGGCCAAGTGTGAGGAACCCTTCTTTAGGATACCACTCTAGCAAGTGTTGTTAGTTCCTAAACTGATGCTTTCTGCAGCTGGCTCCTGGATGTACCAGCCCTAGGCCTCCCTGGCAGGGACCCGACACAGATCAGTGAAAGACACTGCCCATGATTGGCCCTCAGTAAACTTCTTGAATCTACAAGCAATCCAGGGTTTGTGGCTGCCTCTTCTGGGCCCAGGTGCACATGGAAATACAAAGCTGCACTCCGAGGCTGGTTTTTACTCACACTGGGCCTGGGGGAAGGTCCACTTAAAAGGCCAAGTTTCACTGAATCCCTCTTCCTGAAGCCTCTGTCTGCTGGCTGCTTGTTGTACTCAGCTGCTTAAAAAAACCTCTGCTAGAGTCCAGTGCCTACAGCAATTCAGGGATTAGGAAGGGTGGTGGGTGTGGTTCTGCCCCTCAGCCCCAGGTGTCAGTCTGTCCAGACATTTTTCACAGACCTAAGTAGAGTGAGGTCCCAGGAATCCATTGAGTGTGGCTTCTGAGACCCAGAGGTGTGGTCTGACTGCTCTCTGGACTGTTCTATCCCTCTCCCATTAGGTGGAAGCACCAGTTCTAGAGTTGGGAGTGTGTAAGAGAATGCTCTGTACTCAACACTAGAAAACTGAGCCACTGACGCACTCCCTGCTTCCTGGCCTCTCAGAATGACCTGTTGCCATGACTGGGGTAGGAGAGACTCCTGAGGGTGGAGCAGTTGCTTTTCCGCAGGTTGATGCTGCACAAAGGGGACACTCCAAATAAGAAAGATGGCAACTGCAGTACTGAAAAATGACTCAGCACAGGGGTTCTGCTGGCGTCCCCCACAGTGTCTCTCCCTGAGCCTCCAACTCTACATTCTCCTCATGCGACTCCAGTCCTCTCAGTCCTCCCTCCACCAGAACCCAGGATAAGTGGCTGTGAATGAGATTTTCTGCGCGTGCCCTTTAGGACGGAATCTGCGTCTCTGAAAGCTCAATTCTCTTTGTCATAGACAGAAACCCAGCTCTTTTCACAGCCAAATGCTGTCTGGGCGCCTCTTCTAGACTTAGGGCTCTAGGCTAGGGCTCTGGGCCTGAAGCTAAGCACCCACACCTCTCAGGGTGACCCTCACCACAGTGAGAGTCCCTCCAGACCCTCAGCCGCTGCTCGCTCCTGGGAGCAGGGTATCCCTTTTCCACATCTCTGCTCTTTCTACCAGTCTTGGTGTGGCTTCTTCTGTGATCCTTGGTTAAAGAGTCCTCTTCGTTTAGTCCAAAGTTGTTTTTTCAAGATGATTGTTCTTAAATTAAGTTGTAATTGGTCCTGGCAGGTGGCAGTTGGGACACCTGCCTCATCACCATCTTGGAATCTTTCATTGTTATTTTAATTTGAAATTCCCTGACATTGAACATTGTCTTATATGCTTATTTGCCATCTTTATATTCATTGGTGAAGTGTCTGTTCAAATATTTTACTCATTATTTAATTGGGTTGTTAATTTTCTTATTATTTAGTTTTAAGAGTTCAAATATTTTGGATAACAGTTCTTTATCAGATGTGTCTTTAGCAAATATTTTCTTCCAGTCTCTAGCTTACCTTCTCATTCTTGACATTTTCTTTCATAGAGCAGGTTTTTGATTTTAATGAAGCCAGTCCAGATTTTCAGTTATTTTTTTCACAGATTGTGCCTTTGGAATTATATCTAAAAAGACATCACCATTCCCAAGCTCAGTTAGGTTTGCTCCCGTGTTATCTTGTAAGAGCTTTGTAGTTTTGTGTTTCACATTTATATCTAGGATCCATTTTAAAATAATTTATTCATTTTAAACAATTAATTTTTTGTGAATGGTATAAAGTCTGTGCCTAGATTTATATAAATATATATATATATATTATTTTTATTTTTAATTGAGAAGCAGGGAAGCAGAGAGACAGACTCCCACATGCACTCCAACCAGGATCTGCCTGGCAAGCTCCCTATGGGACAATCAATGCTCTGCCCATCTGGGGCCATTGCTCCATTGCTCAGCAGCCGAACTATTTTAGCTCCTGAGGCAAGGCCATAGAGCCATCCACACCCAGTGCCAACTTGCTTCAACCAAGATATGGCTACAAGAGAAGAAGAGAGAAAAGAAAAGAGAAAAAGGAGATGGGGATGGGTGAAGAAGGAGATGGTCATTTCTCCTGTGTGCCCTGACCAGGAATCAAACCCAGGACATCCATATGCTGGGCTGATGTTCTACCATTGAGCCAGCTGGCCAGGGCCTATATTTTTATTTTTATACACAGAAGTTCACTTGTTGAAAAGCATCATTTGTTGAAAAGACTTCCTTATAATTATTTTTTTGAATATTTGCAAAAATTGAATCTTAGTGTAAGTATCTATTTTTATACCTGACCAGTTAATAACCTATAAATATATTACATTTAAAAATCAACATAATAAAATGCAATTTCTTTACCTTTAATACTCTATCAACTTAGAATATTTTCCTTAACCTCAAATTTTTTAAAAAAATGGCTTTGTCTTAGAGCTTTGGGAATGCTAACTGGTAAACTTCAACTAAGTGTACCTTCTTGCATTTTAAATATGACAGTCATGAATATTTTGTGAAATTGCATTTGGTCATCAAATTGAAGTTTTTTTGTTTGTTTTGTTTTTAGCCATATTGGCAGTGGGAAGGAAGACTCCACAAATGAGTTTTCAAAAGAAATTGTATTTTTGGAGATTTCCAGTAAATTTGCCAGTTGAGAAACTGCTTGTTATGTTACAGAAATGTTGTTTGTACTCATTAAAAAAATCTTGAATTACATTAAAAATGATTTAAAACAAACCAAAGTAAAATTCTAAATCCAATACAAATAGGGAAGTTCTTGTGCTTTCTGTTCCAGCCAATGGTAAACTGCCTGTGTGTGCGCCAAAAAATTAAATTCTGCTTTGCAGTTTACACATTATGGGGAGATAGCCTCCCGGTCACTCTAGGAGAGAAGCAGCCTTGAGAATATCAAATGCCTAAGTCCGAACTCAGCCATCCCTCTACCTATAATTCCCTATTACATAGCCTTCAGCAAACCATCGTCCCTGTAAGTAAAACTGAGATTTGACATGTGTTTGGTCCCCCCCCCTTCCATCTGGGGAACTGAGACATGTGTTTGTGCAATTATGTGCAGTACTCTGTATTCAAGACTTGCATTAATTTAATAATAAAACAACACTCAAGGTAACTGCCTTCTATTGAGCTGGCCTTGAATTATACAGTGGCATATAAAAGGTTGCCTAGCAGATGTGATTTCAACAGCCTGGGGGAAACCACTTTCTCAGAAAAAAAACAGCACTATAATTTCAAAGATGTAACTTCCTATTTGCTGATATTTGTAATGTTTGGAAAGGACATGTGTATACAGATTCAACAATTAGATAATTAGGTATATCTGAGAATGGTAAGCTGCTTTAATTTACACTAAATACCAATGACAGATATTAAATTGCTTTTGGAGAATTGATATAGGGAAGGAGACACCTGTCAGGAAAATGGGATCATAGAGGAGGAAAGGGATGCAGAAAAGGGATGGGGGGGGGGGGTAATACACATGGAATCTTTAAGAATCATACAAAGTTTTTCATATTTTCAGAATTTTAAAACATGTTGACATTTTGTCATATTATTTCAGATCCCTTCTTTTTTTCATGATAAAAATTAAAGCTCAATTCTCCTTTCCCATTTCAATGTGTATGCTTCTTCCTTTCCCTGGATGCAGCTCTTATGATGCTACTGTGTATCCAGTCCATATTGTTATGCTTTCATTATATATATCTGAAACCATTGTGTAGTTGTTGTATTTTTTTTGGTAATTTTCATAACTGGCTTCATATACAAATGTATTTTTCTGCAGCTTTCTTTTTGCACTCATATTTTTGAGCTGTATTTATTTTAATTGTTTCATATATTCATTTGTCTAAATGTAGCACAGTGTATTTATCCATCCACCTCCCTTGGACATTTAGATTATTTTCAAATCTTCATTATTATTGGTGTTGCTGGAACAAAATTCATGATCATGGCTCCTATGCTGTGGGAAAACCTCTAGGGATTGGCTCGGTAACAGGGCATGCTCCTTGGACTCTATACTGGGCAAGTTGCTCTTCCTAGCAATTGTAACTGTTTTTTAAGGGTTGCCAACTTAATAAATACAAACATATTTATTTTTCTAATTAATGCTTACAACTATTTGAATCCCCTCATGGAATTCCTTTTCTAATAATACAAAGCTTCTTACCTTCCTAATATTTAGTGTGATAATTTTACACAGATTTTCAATATCCTTTTTAAGGTCAAATACATATCATAGTTTTCTCTTTTGCTAGGAAATCATCTTTTAAGATTTATAAACTTAAAATTATTATCATAAAAATATTTTTGATAATTATTTTGACTTTCCTTTGTCTGTGATTGTGTCTCCATTTCCATTTCTAAACTCATATATGTTTCTGTCTTTTGTTTTTGTTGTTCAGATTAATCAATAACTTTCATATTTTCAAAGAACCAAGTTTGGATTTATTTTTTCCATTTAAAAATAATTTTAGGATCCTTCTTATTGACATAATCTTTCTACTATTTTTAGTTTATTTTTTGATGGTGTAGATTTTTAAGTTTTCATTCAAATAATGGTTTTGTTGTACCTTATTAGTTTGTATAAATATATCTAGTAAATATTTATTGAGTACTTACTGTAGTCATTGATTTAGGAGCACATAAGCACACAGTTCTTGCCATAGATAGAGGTGCTTACAGTCTACAAAGTTTGCACACTACTTTATCTGCTGTAACTTGTTTCCTTTTATTGCTTTCTGTATAGTTTATTGTTTCACTTTTATATCTTCTTTGATACAAGGGTTATCTAAGAGAATGTTTCCTAACACCTGAGTATTTAAAAGGCTTTTTAAAAAAGTTTGTTTCTGATTTAATTGAATTTTATTGTAAAAACAAGGTTTTCTTCTTAGCCAGTTATATATGCTCTTTATTATTATTTTTTTTACTACATTTATCTCATTATGAGAGAAACCTGTTGTAGGCTTTTATTTTAATAGTATACATACTAATTTCTTATTCCATTTGGAACATTTTTGCTTTATATAATTAACTGTATATCAATTTATGCTTATTGTATTTTATTTATAAGTTGTACCTTCTATTCAGATATAACACCTATTTATATCCTATTTATTGCTTTTAACTTTTAATTTTACTCATCTGATATTATTTGATACTTCATTCACATTTCTTTTCCTTTTTTATTTGCCTTTGCCCGATATATATATATATATATATATATATATATATATATATATATATATATATTTCTTTTATTTATTTTTTTAACTATTTTTTATAAGATGGTTGTACATGTATTTCTTTAAAGTAATAAATAGTCTGTTGTATATTTTGGTTTGTCCACATTAAGTGTAATGGCTGATTTGCTTAGTTCATTCCTTCTGTTTTTATGTTTCCCTTTATGCATTTTCTTAAGTGGTTTTATTTTTTCGTATTTTAGCTGAATCAATTAAGTCACAATTTATTCCATTAACTCTTTGTCAGTTTGGAACTTCTACTTTATTATTTCATTTTTCCAGTGACCACTTTTCTTTTTCTTGTCATAGACTCATAACTAGCTCTTTATCATAAGAAATCAAGACACAACCCCTTACCAAATCATTCTGTCTCTGTAAGTGTCTTACCAACCTAATAGAATGAGATTTTTTTTTAACACTTTTACTTTCCTATTTTCTTTCACCCCTTTCCTAGAAGAGATATTTGGAATATTTTTATTATTTTCTTTCCCAATCTTTTGGCTCTAACTTTTAGGTATTATTGAGATAATTTAGCTATTTTATTTTAAAATACATGATTTTCATACCTGTATGGAATACCCTGAACAGACTTTCATTATTCATTTCAGAGTAATAATGTGAATATAAGTAAGTATTGTAAGTCACATTATTCAGTGCTTGTTTTTTTCTCTTCATCTTCCTTTCTCTTAAAAGAACTTTCTGTTGTGACTTAATTTTTATTCAGTTGATGAATTTTAGATTGGCATTTGTTTATTCTCATCATTTTGAAAATATTACTCTAGTGACTTTTAGCCTATTGTTGGTCCAATTATTGTTTCTTAAGACATAATTTTTTATCTTTGCTAACTTTGAAGATTTTTGTTTTGGATTTGTTGTTTAATAGTTTTCACTATATATTTTTACCTGTTGATTTAATTTTGCTTGGAGCTCTGTTAGTTTTCAGGACAAAGATATATGGCTTTCATCAATTCCAGAATTTTTACTAGGCATATATGTGTTGGGCCTTTATTCCTCCTCTGTCTTTTTATTTATTTATTTTAATTTATTGTGTTTACATACATTCTAGTGTCTCTCCGAATGTTCCCCCGTCCCTTGTGTTCCCCTCAACATCTCCCTTTCCCCCCTCCCTGCAACACCCTCCCCACTTACCTCCAGGATTTTCTCTTCTGCTCTCTATCACGCTGTGTTATGTGTATATAATTTCACCAATCTCTTTCCCTTCTCTGATCCCATCCTCTCACCCCCTTTCCCTCTGGTCCCTTTGATCCTGCCTCTGTCTCTATTTCGTTCCTCAGTTCACATTGTTCATTGGATTCCTCAAATGATTGAGGTCATATGATACTTTTCTTTTTCTGCCTGGCTTATTTCACTCAACATAATAGTTTCCAGGTCCATCCATTTTGTTGCTAAAGGTAATATTTCCTTTTTCATGGCCCCATAGTATTCTATTGTGTATGTGTACCACTGCTTTTTAATCCACTCATCCACTGATGGACACTTGGGCTGTTTCCAGATCTTGGCTATTGTAAACAATGCTGCCATAAACATGGGGGTGGATTTCTTCTTTTGAATCATTGATGTGGTATTCTTGGGATATATCCCTAAAAGTAGGATGGCTGGGTCAAAAGGCAGTTCCATTTTTAATTCTTTGAGGAATCTCCATACTGTTTTCCACAGTGGCTGCACCAGTCTGCATTCCCACCAGCAGTGCAGGAGGGGTCCCTTTTCCCCACATCCTCGTCAGCATTTATTTTGTGTTGTTTTGTTAATGAGCGCTATTCTTCCTCTGTCTTTTAACATACTCTTTTTCTTTTTCCTTTTATAACTATCTTCTGCATTCTGTGTTTTAATCTTAAGTTTTGTCTTCAATTCTACTGATATTTTTCAACTGTGTTATTTCTTACATTTAATCTTTCAATTTTATTTTAATTTTAATGTCTGTGTTTTTTATTTTTAGCAGTATGCTTGGTTCTTTGTTTTTATATGTCCATTCTTATTTCATGAGCTTGTATTATTTATTCTTCATGTTTTAGCTCCCTGTATTATATATCTAATTACTGAAATTACCTATATTTTTCAAGTTGTTTTGCTTATTTTTTTTACATATTGTTTTTACATATAGCTACTATCCACTTTATCTTCACACTTGCACTCTCATCAATTATTTTTCTATTGTTTTTATCATTTTATGGTGAGCTCATTTGGGCCTTTTTTTTTCCTGTGGGAATCCTTTGTAGCCTGGATTGTGAGCATATATTCCATACTTGGTTGTGTATTATTTCTATTATGTATTCCAGGAAAAGAACTACTTTGAAACAACTTTTATGTTAATCTTTTGGCTTAATGCAACTTGAAGCATTAGGGTAGTAAACACCTATTTCCAAACCCTTCAAAATGCAAAACCAGGAGTTTGACTTTTAAGGGGATCCTTTTTATTTTCCTGCTTAAAGCTCCATTAGAGATAGATGAGTTTTGTTGTATTTTTTCTGTTATAGTGAATGAATGTTTATAGAATCTAGTCTCAGGCTTTATGGGGAGTTCTCAGTTTCAATTTCATGCTTTTTGAGAGTCATAGTCCTTTTTGCCTCCCTCAGGTGGACATTAAAATGTAGTCCCTAGTTTATTGGTCTGATTGAGAGAGTTGCAACAACAGCTCATGTAATTATGTCTCTGCTTTTTACTTCTAGCTTTATTTCTCTGTCATTTGTAAATTTTAACAACTTAAGTGTGAAATGAAAATGCATTAAAAGCTTTCAATATCTTTGAAATTTTATCCTAGATTCTGGATGTTCCTAGCAGGATGATTTTCCAGTCATCTCAATTTATTGTCATGATAAAACCACTCCCATGTTTATTGGTTTATTTCAGTATTTTATTTTAACAGGTGAGTTTTGACTTTTTTCATTTTAATTCATAATATATTTGGATTTACTTCTAATCTGTTTGTGATTTCTTTTGGCTTTATGTGATTTTTCTTTCTGTTTTTTTTTCTCCTTTTTTACCTTGTATTGGAATGGTAATTTGCATACAATGCAAAAATATGTATTACTTTTATATCTCTATTTTTTAAAGATTTTATTTATTAATTTTAAAGAAGAGAGAGAGAAGGAGGGAGGAGCAGGAAGCATCAACTCTCATTCGTGCCTTAGCCAGGCAAGCCTAGTGTTTTGAACCAGAAACCTCAGTGTCTAGTTTTACACTTTATCCACTGGGCCACTACAGGTCAGGCTATATATCTCTGTTAATAGAAGTAAACTTTTAACTACCCATAAAATGGCCTCTCAACATTTATCTTGTTCTGTTATTATCTAAAATTGTAATATAGCCTCTTTTTAAAGTAAAAAACAACAACATTGTTTTTCTCTTTCTTTTTGCTTTAACAGTTAATATTTATTTACAGTGGTTTTATTATTTCCCCAACAGTAGTGGAATGTCCTATTATAAACCAAATTTCTCAGCAAAAGCAATGGAAAAAAAAAACCCAGAAGAGATGAACTCATGTGTATAACATCAGGGAACTACCAATCGAGCATTGATTTACAGGCCATGATTTTAGAAAGAGCAAAAACAAGGAGAGGTGAGCACAATATTCAATGCTATATTTTGTCTCTAACCAATTTCAATTTGAAAGTGGCAACTGAGCAGTTCAGCAGTTAGGTTGATTAGAAATCAATGGTTAGTTTAGAGGCTGAAAAGCTGGAGAGCTGCTGGCATTCCCTGATAGTGGAGTAAAAACACCACAAAACAAATATAAACTTTAGAAGTCATCAAAAAAAAAGGGGGGGGAGTCCTAATGACATACAAGGCTTTTATTTCTTAACAGATAAAGGTGGACAAAAGAAGATCAATCTTAAGAGTGACTGAAGCCTCCGTTTTGAAATAGCTCAATACCTTAATGAATTAAGGTGATCTGCTCCTAATATAACTGCATCCCAGAAGCAAAAGTACTTCTTTCTGGTGGAAGAGAGCATCACGCAGAACTTCAAATTGTCTATATTTTAAGGCAATGTTAAGTAGTCAATAAGAAATAACCAAAATTGTGGAATGTCAAAAAGAAAAAATATATACGTTAATTTTTATCTTGTATGGCTTATATATGATATATATGTACACATACATACATATTTAAGTTCTTATTTTAAAACATAAATATAGAAATAGACTCATAAAAAATAAAGGTGGTGGAATTAACAAATACTGACTTTAAAATAACTGCTGCTCGTTTGCCCACTGGACTGTAGTTTGCTGACCCATTAAAATACCCGTTCTCTCATTTTTGCAAAGTGAGTAAAATAAGGCCTTATATATTTTAAATCTGCCTCCTTTGTTTCCCTCCTCCAATGCTACATGAATCTCCTCTTTCTTTGTTTATATTTCCCTGTATTCTTCAATTTATACCCTACTAAAAGCAATTTTTCTACAATGGTAGGGCTTTGCCTGGAAAGGAAGTTTTGATTTGTTAGTGTCAACAGCTTATAAGACCCAGAACTATGGAGTATAGTCCACTATAATTTTCATTCACCATGACTTGAACAAGTTTCTTCTGTTACCCTTACATTGTCCATTGCACTTTCAGATGATACTTGTTCATGCTTTTAGGGTTCTCCTATCATAGGACTGACAGAAGTTTATGTGCCTTCTATTTATTTTTAAAAAATTAACTTATTGATTTGAAAGAGAGATAGAGAGAAAGTGAAAGGGAAAAGGAGAGAGACATTGATTTATTGTTCCACTTACTTATGCATTCATTGGTTGATTCTTGTATATGCCCTGACTGGGGATTGAACTACAACTTTGGCGTAACCGGACAACTGCTCTAATCAACTGAGCTACGTGGCCAGGGCTCTGTCTTGTCATTTTCTCTTGCATAACTGCTGAAAGCACATTACAATTTGTGGACATATGTTGTCTCATAGTTTTGTTATAGATGTTATCTATAGGTCTTTGTTTTTGTTCTTCTCATTGCTCATTCTATTTTAATGAGGAATCTTGGGAAATTTATAAGCCAACCCTCTGCTGCCAACATCGTCCACTGCTTTTTCAATAGAAGAATCTAGCTTCCATGTGAAGATGAGACAATAAGGAGAACAGTAAGTAGGAGGTACTGCAGTAACATTGATGAGAGGAGTTGGTAGCATGGAATATAGTAGTTGTGATGGAGGCACTGAGGAGTGATCAAGTCTGAGACTCTTTTGGTGCTCTTACTGTTCATATTTATTTTTTAAATTCAGAATTACATTCTCCACTGGAAGTTCTATTTCACTTAGAAATTTTTTCTGTGATTCTTTAGGCTGATGACCTTTTAGTTGTAATTTTTTCTTTATTGGTTCATTACAGGTCAGATCTGGCCGTGGGGTATTTCAAACTGTGAGAGTTCCAGAGGTTGGGCTCTCGGGTGAGGGGGTACCATATGTGCGGGTTTCAGCTTTAGAGGCAGGCAAGTTATCAGTTGCTTACTGAGGCCCCTGGCAAAGCCTCTTTGTTGTGTTTCTGTGCTTTTCAAAGCTCAACTGCAGGAAATATTTAGTTCTTTCATTCACATTTTATTAGTCTTTTCGGGGTCAGGAACACCCACCACATTCACAAAGGGCTGATGGCAACTTTAATTTGGAAACTCTGAGTGGCAAGATCTTCCCAGTTCCTGGTGCTTTCCATTCTTTTCTTTGGCCTGCCACTTAGCTAACGTCCCACACTAGTTCCTTACTTCAGAGTAAGCTCAAAGTCCCACTTTAATATGTGGATCCCAGGAGTCATTTGCAGGGAAGATAAGTAGCTTAAACTTGAGAGTTGAGGTGAAAGAAACTTTACTTAGGTCACTATGCTCCAAAAATGTTCTTTTTTTCCACAATATCTTTAAAATCGTTGAATTTGATTAATCTTACCTTTATATACATGTAGATTCAGTAGATTTAGTTACCAAATTGCCGTTATTGTAATTTTTCAAATTCAATGATAAACTATAAAGATCATAAAAGAATAAGCATACTTTGGAAAGAATCTAGAATATTTTTTCAATCTGAATTGCTATCTTGAACTTTGTGCTCTTTAAAATTGTTTGGAAATATAAAGAAACATATGGCAGTTCTTATTCTCCAGGTGTTTATAATCTGTTTAAAGAGGTGGTATATATCTGAATTAAAAAGAAAAGAAAGAGAAGAAAAGAAAGAAAATGTATTTCATAATAGGTAGTACAAAGTTCCATATGTGCTTTCTGGACAAGTGCTATTGAAATTCAGAGGAAGGATTGGTAGCAGTAACATTAAGAACTTGAGATAGTTTTTGTATTTCATGTGAATGTGGCTAACTAATAGTTAAGTTTTATTCTACAATCTATATCTGATTATGCAATCTATGTGCTAAGTACTGGAGATTCAACAAAAAAGAAAACACTGTTCCCCACTCCCACCAGGAATTCATGATTTTAAGGCATCCATCTTGAGTTGATTTTTTTTTTCCAGATTTTGTCAAAGATTTAGTTCATGACCTACAGCATACATGTAAATGTTATTGGTTATGTTTAAAAGTGAGAGTTCTAATGAGGGAACAGAGCAACTAAACAAAACTGGTTACTGTATAATAATAATGAAAGAAACACAAATAAAACATTTGTTGTTGTAAGCAGATGCTTCTTCCAATCTATTAAAAACAGTGTCTCTAATGGCTGATGTTTTCCAGACAATCAGCAAATGCAAAACTTAGATTTGATAGCGATTCTTTTCTAAGATTTTGAAAGTTTCTTTGAACATAATGTTATTAAAACATAAATTTCTCAGTGCTAGATATAAAGGTAGAAGGTTCATTTATTCATTTCTACAGCTGATCTTATTGTTAGACTATGTGGGAAGTGCAAAATAATACAATTTGAATTAAAAGCTGTGATGTATGCTTCACTGGCACTTAGACAATTTGTTTAAAATCAGGCTCAGTCATCTTTCAACTGAATTATTTTCTAAAATTTTAAACAATTGAATACATTAAACTTTGTGATATCAAAATCATTAATAATAATAAAGTCTTTGTAAATAGTGCTCTTAGCAATATATAATTCCATTATGGACCTAACTGACATGCACATATTTTGACTATTGATGATAAGAAAATATTAAAGATATGTTTTTCTTTTCATTTTTTAAAGGTAAATGAATTCTGTCTTTTTATTCTGTTTAAAAATTCACTCTTATTCTCTTTCAGATATGAATAAATATGGCCAGAAAGGTCATTGAACTGATATTAAACAGTATGGTATTAACTCCTAGAGTAAAATTGTACAAAAAGGAAATTTATTTCATTTTTTACTTTCAATCATGAAAGCATAATAATGATGTATTTAAATAGATTAGTGAATTCATGGTTTATATCAAGGTACAAAATAAAATCTAGAAACTCCATGACATTTCTCAATCTGAATGGTTAGTGTTTTCTGTGAAGAATTATAAATACTTTCAAAATGACAAAGCATGTAAAAAATTCTGCTCAACTCAAAATTATTCAGTGAATCTCTGACAAAGGGGCCCTTGGCCAATTCAGTTTTATAATATCTTAAGTACAATATTAATTATAATGTTGTCTTTTTCTTTTGACATAATGGTATTTATGAGTTCTTTACGTGCAAATCTGGAACATTAGAAAGCATTTTAAATTATGCCAAGAATTCAAATCACTCTATTTCTACAATTGTTTCATGGTTGCCATGGCTTTAAAAAAATATTAATGCCTTCAAAATCTCTTCTCTCTGTGGTCTGTGCCTTTTTGAAAAAACCAGCCTTGCCCATAAGGGAACCAGGGGCTCTCGGAAGCTGCAGGAGCTTTGTTATCCTGCCAGCAGCAAAGCGAATGAGGGCCATGTCTGAATTTATTTACAAGACCCTATCTGCAACAGATCAACTATTGAATATTTATACACAGAAAGTGTTGGCAACTCAAAAAAGATTTCTCTGGGACTTACTTTACAATTCATGCTTTCTCCAATTTGCTCAATTTTAACATTCTGAAGTATAATGCATAGACTTGCTTCAGGTAACCTGTCCTGACCTCGTCTTTCTTGGGCCTCATTGTATCCTAACCCTGGCTACTTGTTGGGTGTCCATCACCACTGATGGACTCATCAGAAGCTCTTTCAGGCAAGCAGCCAAGTCACATTTATCTTTTTTCTTTTTTTTGTATTTTTCTGAAGCTAGAAACGGGGAGAGACAGTCAGACAGACTCCCGCATGCGCCTGACTGGGATCCACCCGGCACGCCAACCAGGGGGCGACGCTCTGCCCACCAGGGGGTGATGCTCTGCCCCTCTGGGGCATCGCTCTGCCACAACCAGAGCCACTCTAGCGCCTGGGGCAGAGGCCAAGGAGCCATCCCCAGCGTCCGGGCCATCTTTGCTCCAATGGAGCCTCGCTGCGGGAGGGGAAGAGAGAGACAGAGAGGAAGGAGAGGGGGAGAGGTGGAGAAGCAGATGGGCGCCTCTCCTGTGTGCCCTGACAGGGAATCAAACCTGGAACTTCTGCACGCCAGGCCGATGATCTACCACTGAGCCAACCGGCCAGGGCCCACATTTATCTTTGTACTTTCACTCTCTGGTCAGTGAGGGAAAACATACCAATGGAATAAATCAGTGATTTTCAACTTTTTTCATCTCATGATACACGCAAACTATAAACTAAAATTATGCAATATGTCAAAATATATTTTTTACCAATCTGACAAAAAAATAAGTATAATTTTGATGCATTCATACTATATATATATATATATATAGTTCTGTTGGCTGTTGTCATTTTTTTTTCATTTGACCATCTAAGGGGAAAGAGGTCAGGGCCCCTGACTAAACAGTATGGTATTGCACGATTTAATAATTCTTATGAAACACCAGGTTATAATCACTGGAATAAATCAACCCCAAGTTTAAATTCTAGAAGGACAACAAACTGAGGAGAAATGGGGGTCAGATGATCTTTTGTGGAATCATACACTGTCTCAGCTTACTTATATGTACCAATTCCTTGTCATCCATTTGCTCTTACAACTATTTCCATTCCCTTAATAGGCTACATTTTTTTTATCAATGTTCTCCTTAAAAAAATGCAGAAAAATGAACAAAGGTCCCTGGGGGCTGCAAGCTTAATTTGAAGGGATGGTCATAATTGCAATATTTTTATGTTTTGTGTCTTAAAAGATGAAATTTCCTGTCTATTATCCATGCTTTTTTATTATAAACATTATATATACATATATAATCTCTATATATTTATTTGAGTATAAACATGATTTTTTTCTTTAAATATTTAATTAATTTAGATAACCTAGGCATATTCATTATATATTTTTATAAGCTTTTATAACCTCTAACTGATAATGTGGTACTAAGAGATATCTCTTTAACAACAGGCCATTTCTATAAACAAAATGCTACTTTTTCACTGTGAACGTCTTGAATGCTTTCCCACATAACATGTTTACAATCTTAGGCTTTTCCTCAGCTGAATCTGTTTTTAAATACTAGATTAAAATAAAATTAAAATGACAGTAGATAAATTTAGATTTTTTGAAGATCAATCAAGATCAGGAACATTATCTTATTTGGAGTCTACAGGAAGTATTAATTACAGAACACAACAGATGGGAAAACATTCTTCTTGTGGCCATTTATTAGATGATTCTTTTGTCCTTTACCTTATTCATCACATTATCAAGCATGTAAGGAGCTAATGACTTATTAGGAAAGACAGGCATGAAAATAGTTTATCACTATTGGCCATGCCACAACAGAGATGAAAGTCTTGGTGTAGGCGTGCAGAGGGAGGTAAACATAAAGATGGAGAGCAGGAAGGCTCGGGAAGGTGTGTATACATGCAACTAATTGAAATGCCAGAATTTGAAGTTGGGATAAGAAAGGACAGCCACCAGTCCACCAGTGAAGGTCTAACAACCTGGTTTATTGCAGCAAATAAAAGAGATGAGATTAGAAAGAAGTGTCTATTTATGTGGGTGCTAAGATTATGAAAACAGAATATTGTAGAGCATGAGCAGTCCTTAACAGAAGCAGTCCAAGAGCTCTTTTAAAGCAGCAGTTTTAGTGTACCATAACTCAAATGTGTGTATTTAATCTTAAGAGACCTTGACTGGAAGAAATCATCCTGATTTCATCTAAGAGACAGTTCCTGGTACAGTTTGTAACATTTCATTAAGATTTTGAAATAACAGCAGCTTGTTACGCTCTAAGAGACATTGTTCCTTACTGATGCTGTAGCTGTGCCTAATCTTAATGACATGGCCATTCAATCATACCTCATGATATTCAGAGGCAGTAATGTCAGTAGACTAGACTGTGTGGTTCAAGGCAGAGCTTTAGAGAGACACTTTTGGTCCTTTCTAAAGAAAGCTGGGAGACCTACAGTAACCAGAGGTAAACAGTAGTGGAGAGGGTTGACTGGTGAAATAGTTAAGAATGAATTAAATTATAATAGCTCACTTTTTAGAAGTTTTAGAGGTTATAAAAAGTTTTCCCATAAGGGTCTATGTAAATGGGAAATGCTTTTATATTCATTTGACCAAAAAACTGTATGCTTATTTCATAGTCAACCAGTTAGCAGGCAACGTAGGCTGTCCATGAACTAGATCTTTGTTCCTCACTCCTCTCGTTGCTTTGTTTTCCGCTGAGATGGGATGGCTGTCCATCAGGTATACTCCCATCTGGGTTGATTTAGATGCCATTTCATGTCTTGGAAATTCTGAGAATTCTTGAGTCTGTGGTAAAAGTGTCATCTCAGATACAGGCCTGTGGGTTGGGCAGAAAAGGTTGCTGCTTTGGAGAAATGCTCTGCCTCCAGAAGTAGTAGCACTTGGACAGGGGATGACTCTATGAATAATGGAGGAAAATACACTGCTTACAAAAATTAGAGGATATTTTAAAATGAATATCAAGTGATAAAAAAAGAAGCATTTAATTTTTTTATTAAACAAGAACATCAGAAAAGCAAATGACAAGTCAAAGAAAGTTGTTCAATTATGCAAATGAGATGCAAAACCAACTTTTATTTCATTGATGAAAATACTCTATACAAAAGGCTGAAAGTACTGGGAGTATCTGCACGTTTCCTGATCCCCTAATTTTTGTAAGCATAAGTAGAATGCAACTCAGGAATTGATTCTTTGGTAAATTTGTTTAGTAGTAGATCAAAGATAATTCACATTTTAAATCTCAGTTAATGAGTAAAATAAGGTCCAAAATGCCTCTGTGAACAAGCTATTACATGATAGAATTTATTTTACTCTCTCAGCAATGTCTTGCTATAACTCTTCTTGATTCTGAACTTCGGGGATGATATATATTTTTTTATTTTCATATATATGCTCACACAAAAATATACATAATTTTATAATGCTTTGCAAAACTCATATTCTACCTTTAACTTAATATGATTCTTTTATTTAAATAAAAGAATGAAATTTTGTACCACAATCACTGAAATATTGTCTACTTCTATTAAATTTTCAGGTCTGGCCTTTGCAGGCTTCTCCTAGCAGTGACTTCAAGGATAGCAACTCCAAGGACAATTGCCCGCTGCTATTTGAATAAATTTAGCATTATCCTTAATCATATGACTAAAATGCACAGTTCTAGCCAATAAACATTGTGGATCTCAAGGACTTCAGTCTTCTAAGTCTCATGTTTACATGGTAACCATTTTCAAAGAGGCTGTAGAAGAGAAAAAATGTATATCTAGTTATTTGTATAGTAATGTAAACACTAGAACTTATAAATGGTTCATGTTGTTTCTTCTTAGTTTCTCTTCCTTTCTCTGTGCACTACTCATACCCTTTTAATTTACTGTCATAAAATAACCAGTGCTACGGTCTGAATGTGTGTGCTTCCCCATTCATATATTGAAATCCTAGCCCTTAAAGGTTATACTGTTGTGTGTGTGTGTGGGGGGGATTTTTGAGCTAAGTAAGTCATGAAGGGAGCCCTCATAAATGGGATTAGTACCCTTTTAAAGAGACCCCACAAAACTTCCTGGTCCCTTCTACACATGATGTTACAGAGAGAGAAAGGCAGTTTATAATCCAGAAGAGGGCCCTCACCCAGCCATGCTGGCTTACCCAATCATAGACTACCAGTTTCCAGACTGTGAGAAATAAATGTCTGTTGTTTAGAAGCCATCCAGTCTGTGCTATTTTGTTATAACAGCATGAACAAACTAAGACAATCAACAATTATTAATTCTGGGAGAACTTAGGATAGGAAAGTTGATGAAAACTACTTGTAGTTTTCTTTTTTTATTAAAAACACAAACTTAAAGCATTTATGAAACTATGCTGTAGGAAAAATTAAACATATCCATGTAGTTACCTGTTTCTGGAGTTCTAGAAGAAAAACTCTTACTGGTAAAACTAACTTACCTTTTCTTTTATTTCTAAGTCTCTTTGACATTTCTGTTAAGCCCTGGTCAGGTTGCTGGCAGCCTAGTCTTGAGCACAGAGAACTCTCCTGTGCTCTAGTTTGTAGCCCCACGTGGCTGCTGTCCTTCTGCATATCCCCTGAGGTTGAAATAAAAGTCAAATGATGGGGCACTCAGCCAGAAACCTTCTTAAGAAAAACAACTGTGTTGTCAAATGCATCCATCTATACCTATTCCTAAAATACAAAATCCAATTTTGGGGCCTCCAAAGGAAAATGCTCTATTTCTGGTGCTGACTGAGAATGTCTCTGATGAAAGCTTAGTCCACAGGAACATTATATAGAATTTTATTTTTTTTATTTTTTTAAAATAATTTTATTTTTTTAATGGGGCGACATCAATAAATCAGGATACATATATTCAAAGATAACAAGTCCAGGTCATCTTGTCGTTGTCGTTCAATTATGTTGTATACCCATCACCCAAAGTCAGATTGTCCTCTGTCACCTTCTATCTAGTTTTCTTTGTGCCCATCCCCCTACTCCTTTCCCTCTCCCTCTCCCCCTCCCCCCGTAACCACCACACTCTTATCAATGTCTCTTAGTTTCACTTTTATGTCCCACATACCTATAAAATAAAGCAGTTCCTGTTTTTTTCTGATTTACTTATTTCACTTCGGATCATGTTATCAAGATCCCACCATTTTGCTATAAATGATCCGATGTCATCATTTCTTATAGCTGAGTAGTATTCCATAGGAGTGTATATGTGCCACATCTACTTTATCCAGTCATCTACTGACGGACTTTTTGGTTGTTTCCATGTCCTGGCCACTGTGAACAATGCTGCAATGAACATGGGGCTGCATATGTCTTTATGTATCAATGTTTCTGAGTTTTGGGGGTATATACCCAGTAGAGGAATTTCTGGGTCATTTAATTCTATTTTCAGTTTTTTGAGGAACCACCATACTTTCTTTCATAATGGTTTTACTACTTTACATTCCCACCAACAGTGTATGAGGGTTCTTTTTTCTCCACAGCCTCTCCAACATTTGCTATTACCTGTCTTGTTAATAATAGCTAATCTAACAGATATGAGGTGGTATCTCATTGCAGTTTTGATTTGCGTTTCTCTAATAACTAAAGAAGATGAGCATCTTTTCATATATCTGTTGGCCATTTGTATTTCTTCTTGGGAGAAGTGTCTGTTCATGTCCTCTTCCCATTTTTATATTGGATTGTTTGTTTGTTGAGTTTTATGAGTTCTTTGTATATTTTGGATATTAGGCCCTTATCTGAGCTGTTGATTGAAAATATCACTTCCCATTTAGTTGGCTTTCTGTTTATTTTGTTATCAGTTTCTCTTGCTGAGCAAAAACTTCTTAGTCTGATGTAGTCCCATTCATTAATTTTTACCTTCACTTCTCTTGTCTTTGGAGTCAAATTCATAAAATGCTCTTTAAAACCGAGGTCCATGATTTTAGTACCTATGTCTTCTTCTATGTACTTAATTGTTTCAGGTCTTATGTTTAGACCTTTGATCCATTTTGAGTTAATTTTTGTACAGGGGGACAAACTGTAGTCCAGTTTCATTCTTTTGCATGTGGCTTTCCAGTTTTCCCAGCACCATTTATTGAAGAGGCTTTCTTTTCTCCACTGTATGTTCTTGGCCCCTTTATCAAAAATTATTTGATTATATATATGTGGTTTTATTTCTGGACTTTCTATTCTGTTCCATTGGTCTGAGTGTCTATTTTTCTGCCAATACCATGCTGTTTTGATTGTCGTGGCCCTATAATATAGTTTGAAGTCAGGTATTATAATGCCCCCAGCTTCATTCTTTTTCTTTAGGATTGCTTTGGCTATTCGGGGTTTTTTATAGTTCCATATAAATCTGATGATTTTTTGCTCTATTTCTTTAAAAAATGTCATTGGAATTTTGATGGGAATTGCATTAAATTTGTATATTGCTTTGGGTAATATGGCCATTTTGATTATATTTATTCTTCCTAACCAAGAACAAGGTATATTCTTCCATCTCATTATATCTTTTTCGATTTCCCTTAAAAATGGTTTATAGTTTTTCTTATATAAGTCCTTTACATTCTTTGTTATGTTTATTCCTAAGTATTTTATTTTTTTTGTTGCAATCGTGAAGGAAATTATTCTTTTGAGTTTGTTCTCAATTGTTTCATTTTTGGCATATAGAAAGGCTATTGACTTCTGTATGTTCAGTTTGTATCCTGTGACCTTACTGTATTGGCTTATTGTTTCTAGTAGTCTTTTCGTGGATTCTTTGGGGTTTTCGATGTATAGGATCATTTCATCTGCAAAAAGTGATACCTTTACTTCTTCTTTTCCTATATGGATGCCTTTTATTTCTTTGTCTTGTCTGATTGCTCTGGCTAGAACCTCTAGTACCACATTAAATAAGAGTGGAGAGAGTGGACAACCCTGTCTTGTTTCTGATTTAAGGTGGAGAGCCTTCAGTTTAGTGCCATTTAATATGATGTTAGCTGATGGTTTATCATATATGGCCTTTATCATATTGAGATATTTTCCTTCTATACCCATTTTGTTGAGAGTCTTAAACATAAAATTGTGTTGTATTTTATCAAAAGCCTTTTCTGGGTCTATTGATAAGATCATGTGGTTTTTGTTCTTTGTTTTGTTGATATGGTGTATTACGTTAACCGTTTTACGTATGTTGAACCATCCTTGAGATTCTGGGATAAATCCCACTTGATCATGATGTATTATTTTTTTAATATGTTGTTGTATTCGATTTGCTAGTATTTTGTTTAGTATTTTAGCATCTGTATTCATTAGAGATATTGGTCTGTAGTTTTCTTTTTTTGTGCCATTCTTGCCTGGTTTTGGTTATGTTGGCCTCATAAAATGTGTTTGGAAGTACTGCTTCTTCTTCAATTTTTTGGAAGACTTTGAGTAGAATAGGAACCAAGTCTACTTTGAATGTTTGATAAAATTCGCTGGTATAGCCGTCAGGGCCTGGACTTTTATTTTTGTGGAGGTTTTTAATGTTTTTTTTTTCTATTTCTTCTCTACTAATAGGTCTGTTTAGGCTTTCTGCTTCTTCTTGACTCAGTCTAGGAAGGTTGTATTGTTCTAGGAATTTTTCCATTTCTTCTAGGTTGTTGAATTTAGTGGCATAAAGTTTTTCATAGTATTCTACAATAATTCTTTGTATATCTATGGTGTCCATGGTGATTTCTCCTCTATCATTTTTTATTTTGTTTATATGAGTTGTTTCTCTTTTTTCCTTGGTAAGTCTTGCCAAGTGTTTGTCAATTTTGTTGATCTTTTCAATGAACCAGCTCCTTGTTCTATTAATTTTTTCTATAGTTTTTCTGCTCTCTATTTCATTTATTTCTGCTCTGATTTTTATTATCTCCTTTCTTCAGCTGGTTTTGGGTTGTCTTTGTTCTTCTTTTTCTAGTTCCTTAAGGTGTGAAGTTAAGTGGTTCACTTGGGCTCTCTCTTGTTTGTTCATATATGCCTGAAGTGATATGAACTTCCCTCTTATCACTGCTTTTGCTGCATCCCATAGATTCTGATATGTCGTATTGTCATTTTCATTAGTCTGTATATATCTTTTGATCTCTGCACTTATTTCTTCTTTGACTCATTCATTTTTTAAAAGTATGTTGTTTAGTTTCCACATTTATGTGGGATTTTTTCCCTCTTTTTTGCAGTTGAATTCTAGTTCCAAGGCTTTATGATCAGAAAATATGCTTGGTACGACTTTGATTTTTCTGAATTTGCTGATGTTGTTTTTGTGGCCCAACATATGGTCAATTCTTGAGAATGATCCATGTACACTGGAGAAAAAAGTATACTCAGTCACTTTGGGATGAAATGTCCTGTAGATGTCTATCATATCCAGGTGCTCTAGTGTTTTGTTTAAGGCCACTATGTCTTTGTTGATTCTCTGTTTGGATGACTGATCTAGAGCCGTCAACGGTGTATTGAGGTCTCCAAGTATGATTGTATTTTTGTCAGTTTTTGTTTAAAGGTCAATAAGTAGCTGTCTTATATATTTTGGTGCTCCTTGGTTTGGTGCATATATATTAAGAATTGTTATGTCTTCTTGATTCAGTGTCCTCTTAGCCATTATGAAATGGCCATTTTTATCTCTGAGTATTTTGCTGTCTTGTAGCCAGCATTATCAGATATGAGTATTGTTCTGCCTGCTTTTTTTTGGATGTTATTTGCTTGGAATATTGTTTTCCAGCCTTTCACTTTGAATTTGTTTTTATCCTTGTTACTTAGATGAGTTTCCTGTAGGCAGCATACAGTTGGATTTTCTTTTTTAATCCATTATTCTACTCTGTGCCTTTTTATTGGTGAGTTTAATCCGTTTACATTTAGTGTAATTATTGACACTTGTGAGTTCCTTATTGCCATTTTATATCTTGCTTTCTGTTAGTTTTGTGTCTTGTTTGATCCTTTTCTTTCGTTTTTCTTTCTTTTGTTTTTATTTGATTGTATTCCATACATCTTTCCTCTGTTGCTTTCTTTTTTATCTCATGTGCTTCTGTGGTGGGTTCTCCAATGGTGGTTACCTTTAAGTAATCAAAAGAGTTCCTACCCTGTTCATTGTAGCGCACTATTTTGTGAGTACTTTTGCACTCCATCATCCTTTGCTACTGTTAATCTCCATCCTCTCCCCCCCTTTCTTTTTGTTGTCACAGTTTAAATTTGGTTTTATTGTGTTCTTCTTGGAGCTTTTACTTGTGGCTTTTTTTTTTTTTTTTTGTTCTTTGTATCTGATTGGAGAACCCCCTTTAGTAATTCTTGGAGTGGGGGTTTTCTGATGATAAATTCCCTCATCTTTTCTGTACCTGTGAATATTTTTATTTCTCCTTCATATTTGAAGGATAGCTTTGATGGGTATAGTATCCGTGGCTGAAAGTTCCTCTCTTTCAGAACTTTAAATATTGGGGTCTACTCTCTTCTAGCTTGTAGAGTTTCTGCTGAGAAATCTGATGATAATCTAATGGGCCTTCCTTTATATGTTGTATTCTTCTTTTCCCTGGTGCCTTGAGAATTTTTTCTTTGCCATTGGTTTCTGCCAATTTCATTATGATGTGCCTTGGAGTAGGTTTGTTGGGGTTAAGAAAACTCGGAGTTCTGTTTGCTTCTTGAATTTGAGGCTTTAGGTCTTTCCACAGGCTTGGGAAGTTCTCATCTATTATTTGTTTGATTATGTTCTCCATTCCATTTTCTCTCTCTTCTCCCTCTGATATACCCATTATTCTTATGTTATTCTTTTTGATGGAGTCAGGTAATTCTTGTAGGGCTATCTCATTTTTTTTTAACTTTTGAGTCTCTTTCTTCTTCTCTCTGTTGTGCCTCAAGTTGTTTGTCTTCTATTTCACTAATCCTCTATTCTATCTGACCTGTTCTATTAGCTAAGATTGTTACCTCATTTTTCAGCTCGTGAATTGAGTTTTTTTAATCTCTGTTTGATTTGTTTTTATAGTTTCAATTTTCTTGGAAATATATTCTTTGTGTTCATTGAGTTGTTTTCTGAGCTCCCTAAATTGCCTTTCTGTGTTTTCTTGTATATCTAGGAGGATTTTTGGATTTCTATCTTGAATTCTTTGTCATTTAGCTCCATGGTTTCCAGTATATTAAATATTTCTCCATAGATTTTTCCTCATCTTGCTGTGTTACCTCTCTTTCTTTTGTATCCATGATATTCGATTTTCTCTTTCTTAATGGCATCTGAGGGTGGTTTTGTTGATAGTATTAATGAGATTTAATAAAGAATAAAAAGTTAAGAAAATAAAAAATCAAAAAGAGTTTTTTAAGAAAAAATTAATAATGAAATAAAAAAATAAAATAAAATAAAAATTTAAAAAAGGAAATTATTCCCCCCCTCCATTTTTGGCTCCTCTTCTCTCCCCTCTTTCTTGAGAAAATCTTGTGGTAAACTGTGAATTATATTGTATTAAATAGAACAAACAATGCCTGTAATGGAGGGCCTGAATTGGGGAAAAGTAATAAAGGGACAAAAAAAAAAAAAAAAAAAAAAAAAAGAAAAAAGAAGGGGGTATGGACCCACAAAAACAAATAAGGAAAAAATTTGGGTCAAGAATAAAATGATTTGCTTTTAGGTGTTGGTTGACTAAGAGATATGATGAGAGGAATAAGAGAGAAACAGGAAAATGGGGGGACAAATCAAAAAATTACTATTGTATTTAGTGGAACAAGAACTAGATAAAATGGAGAGCCAGGGATGGGAGCACTGTTAGTGAGTTAAAAAGGTGAAATAAAAACCCCCCAAAATGCCACAAACATAAGTTTGAGTCCCAGATAACAGAATTTGTTCATTATTGAGGTTTGAATGAGAGGAGACATAAAGGAGAAAGGAAGATACTAATATAGAGGGAGAAAAGAAATAGAGAGAGAGAAAAAAAGAGGGAACCACTAAAAGAAGAAAAAAGAAAAAAGAGGAGAGAGAGAGAGAGAGAGAGTTAGTTAAGGGTTTTGGATTGCACCCTCATACAGAGAAAGGAAGAGGAAGGAAAAGATAATGGGAGATGTAACACTTGTGGGTAGTGTAGTTCAAGGAGAGGAGAGAGTAAGACCTGCAGAGAGTTAATCGACCAAATTGGAGGAGGAGAGAAAAAAAAATTAAGAATGAAGATAAGAGAAAGAAATGAACAAATATAATAAAATGGGATAGGTTATAAAGTCTGCAGATTATTCTTGATTTTGAGAGGTTATCTTCTTGTTTTTTCTTTTCTCTCCCTCTTCCTGGTCGGTGACTCTGTACCCTAGGTTCTGCCCCTTTGGCATGCTCAGGTAGAGATTTGCAGCTGATAAGTCTCTATGGCGATGTCATGTATTGTGCTTTAGTCTCGTTGGCAGTCGAAGCTCATTAGCATTTATAGGCTCTGCCAGTGAGAGAGTCCGTGTCCCTGGAGCCTTTCTCCTAGTCTTTCCTTCCTCAATTAGTAGCCTGATAATCCAGCTATGGGGTTGCTGCTGCCTCTGCCTCGATAGTAAGAGTCTCAAAGAGCTGGCAACTCCCCACTCTATTCCCACTCAGCAAAGGGCTCTAGGTAAGGCTCAGTCAGTCAGAGCTGCTAGCATAATCAGGCGGGGCTTCCACCCACTCAAAGACCTCTGGCTCTGCCACTCTGTCTGGTAACACGGGAGGGCGCCCACTCTCGGGGTGCTTGGAGGAAACTCTCTCTCACTATCTGCACGCGCAGACCAGGGTATCAGGCCAGCCGCCTCACTCTCTGAGTGAAACCCCCACCCGCACAGAAAAGTTCCAGCATTGGAATTAGTTCTCGCTTTCTCCCCGTGTGCAGCTTTTTAAGGGCACTGGGGCGGTCCGGAGCTTCCGCTTTTGGCCCACACAAAGGCCTCTGACTCTGCCTCTCTGTGGGATAACACGGGCGCCCACTCTTTGGGCTTTGGAAGGAATCTCTCGCCCACTATCTGCGCGCGCCGACCAGGGACCAGGGGATCGGGGAAAATGGCTGCTCCACTTGTCTTTCTTTGTCTGGGTTTGGCGCGAGTGTTAGCTTGTATTGCCCGGGTTGCCACAGGAATAGTTTTTCCTTGGCTTAGATCTCCGTGCCACAGCCTGGTTCGGCCGTTTGTGCCACGGCCTGGATCTATTCACCCCCTTTGCCCGCCTTAGTTTCTATATTCTCAGTTCTCAGTGAATGTCGCCCTGTTTAGGTTAGTGAGGAAGGCGGAGCATTTCTTACTCCCTATTTCCTTCAGGGTTTGATTATATATTTAGCCAATTTTTCACTCGACCATACCTTCGGGTGTATTGCGAAACATCTGGAGGCTCCAAGGATAAGTTTTTCTGTTTCTGGTTGAAGATCTTGTTGAGTTTTGGGGGAGATTTATTGGTATTGCTTTCTACCTCGCCGTTACTCTGACGTCATCCTTGAATTTTAAATAACAATATCTTGATAGATACCAGATGATATTATTTTTCTATTCCATCCAACATTTCTTTTAAAAATTAGGTTTCTTAGGCCATGGGCACAAAATTTTGTGATGTTTTCTTATAATTAGAACAGTGTCTTTAAAGGGTTTTGCATGTAACAATATTTATTATTTTTGGAAAAAGAATTCACTATTGTTCAATTAAATTTCTTTTATGTTGAAGTTGGAAAAGGAAATAGGTTATCCTGAAAGGGACACTAGATATGACTAAGAGAGTGGCATGTTCACTGTAAAACTTTAATATGTTTTTTTGGTATAGGTGTTTCCTCTAAAAATTTAAATTAAACTTTACATGTTAACATAAAAGATAAAGAAATTGCAAAAGGAAACATGCTCTATTTCCCTGACAAAAATTAAATATTTATTTTATCCATAAAGCAGTTTCCCACAGAAAAAAAAGTGCATTTCTCCACATTTCCCGAAGGAAATATCCAAAAGAGCTCACGTCTCCTTTTTAATAATTTACCAACTTAAGGAATAATTTACCAAAACTTTTTTTTTGACTGAGATTTGTGGTTGTATTTCAAAGTTGTATTTAAATCAGTGACAAAAAGTTTCCTGCAAATTTTCTTGATGCAAAACCTCCATGTCAAGAAGCAAATACATGGCATTATATGGCACAGGGGTCTGAGATATTGTGCTATCAACCTAGAGACGTAAAAGTTTTATTCTTTTCTTTATTATATGAATATAACACTATAATATTTCTAATATTTAAAACAAAGGGATCTAGAATCTCAGAAAAGGATGTGTTGAACATGTTTGTGATTGCATACTGCCAAACCTTGGACTAACAGGCAGAACACAGAGATAAATATCTTGTCCTCTCTGCGTACTTCTACCTTCTCCTGTACTGTCATCTTTCATTGGCTAAGCCCAACTTAAAATTGAAATGTAGCAGAGCCAGGTTGAAGCTAGCACACAGCACAAGATACAGAAAGCTGCAGAATTGATCTCAGAGGGCAACAATATCCAGTAAAAGTAAGTGCCAGGCAATATATTAAACTTAGCATCATTACTTTTCTTGATAATTCAACTAATTAATGTGTTAGATTAGGATGTCATAGAGAGACTAGATTTTAATTTCAGGAAAGAATTGACAAATTTTTCCAATAAAGGTGTTCACATTATTTCTGTCTTCTTGTTTCCATTGGTTGTTCCACCTGTCTTAAATAGATGTGAGTCTGCCTCACTCTCTGTGTCCCTGTCAGTCAAGACTACAAGTGATTTTCATCTTACAAGACCCAGTGGCCATTTTTCTATTTCTTACTGGTATTGAACACAACTGACCATTTTCACCTTCTTTTTTTTTTGTATTTTTCTGAAGCCGGAAACGGGGAGAGACAGTCAGACAGACTCCCGCATGCGCCCGACCGGGATCCACCCGGCACGCCCACCAGGGGGCGATGCTCTGCCCGTCCGAGGCGTCGAACCCGGGACTTCTGCATGCCAGGCCGACACTCTACCACTGAGCCAACCGGCCAGGGCCATTTTCACCTTCTTGAAACACCCTTGTCTTTTGTGATACTTCACATATCTGGTTCTCTTCATACTAGTTATCCATTTCTTCTTATGCCCATTGGCTAATGTTTCCCTCTAAATAATTTCTAATGACAAAAGGAAGTAAAACTTAGTCTTTGGTTTTCATCCCTTGCCTAGGTAATATTTTCTGGTCTGACCTTTAAATATTCAAATTTATATTCTTATTTAAGAAATATTCCCTTAGTACATTAATAATTGACACCCACTCTTGGATGTCTTATAGGCATCACAAAACCAAAGGTATATGCAACATCAAACTCTCGAGTTTATTTTCTAAACCTGTCTATCTTTAATTTAATTTCCTTATCTCAGGAAAAGATATTGTCATTGCTCAAACCAAATTCCTAAAAATCTTGATTTTTTACTTTCTTTTCCTCACCTTCTGATAAATCCTGTCAATTCTACCTTTAATATGGTTTTTGAAATTATATACTTTTGTCAAACTCCATTTACCACCACGCAGCTCCAAACAGCCATACTGTTTTAGCCAGATGACTGCATGATCCTCTAATTCATCTCCTCACTTTCTTTCATTCCTTTGGAGTCTATAACTGCCAGTGATCATTTTAAACTGTTCATCAGAGAACAGCCTTTTCCTACTCAAACTTCTAAGATTCAAATTCCTTTCTTCATCCCAAAGACCCAATGATCTGGCTTTTCTCTCTCCTTTCAACCTTATCTTTAAATTTGGGTTAGAGGAATAGATTCTGGAGATATAGGTGATATTGTGATTAATGTTTTGGTAGTGGTTGAAATCATAAGTAGGGATGGAATGGCCAAGGAATAGATGGTAGGGTAAGAAAAAAAGAATGCTAAAAAGGCAGCCTGGATGATGCTAATATTTAGGAGCTGGACAAAGGAATATAAGTTTGCAAAGCAGGCTCCTAAAGAAACAGGAGGTATCTTATGAGAAAATGATTTCATAGAATTAAAAGCTGAGAACTAAAATTTATCCATCTAATTGGATATATTGGAGGTCACAGCCAGCTTAGGGAGAATAATTTTGGTTGGACACTAGACAGACTGGACTTCAGAGGATATAGAAAAAATACAGTGTTGAAGGCTACTTAGAAGCTGAAGATCATAAACTGGTAATGTTACCAAACTCTAGATTTAAAAGATTTTGAAAAAGTAATCATTCCAAGGTTAGGTATAGAGGTAAGTGACTAACTGAAGTAATTCATTGTAGGACATTTTCGACATAATAAACTAATACTGCATAAATGCATCTCCCCTCAAGTTAGACTAGGACAGGATAAAAATCACATTATTTCCATTTCAGACCTTTGCCTTAAACTGGAAAGCTGTTTTTAATTCTCTATATATTCTCAGGTAAATGCACAAGTTCCCAGAATGTAATGAAAATGTGCTTTTGGTATGTCAAGGACACCAATACAATTGACAGCATAAAAGGTCCAAAGTGTGCTTGTCAAATGATTAAAGCTTGTTTTTCTTCTTTACTTTTGTGTTTTATCCAGAAAAGCAAACCACTCAAATGTGACTTGGGGGCTTTCTGCCTTTTTATTAGACAGGAAACCCCATCTGTTAGGACATAAAAGTCAAGACAAACGTCAAATATCTATGGTGTGGATTAGAGGTGTCAGGGCACTATCTATAAATTATAATGCTCTGAGGCTTTTGTCAAGATGGAAGACTCTGAGCAGCCAGCACAGCTTTCAACTTATTAGCATTTTATTGAGAAAGGAAGAACAAAACCTACATGGAACACACCAGTAGTCAAACTCTGCTTTCAGTTTGATGAAAATACCTTATAAGAAGACAAGCAGATAGCCAATGAATAGTTTAAGAACAAGAAGACATCTGAATCACTAACTGTAGCTAGCAAGTGAGTGCAGAAATTCTATTTCAGCAGTTCAAAGTGAGAGGCTAAAAAGGTTCTCTCTGCTACATAAGATAGACATGGATTTGAGATAAATATCTTTATCTTACTTTTTATAATATTCTTTTTCAGTGTGAGTTAAAACACTGATAGCTTCTTTTACCTCAGAATTTTATCATGTAAAGTTTATTACAGCTTGTTAAGTAACTCCAGGGTAAAGGAAAATGGGAACATTCATTAGTAGTAAAATATATATATTTAATAAACCTAAGAGAAAATAATAAACTTAAGAAAAAACTAGATTAAGGGTCAAATAAAAACTGTAACAATTACTATAACCATAATATTGGCATTCTCTTTTGGTTAATTGTAGAAATAATTTGATTCTTATAATCATGTTTTTTCAAAGTTCATTAATTATGGACAATTTATCTGTTCATTTCAGTTAGTTAAGTTAGAGAAGTTTCCCAAAATAGCAATAGTGGTTGTTATCTATAAGTCTTGAATGGCTCAAGAGATGAGAAGTTTTATACTACAGACTAAATTAACAAAGAATTTTATGACCATAGAAAATGCAAAGAAATGGAAACTAAAATAAATAAATTAATTAAGCTCTAGGCTGCTGTAGGTTAGGTAGTGGATATGCATTTGGCATATGCAACCATAAAATAGCTATACAACTTCAGAAACTGAAAAAAATCTCTTAAGGAGCTGGAATAGAATTCTTAACAGTCATTATATTAAAGTTCACATACCGTTCAGTTAAAAGCACTACTCTTATTTATACATGATTGTGTATCTTTCTCCCAGCTAGCAGAAAAATTATTAGTAATATTAAGTAGATATGACTATTGAAAAGGCCTTAACCGTTAGCAGAAAAAATAGAGCAAGATATGACTAGGAGTGAGAGTTGCCATCATGAGGAATAATTCACACATATCAGTCAATAGAACTCTTGAAATCAAAAGAAGTTAAGCCCAATGTTACATCTCTGAGTACCTGAAGAAGGATATAAAAAAAAATTTATAAGACCTAGTTTTGAGCTCTGACTTGGTCACTTACTGGCTGTGTGTATGGGCAGTAAGGGATTTATGCATCCAAATTTCCTAAGTATAAAATAATTATATGAATGCTGCATTTCATTGGTTCTAAGGAGTTTGTTTACATTTTAACACCTCTGAAATAGAGATGTGTGTTACAGTTGATGGCATCTTGCCATTGCAGCAAGCCAGGAAGTTTTTGTCACACAATTGTTACTATCTATCTATGCATAAACTTGGTTCCCCCTGTCATGATTAGACAGCTACAACCAATCAATGATTCAGTCAGTAAATCAACTAAGGCCCAGATAAGGAAGAAAAGTATCCTGGTTATTGTCTGAGACCTTTTATTGGCATCTTCTTGTAAGGCCAAAAAAAAAAACAAAAAAATCCCCATCAGCATCAAAATTTGCAAAATGTGTGTCAGTGGCTAGGAAGAATATTCTTCAGACAGAACGCTGCATCTCTCATGCTCATGGTAGCATAGAGAATGCAGTCGGTGGAAGACAGAGGTATCCGTGGTGGTGAGTTGCAAAGTGATTCAGAAGAGTCAAGCCAATCATAAAGATAATTGAAAAAAATACTTCATCAAATTTACCTCAATTCTATTACTTTTTTTCAGTATGCACAGGAGTGATATATAGGATTGAAATTTATGCCAAGTGTTAGATTCAGGGAGGTGTGCTGTAGCTGCCAGAGTGTAACTATTGAAAGAGCAGGAACAGGGAGTGCTGGCAGGAACAGGGAGTGCTGATAGGGCCCCTGTGACACTGAGAACAAAGAAGTTTATGTTTGAAATTCACCACTAAGCTAAACCTGGCCCCTGTTACTATGCCGGCCCCTGTTGCTATGCTGTGTGCGACCTCCCTAGCAAATAGCTAACTGCCACATCTGCTTGCTCACTTAGGATATATAAGAACCTAGCTGTAAGCGCCAGGCGCTACTCCCGTTTGCAGCTCCTTGTGAGTACAGTGTCTCTGGACATCTTGGGAGTTTGCCCCTGCACAAGTTAAACTGGCCAATAAAGTAACATCTAAACTCCTGAAAGTCTCCAACGTTTGTTCTCATACCCGGTGGATGCAACACCAAGCAAGTCTAATAAAACCCCTTGAATAAATATTATAAGTGGTAAATTATTGTTAGTTTAATTGGTAGTGTAGGGCACTGGGCAATGGGGAAAGGTCACTGTGGGGAACTCAGGCCCAGGAACTTTGACTAGGACCGCCCACAACCAAGCACCCAAAAGAAACTTCCCAGGAGCCCTTTGGAAAAGAGTGACACCTCCGTCAGCCAGTGAGATTTCGCCATGTCATATTAGCTCAACCACCCTAGGGACCCTTTAAATATCTCTCAGGTGGGTCACCCCTTGAAACTTCTTTGATCCCTGCCCCCCCCCACCAGAGACCCTGAACTCAATAAAACCTTTATTATTCCACACTTTGTGGCTACAGCCCCTTCCTTCCTTCTCGATGGGGAAAAATACCTTACAGGTAGGTTTTAGTTTCTTAGTGGTACATGAAATTGTGATAATCAGTGGCATCTTGTATTTAATGAAATATGGCATTTGAGAAAGTTGAAGAGATTACAAGAAAGGCAAACATGGGTTGTTTATAGGACAGGAAAACAGTGAGAACAGTTTGGGCAACCACAGTGCAAAAAGAGTTAAAATCTGGGCAAGGAAAAGACATACAAATTGGTTCTGAACTTAATGTATGTCTGTACTGGAAGACCCAAAATGATCTTCTGGCCTTAATTTACATTATCAGTACCACAGTGATTGCCACTGACAAACACAAAGGGATTAAATGGATGTGCATCTGCAAAGTCAGTCTTTATTTTCTGGGCTTCCATATGAAAGAGCATGCAAATCACTGTTTATATTTTACCTTGTCTTTATAATATACATTTGAATATTAGTATTTACTTACTTTATAACTGGGTTCAAGCCAAAAATATAAAGAGCAATGAAATTTTATTAAAAGTAAACACGATCCATACTATAATATTTAATAAATCATGTAGAATTTCTATTTTAAAAATGACATATACAAAGACCTTTAATTTCTAGTATAATTTTCTTGGTGAAGTCTAGGCTACATTTATAATTATCATGATATTATGTGTATTACATATATATATAATTATATGTAATATATAATTATACTGATACTGAGTAGTATATAAATATATGATATTTTGCAATTTTCTTTTGAACATAATATATCTTGACTATTGTTCCATGTCAGTATGTACAGAACTATCTGTCCCTTTTACTGGTTGCTCTGTACCCGTTGCATGGTTACACCATAAGTGATTTAACTAATACTCTGTTAGTGGATATAAAGGTATCCACCTGCTGGCTCTCATAAACAATGTTACAGTGAACAATTCTTATAGCTTCATTTTGCACACACTTTTAAAATGTTTACTTAGGGTAAATTTATATATGTGAAATCAGTACATCAAGAGGTATGTTGGCTCATTTTGTATTGGGAACAGAGAAGTTTTTTTTTCCTCCAGAAAGGTCATATAAAATTTTGCTTGCTCAACAGTATATTGGAGAAGTAGACATAATTTCACAGACTGATCTCCATTGAAAAATTATAAGCTACAATGGAATTATTATTGAAGCCTTGTGGATTTAATGCAGGAGATGGTTAGCTGTTTCTCATGAAGATGCTATTGGGATTTTGAGCAGAACATTTTTGTGTTATGGGACTACTGTGTGCCCTCAGAATATATTATTTTGGCCCATGATTAGTAAGTGCTCTTCAATGTCATTGTGCCGAAGAAAAACACAGACATTTCTAATCACCTCCTAAGGCACAGGAACAGCAAAATGATGACATTGTTTCAGGACAAAACAGGTAGAGGAGAGATGTTATTAAATTGAAATAAATAGAGGATCTGGCTATCTGTTGTTGTGTGTAGGGAGCAGATTAATTCTGGATATCTTTTCCTGGGGCATCCAATGATTAACTCCTTTTTCTTTTCTTATTCGGGAGTGCAGCTTTCTACTCACAAAATATCAGAATACTCAAAGCATATAAAATATTGTAGTGCTCTTTATAACTTTTTAAGGTATAAATTTGTTGTAGAAAATGAATTTACTTACTTTGGTTTTAAATAATTCAACTTTGATCCATCACAATATAAACTAGGTAAGTGGGGTTTGTTTTTACTGTTTGTTTTGTCTTTGTTTATGTTTTGGCTTTGGTATTCAGAAAACCAGAGATTGCTCTCAGGTTTAATTTTTCATGCTCAAAATAATATAGTGCTTCTGGCAGATTTAAATGCAAATGTGACTCAAAGCCTCCTTCTACAACATGAAAGTTCCTCCTTGCCCACATCCTCATCAAATCTGGTTAATAATAATAGAATTGTGGTTAAAAGTACAGCTCTGAAATCAGACTGCCTTGGTTTAGATGTTGTTAAATTTTTCTGTGCCTCACTGTCTCTTCCTGAAAGGTTCAAAGACAGTACTAAATTATGTCAAAAAACTGCTGTCCAAAATTAGACCTGTGATTGACACATACAAAACACTCAAAACATGTTTATTATCTTTATTATTATGATGATTATTATCATTATTTGTGATAACTTTGTAGTGTGTCAGCTGACTTTGAAATAACTCCCAGAACCGCCTTCCCTGCATGGTGTGGGTTATCTTGGCACAGGAGAAATCTCATGCCCCTCCCCTCAATGAAGGGAAAGTGAGAGAGCAGCCCTGTTTAAGACAGAGAGGTTGTTGCAGTGCACACAAAATGTAGGGGTTCTGCAGACTCACCTTGTTGGAGCAGGGAAGCTGCCCTACCTATGCTCCTCCACTCCTACTTCTATGACTCCTGGACCAAGCCCCAGGGGCATGTTTAGCTCCATAAGAAATGTAGTGACATTTGCTTTACATAATTAGGTTCTCCTATGTGGGGTGCATAAATGTTTACAAGGGTTACATCCTCTTGTTGGGTTGCTCTTTTATCAGTATATAGTGTCCTTCTTTGTCTCCTACTATAGCCTTTGTTTTAAAATTTACTTTGTCAGATATAAGTATTGCTACCACAGCTTTTTTTTTTAATTTCAATTTGCATGAAACATCTTTTTCCATTCTTTTACTTTTAGTCTGTGTGTATTTTTTGTTCTGAGGCGGATCTTCTGTAAACAGCATATATTTGGCTTTTGGATTTTTTAAATTCATTCAGTGACCCAATGTCTTTTGATTGAAGTATTTAAGCCATTTACATTTAAAGTGATTATTAATAAGAATATATTTATTGCCCTTTTATTTTTTTTTAACTATGTTCCATTGTTTTCTTCTTCTTCTTCCTCTTTTCCTTAAAGCAGGTCCTTTAACATTTGTTATAATACTGTTGTTGGGCAGATAAAGTTATTTTTCCTCACCCTTATTGTTAAAGATGGCACTGCCCACATGGATGGCTGTGGCTTAGGTGATAACATTAATTGCTCTTTTTCTTAGAAGGGTGTGGTTATGCTAATATGTGTTGGGGGAGGGCTTTTGTGCTAACAGGTGTTAGAAGGAGGAGCTAGGAGACCATTTGGGAGAGAGATCATGTTGTTCTGGGGGAGAATGATTAGTTCTAGGAAGAGCCCATAGAGGCAGGGCAGGGAAGTCCCATAGAGGAGGCAGCCAAAATGTCAGATTAGGGGAAGGAGAAGCCAGTTTGGGTAGGAAAAGGAGATGGGGAACAGAGGTGAATAAGACTGGTGAGGTGGAAGCCTTTGATTCTAGGAAACTCGGATGAGTAAGTGGCTTTGGGAGCCCTGAATGGAAAGAGAAGTGTTTCCCACTGTGTGTATTTCTCACCTGTGAGTGCGAGTCTAGAATAAAGGAAGATGGACCACTAGGTTTCAGCTCTGTTGATTCCTTACAGTCTGTCTGAATCAAACCTGAACCTGCATTGGCCAGGCGGCTTTTATGGCAGCCCCAGATACTGGCTATACAACTGGTTTGGTGGTAATACACTTCTTTAGCTTTATCTTGTCTGGAAAGCTTTTTACCTCTCCTTCAATTTTAAATGGTAACCTTGCTGCATAGTGTAATCTTTTTGTAGGTCCTTGCTTTTCATCACTTTGAATATATTAAAACTTTATAATATTGTATTACTTTTTTTAAACTTCATATATGTATACACACATATAGAAATGGCCAAAGATAGGTTAAAAATAAATCATAAAGAATAAACTTTGTTTTACATTGTGGGCAAATAAGTTTGTAAAATTTGTGTTATTTAATTTTGCTCCCTTTTATTGTTAAAAATGTCTGCTGCCCAGATATGTGATCTGTGAAACTGCTAATAACCTTCCTGCTTCGGAAGGGCCATTGTTATGCTAATGTTGCTGGAGGAGGGGTTTTTGCGCTAAGAAAAGTTTGTGAAGAAGCAGGAGAAAGAAGGAGGCCATATTTTTGCAGGGAAGGCAGGCAGCCAAGATGGCAGGGTGCTGAAGGAGAAGCCAGTTTGCACAGAGAGGAGAAGGGAGAAGGTGTGCAGATGGGGAACAGAGATGAGGGCTCTTGTGAACTCTGTTGAGACTGGTGGGGGGCCTTTGAATCTAGGACGAACCAGAAAAGATTCTCCTGGTTGTGGAACTGGAGTCCATATGAGTGGGCTTTGGTGCCTCGAGTGTTTGTTTTTACTTGCTGGCCAGTTGCGAGGTTAGAATAAAGGCATGGCCCACCAGTTTTTGGCTCCATGGTTTCTTTACCATCTGTCTGAATCTAATGGGAACCTGCACCTGCTGGTGGCTGTCATGGCTGCAACTACTGGCAATACATACATGCAGCTATAAACCTACTTCAGCCCACTCCTGTATTTTGCCATACAAAGTTTTACATTTTTATACTAGACTTTTCACATTATTTGGCTTTATAAGTTTTAGTTGTGATATTGTGCTTTCTTTGATCAAAGAAGAAGTATTTATGTATTTTCTCAAACCTATTGAACTGTAATTGTCATATACCACTGTATTAGTTTCAGATGTGTAATAGAATGTTTTGATATAGGTAAATATTGCAAAATGATTAGCATAGTAAGTTTAGTCAGCATCTGTCACCACACATAGTTATACATTTTTTATATGATGAGAACTCTTAAGATCTATTCTCTTAACAACTTTTCAATATTATATAACACAGTAATGTTAACTATAGGGTGAGAAAAAAAGTAGAATGACAGTCATTTATATAGAAAATAATACAATAATTAACAAATAATTCAAGAGTAAATAAACTGTTTTGCATACTCACAACTGTAAATTTTCTTTTGCCCCACTGTGTATAGTCACCGTGTTATATAATATATCTCAAGAAATTACCTTTTAATTATGTTTGTATCTTTTGGCTATTGTCACATATTTTGCTCATCCCCTTACACCCTATTTTCTAATTTCTCTAATAGTTTTGTCTATTTGAGGATTTCTGTGCTTCATAAAATTTTTAGGAATGTTTCTTCTATCTCTGTGAAAAATGGCATTGGAATTTTCATAGACATTGCAATGAATCTATAGTATATATTTTCTAATTTGGAGAGAATTTATCACCAAACTCTTCATTTGTGGTTTATATTTTTGTAGAAACTTACTTTTTGGATTAAATGGACAGATATTTTGATTACTATATGTATTATTAGATGAGCTGCTCTCTTGTAGCCTTTGCATTATAATAATCTACACAGGTAGAACAGGGACCCATGCTTCATCTATTAAAAATTAAAATGGTAATGACTGAGAAATTTTGAATGTGATTTATGACTTCAGTGACTTGATTATGAATGCTTATCACTAAATAAATAAAGGGCAGTTGTGGTAGGAATATAATTTCCCACTTTATATTTCTACTAGGGTTGCAATTATATATTGTACTGCATCATTTTCCTTACTTTTTTCTTCCACTTACAATAATGAAAATAAATTTTGAAAGTCATTAGTTTAGAATGAATTAAAATGAGAGCCATTGGATAAGAATTTGGATGCCTGATGCTTGTTTCTGAAGAAAACAGAGGGCAGTTAATCATAATTGGCAATTCAGTGACTTAGGCAGTGCCTTTTTGTAATAAACTTTCCTGGGAAACAAAGAAAAGCTTTCACATATCTATACAGATTCGTAAATGCTGATTGGGTCTGTTCTCATTTTATAAAGATGGTGTATAAAAATATAGACAGTGCTTTAGTATTCCATCAAGAGGCTGTTTTTTTTTAAATCTCATAAATCAGTAACTCCTTTAAATTTCTCATGAAGCAAAAAAAAAATTTTACCTCTATAAAACTGAATAGGCGGAGTGACGTCACGGAAATGGCGCCGTGAGCAGCACGTCCGACAGACCTCTCCAAAATCTCAACAAATTTGTCAACTAGAAGCAGAAAAATTTATCCTCGGAGCATCCACACTGAAAGCAGAGGGACTGTTGCCCAGGAGGGAATACGCCTGGGGTGAGTAAACCCACACGTGCAGCTGCCCCCGCCGCGTCCCGGGGAGTGCCGGCAACCACCGGCGTGCTCTGAAAAGCCCGGCGCGCGCGCGCGCCCCGAGCCGCGTCCCAGCGCCCCGAGCCGCGTCCCAGCGCCCCGAGCCACGTCCCAGGGAGTGCCGGCAACCACCGGCGTGCTCTGTGCTCTGAGGAGCCACAGGCGCGCCCCATCCACGTCCCAGGGAGTGCCGGCAACCACCGGCGTGCTCTGTGCTCTGAGAAGCCGCGCGCCCGCGCCCCGCGTCCCGGGGAGTGCCCGCAACCACCGGCGTGCTCTGAGAAACCGCGTGCGCGCCCCGACCCACGTCCCAGGGAGTGCCAGCAACCAACGGCGTGCTCTGAGAAGCCGCGCGCCCGCGTGCCCCGGGGAGTGCCAGCAACCACCGGCGTGCTCGGAGAAGCCGCGTGCTCGCGCCCCGAGCCGCATCTTGGGGAGTGCCCGCCACCACCGGCGTGCTCTGGGAAGCCGCGCGCCCGCGCGCCCCGGGGAGTGCCAGCAACCACCGGCGTGCTCGGAGAAGCCGCGTGCTCGCGCCCCAAGCCGCATCCCGGGGAGTGCAGGCCACCACCGGCGTGCTCTGGGAAGCCGCGCGCCCGCTCCCCGAGCCCCGTCCCGTCCCGGGGAGTAGCGGCCACCACCGGCGTGCTCTGAGAAGCCGCGTGCGCGAGCCCCGTGTCCCCGGGAGTGCCGGACACCACTGGCGTGTTCTGAGAAGCCGTGCACGCGCGCGCCTTGTGACGCAGTCCAGGAGGGGCGCCAAACCTGTCTTTCCTAGTCAGGAGATTCTCTCCGTGGACGGGGCACCTCACCCAGCCATTCGAGCTAACAATCAAGCGTTGGGATAGGGGCGCGCAGGCAGCCTGAAATACTCTCTGGAGCACAGCTGCGGATCCAATCACTGAAATTAGCTAAACCCACAAAATCTACGAACCCACAGGGCTCTAATTGATAAGATCTCTCCCAGTTCAGCGATCCAAGACAAGAGGCATAATATTTTTCACTGCCTTTCGCTAAAGGGGCGGGGGCAACTTCTGATTGACAGAGCCTCTATATTCAGGGATATACCTAACAAGAGGGACTTGGCAGATATTAAGATCTATATAGCAAGCAGCGAATAGTGCATCTTCTTCTACAAACGCCAACAAGCCTTGACTACCAGTGAGACTAAAGCCAATTATATGACATTGCCATAGAATCCCATCAACTGCAAATCCCTACCTAAGCGTGACACAGGGGCAGAACCTGGGGTACAGAGTAACCGACCAGGAAGAGGGAGAGAAAAGAAAAAGGAAGAAGTTAACCTCTCAAAATCAAGAAAAATCCACAGACTTTATAACTTGTTCCACTAATTCTTTGTTGTTGTGTTTCTCTCTTCTTTCTTATTGTCTTTATTTGTATTTCCTCCACCTCGGTCCATTTATTCTCTGCCCATCTTATGCTACCCTTTTCTTGAACTACACTACCCATAAGTGTTACATTTTATTTCTTTTCTTCATCCTTACTCTCCCTTAGGGTTACACTCCAAAACCCTTAACTCTCACTCTCTCCCCTTTTGTTTTCTTTTTGTTTTTTCTCCCTTTCCTTTTTTTCTTCCTTTGTTTCTCTCTTTTTCTTATTTTTTCCTTTCTATTCGTTCCTTCTTTTCTCCTTTTACTTTTCCTCTCATTTAATCCTCAATTACGAACAAATTATTTAATTTGGGACTAAAGTTTTTTTTGTTTTTGTTGTTTGTTCTTTTTTTTTTTTTTTTTTCTGCTTTTGTTCTTGGTTTTCCTTTATTTGTTTGTTTTTGTGGCATTTTGGGTACTTTTTACATTGCTTTTTAACTCACTAGCATTCCTCCCAACCCAAAGTCTCCATTGTATTTAGTCTTCACTCCACTTAATACAACAAATTTTTACTTATTTTTATTTTTTTTCTTCTTTAAATATTATTTTTTCTCTCCTTTTTTCTGTTTCCCTCTTATCCCTCTCATTATATCTTTTAGTCGACCATCACTTACAAGCAAATCATTTGATGCTTGTCTAAGATATCCTCCTTTTTTTTTTTTTTTTTTTTTTTTTTTTGCATTTAGTAGGTCCCTACTCCCTTTTTTGCACCTTGAACTCTTCACCCCAAATCAGGCCCTCCATTATAGGCAATTTTTGTTCCATTTAGCATAATATAATTCACAGGTCATCACGATATTTACCTAAAGAGGTGAGAGGAGGGAAGGAGAAGAAAGAAAAAAGGGGGAAATAATACATCATTACTTTTTGTGTGTGTGGAGTGTTTTTTGTTTTTTTGTTTTTTATTTTTTTTTTCTTTTTTTTCCCTTTTTATTCTTTATTAATTTTAATTAAGAATATCAACAAGACCACCTTCAGATGCCAATAAGAAAAAGGAAATCGAATATTATGGATACAAAAGATAGAGAGGTAACACAAATAGATGTGGAAAAATCTATGGAGAAAAGATTTAGCTTACTGGAAGCCTTGGAGCCAAATGACAGAGAATTTAAAATAGAAATCTTAAAAATACTCAGAGATATACAAGAAAACACAGAAAGGCAATTTAGGGAAATCAGAAAACAACTCAGCGATCACAAAGAATATATTACCAAGGAAATTGAAACTATAAAAACAAATCAAACAGAAATGAAAAACTCAATTCACGAACTGAAAAACGAGATAACAAGCTTAGCTAATAGAACAGCCCAGATAGAAGATAGGATTAGTGAAATAGAAGACAAGCAACTTGAGGCACAACAGAGAGAAGAAGAAAGAGACTCAAAAATAATAAAAAACGAGAAAACCCTACAGGAATTGTCTGACTCCATCAGAAAGAATAACATAAGAATAATAGGTATATCAGAGGGAGAAGAGAGAGAAAATGGAATGGAGAATATACTTAAACAAATAATAGATGAGAACTTCCCAAGCCTGTGGAAAGAACTAAAGCCTCAAATTCAAGAAGCAAACAGAACACCGAGTTTTCTTAACCCCAACAAACCCACTCCAAGGCACATCATAATGAAGATGACACAAACCAATGACAAAGAAAAAATTCTCAAGGCAGCCAGGGAAAAGAAGAATACAACATATAAAGGAAGACCTATTAGATTATCATCAGACTTCTCAGCAGAAACTCTACAAGCTAGAAGAGAGTGGACCCCAATATTCAAAGCCCTGAAAGAGAGGAACTTTCAGCCAAGAATACTATACCCATCAAAGCTATCCTTCAAGTACGAAGGAGATATAAAAACATTCACAAATACAGAAAAGATGAGAGAATTTATCAGCAGAAAGCCCCCACTCCAGGAAATACTAAAGGGGGTTTTCCAACCAGAATCAAAGAACAAAAGAAAACAGAACCCCAAGTAACAGCTCCACCAAGAAAACAATAAAACCAAACTTAAACTGTGACAACAAAAGAAAAAAAAGGGGAGAAAGGATGAAGATTAACAGTAGCAAAGGACGATGAAGCGCAGAAATACTCATAAGAAAGGGTACTACAATGAATATGGTAGGTACCCTTTTCATTACTTAATGGTAACCACCCTTGAAAAAACCACCACAAAAACACTTGACTTAAAAAAGGTAGCAACAGAGGAAAGAAGTATGGAATACAAACAAACAAAAACAAATGATAGAAAAACAAAAGAGAAGAATCAAACAAGATACAAAACTAACAGAAAGCAATTTATAAAATGGCAATAGGGAACCCACAAGTGTCAATAATTACACTAAATGTAAATGGATTAAACTTACCAATAAAAAGACACAGAGTAGCAGAATGGATTAAAAAAGAAAATCCAACTGTATGCTGCCTACAAGAAACTCATCTAAGCAACAAGGATAAAAACAAATTCAAAGTGAAAGGCTGGAAAACAATACTCCAAGCAAACAACACCCAAAAAAAAGCAGGTGTAGCAATACTCATATCTGATAATGCTGACTACAAGACAGAAAAAGTACTCAGAGACAAAAATGGTCATTTCATAATGATTAAGGGGACACTGAATCAAGAAGACATAACAATCCTTAATATATATGCACCAAACCAAGGAGCACCAAAATATATAAGACAGCTACTTATTGACCTTAAAACAAAAACTGACAAAAATACAATCATACTTGGAGACCTCAATACACCGCTGACGGCTCTAGATCGGTCATCCAAACAGAGAATCAATAAAGATATAGTGGCCTTAAACGAAATATTACAACACCTGGATATGATAGACATTTACAGGACACTTCATCCCAAAGCGACAGAGTATACATTTTTCTCTAGTGTACATGGAACATTCTCAAGAATTGACCATATGTTGGGCCATAAAGACAATATCAGCAAATTTAGAAAAATTGAAATTGTACCAAGCATATTCTCTGATCATAAAGCCTTGAAACTAGAATTCAACTGTAAAAAAGAGGGGGAAAAACCCACAAAATTATGGAAACTAAACAACATACTTCTAAAAAATGAATGGGTCAAAGAAGAAATAAGTGCAGAGATCAAAAGATATATACAGACAAATGAAAATGAAAATACGACATATCAGAATCTCTGGGATGCAGCAAAAGCAGTAATAAGAGGAAAGTTCATATCACTTCAGGCCTATATGAACAAACAAGAGAGAGCCGAAGTAAGCCACTTAACTTCACACCTTAAGGAACTAGAAAAAGAAGAACAAAGACAACCCAAAACCAGCCGAAGAAAGGAGATAATAAAAATCAGAGCAGAAATAAATGAAATAGAGAACAGAAAAACTATAGAAAAAATCAATAAAACAAGGAGCTGGTTCTTTGAAAAGATCAACAAAATTGACAAACCCTTGGCAAGACTCACTAAGGAAAAAAGACGCAGGACTCAAATAAATAAAATCCAAAATGAAAGAGGAGAAATCACCACAGACATCATAGATATACAAAGAATTATTGTAGAATACTATGAAAAACTATATGCCACCAAATACAACAATCTAGAAGAAATGGATAAATTCCTAGAACAATACAACCTTCCTAAACTGAGTCATGAAGAAGCAGAAAGCCTAAACAGACCAATCAGCAGGGAGGAAATAGAAAAAACTATTAAAAACCTCCCCAAAAATAAAAGTCCAGGCCCAGACGGTTATACTAGTGAATTCTATCAAACATTCAAAGAAGACTTGGTTCCTATTCTACTCAAAGTCTTCCAAAAAATTGAAGAAGAAGCAATACTTCCAAACACATTTTATGAGGCCAACATAACCCTCATACCAAAACCAGGCAAGGATGGCACAAAGAAAGAAAACTACAGACCAATATCTCTAATGAATACAGATGCTAAAATACTAAACAAAATACTGGCAAATCGAATACAACAACATATAAAAAAAATAATACATCATGATCAAGTGGGATTCATTCCAGAATCTCAAGGATGGTTCAACATACGTAAAACGGTTAACGTAATACACCATATCAACAAAACAAAGAACAAAAACCACATGATCTTATCAATAGACGCAGAAAAGGCTTTCGATAAAATACAACACAATTTTATGTTTAAGACTCTCAACAAAATGGGTATAGAAGGAAAATATCTCAACATGATAAAGGCCATATATGATAAACCATCAGCCAACATCATATTAAATGGCGTAAAACTGAGGACTTTCCACCTTAAATCAGGAACAAGACAGGGTTGTCCACTCTCTCCACTCTTATTTAACGTGGTGCTAGAAGTTCTGGCCAGAGCAATCAGACAAGACAAAGAAATAAAAGGCATCCACATCGGAAAAGAAGAAGTAAAGGTATCACTTTTTGCTGATGATATGATCCTATACATCGAAAACCCAAAGGACTCCACAAAAAGATTACTCGAAACAATAAACCAATACAGTAAGGTCGCAGGATACAAAATCAACATACAAAAGTCCATAGCCTTTCTATATGCCAACAATGAAATATTAGAAAACGAACTCAAAAAAATAATCCCCTTCACGATTGCAACAAAAAAAATAAAATACCTAGGAATAAACATAACAAAGAATGTAAAGGACCTATATAATGAAAACTACAAGGCATTGCTAAGAGAAATAGAAAAAGACACAATGAGATGGAAAAATATTCCTTGTTCTTGGATAGGAAGAATAAATATAATTAAAATGGCCATATTACCCAAAGTAATATATAAATTTAATGCAATTCCCATCAAAATTCCTATGACATTTTTTAAAGAAATGGAACAAAAAATCATAAGATTTATATGGAACTATAAAAAACCCCGAATAGCTAAAGCAATCCTAAGGAAAAAGAATGAAGCTGGGGGCATTACAATACCTGACTTTAAACTATATTATAGAGCCACAATAATCAAAACTGTATGGTATTGGCAGAAAAATAGACACTCAGACCAATGGAACAGAATAGAAAGCCCAGAAATAAAACCACATATATATGGTCAAATAATCTTTGATAAGGGGGCCAACAACACAAAATGGAGAAAAGAAAGCCTCTTCAACAAATGGTGTTGGGAAAACTGGAAAGCCACATGCAAAAGAATGAAACTCGACTACAGCCTGTCCCCGTGTACTAAAATTAATTCAAAATGGATCAAAGACCTAAATATAAGATCTGAAACAATAAAGTACATAGAAGAAGACATAGGTACTCAACTCATGGACCTGGGTTTTAAAGAACATTTTATGAACTTGACTCCAATGGCAAGAGAAGTGAAGGCAAAGATAAATGAATGGGACTACATCAGAATAAAAAGTTTTTGCTCAGCAAGAGAAACTGATATCAAAATAAACAGAAAGCCAACTAAATGGGAACTGATATTTTCAAACAATAGCTCAGATAAGGGCCTAATATCCAAAATTTACAAAGAACTCATAAAACTCAACAACAAACAAACAAACAATCCAATAAAAAAATGGGAAGAAGACATGAACAGACACTTCTCCCAGGAAGAAATACAAATGGCCAACAGATATATGAAAAGATGCTCAGCTTCATTAGTTATTAGAGAAATGCAAATCAAAACTACAATGAGATACCACCTCACCCCTGTTAGATTAGCTATTATCAACAAGACGGACAATAGCAAATGTTGGAGAGGCTGTGGAGAAAAAGGAACCCTCATACACTGTTGGTGGGACTGTAAAGTAGTACAACCATTATGGAGGAAAGTATGGTGGTTCCTCAAAAAACTGCAAATAGAACTACCTTATGACCCAGCAATCCCTCTACTGGGTATATACCCCAAAACCTCAGAATCATTGATACGTAAAGACACATGTAGCCCCATGTTCATTGCAGCACTGTTCACAGTGGCCAAGACATGGAAACAACCAAAAAGCCCTTCAATAGAAGACTGGATAAAGAAGATGTGGCACATATACACTATGGAATACTACTCAGCCATAAGAAATGATGACATCAGATCATTTACAGCAAAATGGTGGGATCTTGATAACATTATACGGAGTGAAATAAGTAAATCAGAAAAAAACAAGAACTACATGATTCCATACATTGGTGGAACATAAAAACGAGACTAAGAGACATGGACAAGAGAGTGGTGGTTACCAGGGGTGGGGGGAGGGAGGACGCAGGAGGGAGGGAGGGAGAGTTAGGGGGAGGGGGAGGGGCACAGAGAAAACTAGACAGAGGATGACGGAGGACAATCTGACTCTGGGTGAGGGGTATGCAACATAATTTAATGACAAAATAACCTAGACATGTTTTCTTTGAATATATGTACCCTGAATTATTAATGTCATCCCATTAACATCAATAAAAATTTATTAAAAAAAAAAAAAAAAAAAAAAAAAATAAAACTGAATAGGCAGTTGGTTTGTTCACTATGCAGTTATATAAATGCCTATACCACATATCTTATATTTTAGATGCCAAAATAAATAAAGTCATTCTGGTACCATTTAAGTTTGTTTAACAAGGAGTAAAATTGCACATTCTCTTAGTAATAGTTTTTGTTATAAGAGTATATAGCTATTTTCAAAGCTTTTTAAAAATATAGCATTCAAGTGATCATTTTAATATTTCATTTTCCTTATTATAAACTATATTGTCTAATTATTTATATTTTTATATTTGAATTTAAATTGTTAATTTTTACAATGGTTTGCTTTATTTGTAAAGATAATCATTTTACTTATTCATGTATTCATCCATTCATTTATTTGACACTTTTTTTAGCAAAAGAGAGAAGAGAAGCATCAACTAGTAGTTGTGTTACTTTACTTGTTCACTGATTGCTTCTCATACATGTCTTGACTGGGGGCCCATGTTGAGCCAGTGACCCTTTGCTTAAGCCAGCGACTTTTGCCTTCAAACCAATGACCTTTGGGCTTAAACCAGCGACCATGGGATCATGCTGATGATCCCATGCTCAAGCCATCAGCCCTGCACTCAAGTCAGATGAGCCCACATTCAAGGCGGAGACCTCTGGGTTTTGAACTTTGGACCTCAGTATCCAGGTTGACACTCCATCCACTGCTGTGCCACCAGTCAAACTAATGATTACTTACTGAATACTTGTGTGCCTAAATCAGTTTTAGGCACCAGGGATGCAATAGAAAGTTTTAATTATAGAGAAATAAGATATTGAATAGAACAGAAAAAATATTTAAGATTATAAAATGTATTCATAGTATATAAAGTGGTTAAGATTTAAAACTGGAGAACTTAATAAGAACCAGATTATAAAGGTGGCAACTAAGAATTTGTGCTTCATCTCGAGGACAGTGGGAGGTCTTCAGGGTTTAATTAGAAGATTAATGTAATTAGATTAATATTTTAGAAAGATTACTTTTGGTTGCCATGCAGAAAATAGATTGCCAAAAAATAGAAATAAAAACTGAAAGTATAGCAACCAGTTAGGAAGCCGTTAGAGATGGGAATCATCTTTGGAGATTATTTTGTTCAAGTCCAAAACTAAATGTTCTACTCCATTATTTAAGTGCCTGGAAAGAAAAGTGTTGTGATGTTTGTGTTAGATGAAAATAAAGTGGTGGTTCCCCTTTTTAAAACAAAGTAGAGGCATAGCATCTGGGTAGTTATCACTATTACTTGGTCAATTGACAATAGGTTGATAGTTCTTCGGGGAAAGGGAATCAGAGCAAACCTCCTTAAAGGAAGACTCTCTATGAGATTTCTTGAAGTTTGTATTGGTAATGGGGCTAATTTATCAGCATTATCATGCTATTTCAAGGATACAGTGATGATAAATGTGAATATGGGATAGTTTTAGGAACTCTCTGCAATTAATTACCACCTTATAATTATCTTCAGACCTTTATTAACAATGTTTAGATTTGTTTTTAACAATCTATTATAGTCCATTTAAGTAGGAGGCTTCCAGTAGTTGTTTTTGTTAGCTGCCAAATAGAGAGAAATATGACCAGGTGCTCTGTGCAAGTCAGGAAAGCTAGCACTTCTGCTTCCCCAAATGTTCACAGAACTGCAGGGGAAAACAACAATAACAATAACACAATTAAAAATGAACTACTTTTCATTCAAATCTATATTCCAAATGATACTTTAAATACTATCATTACTTTTTAAGGTAATAACATCTAATCGTTATGAACAGAATGTAATTTTTGCAATAAGTATAAAGTGAATTTTGTGACAATCTTAGCAGTTGGTGTTTGCAGTATCTCCAATTAACCAATAAGTGACCAGAGTCCTCAAGTGGTTCAATTTACACATCTACAAGAGGAAGATCTGGTATTTAAATCTAGGCTTTTGAATGCTCTGTCTTGGTCATCTAACTTTTCCAGTGGTTTTAAAATGCACTGTTTGTCTTTTGAGTCCAGATCACTGTCTACAAAGAAGCCAAATCTGTCGCAGCTACTTCCCCCACCCAGGGGTTCAGATATGCCTTCTCATATTTCTTCTATATGGAAAGGGTGGCTCATTCCCAGATTTATTTACTTATTCAATTATTTACATATGTCAGTATGGACTCATAGATAATTATTTCATCCTGTGATTTATAGTCTGATACCACTGTATTTATTTATTTTTTATTGCTCATATTACAGCTATGGTCATGGGGCACTCCTTTGGGTTGGCTCTTGTGTGATTCTGCCCTCATTTATTTTTGAGTACATTTTCCCTTCCTGGGACCACAAGATGCTTCAGGCCCATTTGGTATTCCTCCTGACTCAGTCTTGGAATCAAGCACTTTTCTTAAGAACCTTGGTTATTCTTTTTTGAAGAATGGCAGTGGTGGGATTCAACTGTTTCCCACCAGTCTGGCAGAACCAATACTTAATTTTTTGTTGAGTTTGGTGAACCAGTTGGTAAAATAGCACTTGTAATCAGGGTTCTCTCTAAGATGGGCACCTGGGCAGCTGCCCAATGTGGAAATCACAAATCTACATTCCTTACTCTTTTTTAATGTTCATCTGGACAACAGCATATTCTAAGCACCCATAGTAGTGTTAATTTTATCCATAGTTGAAATAAAATTACAAGTGAGGATGCCAATCAAGGAGTAATATGGAAATATCTTAAATAACATTTTTACTGTTTATTGTCAGGTATTATTTAATATTTTTCATTAATATTTTAAAACTCTTATAATCTACTTTTGTGTACCTTTTTATAGTTCTTATTTAAATGTTAAATATATGAAATAATAACCTACCTCTCATTATATCATTTTTTATACTTAAAACAGTCATTAGGGCAGAGAACTGGTTGTTGAATTGTTTGAATCCCACCACTGGAGAATGATATTTAGAAAGCAAGATCTGGGTGATAGGTGTGTGTTGTTGGTCCTAGGCCCTCTCAATGGACATACACTTTGATAGAATCAATTGGAATCCAAAAGACCGGTGTAACAGGCTTTATTAAGAGAAAACCTGCCAGGCTGTCTCATAAGAAAAAGCAGCCCAATTTATGGTTGGAACAGCAATTTTAAAGGCATTTAGGGGAGGAAGGAGGATATAGGGTGGCTTATCATTGGTAGAGTAGTTAGGCAGTTATGCAGAACTTTTAGCTTAGTACATATTATTGCTTTATATAGAAGTAGATGTCAAGAGGTGATTGAGTAGAACAAATGGTTGAAGTATACAAAATGGCGGAGAATGACAAATCGAAACTTAAGAAAATGAAACTTAACATTCGTAGCCTGAAGAACTGAAACCTATTACACTTAATAAAAATCTGGGTTCTGTCTCTGCTCTGCAAATGTCTGTTTTCCTTCACAACTAGTCTCTTTCTTTGCCTGCAGCCTCAGTCCTCTGAAAGTGCCCCACCCTACTGGCAGAATAATCAATCAGAAATGAAAATTAGATCCCATTTTTCATCTTATTTAAACTTTCAGTGGCTTTTTAACCAAAAAAATATTACCTAAGGATGTCACACGGCAAACAAAACTATGGTCAGATTTCTTGTCTATGAGTCTCATTATTTTTTATCCTCCCTTGAAAATTGCAAGATTGTTTGAAATGAAATGATCTTCACCAGGCAAAAGTTGTCTGCTTTCATGATACTGTTTGGTCAGATTTGGATTAGGATGCTCTTGATGGCTTTATCTAGCTAACTCTAAATATCAAAGATCTGTTTGATGTCTGTATACCTATCTTGTCATGTGCTTGGTACCTGGTATCCGTTTAATTCCATCAGTACTTAATGAGCTTGATCAGTTATCTTTCTGTTACCACTTCCTTATAACTTCTGATACATGATACCTGAAGCCATTGTAGTTTGAGTTTTGCCTTCATTAATTGCTCTTGATAAGGTACTAATTGCCAAATTCATAGACACTCTTTAGTCCTTATCTAACTTAACATGTAAAGTGTGTTGGAGGTTTGCTGTGGTTATCAGTCATAATGGTAGCATGAATGGAAGTGACTTAGCTCAGAGAAGAGCTGAGAGCCAGGGCAGTAGAGGTAAATCAGGTCCACCTTCTACAGAAATCAGAAGGTTATGTGAGAGAGAACAAATTTATTCCATAAGCAATGGAAAGCAAAATAAAACATTTAAATAGTAAAGGTTATATTTTAGGAACATAATTCTAAATAAATTTTGCACAATTGGAGAGTGCATGTGAAAATGAAATAGAGAAATACTGGAAGGAAGGAAAATTAGGCTGTTGAATAATCCTGGAATAGATCGTGGCTTTTATATACTAAGGTAGTAAAAGTATGGAAGAAAACGGAAATATTCCAGAGATAAAGTGGATAGAATAAACATGATTTAATGATTAATTGAAAGGGAGAATGAGTAGAAAGAAAATAATAAATGTGCAATTTCAGGAGGAAGAAGAGTGGCTTTGGGAAAACAAGATGGAAAGTTTATCTGGAAATGCTGAGTTTGACATGTCCACAGGACATCTGAATAGAGCTGTTTCCTTGGCAGCCTCATATGTATATAAAGCTAAAATACATATGTGGGCAAGTGATGCAGGTCTTGAAATTAATATCATGTTGACGGTAAACAAATCCATAATTAAAGATAAAATATTCTAGAACGTTTGTGGAGTAAGTAGGGATAGAATACCTACCATAGCCTTCCCATTTTGTCTAAGTGACTTAGTCATCCATCATTCACCTGTTTACCCAGCTGGAAACCCTGTAGTCGTGGTTAACTACCTCTTCCTTGTCACCTATCCAACTCATGCTTATGCCACTCCCTGACTTGTCTTTCTTATTCTCTCTCTGCCTTAACTCAGTCTCTCAGAAATTCTCTCATGGACTAATTATTATTGTTCTTACTGTCTTCAAATTGTAGGCTTAATCTCTCCAAAACCATTCATCATATGCATTCTTTTACCCTTAGAATCTACACATTACTCCTAAAAGTTTTTATTGAGTTAGTGAGTGAATAAAAATATTTTTGAAAGTAAAAATTACTAAAGAAATGGGAACTAACATGTTTTAACTGAGGTTGAAATTACAGTTCTCTTTAGAAACTGATCTATAACAATTTATAGATATTAATATTTTTCTCTTTGTGGGTACTAATATCATCTATCATGGATAGAAGGAGAACTGTCAGAGTAATCTTGGAGAAACATAATTATTATGTGGAGGTGTCATTGGAAGGTGATCTGAATAAGGGGAGAAAAAAAAAGGAGGAAAGTTAGAGAAGTCCTATTAGCATAATTGTGTATTATTGACATAATCTTAGAGTTTCTAAGCTAAGGAGTTGTGACAACCAGTAGCCAAATTGTGTCCTTTCTAGTTGGTAGACACAGCAAGATGGTAGGGATCTAACATGTGGCACTCTGCCACAACCCAGTACCTGATGACACAAACAATAGTCTTTGATGAATGTTAATGGCTGATAGTTTTAAGAGAATGAGTTAAGCAATAAATGTAGACATTTTTAGATAATTAAAATTCTGGCTAGAGAAGGCCAAAAAAGAGACAATAAACTCTAAAATGGTATACCTGAATCTTTTTGAAAGATTGTTGAAATGCAAGACTAACACAAAGATAAGGGCAAGCAAATATTAAACCTGATTTTTATTTTTATTTAAAAACAATTTTTTGTGAATAAAATTTCTTAACCAACTGAATAAATTTTTGTTTTCTCCTGTTATTTTAAATACTTTTATCCTTGTGTGACATTCCCAGAGACAGTTTTTTATACCATTAGACAGAAAATACTCTGAAAAGCAATAAAAAACAGACATTTAATTCACTTTCTAAATGGCTACTTTGCTTGTAAACATGGTGGATTTTAGAATGCTGATGCCAGTAAACCACCATAATACAGTAGTAACTTTTGAGTAAAGAAACATAATAATTTTCATGAAAGTACTATTTGTTCATTCATTGATTAAAATGTATTCACTAAGAAGTAAATGTGCACCAGACACTATTAGTAATGAAGGGATACAGCAGTGAATAAAGCAAAATCCCTGCCCTCAGAAAGCTTACTTGTCCAATAAGGTCATAAATGTATATTATAATGTCAGGTAGTGACAGGTGCCATAATAAAAAATGGAACAAGGTTCTGAGATAAAGAGTGAAAAGGGAGTTGTTTTGGAATGGATTCAACATAATTCCCAATGGGACATCTAAAACCATTTAAAAGTCTTAAGTATAAGAGGGGAACCAAGATGGCAGCAGAGTAGACAGACACACAGACTCCCAGCTTAAACCAACAAACTGGATTAAAAATTAATTTAGGAACAATCAGCATGAAAAACCAACTTTGGATTAAAAGAACAGGTCTCAAAAATTAAGGAGCAAAGAAGAAGTCACATTGAGCCTGGTAGGAAGCTCTGAGCTGTGGTGCGGGGGCTCCCATGCTTCCAGGAGGGGTGGGGTGAGACTGAGATCCCAGAAGGGCTCTCATTACAAAGAGAAGAGCAGAAAATATTTCTCACAGCCACTTGCGTGGGGATCTGAGGAAAAGGTGCGCTGAGAGAGCTGGCTTGTCTTCCAAAAGGAAAGTGAGGAGAGAGAGACAGACAGTGACAGGCAGAGGAATGCATGGAATGACCTGAGAAGCTGACTCATTCAGTATGGAGGCAGCTATAGCTGGGGGAGGGGTTGAGCTCTCAACAAAGCACAAGCCTAAAGTGGTTCTGGGTGACTCGCCTCCAGAAAGCTCTCCACTCCAATCAGAGCAACAAGACAGAGCCGAAAACAGGAAGGGGCAATAACTCAGGTCTCCATGGAGATCTGGGATACACCTCCCCCTACTGAAATGGAGAAAGCACCCTTCCCCAGAGAGAAGCTGGCAACCCACTGCATTCCTGGATACAGCATCAAATAAACCCACTGCTGAGATCAGTAAACAAGACTACCACTGAGTTAAGAAAACTGAGAAGAAAACAAATCAAGACTTCAAAGAGGCTGCACTAGGTAAGGAGATCACAGCTGGAAGAAGCTTACAAGTCATAGAGAATAATAAGTAGGCAGAGAAGCATAAGTCATATGCTTCAACAAGATAAATCCTCTGATAAAGTCTTGGACAAACTGGAAGTAATCAAATTACGGGATGCAGAGTATAAAATAATGATTTTTAGTATGCTTAAAGATCTTAAAGCTACAATGGATGGACTTAATGAACACTTCAATAAATAACTTGAAAGCATCAAAAAGGACACAGAAATCATAGAGAAAAACCAGCCAGAAATGACAAACACAATATCAGAAATGAAGACTACACTGGAAGAAATTAATAGCAGGCTGGATGAAGCAGAGGATTGAATCAGAAAACAAGATAAGTGAAAGCACACAAGTAGAGCAGATAAAAGAAAAGAGACTGAAAAAATCTGAGGAAACTCTAAGAGAGCTCTGTGACAACCTAAAGATAAACAACATCCACATCATAGGGGTTCCAAAAAAGAAGAGAAAAAACATGGGTTAGAAACCTTGTTCAATGAAATCATAGCTGAAAACTTCCCTAAATTGACGCAGGAAAATGTCACACAAGTTCAAGAAGCACAGAGAATTCCATTGAAGAGAAACCCAAAAAAATTTACACCAAGACACATCATAACTAAAATACCAAAGCTAAGAGATAAAGAAAAAATATTAAAAGCTGCTAGAAAAAAAAGGCTATCACCTACAAAGGAACCCCCATAAGGATGACATCTGGTTTCTCAACAGAAACACTTGAGGCCGGAAAGGAATAGCAAAACATATTCAAAGTAATGCAGAACAAGAACCTACAACCAAGACTTCTTTATCCTGCAAGGCTATCATTAAAAATTGAAGAAGTAAAAAGCTTCCCACACACAAAAAAAAAACTCAAGGAATTTATTACAACCAAACCAATGCTGCAAGAAATGTTAAGGAGCCTGTTTTAAACAGATCAAAAGGAGAAAAGAAGATAGTAAAGGAGAATATAACTTTAAGGAATAAAATTGCAATAAACAACTACATGTCAACAATAATCTTAAATGTAAATGGATTAAATGCTCTAATAAAAAGACATTGGATAGCTGAATGGATAAGAAAACAGGACCCATTCATATACTGTCTACAAGAGACACACCTCAAAACAAAAGATACACATAGACTGAAAGTAAAAGGAAGAAAAAAATATTTTATGCACATGGAAATGAAAAAGAAGCTGGGGTAGCAATACTTATATCAGACAAAATAGACTTTAAAACAAAGACAATAGTAAGGGATAAAGAAGGTCACTACATAATGATAAAGGGAGCAATCCAACAGGAAGAGATAACCATTAAAAATATATATGCACCTAATATAGGAGAACCTAAATATATAAAGCAGATATTAATGGACAACAAGAGTGAGATCAACAGCAATACTATAATAGTAGGAGATTTCAATACCCCACTAACATCAATGGATAAATCATCAAGAAAGAACATTAACAAAGAAACAACAGAATTAAAGGATACACTAGATCAACTGAATTTAATAAATAACTTTAGAACCTTCCACCCTTAAGCAGCAGAATATATGTTCTTGGGACATATATTCTGTGTCCCAAGTGCTCATGGGACATTCTCTAGGATAGACCATATATTAGGGCATAAAATGAGTCTCAACAAATTTAAGAAGATTGAAACTATATCAAGAATCTTCTCTGACCACAATGGCATGAAACTAGAAATCAACTGCAATAGAAAAACTGAAAAACAGTCAAACACTTGGAAAGAAAACAGCATGTTATTAAACAATGACTGGGTCAACAATGAGATTAAGGAAGAAATAAGAAATTTCCTTGAAACAAATGAAAATGAGCATACAACTCAGAAAATCTGTTGGACACAGCAAAAACAATCCTGAGAGAGACATTCATAGCATTACAGGCATACCTTAAGAAGCTATAAAAAGCTAAAAAAACAACTTAATCCTGCAACTAAAAGAACTAGGAAAAGAATAGCATGTAAAGCCTAGAGGAAGTAGAAGGAAGGAAATAATAAATATCAGAGCAGAAATAAATGACATAGAGACTAAAAGAACAATACAGAGGATTAATGAAACCAAGAGCTGGTTCTTTGAAAAAAGTAAACAAAATCAATGAACCCTTAGCCAGACTCACAAAAAGAGAAAAAAGGAGAAAGAACTCAAATAAAATTAGAAATGAGAGTGGAGAAGTAACAACAAACACAGCAGAAATACAAAGGATTTTAAGAAAATATTATAAAGAACTGTATGCCAAAAAATTAAACAGCCTAGGTAAAATGGATAATTCCTTGAAAAATGCAATCTTTCAAAAATCAATCTGGAAGAATCAGAAAACCTTAATAGACCGATTACAACAAATGAGATTGAAACAGTTACCAATAAACTCCCAACAAATAAAAGCCCTTGGCCAGATGGCTTCACAGGCGAATTCTACTAGACATTCAAAGAAGAACTAACTTCTATCCTTCTCAAACTATTTCAAAAAATTCAAGGGGAGGGAAAACTTCCAAGCTCCTTTTATGAGGTGAGCATAATTCTGATTCCAAAACCAGGCAAGGACAATACAAAAAAAGAAAACTATAAACCAATATCCCTGATGAATTTATATGCTAAAATTCTCAACAAAATATTAGCAAATCGGATCCAGCAATACCTGAAAAAAATTGTACACCCTGATCAAGTGGGATTTACTCTGCAGAGGCAAGGTTGGTACAATATTTGAAAATCAATAAATGTGATTCATCACATAAACAAAAGGAAGGACAAAAACCACATGATAATATCAATAGATGCAGAAAAAACATTTGATAAAATCTAGCACCCATTTATGATAAAAACTCTCAGCAAAGTGAAAATATATGGAACATACCTCAACATGATAAAGGCCATCTATGACAGGCCCACAGAAAACATCATACTCAATTGGCAAAAGTTAAATCAATCCCCTTATGATCAGGAACAAGGCAGGAGTTCCCCCTTTCACCACTCTTATTCAACATAGTTCTGGAAGTCCTAGCCACAGCAATAAGAAAAGAAGAAAAAATAAAAGTCATTCAAATTTGAAAAGAAGAAGTAAAACTATCGTTATTTGCAGATGATATGATACTGTACCTAGAAAACCCTAAAGTCACAGTGAAAAAACTACTGCACCTGATAAATTAATTCAGCAAGGTGGCAGGGTATAAAATTAATACTAAAAATCAGAGGCATTTTTATACACCAACAATGATCTGTCTGAAAGAGAAATTAAGAAAACACTTTACTATTGCAATAACAGCAAAAAATACCTAGGACTAAATTTTTTTTTTTTCTGAAGCTGGAAATGGGGAGAGACAGTCAGACAGACTCCCGCATGCGCCTGGCCGGGATCCACCCAGCACGCCCACCAGGGGGCGACGCTCTGCCCACCAGGGGGCGATGCTCTGCCCCTCTGGGGCGTCGCTCTGCCACGACCAGAGCCACTCTAGCACCTGGGACAGAGGCCAAGAAGCCATCCCCAGCGCCCGGGCCATCTTTGCTCCAATGGAGCCTCGGCTGCGGGAGGGGAAGAGAGAGACGGAGAGGAAAGGGGGGGGGGTGGAGAAGCAAATGGGCGCTTCTCCTATGTGCCCTGGCCGGGAATCAAACCCGGGTCCCCCGCACGCCAGGCCGATGCTCTACCGCTGAGCCATCTGGCCAGGGGCACCTAGGACTAAATTTAACCAAGGAGGTTAAAGACTTGTACTTGGAAAATTACAACACATTGGTAAAAGAAATCAAGAAAGATATAAACAAGTGGAAGCACATACCTTGTTCATGGCTAGGAAAAATAAACATCATTAAAATGTCCATATTACTGAAAGCAATCTATAAAGTCAATGCAATTCTTATTAAAATTCCAAGGACATACTTCAAAGATATAGAACAAATATTCCAAAAATTCATATAGAACCAAAAAAGAACACAAATAGCCTCAGCAATTTGAAATAGAAGTATAAAGTAGGTGGTATCACACTTCCTGATATCAAGTTATACTACAAAACCATTGTACTCAAAACAGCCTCATACTGGCATAAGAACAAGCATATAAATCAATGAAGCAGAACGAAGAACCCAGAAATAAACCCACACCTTTATGAACAATTGATATTTGACAAGGGTGGTGATAGCATACAAAGGAGTAAAGACAGTCTCTTTAACAAATGGTGTTGGGAAAATTTGTCAGCTACCTGCAAAAAAATAAAACTAGATCACCAACTCATACCATTCAAAAAAATAAACTCAAAATGCATAAAAGACTTAAATGTAAGTCATGAAACCATAAGCATTCTAGAGAAAAACATACAATAAGCTCTCCGACATCACTCGCAGCAATATATTTGCTGATTTATCTTCCCACGCAAGAGAAATAAAGGACAAGATAAACAAATGAAGTTATATCAAAGTAAAAGCTTTTTCACAGCTAAAGACAATATGAACAAAATAAAAAGGCAAACTACACAATGGGAGAACATATTCAACAATACGTCTGATAAGGGGTTAATAACAAAAATTTATAAAGAACTTGTAAAACTCAACATCAGGAAGATAAGCAGTCCAATCAGAAATGGGCAAAAGAAATGAATAGACACTTCTCCAAACAGGAAATACAGAGGGCTTATAGGCATATAAAAAATGCTCAACATCACTAATCATTAGAGAAATGCAAATTAAAACCACAATGAGATTCCACCTCACACCTGTAAGAATGGCACTCATCAACAAAACAACACAGAGTAAGTGCTGGCAAGTTTGTGGAGAAAAGGGAACTTTCCTGCACTGCTGGTGGGAATGCAGTCTGATGCAGCCACTGTGGGAAACAGTATGGAGATTCCTCAAAAAATTAAAAATCAAACTGCCTTTTGACCCAGCCATCTCACTTCTAGGAATATACCCCAAGAATACCACAGCACAGTTTGAAAAGGAGAAATGCGCCCCCATGTTTATGACAGCATTGTTTACAATAGACAAGATCTGAAACAGCCCAAGTGTTCATCAGTGGACGAGTGGATTAAAAAGCAGTGGTACATATACACAATGGAATACTATGGGGCCATGAAAAAGAAGGAAATATTATATTTTGCAACAACATGGATAAAATGGGAAACTACTATGTTATTTGAAAGAAGCCAGACAGAGAAAAAAATTATATGACCTCACTCATATGAGGAATACTATGAACAATATGAGCTGAGGAGCAAAATAGAGACAAAAGTGGGATCAAAAGATCCAGAAGGAAAGCGGACTCAGGGAAAGGGGATGATAGGGTGATAGGATGGAATGAGAGCAGAAAAGCAAATCCAGGAGGGAATGGGGGAGGGCGTTATGGGGAGGGAGACAGGGGGGATGTACTGGGGAACATGGGTGATATTAGAATCTATGTAAACACAATTAAATTTAAAAAAATTTTAAGTATATAATCTACATATGTAGAATAGATATCGTTTGGTTGGTGGCATTGTATATTGGAATCTGTGTAAAAATGAGACACCTTGCTTGACCAGTTGGTGGCACAGTGGATAGAGTGTCAGACTGGGATGCGGAGGACCTAGGTTTGAAACTCCAAGATCACCAGCTTGAGTGCAGGCTTATCTGGCTTGAGCACAGGCTCATCTGGCTTGAGCATGAGCTCACCAACTTGATTGCAGGATCATAGACATGATGCTATGGTTGCTGGCTTGAGCCTAAAGGTTTCTGGCTTGAAGCCCAAGGTCATTGGTTTGAGCAAAGGGTCACTCGCTCTGCTGTAGTCCCTCCACCCCCATCAAGACACATATGAGAAAGCAGTCAATGAACAACTAAGAAGCCACAACAAAGAATTGATGCTCATTATCTCTCTTCCTTCCATTCATTCCTATTTGTCCTTCTTCCTGTCTCTCTCTCTTTGTCACTAAAAAAGAGAGACATCTTATAATGTAAATTGTAAAATAGTCAATGATTTTTCAGAGATATCAGAATTATTCTTTTTGACCTTAATATAACATAAAAAGAGAGGAATCCATTCTTCATGTTTTGGTAAAACCTCAAAGAGCTCAAGACAACTGTATCAATTGCCAAAAGAGTTATGTCATTTTTTGTTCCTAGTAGCAAAAAAGACTTCATCCTTAATATTAAAATGCTAAGTGCACCACCAAGGGGCAGAATGCCTGAGACAAAGACAAGTATCCTCACATCGACTACTTTAACAATTCTAAATCTGTGATGCATATTCAGCCTAGCTACATATTGCAGCACTTTACATTGTGATCATTGAATAGCTATATTGAGAAAGTCTTAGGACTTAGTAAACTCTATCCATATTCCTTTAAAGAATAGAACTATATTATTTCAGAAGCTAAGGGTAGTGCTGTCCAAGAGAAAGATAATGTGAGCTATATAAGACATTTAAAATTTTAATAGCAAATGTATTGGACAGCATGGGGCTATGTTTGGAAGCAACCTTAATTTATTTTATTTTTTTTCTGAACCTGTTGGACCTATAGGTTTTTTACATTTGTCATGCATGTTAGGGCACTAAAGCAGCCTCAACAAATTTAATAAGATTGAAATCATATCAAGCACTTTCTCTGATTACAATAGCATAAAACTGGAAATCAACCACAACAGAAAAACTGAAAAATACTCAAACACTTGGATACTAAATAGCATGTTATTAAATAATGAATGGGTTAAGAATGAAATCAAAGAAGAAATAAAAAAAATTCCTAGAAGTGAAAGATAACTAGCATACATCAACTCAAAAGTTATGGGACACAGCAAAAGCAGTCCTGAGAGGGAAGTTCATAACACTACAGGCATACCTTAAGAAGCTAGAAAAAGCTCAAATAAACAAGCTGACCCTGCATCTACAAGAACTAGAAAAAGAACAGCAAGTAAAGCCCAGAGCTAGTAGAAGGAAGGAAATAATAAAGATCAGAGCAGAAATAAATGATATAGAGGCTAAAGGAACAATACAGAGGATCAATGAAACCAGGAGCTGGTTCTTTGAAAAGATAAACAAGATCGATAAACCTTTAACCAGACTCACCAAGAAAAAAAGAGAGAGAACTCAAATAAATAAAATTAGAAATGAGAGTGGAGAAATAACAACTGACACAACAGAAATACAAAATATTGTAAGAAAATACTATGAAGAATTGTATGCCAAAAAACTAGACAACCTAGATGAAATGGACAAATTTCTTGAAACGCATAATCTTCCAAAAATTAAACTGGAAGAATCAGAAAACCTAAACAGACCAATTACAAAAAATGATATTGAAACAGTTATCAAAAAACTCCCAACAAAGAAAAGTCCTGGGCCTGATGGCTTCACAAGTAAATTCTACCAAATATTCGAAGAAGAACTAACTCCTATCCTCAAGCTATTTCAAAAAATTCAAGATGAAGGAAGACTTCCAAGCTCCTTTAATGAGGCGAGTATAATTCTGATTCCAAAACCGGGCAAAGACAACACAAAAAAGAAAATTATAGGCCAATATCCCTGATGAATTTAGATGCCAAAATCCTCAACAAAATATTAGCAAACCAGATCCAGCAATATATGAAAAAAATCATACACCATGATCAAATGGGATTTATTCTTGGGAGGGAAGGCTAGTACAATATTCGCATATCAATCAATGTGATTCATCACATAAACAAAGAGAAGGAGAAAAACCACATGATATTTTCAATAGATGCAGAAAAAGCATTTGATAAAATACAGCACCCATTCATGATCAAAACTCTCAGCAAAGTTGGAATACAAGGAACATACCTCAACATGATAAAGGCCACCTATTACAAACCCACAGCCAACATCATACACAATGTGCAAAAATTAAAAGCAATCCCCTTAAGATCAGGAACAAGGCATGGGTGCCCCCTTTCACCACTCTTATTCAGCATAGTTCTGGAAGTCCTAGCCACAGCAATCAGACAAGAAAAAGAAATAAAAGGCATTTAAATTGGAAAAGAAGAAGTAAAACTATCATTATTTGCAGATGATATGATATTGTATATAGAAAACCCTAAAGTCTCAGTCAAAAAACTACTGGACCTGATAAATGAATTCAGCAAGGAGGCAGGATATAAAATTAATACTCAGAAATCAGAGGCATTTTTATACACTAACAATGAACTGTCAGAAAGAAAAATTAAGGAAGCAATCCCCTTCACCATTGCAACCAAAAAGTAAAGTACCTAGGAATAAATTTAACCAGGAAGATTAAAGACGTGTACTCAGTACATTATAAAATGTTGATAAAAGAAATCAAGCAAGATACAAACAAGTGGAAGCATATACCATGCTTATGGTTTGGAATAATAAAAATTATTGAAATGTCTATATTACCCAAAGCAATGTATAAATTCAATGCAATACCTATTAAAATAACAATGACTTACTTCAAAGATATAGAACACATATTCCAAAAATTTATATGGAACCAAAAGAGAACACGAATAGCCTCAGCAATCTTGAAAAGGAAGAATAAAGTGGGAGGTATCACACTTCTGGATATCAAGTTATACTATAAGGCCATTGTACTCAAAACAGCCTGGTACTGGCAGAAGAACAGGCATATAGATCAATGGAACAGAACTGAGAACCCAGAAATAAACCCACACCTTTATGGACAACTGATATTTGACAAAGGAGGTAAGAGCGTACATTGGAGTAAAGACAACCTCTTCAACAAATGATGTTGGGAAAATTGGACAGCTACCTACAAAAAAATGAAACCAGACCACCAACTTACACCATTCACAAAAATAAACTCAAAATGGATAAAAGACTTAAATGTAAAGCGTGAAACCATAAGCATCTTAGAAGAAAACATAGGCAGTAAGCTTTCTGACATCTCTCGCAGCAATATATTTGCCAATTTATCTCCACGGGCAAGTGTAATAAAAGACAGGATAAACAAATGGGACTATATCAAACTAAAAAGCTTTTGCACAGCTAAAGACAACAAGAACAGAATAAAAAGACAAACTACACAATGGAAGAATATACTTGACAATACATCTGATAAGGGGTTAATAACCAAAATTTATAAAGAACTTGTAAAACTCAATACCAGAAAGACAAACAATCCAATCAAAAAATGGGCAAAAGAAATGAATAGACACTTCTCCGAATAGGACATACAGATGGCCAATAGGCATACGCAAAAATGCTCAACATCACTAATTATTAAAGAAGTGCAAATTAAAATCCCAATGAGATATAATCTCACACCAGTCAGAATGGCGCTCATTAACAAAACAACACAGAATAAGTGCTGGCTGGCGAGGATGTGGAGAAAAGGGAACCCTCCTGCACTGATGGTGGGAATGCAGACTGGTACAGCCACTGTGGAAAACAGTATGGAGATTCTTCAAAAAATTAAAAATCGAACTGCCTTTTACCCAGCTATACCACTTTTAGAAATATACCCCAAGAACACCATAGCACTGTTTGAAAAGAAGAAATGCACCCCCATGTCCATGGCAGCACTGTTCACAGTAGTAAAGATCTGGAAACAGCCCAAGTGTCTGTAAGTGAATGAGTGGATTAAAAAGCTTTGGTACACATATACTATGGAATACTACTCAACCATAAGAAATGATGACATCGGAATATTTAAAATAACATGGATGGACCTTGATAACATTTTACAGAGTGAAATAAGTAAATCAGAAAAAACTAAGAACTATATGATTCCATACATAGGTGGGACATAAAAATGAGACTCAGAGACATGGACAAGAGTGTGGGGGTTATGCGGTGGGGAGGAGGAGAGGGACGGCGTTGGGGGAGAGGAAGGGCACAAAGAAAATCAGTTAGAAGGTGACAGAAGATAATTGGACTTTGGGTGATGGGAATGCAGCATAATCAAATGTCAAAAGAACCTGGAGATGTTTTCTCTGAACATATGTAACCTGATTTATCCATTTCATCCCATTAAAATTAATTAAAAAAAAACAAAAGAAAATAAAAAAAATAAAATGACTCACCTGTAACATTATTCTGCTTATGGGTCCTTGCTTTTTTCTAAATATCATAGAAACAAAACAGGATGATATGATTGGCCCTGCTTATATTAGGTTTTCACTGCTGGACCTTTCAGCTAAGGCAAGGTTGAGGGTGTTATAATAAAGGCAGAACTACTGGATGTCTAACCCTGCACTCCAGAGGCCACTCTCAGAAAAGAAAGAATCGCTGTGGGATAATCATGTTTCTCCCCAAAGAATAATAGCAATAGCAAATCTAACTGAGAAATAGTGTTTATGTTATTAAATTAGGGCTTTAAATTTTATGTAGTATGCCACTAGCCTTGGCTTCTTCATCTGTATTTCCAACAGTACTAAAAAAAAAATGGTGGAATTTTTTATATTGAAGCCTCTTAACACTGAGGTGTTAAACTAGTTTACACTTCCAAATAATTCAAGTGGTAAAACTCCACTTAAAAAAAAAGTTGCAAGAAATCAAAAAACTGGTATAATTATGAAGAATAAATAAAAACCTCAGGATATAACAAGTTAAAATTTTGAAGGACTGTAGAAACATTACAGATTAAGAATAATTAATTCTAAATAAGAAACTCAAGATATATTGAAGTAAATTCTTATTTCCTTCATATTCTACTAATTATACAACCTGACATTACAGTTGTAGTAATTTGTATATTTGTTTATTGTCTTCCTGCCCACTAACATTTAAACTCTATGACAAGAGAGCTTGCTGGTTGTTGCTATATTGCTGTGCCTAGAACAGAATACAACACATAACAGATACTAAAGAATGAATTTGTTGAATGAATTAGTTTGTGACTGAAATTAAACTCTCTACCTTTTATTACTAAGACCAATTAAAAATGGCATGTGGAGATTTAGAGGTTAAAATGACCTTGAAAATTATTTTAGTTCTTTTACTTTACAACGGAAATAATTGAGGTCCTTATAAATGTACCCTTGACCTAGGAGACTACAGGAAAAGATATGGGGTCAAAGAAAATCACCTAGACTAAGTTTCCTTTAAGAATATGAATATACATCTCCCTGGCCAGGCAGCTCACTAGGTTAGAGCATCGTCCTAATATGCCAAGGTTGCAGGTTTGGTTCCTGGCCAGGGCACACACAAGAATCAACCAATGAATTTATAAATAAGTGGAACAAAATATTAATGTTTCCTTCTCTTTCTCTCCTTCCTCACTTCCTGAAAATCAACAAATAAGTTTTAAAAAAGAATGTGAATGTACTATGGTAATATCAAGAGATCAAGTTATCTTTCCATTGACAAGAACATTGTATAGCTACTACTACTCTGGCTTCAACATTCTCCAAGCATGACCCTGCTCCCTAATCCTCTGAAGTACTGACTATAAATATAAAATGTTTATTAAAATTTGAAACATCTGGAATGCATTCTATTAGATACTTCAAATATATATTAAAATATTAAATATACACATGAGTATGTATTTTATATGTCTATGCATTCAGTCCATTGGGAACAAAAGGGAAATGCTGTGAGGCAAAGGTCACTGAAAACAAGAGAAAAGTGATGCAGTTTTGGAGGGGAAGACTATCACTTGGAAAATGAGCTCTGCCTTTAATTTACTAAGTAATTGTGTTTAAAGGCCTTGTGATTTTGCAGTGGAGGTTTTGTAGCTAACTTTGTTTCACTCCAACTTCAAAGGATACAATAAATGAGCAAAAAGAGTGAACAGTGCTTATATTGTACAATCTCTTGCTCACACCATCTGAAAAGTTATCAGCACATCATAAAGAGAATGCTCAAATAATAGTTCAAAATTATAAGAAAAGTAAATTGTAGCAGGTATGTAAAGAATGTTTTCTATTTAAAAAAATTTCTTTAAAAAATGTTAAAAGTTAAGTAGTTGTAATAAATAGCTCCACTATCAATATCAATTAAAGGTTTCATTAATACTCAGTGCAGAAGGAACTTTGACAATTATTTAGGAAAATTAATCTAAATTTATAAGATATGTGACTTGTAGACTGGCTTGCAATATTGGCCTTGATTTATAATACATTTTTTGTATTTTTCCAAAGTTAGAAACGGGGAGGCAGACAGACAGACACCCACATGTGTCCTACCAGGATCCACCTGGCATGCCCACCAGGGGATGATGCTCAGCCCCTCTGGGGCGTTGCTCTGCTGTAATCAGAGCCATTCTAGTGCCTGAGGTGGAGGTTATGGAGCCATCCTCAGTGCCTGGACCAACTTTGCTCTAATGGAACCTTGGCTGTGGGAAAGAAAGAGAGAGAGATAGAGAGAAAGAAGAGGGGGAAGGGTGGAGAAGCAGATGGGTGCTTTTCCTTTGTGCCTTGACCGGGAATTGAACCCAGGACTTCCACACGCTAGGCTGATGCTCTACTATAATATTTTTTATTAATTCATTTTTAGAACATGAATCATTTGTTGTATGGAAACTATTCTGTGTTTGTACACATAAATATTTTTAAATTGAAGTTAACTGATTATGAAAAAATGGGCATTATATAGTGAGATTTAATGGATAGTAGCATTAAATGGACAGTAATGATGATGTCAGTTTACTGCATTCATTGTTAAAGCCAGTCTTCTGGATCCTGCTACATGTTGCATCTCCTTATTCCTTAATAATTTTTAAATGATACTTGTGCTAGTGGTCCAAGATTTGAGCTTTGCTTCTTTCTCTGATTCTGCTGGAAGTGAGAGGTAGGCAGAATCCTAGCTTAAATCAACAATACCACAAGGAGACAGTGGAACTAAGTTTTCTTTTTATGATCTTCCATAATCCAAAATTCAGAATTTAATATCTAGCTTTTATGAATGCTGCTAGAACTCTCATTAATGGTTGATGAATATAAGACACTTCAAATCCCACTAACATTCATACAATAAGTAGCTAGTTAGCAATGTAAATGTTCTAGGAGCCATGAAGTAAGTACACAGAGCACTGGGTTTGCAGGCATTTCTTGGTTTCAGCTGATGAATATTTAATTTTACTGACAGCAGTTGGGTGAAATTTTAAAAGCTTTGCTAAAAATCCAATTTTAAATTAAGGCTTCTTGTACATTCTTGTTCTGAAAGTCTTTGATTAATTATGTTGAATGGCTAAGAAGGGAATATAAGTTTTAAGTCTGTTACTGGAAATTACTTGGGATTTTTTTGGAGGGTGGAGAACAGTAACTATAATTGCCTTAATCTCTCCGTCAAAAAAAGAGGCCCCTTTGGTCTGCTGCTACTGGCAACTGGGAGAAAACATTCTAATGTTCTCATTGTATTTCCAAGACTCTGGTCTTGGTAGTGATAGTAATGGATTTTGTTACAGACTAAATGACATCTCTTTTAATCATTACAATTCATTTTCTTACTCATAAGAATCTTACATATATATTAGTCAGAATAACCAAAATGATGGACCATGTACTTGTAAAGATATTTTAGAGTGGAGGTGGGAGGGGAGTGCTTTCACTTTCTGTTCTCCAAAATGTTCCTGAACATTTACCCAATTCTACTATAGGAATGTGTGTACAGTAGTTTTTCTCTTAGTTGTTTTGCATTTCACTCTGGCTCACTAATCAAGTGATCACTATTTTCAATTTTTTTGCCTTTTACAATGATACTTGGAATAATCTTACCCATTTAGTCCTTAATCTAATGCTCTGTTCTTCTCATTTAAATAATAAAGGACATTGTAAATGAAATAAATTTGTTTCAATAATTTAAAAAAATTTTAAAAAATTTCTAAGAAAGTAAACTTTAGGAAATGATGACTTAACCAATTTGATACATACCCATCACATTAAAATTCAATCTGCTCTGTTGAGATAAATATTTCCTTTCTATTAAAAAATGCCTGAAGATTAGGGAGTAAATGAGAAAGCACGGATAAACTACGAAGATCCTGAAAGCACCTACTGGACAGAACTGGGCCCATTTTTTATCTTGTTCTTAATTTATACACTTTCAGTCTACAACTTCTAAATCACTTTTCTCAAAGTGCCCAAGGAAAGGTTAAAAAGTGCTATGGGTTCCCAATGAGAGAGCAGAAGGAAGGCTATACAGCCTTTCTGGCTGCAGTCTTCATATTCCACATTCATCATATGCTATAATAAATATTTCATCTTTTAATTCAATTGAAAACCTAGTTACTGTGGAACAGATGGCCACAGACTTTGGACAAGATTTGCCAAAATCCAATAAGGACTTCAAGGGAGAATTCACCCAAAACAAGGATTGTTTCTTAGAATCATTTCTTAGGGATAAAAAAGTAAATTATGCTAGAAAGAAATGATGTATTCTTTCGGTTCTGTTCACATTAGTATTATTCCTACACACTAGGACAACACTTCAAGTAAGGTGTTTTTTCTCATTTTTGAGGCCACAACTTTTCATAGCTTGATATATAAAAATCAAGCCATATAATAGTGGATGATAGAAGGTAAAGAGATTTAACAGCACACACCTGAACCTGTACCCCAATAAATTCAATTTAAATAAATATTTTTAAAAGACCTATAATAGTGGCATTAAAGCCAGTGAAATCAGAGCGATCTAACAACATTATTTCTCAGGATTTTTTTTCCAATCCAATTATTCATTGAAACAAAATTTTCCACTTGTTGAACCAATTTCTGTTGAAAGAGAACAAGAGCAAAGATGAAAGCAAGAAAAATACAGAAGATGCTTACAGTTGTCAGGAAAAAAAAAAATTCACTCAAACTAGCTGAAAAATTTTAAAAGGATTATCTCAATGGATACATAAAAATCATTTGAAAAAAAATCCAACACCCTTTCTTGATAAACACTAAACATGTTGGAATAGAAGGGAACTACCTCAATATAAGTAGCATTTATAAAAGTCCAGCACTAACCATATTCAATGCCGAGACTGAAAGCTTTTTCTTTAAGTGGAGGAAAAAGACAAGGGTGCTCACATTTGACACTACTATTCAACATCATCCTGAAGGTCCTAGCCAGAAGAATTAAGCAATAAAAATAAGAAGGTATTCAAATGAAAGGAAGAGGCAACATTATCTTTGTTCACAAATGGAATAATTCTGTATGTAGGACACTCCAAAGAATCAACCAAAAAAGTATTAGAGCTAATAAAATCAGCAAAGTGGCAAGGGTACAAGATAAACATACAAAACTCAATTGTGTTTTTATACACCAGCAAGAAACAATCTAAAACAATAAAATAAGAACAAAATTCCATGTATAAGAGAATCCAAAAAAATAAAATACCTAAAAATAAGTTTGACCAAGAAGATGGAGGTTTTATACAGTGAAAATTATAAAACATTGCTGAAAGAACTTTAAAAAGATCTAACGGCTCACAAATATTAAACTGAAGAGCATCCCAAGTTCATTGTTAAGATGGCACCTCCTCCTTTATCCCTCAACCTCTGGCAACAACTATTCTGTTCTCTGTCTCTGTACTTGTACTATTTCAAGAATATTATATAAATAGAATTATATAATATGTAACATTGTGGAATTAACTTTTCTTTCCTGCAAAATTCTCTTAAGATTTACACAAGTTGCTGCATGTACCACTAGTTTATTCTTTTTTTTTATTGCCTAGTATTAATTCAAGGTGTGCCACAATTTGTTAACCATTCCCCACTGAGGGTCATCTAGGCTGTTTCCAGGTTTTCATTATTACAAATAAAGGGGCCATGAACAATATGGAGTTTTGTGTGAAATAATTTTTTTCTCTGAAATAAATGCCTAGTAGGGCAATGGATTGGACATTTGATAGTTGTATGCTTAGTTTTATAAGAAACTGCCAAAATGTTTTCCAGTGAAGCTGCATTAGCTTACTTTTTCAGTTGAAATGTATTAGTGATCTAGTTTTTCTAAATGCTTACCAGAATTTAGTATTATACCTTTTTTTTTTTAATTTTAGTCATTCTGATAGTATGTAGTAACATCATAATGTGGTTTGAATTTGCATTTCCCTAATGTCTAATGTTATTAGCCATCTGTATATTCTCTTCCTTGTCTTTTTTTCTGTTATCTAGTTGGAGTTTTGAGAGTTCTTCATAGCTTCTAGAGAGAAGGCCTTTGTCAGATACGTGGGTTGCAAATATTTCCTCCAGTCTGTACCTTGTCTTTTCATTATTTTCACATAGTCTCTTATAGATCAAAAGTTTTTCATGTTGATGGGGTGCAAATTATCAATTTTTCTTTTTATGTATTGGGTTTTTGGTGTTTTGAGATAGTTTTCAATGTTAGATGTATACTTTCATTCTTTCATTTTAATTCTTTTAAAAATTGGAAATTTCTGTGAGTTAAATGGACCATGAATAAACAGTAAATTAACCAGAGCATGCTATTCCCTCACTATCTTGAATAGATGGGAACATACTGAGACAATTTTAAATTCTAGAAGTTTAGCATGGTAATGTTCTTATTCATGACTACATCTTTCAGGAGCACAAAGCAAAAAATTTGATGTTCTTAAATAATAGCCCTAAAATAACTATGCCAATTCATTCCAAAAATGACAGAAGACTAATTTACAAAAGTATAATATTTTTTCTATTGAAGAATTATAATAAACTGGTTGAAAATGAAGTTAGGGTACCTGATAAAATATAAGACTCTCAAACTTAAATTTTAGATAAATAGAAGTACTCTTTTAGTATAAGTATGTCTCAAACTTTGCATGGGACATACTTATACTAAAAAGGTTTTTATTATTTATCCAAAATTTAAATTTAACTAAGTGTCCTGTATTTTTATTTGCCAAATTTGGCAACGTTAAATGTAGTACAAAATTTGTAATGAAAGAAATACTAATGGACTATTAATGAAATTCACAAAATAGATATGCTGAACAAATATCCTTTCTATAAATTATATTATTTTCTTATGATTACATTTTGTGTTTATTTAATTTAAGTGGCATCTAAAAAGCATTTACATTAGAATTGAAAAGTAATAAAACTGGAATGAACCCTAAAGATCCTCTAGTTCATTGTCAGTTTGCAAATGAGAAAACTGAGACTCACAGTGCCACTAATTCTAGGAATAGAAGCAGAAATAGGTGTCTCCTTAACCCTCATCAGAGTTTCAAAATTTCCCACAATCTTAGAATATGTGAAAAGCATAAACATTTTACAGCCCATGCCACTTAGACATTTAATAATTTGGAGCCAAAGGAAATTTTCCAAGAGTTGACAGATTAATTATGTCTTTACAGGTGTCTATATTAATAAATTAAGTAAGAAAAGCTGGAATACAAATATTAGCATAGATATATAACTGAAAAACATTGAAGAAATTACTAGGAGGTTCTAAGTATGAGGGAAAAAAACTAAAACCTCTCTAGTTAGTTTTCACCTATTAATATCACTAAACGTGAGTCCAAGTCAGCAGAAATAAGTATTCAAAAAAGAATAAATATCAAAGACATTTATTATAGCAATGGGTATTCTGGGTGACACACCTATATTATGCTAGTTTTTTTCTGTTTACTTTTTTGGTCTAATTTATTTCTTTCTTACTCTTTTTTCTGTCTTAAATATTTTTAAAATATTCTCTGTTTCCATGAAAAACATTACCAGAAGACACAGAGATATACACAATATTTCTCAGAACCACATATACTCTTTTAATACGTGCTTTAATTATTAAGTCAACCAAGGCATAATTCATTTAGTGTTCTTTAAAAATATGCATAGGTTCACAGCTATGTAGATAATTGAAGAGAGGATTATTAATATGTGTAAGAACAATTCAGTTTGGTGGAATGCAGAGCTGTAAAGTACACGCAGCCAAACATTGGGGAATAAAAAATGATAAAAGAAGCAGAGCTGTAAAGGTCAGATCAGATTGTGAGATGAAGTCATGATGGGTTATTGAGCCTGTGTAAATCTGCAGAGCAAAGCTCTGGCTGTCTAGAGAGTGAGACAATGCTTTTTGCACCCATCACTCCAAAGAAATGTGAATGTTTGCATCACAACAAATGCTAAATTCATTTGTATTTACTCACATGATCCTCTCCTGTGTATTTCTGCTTTTTGTACACATATTCTTAGGGAAGAAAATGAAGAAATGTGTTCTCTCAATGACACTCACTGTCTTCTCTTCCCCAAGCCCCTCTCCATTAAGACAGGAATTTAACTTTCCCAGCACTTTATGAACTGTGAATTTTCCTGGTAGAGGGAACCTAGGTACTGAAGGAGAAGGCAGGTTTTCCCTCCATCCACTTTCTTTGAGTTTTGACACTTTAAATTGAGGGTTCAGAAAAATAGGGTTATTAGGTTTCCCTACTCTGTAGGTTGTGGTTGTCTGATCCTTTGTCATCTGAATTATTTAATTCCAAAAAATAATCAGACTGGAAAGAATCCTAAAAAAGTCACCTTTCAAATATTTTATACCGTTTCTCTTATCTACTCCTCAATTAATGTGAATTAAGCCTTAGGTAAATCTATTTTTTTAAATTGATTTAAGTGAAAAGAAAGAAACAGAACTTTTAAAATTTATTTTATTTTATTTTATTTTCTTAGTGAGAGAAACAGAGAGAGGGACAAACAGACAGGAGGGGAGAGAGATGAGAAGCACCAATTTTTTGTTGCTGCACCTTAGTTGTTCACTGATTGCTTTCTTATAGGTGCCATGACCAGGGGGCTACAGCTGAGCCAGTGACCCCTTACTCAAGCCAGTGAGTATGGGGTTATATATATAATCTCATGCTCAAACTGGCAACCTCTGGGTTTCAAACCTGGGTCCTCTGCATCCCAGGCTGATGCTCTATCCACTGTGCCACCACTTGGTCAGGCTGTTGGAACTTTCTTTACACTTTAACTCTGTCACTGATTTTTCTGTCCCATGGAAATTCACTATGTGTATTTTTAAATGTGGATGCTGAACACAATACAAAAACAGGAAAAAGTATATATATTCTTATTATTCTCCCTTTCCCTTTAACTTCCAATATCATATTTATCACCTGACCATTGCTAAAGTAGGAGTAAAACTATCAGGAGGAAAGGCAAGAGATTATGCAAATAAAAGTTCTTTTCATTTAAAATGAGTTTGGCCTGACCTGTGGTGGCACAGTGGATAAAGCATTGACCTAGAATGCTGAGGTTGCCAGTTCAAGACCCTGGGCTTGCCCGGTCAAGGCACATATGGGAGTTGAAGCTTCCTGCTCCTCCCCCTTCTCTCTCCCTCTCTCTCTCTCTCTCTCTCTCTCTCTCTCCTCTAAAATGAATAAATAAATAAAAATAATTTTAAAATGAGTTTGTATTTGAAAATTCATTTGTAGAACCCAAAACTCATTAAGCACAATAATAATAGTTAAGCAGTAAAAAATCACAAATATACATTTTTTTAGAATTTAAAATATATTTTTTGAAAAAAAAATCAAAATTATTGCAAAAGAACATATCTGGGAGCTGAAAGTGATTATGTTGCAAAAGTAAATTCTGAAAAACAAGGGTCAAGAATTCCTTGAAATGTTTATCTACATATAACCACTATAATTGTACTACTTATATAGAAAGTAAAGTTATTAATTTTGTCATTATCAGGCAAATGTTAAATGACTCACTTGATGCTAAAAGCACTTATAGTAGAATGCTATTTTTTATCTCACTTATCTCATTTCCCATTACTTTCAAATAAATAAGGAGTTAAAAATAAAAAGGGTTATTAGCATATGAATGTGAAAAGCTTATATCTGGGCAGAGGAAAATAATTTGATCTTACTAAATTTAGAGTGAATAGAAAGAGAAAAGATTCATCTAACCCAGTCATTTTCAATCTTTGCTGGGTATACAAATCACTGGGGATCTTCCTGAAAGGAAGATTCTGATTCCTTGGTCTGGGTAGAACCTGAGATTCTCATTGTAACACTTCTGGTCCTTGGACCACAATTTGAGTGTTAAAGATCACAAAATGATAATGTTTATATGATACCATACCTATAACAAATAGGCTAACACTAACTTTTGTTTTACTCTATAATGTGAGTAAAAATTGGCAAGATAGAGTCATTTATGTCAAGGAAATTAAAATGGAGCTGGGAGACAATGAAGAATTTTTCCTTATACCCATCACACAAATGAACTTTTAAGCCAACTTTGAAACTATATCTTGAACTTTACTTTTCCTTTACCATGGCAACCAGACATTTTGTATTTTTTATTTTGAAATGAGTTGATCTGTTTAACCTGCCAGTATCTTTTGTATCCTTTATGAATCAAACCAATTCCTGTTAACCTAGCCAGCATGCTTCATTTGCAAAGAGGACCTGAATAAGAACTGCACTTGTAGTTTCTGTCTTTATAAACCTTACCTTTCTTTGTTTCCTTTAGAACACAATTCAGGTTACTCCTAGTAGGGCTTAGACTATAATTTCTCCTTTACTCAGATAAATTTTTTTTATTACAACCTAAACCTTTTTTTTAGAAAAATAATAATAACTAGGAGAGTACAAGATGACAATAAAGTAGGTAGACGTTCCAACTATCACCTCCCAGGACCAAATTGGATTACAACTTAATTTAAGAACAATTATCTTGAAAAACCAACTTTGGACTAAACAAAGAGAAGTCTATACCAAGGATCACTGAAGAAACCGCACTGAGACTGGTAGGAAGGGCAGAGACATGGAAAGGGCTGCCCCATTCCCAGGAGCCAGTGGGTTGGAGAGTCTGAAGGGACTGTCACTGCAGGAAGGGTCACCTTGAGAGGGAATGGTCCTCAGCCCCAGGCACCAAGCCCCAGCTTAGAGCCACAGAGCCTTGAAGAGGCATCCAGACAGCATTTGGTAGTGAAAAGAGCCAGGGTTTCTGTCTGCAAGAAAGACAAGGGCCAGCACAGAAAATCTTGTTTACAGCAACTTACCCAGGGTTTTGGTGCAGGAAGGGCTGAGAGGACTAGAGTTGTGTGAAAAGAGTGTGAATTTGGAGGCCCAGGGAGAGACTCTGTGGGGAATACCACCAGAACCCCTGTGCTGAGCCATTCTCCAGTACTGCAGTTGCCATTTTCCTTGGGTGGAGCAGTCCCCTCTGAGCAGCATTAACCTGGGGAAAAGCAACTGCTCTGCCTTCAGGAGTCTTTCTACCCCAATCATGGAGAATGTGTTGTACTGAGAAGCCAGGAAACAGAAGGCATGTCAGTGACTAGGTTTTCTGGTGTTGAAGCTGGAGCTTTCCCTCACATACTCCAAGTCTAAAACTTGTGCTTCTGCCCCAGAGGAGACTCAGTAGTAACTGGCTGGTCAGCAAGCAGACCACACCTCTGGGTCTCAGAGGCCACCCACCAGACACCTGGGTTCACAACCTACTGAGGTCTGTAAAAAAAAGTCTGGACTGACACCTGAGGCCAAGCCACATCCACCACTCTTCCTAATCCCTGAATTGCCCTAGTCTCTAGTCTCTAACAGAGGTTTTTTCAGCGGTGAAGTCCAGCAAGAACCAGCAGACAGAAGCTGCAAGAAGTGGAGCTCAGGAAACCATGGTCTTTTCAGTGGATCTCCCCTCAAGCTCAGTGCAGATAAAAGCCAGCTGAAGTCTGCACCTTGGTATGTCCATGTGCACCTGGGCCCAGCAGAGGCAGCCACAAACTCTGGATTGTGTTTAGCTTCAAGAAGGTTACTGAAGGCCAGTCATATTTAGTGTTTCCCACTGGTCTGCGCTGGGTTCCAGCCGGGATGCCAAGGGCTGGCACATTCAGTGGCCAGCTGTGGAAAGCATCAATTCAGGACCTAACAACTCTTGCTAGAGTAATATCATAAGGAAGGGCTTCTCACACATGGCCCAGCAGAGAAGACTCTGTTGGAGGACCAGACAGCTGCAAGAAGAGGTGGAGCAGCTGAAAAGTGGAGGTATTTCTTATGAAGCCTGTGGCTTTAATGGAGCTGCTGTCATCTCTAAGCAGAAAGAAGCTGATTCTTATACATATTGGCACTTCCCACACTAACCAGGCACAGAAAATGCTGACACAAACAGAAAAAAGAACAGTAGCTTAAGAAAGGTAGCCAAGAGCAGGTTACAAACAACAGCTGATGCCAACCTAAGAAGATCTAGAACTAACACAACTGGTAGTGGGTGGCAGATAGCAACAACCCTAGACTCAGCTAGCTACACAAGCAGCACTCCCAAAAGAGGAGTCAAGCAGGCACCAGACACTGTGGAGAATAAATATGCCCAACAGGACAGACATTTCATAGTGCGTAATACACATAATTAAGGTTCACCCTTAGAGCCAGGGAGCCTGAAGGAATAACTATTCCCATGAACTGCATTTGATAATCACATACAACAGGAGGGAAAATAGTATCTTAAAGAAGCATTTTTAAAGCAAAGAAAACAGGTGACCTGGAGGTCAGTACCACTGAGCCCATCATCCTCATAAAGACACACAAAAAATTTAAAGTCATATAGTGCTACCTAAGACACAGACAAAATGGACAGACAACAAAATGTGATGTAAATGAATCAACAAGAGAAATCCACATAAAAAGAAAAAATAAAATGAAAGTAACCAAACATACAGACACAGAGTTTAAAATAGTTATTTTTAGGATGCTCAGGATCTTACAGCAACAAGGGATCATTAGAATGAGAACTTAGAGAGATAGCAAGCATCTAAAAGGACACTGAAGTCATAAAAAAGAACCAGTCAGAAATGACAAATACAATCTCAGAAATGAAGACTGCACTAGAAATCAGTAGCAGGCTGGATGAAGCAGAGTATTGAATCAATGATTTAAAAGACAAGATAATATAAGCATAGAAGCAGAGCAGCAAAACAAATGAGGCTCAAATGACTGAGGAAACTATAAGAGAGCTCTGTGAAAACACAAAGAGAAACAACATCTTCATCACATGGTTTCCTGAAAAGAAAAGAACAAACAAGGGATAGAGAATCTGTTTGAAGAAATCATAGCTGAAAAACTTCCTAAAATGATGCAGGAAAAAGTCACACAAGTTCAAGAAGCACAGAGAGTCCTATTAAAGAGAAACCCAAAGAGGCCAAGACCAAAGTATCTCAGAGTTAAAATGACAAAGTTAAGAGACAAAGAAAACTAAAAGCTGCAAGAGAAAGGCAGTTATTTACCTACAGAGGAGCCCACATGAGGATGACATTCAACTTCTCAACAGAAACACTTGAGGCCAGAAGAGATTAGCAAGAAATATTCAGAGGGATGCAAAACAACCTACAACCAAGACTACTTTATCTAGCAAGGCTATTGTTTAAAATTGAAAAAGAAGTAAAAAGCATCACAGACAAAAAACAAAACAAAACAAAAAAACTCAAAGAATTTATTACAACGAAACTAGTACAGCAAGAAATGTTAAGAGGCCTGATGTAAAAAGAGAAAAGGGGAAAAAAATTTAGAAAAGGAAGATTCTAAATTTAAAGAATAAAATTACCATAAATAAGTACATATCAATAGTAATATTTAAGATAAATTAATTAAATGTTTCAATCAAAAGACATAGGTTAGCAGCATGGATGAGAAAACAGGGCCCATACATATGCTGTCTACAAAAGACCCACCTAAAAACAAAAGATACACATAGACTGAAAGTGAAGGATGAAAAAACATATTTTGTGCAAATAAAAATGAAACAAAGTCTGGGGTAGCAATACTTATGTCTGACAAAATAGCCTTTAAAACAAAGGCTATAATAAGGGATATAGCAGTTCACTACATAATGATAAAGGGAGCAATCCAACAGGATGATATAACCATTGAAAATATTTATACTACTAATGTAGGAGCACCGAAATATATAAAACAGATTTTCATGGACATAAAAAGTGAGATTGACAGCAATACTATAATAGTAGGGGATTTTAATACCCCACTAATATTGAATATATCCTCCAGACAAAAAATTAACTAAGAAACAGCAACCTTAAATGACACACTAGATCAACTAGATTTGATTGATATCTTCAGAACTTTTTACCCCAAAGCAAAAGAATATACATTCTTCTCAAGTGCTCATAGTACATTCTCTAGGATAAACCACATGTTAGGACATAAAACAAGTCTTAGTATATTTAAGACTAAAATCATATCAAGTATCTTCTGTGATCACAATGGCATGAAACTAGAAATCAACTACGATAGAAAAACTGAAATACAAACACTTGGAGGGTAAATAGCATGCGATTGAATAATAAATGGGTTACAAGATCAAGGAAGAAATAAAAAATTTCCTTGAAACAAATGAAAATGAACATAAAAGAACTAAGTATTTATGAGACAGAGCAAAAACAGTTCTGAGAGGGAACGTCATAACATTACCACCATTCTTTAAAAGAAAAAGCTCAAATAAACAACTTAATTCTGCATCTAAAAAAGAACTACAAAAAGAACAACAAATAAATCCCAGAGGAAGTAGAAGGAAGAAAATAATAAAGATCAGAGTGGAAATAAATGCAGTAGAGACTAAAAAACAATACAATAAATCAATAAAACCAAGAGCTGGTTCTTTGAAAATGTAAATTAGATTGACAAACCTTTAATGAGACTCATCAAGAAAAAAGAGTGGAGTCAAATAAATAAATTTAGAAATGAAAATAGAGAACAACTGACATCAAAGAAATGCAAAGGATTGTAAGAAAATACTATGAAGACCTATATGCCAAAAAAATTGGACAACCTAGGAGAAATAGATAAATTTCTAGAGACATACAATCTTCCAAAGCTCAATCTGAAAGAGTCAGAAAACCTAAATAGACCAAATGAAATGAAAACAGTTGTCATAAAACTCTCATCAAACAAAAGTCCTGGACCAGATGTCTTTATGGTGAATTTTACCAAACATTTAAAGAACTGACAACTATCCTTCTCAAGCTATTTCAAAAAATTCAAGATAAGGAAAGACTTCAAAACTCTTTTTCTTTTTTTATAACTATGTTTTTATTAATGTTAATGGGGTGAAATCAATAAATCAGGGTACATATATTCAAAGAAAATATGTCCAGGTTATCTTTTCATTCAATTATGTTGCATACCCATCACCCAAAGTCAGATTGTCCTCTGTCAACTTCTATCTAGTTTTCTTTGTGCCCCTCCCCCTCCCCCTCCCCCTTCCCCTCTCCCCCTCCCCAGGAACACCACACTCTTGTCCATGTCTCTTAGTCTTGTTTTTATGTTCCATCAATCTATTGAATCATGTAGTTTCTTGATTTTTACTTATTTACTTATTTCACTCCGTATAATGTTATCAAGATCTCATTTTGTTGTAAATGATCCGATGTCATCATTTCTTATGGCTGACTTATATTCCATGGTGTATATGTACCACATCTTCTTTATCCAGTCATCTATTGAAGAGCTTTTTGGTTGTTTCCATGTCTTGTCCACTGTGAACAATGCTGCAGTGAGCATGGGGCTACATGTGTCTTTATGTATCAGTGTTTCTGAGTTGTGGTGTAAATACCCAGTAGAGGGATTGCTGGGTCATAAGGTAGTTCTATTTTCAGTTTTTTGAGGAACCACCATACTTTCTTCCATAATGGTTGTACTACTTTACATTCCCACCAACAGTGAATGAGGGCTCCATTTTCTCCACAGCCTCTCGAACATTTGCTATTACCTGTCTTGTTAATAATAGCTAATCTAACAGGTGTGAGGTGGTATCTCATTGCAGTTTTCATTTGCATTTCTCTAATAACTAGTGAAGATGAGCATCTTTTCATATATCTGTTGGCCATTTGTATTTCTTCCTGGGAGAAGTGTCTGTTCATGTCCTCTTCCCATTTTTTTTTATTGGATTGTTTGTTTGTTTGTTGTTGAGTTTTATGAGTTCTTTGTATATTTTGGATATTAGGCCCTTATCTGAGCTGTTGTTTGAAAATATCATTTCCTATTTAGTTAACTGTCTGTTTATTTTGTTGACAGTTTCTCATGCTGAGCAAAAACTTCTTGGTCAGATGTAGTCCCATTCATTTATCTATGCCTTCACTACTCTTGCCTTTGGAGTCAAATTCATAAAATGCTCTTTAAAACCAAGGTCCATGAGTTTAGTACCTAAGTTTTCTTCTATGTACTTTATTGTTTCAGGTCTTATATTTAGGTCTTTGATCCATTTTGAATTAATTTTAGTACATGAGGACAAGCTGTAGTCGATTTTCATTCTTTTCGATGTGGCTTTCCAGTTTTCCCAGCACCATTTGTTGAAGAGGCTTTCTTTTCACCATTGTGTGTTGTTGGCCACTTTATCGAAAATTATTTAATGATATATTTGTGATTTTATTTCTGGACTTTCTATTCTGTTCCATTGATGTGAGCGTCTATTTTTCTGCCAATAACATGCTGTTTTAATTGTTGTGACTCTATAATATAGTTTGAAGTCAGGTATTGTAATGCCCCCAGCTTCATTCTTTTTCCTTAGGATTGCTTTGGCTATTTGGAATTTTTTATACTTCCATATAAATCTGATGATTTTTTATTCCATTTCTTTAAAATATGTCATTGGAATTTTGATGGGAATTGCATTAAATTTGTATTTTACTTTGGGTAATATGGCCATTTTGATTATATTTATTCTTTCTATCCAAGACCAAGGAATATTTTTCCATCTCATTGTATCTTTTTCAATTTCCCTTAGCAGTGCTTTGTAGTTTTTGTTATATAGGTCCTTTACATTCATTGTTATGTTTATTCCTAAGTATTTTATTATTTTTTTGTTGCAATGGTGAAGGAAATTATTCTTTTGAGTTTGTTCTCAGTTGTTACATTGTTGGCATATAGAAAGGCTATTGATTCTGTATGTTCATTTTGTATCCTGCGACCTTACTGTATTGGCTTATTGTTTCTAGTAGTCTTTTTGTGGATTCTTTGGGGTTTTCAATGTATAGGATCATATCATCTGCAAAAAGTGATACCTTTACTTCTTCTTTTCCATATGGATGCCTTTTATTTCTTTGTCTTGTCTGATTGCTCTGGCTAGAACCTCTAGTACCACATTAAATAAGAGTGGAGAGAGTGGACAACCCTGTCTTGTTCCTGATTTAAGGGGGAAAGCCTTCAGTTTAGTGCCATTTAATATGATGTTAGCTGATGGTTTATCATATATGGCCTTTATCATGTTGAGATATTTTCCTTCTATACCCACTTTGTTGAGAGTCTTAAACATAAAATTGTGTTGTATTTTAACGAAAGCCGTTTCTGCATCTATTGATAAGATCATGTGGTTTTTGTTCTTTGTTTTGTTGATATGGTGTATTACGTTAACCATTTTACGTATGTTGAACCATCCTTGAGATTCTAGGATGAATCCCACTTGATCATGATGTATTATCTTTTTAATATGTTGTTGTATTCGATTTGCTAGTATTTTGTTTAGTATTTTAGCATCTGTATTCATTAGAGATATTGGTCTGTAGTTTTCTTTTTTTGTGCCATCCTTGCCTGGTTTTGGTATGAGGGTTATGTTGGCCTCATAAAATGTGTTTGGAAGTATTGCTTCTTCTTCAATTTTTTGGAAGACTTTGAGTAGAATAGGAACCAAGTCTTCTTTGAATGTTTGATAAAATTCGCTGGTATAGCCGTCAGGGCCTGGACTTTTATTTTTGGGGAGGTTTTTAATGGTTTTTTTAATTTCTTCTCTACTAATAGGTCAGTTTAGGCTTTCTGCTTCTTCTTGACTCAGTCTAGGAAAGTTGTATTGTTCTAGGAATTTATCCATTTCTTCTAGGTTGTTGAATTTAGTGGCATAAAGTTTTTCATAGTATTCTACAATAATTCTTTGTATATCTATGGTGTCCGTGATTTCTCCTCTTTCATTTTTGATTTTGTTTATATGAGTTCTTTCTCTTTTTTCCTTGGTAAGTCTTGCCAAGGGTTTGTCAATTTTGTTGATCTTTTCAAAGAACCAGCTCCTTGTTCTATTAATTTTTTCTATAGTTTTTCTGTTCTCTAATTCATTTATTTCTGCTCTGATTTTTATTATCTCCTTTCTTTGGCTGGTTTTGGGTTTTCTTTGTACTTCTTTTTCTAGTTCCTTAAGGTGGGAAGTTAAGTGGTTCACTTGGGCTCTCTCTTGTTTGTTCATATATGCCTGAAGTGATATGAACTTCGCTCTTATCACTGCTTTTGCTGCATCCCAGAGATTCTGATATGTCGTATTGTCATTTTCATTAGTCTGTATATATCTTTTGATCTCTGCACTTATTTCTTCTTTGACCCATTCATTTTTTAAAAGTATGTTGTTTAGTTTCCACATTTTTGTGGGATTTTTTTCCTCTTTTTTGCAGTTGAATTCTAGTTTCAAGGCTTTATGATCAGAAAATATGCTTGGTACAACTTCAATTTTTCTGAATTTGCTGATGTTGTTTTTGTGGCCCAACATATGGTCAATTCTTGAGAATGATCCATGTACACTGGAGAAAAATGTATACTCAGTCACTTTGGGATGAAATGTCATGTAGATGTCTATCATATCCAGATGCTCTAGTGTTTAGTTTAAGGCCACTATGTCTTTGTTGATTCTCTGTTTGGATGACCGATTTTAGAGCCGTCAGCAGTGTATTGAGGTCTCCAAGTATGATTGTATTTTTGTCAGTTTTTGTATTAAGATCAATAAGTAGCTGTCTTATATATTTTGGTGCTCCTTGGTTTGGTGCTTATTTATTAAGAATTGTTATGGCTTCTTGATTCAGTGTCCCCTTAGCCATTATGAAATGGTCATTTTTGTCTCTGAGTACGTTTCCTGTCTTGTAGTCAGCATTATCCGATATGAGTATTGCTACACCTGCTTTTTTTTGGATGTTATTTACTTGGAATGTTGTTTTCCAGCCTTTCACTTTGAATTTGTTTTTATCCTTGTTACTTAGATGAGTTTCCTGTAGGCAGCATACAGTTGGATTTTCTTTTTTAATCCATTCTGCTACTCTGTGCCTTTTTATTGGTGAGTTTAATTTGTTTATATTTAGTGCAATTATTGACACTTGTGAGTTCCCTATTGCCATTTTATATCTTGCTATCTGTTAGTTTTGTGTCTTGTTTGATCCTTCTCTTTCGTTTTTCTATCTTTTGTTTTTATTTGGTTGTATTCCATACATCTTTCCTCTGTTGCTATCTTTTTTATCTCATGTGCTTCTGTGGTGGTTTTTTCAATGGTGGCTACCTTTGAGTAATGAAAAGGGTCCCTACCCTGTTCATTGTAGTGAACTATTTTGTGAGTACTTTTGCACTCCATCGTCCTTTGCTACTGTTAATCTCCATCTTCTCCCCCCCTTTGTTTTTTGTTGTCACAGTTTAAATTTGGTTTTATTGTGTTCTTCTTGGAGCTTTTACTTGTGGCTCTGTTTTTTTTTTGTTCTTTGTATCTGATTGGAGAACCCCCTTTAGTAATTCCTGGAGTGGGGGTTTTCTGATGATAAATTCCCTCATCTTTTCTGTATCTGTGAATGTTTTTATTTCTCCTTCATATTTGAAGGATAGCTTTGATGGGTATAGTATTCGTGGCTGAAAGTTCCTCTCTTTCAGGACTTTAAATATTTGGGTCCACTCTCTTCTAGCTTGTAGAGTTTCTGCTGAGAAATCTGATGATAATCTAATGGGCCTTCCTTTATATGTTGTATTCTTCTTTTCCCTGGCTGCCTTGAGAATTTTTTCTTTGCTGTTGGTTTGTTTCAATTTCATTATGATATGCCTTGGAGTAGGTTTGTTGGGGTTAAGAAAACTCAGAGTTCTGTTTGCTTCTTGAACTTGAGGCTTTAGTTCTTTCCACAGGCGTGGGAAGTTCTCATCTATTATTTGTTTGATTATGTTCTCCATTCCATTTTCTCTCTCTTCTCCCTCTGATATACCCATTATTCTTATGTTATTCTTTTTGATGGAATCAGGTAATTCTTGTAGGGCTATCTCATTTTTTTAATTTTTGAGTCTCTTTCTTCTCTCTGTTGTGCCTCAAGTCGCTTGTCTTCTATTTTGCTAATCCTCTCTTCTATCTGGCCTGTTCTATTCGCTAAGCTTGTTACTTCGTTTTTCAGCTCGTGAATTGAGTTTTTCATTTCTGTTTGTTTTGTTTTTATAGTTTCAATTTCCTTGGACATATATTCTTTGTGTTCATTGAGTTATTTTCTGAGATCCCTAAATTGCCTTTCTGTGTTTTCTTGTATATCTCGGAGGATTTTTAGGATTTCTATCTTGAATTCTCTGTCATTTAGCTCCAAGGTTTCCAATATATTAAATTTTTTCTCCATAGATTTTTCCTCATCTAGCTGTGTTATCTCTCTTTCTTTTGTATCCATGATATTTGATTTTCTCTTCCTTAATGGCATCTGAGGGTGGTTTTGTTGATAGTATTAATGAGATTTAATAAAGAATAAAAAGTTAAGAAAATAAAAAATCAAAAAGAGTTGTTTTTTTAAAAAAATTAATAATGAAATAAAGAAAAATAAAATAAAATAAAAATTTAAAAAAGGAAATTATTCCCCTCTCCTTTTTCCACTCCTCTCCTCTCTCCTCTTTCTTGAGAAAATCTTGTGGTCAGCTGTGAATGATAACAAACAATGCCTGTAATGGAGTGCCTGAATTGGGGAAAAGTAATAAAGGGGCAAAAAAAAATAGAAAAAAGAAAAAAGAAGGGGGTATGGACCCACAAAAAGCAAAAAAGGAAAAAATTTGGGTCAAGATTAAAATGTTTTGTTTTTACGTGTTGGTTGACTAAGAGTTATGATGAGAGGAATAAGAGGAAAACGGAAAAATGGGGGGACAAATTAAAAAATTACTATTGTATTTAGTGGAACAAGAACTAGATAAAATGGAGAGCCAGGGATGGAAGCACTGCTAGTGAGTTAAAAAGGTGAAGTAAAACCCCCCCAAAATGCCACAAACATAAGTTTGAGTCCCAGATAAGATAATTTCTTTGTTATTGAGGTTTGAATGAGAGGAGATGTAAAGGAGAAAGGAAGAAACTAATATAGAGGGAGAAAAGAAAGACAGAGAGAGAGAAAAAAGGGAACCACTAAAAGAAGAAAAGAGGAGAGAAAGAGAGAGTTAAGGGTTTTGGAGTGCAACCCTCATAGAGAGAAATGAAGAGGAGAGAAAAGATAATGGGAGATGTAACACTTATGGGTAGTGTATTTCAAGGAGAGGAGAGAGTATGACCGGCAGAGAGTTAATCCAAATTGGAGGCCGATTAATATCATGAATGAAGATAAGAGAAACAAATGAACAAATATAATAAAATGGGATAGGTTATAAAGTCTGCAGATTATTCTTGATTTTGAGAGGTTATCTTCTTGCTTTTTCTTTTCTCTCCCTCTTCCTGGTCAGTGACTCTGTACCCCGGATTCTGCCCCTTTGCCCTGCTCAGGTAGAGGTTTGTAGTTGATAAGTCTCTATGGCGATGTCATGTATTGTGCTTTAGTCTCGTTGGCAGTCGAGGCTCATTAGCATTTATAGGCTCCGACAGTGAGAGAGTCCGTGTTCCTGGAGCCTTTCTCCTAGTCCTTCCTTCCTCAATTAGTAGCCTGATAATCCAGCTATGGGGTTGCTGCTGCCTCTGCCTGGATAGTAAGAGTCTCAAAGAGCTGGCAACTCCCCACTCTATTTCCACTCAGCACAGGGCTCTGGGTAAGGTTCAGTCAGTCAGAGCTGCTAGCATAATCAGGCGGGGTTTCTGCCTACTCAAAGACCTCTGGCTCTGCCACTCTGTCCGGTAACACAGGCAGGCGCCCACTTCTGGGGCGCTTGGAAGAAATTCTCGCTCAGTATCTGTGCGCGCAGACCAGGATATTCGGCCAGCAGTCTCACTCTCTGAGTGAAACCCCCAACCGCATGCAAAAGTTTCAGCATTGGAATTGGCTCTCGCTCCATCCCCGTGTGTGGCTTTTGCAAGGCGCTGGGGCGGCCCGAGATTCCGCTTTGGCCCACACAAAAGCCTCTGACTCTGCCCCTCTGTGCGATAACACGGGCGCGCACTGCCGAGGCACTCGGAGGAATCTCTCTCTCACTATCTGCGCACGCAGACCAGGATATGAGGCTGGCCGCGTTTCCCTCTGAGTGAATTCCCTACCAGCACGGAAAAGTTCCACCGTTGGAATTAGTTCTCGCTCCCTCCCATGCGCGGCTTTCTCAGGGCACTGGGGCTGCCTAGAGATTCCGCTTTCGGCCCACAGAATGGCCTCGGACTCTGCCTCTCTGTGGGGTAACACGGGCACCCACTCCCGGGGCTTAGGAAGAAATCTCTCGCCCACTATCTGCGTGCGCCGACCAGGAGATTGGGTAAAATTGCTGCCCCACTTGTCTTTCTTTGTTTGGATTTGGTGCGAGTGTTAGCTTGTATTGCCCGGGTTGCCACAGGATCATTTTTTCCTCTGCTTGGATCTCCGTGCCACAGCCTGGTTCGGCCGTTTGTGCCGCGGCCTGGATCTATTCACCCCCTTTGCCCGCCTCAGTTTCTATATTCATGGATCCCAGAGAAAGCCGACCTGTTTAGGTTAGTGAGGAAGGCGGAGCATTTCTTACTCCCTATTTCCTTCGGGGTTTGTTTATATATTTAGCCAATTTTTCCCTCGACCATACCTTCGGGTGTATTGAGAAACATCTGGAAGCTCCAAGTATAGGTTTTTCTGTTTCTGGTTGAAGATCTTGTTGAGTTTTGGGGGAGATTTATCGGTATCGCTTTCTACCCCGCCATTACCTATGTCACCTTTTAAAGGACCTTTTGTATGTTCTAAATACTTGACATCACCATGACATGACTTTAATATCAGCAATATATCATTATACCTTTTATAAAGACTTCGATTTGAACTTTTTTTATGTAGACTTCAGATGAATCTAATTGTTATTACTATTAATAAATTAAAATCTTTACAGCTTAGTTAGATAAGCATAGTCTCATAAAATTTTCCAGTTGACAAAGGCCTTAGAGAACATTGTTCCAAGGTTAGGTTTAATATCTTAACTGTCAAAAAACATTTTGAAAGAGTCATCTATAAAGGATATTGAAGATCTTGCTCCAAGAATGAGGTATATTAAAAGTATAATATGACTGTTACTTAATCTGATAGTCAGGATTCTTGTTGACCAGAAATTAAAACTGGAGTTTCCTAATATTGAAATTTTTTTTTTTTGTATTTTTCTGAAGCTGGAAACGGGGAGAGACAGTCAGACAGACTCCCGCATGCGCCCGACCGGGATCCACCCGGCACGCCAACCAGGGGCGATGCTCTGCCCACCAGGGGGCGATGCTCTGCCCCTCCGGGGCGTTGCTCTGCTGTGACCAGAGCCACTCTAGCGCCTGGGGCAGAGGCCAAGGAGCCATCCCCAGCGCCCAGGCCATCTTTGTTCCAATGGAGCCTTGGCTGCGGGAGGGGAAGAGAGAGACAGAGAGGAAGGGGGGGTAGAGAAGCAAATGGGCGCTTCTCCTATGTGCCCTGGCCGGGAATCGAACCTGGGTCCCCTGCACGCCAGGCTGGTGCTCTACCGCTGAGCCAACCAGTCAGGGCCCTAATATTGAAATTAAGTATAGTTATTATACTACATTTATTTAAAACTTATCTTCATAATCTTCAATAAAACTATCTTGAAGCATTGCTATAATGAATAAGTAAGAAAAATATTCCCTGAACTCACAAATGAATTTATTCAATATTATACTATAGTTATGAATATACAAATGAGTCATTAAGTATTTAATGTTAATGACAGACATATGGCTCTTAAGTTTAAAAAGTGTAGTTAAACTTGTTAATAAATTGACTTAGGTTTGAATTTAGAAAATAATTATAACACCTTAATAATATTTGAGATAGACCACTTAACTTTAGAGGAAGAAATGACTTCAGTGATGATATAATTACAATTTACTGAGATTAGAAATCATCTAATCTTCTTTGGAGAAACTGAGTCTTAGACAGTTCAAATGAATTTTCCATAGTTATACAGGGAGTTCATTCATTCATTCATTTCTTCATTTCTCACACATCTATTGTATGTGTATGCCAGAAAGAATATAAAACCTTTGCATTACATAATTTAAAAAATATTTCCAAGAAGCTTATATTCTAATGTCAAAAATGGGACTGGAACCCAACATCAGAACTAGATTTCTGAAGTTTAGATCTTGGCTGCTTTCCAGTATACCTTCATGTCTAATTTGCTTGGATGAACAGTTCAGAAGACCTTTGATTCTATTCTGAGGACTCTAACTTTGGAAAAATTACTGTCATCTTTTTAAGACCTACTTTTTCCCATTTTTAACCTAAAAATATAAGCTTTTTATTCTATGTTTTTGGGATGCTTTAATAACAATAAAATATATTTTTAGAAAATTATAATATTAGAATTTTTGTAAAATTAGAAAATATAATGTTATGTATATTAAGAGTTTTCTTATGGAATTGACTCATATGATTGTGAAGGCTTGTAGAGTCTTAATCTGATGGGCTGGCAGGCTAGAGAGACATGGGGAGTGACAATATAAATCCAATGACAGTCTGTCATAAACCACGAGGAGCCAATGTTGCAGATGGGTTTTGAAAGGAGTCTTCTCAAGAATTTCCTCTTTCTTGAATATGTCAGCCTTTTGTTCTGGTTATGCTGTCAACTGATTAAGGGAGAACCACTGACATTATAGAGGGACATCTGCTTTACTCAAAGTTCACCAATATAAAGTAAATCTCATCTGAAAACATGCTTACAGAAGCGTCCAATATAGATCTGACAAAATATTTGGACACTGTGGTCCAGACAAGCTGACACATAAAATTAACCATTACTTAATAATGATTAATAAATGTTTTTAACCTGAGTTCTGGTATAATTTAGGTTGAAATAGTATAGGAGAAATTATTTTGCCCCACCAGGATAGATTATTTTTTTCACCTAAAAATAAAATTTTGTGACTAGACAATTTGTAATGTTTTGTAGATATTATATTCTGTTTATCTTGGAGCCTGAATTAATACTAATTAGAATTTAATTTAAAATAGTTATATCAAGGAAACAGTCATATAATTTATTTATTTAACAAATATTAATTTAAAGAATAAATTAATTTAGTGCTTCTTCTCTTAAGTGCTACCTCAAACATTGTTTCACATTTTGAATTTAAATTAAATTTTTAAGACAGTTTAGGTTTCTAAAAGTGAAAGTTTCAAAACTTCAGATTTCATGAATGCTCATTTTCAGTTTATATTTGGTCAATAACCATATTTTATTTCATTAAGCTTAGCCAAGAATTCAAAATGTATTAAATTTATATTTTAATTAATCAACAGTTCTAATAAACCAGCAAATCAAATATCTACTATGCACAAGCTATTTGACTTAGCATCTTAAAATTTTGAAATTTACTGCTGATGTATGCCTCTATTGGGAGGAAAATAAGGCTTTAAACTTCAAGGGGATAATTTTCATAATCTCGGATCAAACAATCTTTTTACTCAAAAGAAAGGGCAGAAAATGCCATCTGCCTTAAGTAAATAACTTTAAAGGAGGTTTAAAAAAATTTCCAAATGAACAAAGCTATGAAGTGCTGTGCATAATAAATGCTCTGTATAATGCAATATTAATAAGGTATGAACATTTTCATGTCTGAAATCAGGCCAGATTCTAGAGCAGGTTTGAAGGTTTTTAATTAAGTATTTATTATTTATATATTCTAATTTTATTTAAAACTATCATGTTATGAGCACAATGGCAGTGATCATAAAACTAAAGAGTTTTTGTTCTGGTTTCTTCACTCACTAGCTACTTGCCTATGTTATATTTTTACTTTTCCTGAACCTTAGAATGGTGGATTTTCTGGCTGTAACTTTGAGATAAGGTGAATGTCTTAATAAAAGCGAAACACTCATTCAACACACTAAAGATTCTAAGCCAGTAAAACTCTAAAAGCATTAGCTTTGAGTTTGGGTTGAGGTATGATTACAAGCATTTTAGCAGAGGGTTATGATCAATTATACCTTTTAAGAAATGAACGTTATAACTAGAAGCCTGAATTAAATATAATTTTAAGGATATGGCTATATACAAAATTTAGTAGTCTCAGCCACTAAAGTAAAATTTTACAAATAAGTTTTACCAGGTGGTGGCACAGTAGATAGAGAGTCATACTGGGATGCAGATGACCCAGGTTCGAAACCCTGAGGTCGCTGGCTTGAGGTGTGGGCTCATCCAGCTTGAGCATGGGCTCACCAGCTTGAGCGTGGGATCATAGACATGACCTTATGGTCTCTGGCTTGAGCCCAAAAGTCGCTGGCTTGAAGCCCAAGGTTGCTAGCTCGAGCAAGGGGTCAATTGTTCTTCTGTAGCGCCCCCCCAAGGCACATATGAGAAAGCAATCAATGAACAACTAAGGTGCCACAATGAAGAATTGATGCTTCTTATCTCTTTCCCTTCCTGTCTGTCCCTATCTGTACCTCTCTCTGTCTCTGTAAAAAAAAAATACAGATAAAAGTTAAAAAGTTACCAAGAAAACTAAATTTGATCTATATAGTTTTAAGCTTTTGAATATCTGTCTTTGTAGAGTCACAAGAATACTCCCTAACTACTATGTTTTATGGCTTTATAAAAAGGGGAAGAGAAGCTTTTTAGATAATTTACATTGCATTTATGACAATTTAAAAATATTTTCTTCTCTTTTGTTTAAAAGATCTAAATTGTTCATTTTAATCCCTAAGACAGACAACAATTTCATCTTTTTCTTCTAATTGTGTAACTTCTTGGAGGAAGTGTCATGAATTAATTGATGAGCTATTGATTAATTAATTTCTTCTTTCATTCATTCTTTTAACCAATATTTGTCCAAGTCATTAAAGGGGTTACTCATTATTCTGGATCCTGTCTCTCCTTCTAACCACCATTTATTTCAGTAAACCTTCTTAGCTTCTTCCCTGCTGTCAGTCATGTCCATTTTGAATCTATTGATAGTTTCCATATTACAACCTGATAATCCATCTAAGATCTTTCTCTAAAGCACATATCTGGCTCAGCACTCTGTGTCCTGCTGCCTGGCACTTTTGCTTCTCATAAGTCACTACACACACACAAACACACACACACACACACACACACACAGACACAGCTTTTCATCCTCTTAACTCCTTGCTTTTACTCACAGCCTTTGTTCTGCTGTACTACCCATTACACTTCCTCATTCCTGGGCCACTTTAACCTATCCAACACATGCCTAGGAATATACAGCTCCTCTGTGGTGCCCAAGATTTCTTTATTCTTTTATTTATTTTATTAGACTGAAAGTATCATTTCTATGTTCTTCCTATGCAATCATTCAATCCCAATGTTGAATATGTAGTCCTTAATGTAGTGATCTTGTTTGATAGCCAGGGTCTAGATTTCTCTAATCTTTCCTTTCACATGTACTCTTCCTTTAGTCTTCAGCATCAGAAGAAATGATACCATTTGTTCATCAACAAAAATAAAATGGTTTTGAGTGATTATTTCATTCAAGGCATTCTGTTATGCTTATAGTGATGAACAGGAAAGACATGGTCCATCCTTTTGGAGAATTTGTGTTCTAGCAAGTGAAAGAGATATTAAACAACAAATAACCCAGTAATTTCCTTAATCATAAGTATATGTAGTATGTACTTCTGACATTCTTTATTTAGTTCTGGTCAAACAGAAAGGTCCATTTATTTGTGTATTTACATAGACATAGCTGTGGATGACTCCAAGGGCTGGCATCCTTAGAGCTCTGGTCTCTGCTGCCGGAGGCTGGCTTGCACTTATAGCCCAGTGATTCATTGGTAAGTGGTCAATCTGAGCTCAAAAAAGATTGTTCCTGTTACCCTACCAGTGTGTGTGTGTGTGTGTGTGTGTGTGTGTGTGTGTGTGTGTGTGTGTAGTGATAGGGGCAGTTGGTGATTTGGGGCATGCCTTAACTTTGATTACATGAGGAACTTAAAATTTCCTACTCCTGGGGGATGACGTCAGAGTAATGGCTGGGTAGGAAGCGATACCGATAAATCTCCCCCAAAACTCAACAAGATCTTCAACCAGAAACAGAAAAACCTATACTTGGAGCTTCCAGATGCTTCGCAATACACCCAAAGGTATGATTGAGTGAAAAATTGGCTAAATATATAACCAAACCCCGAAGGAAATAGGGAGAAAGAAATGCTCCGCCTTCCTCACTAACCTAAACAGGGCGGCTTTCTCTGGTAACTGTGAATATAGAAACTGAGGCGGGCAAAGGGGGTGAATACAAACGGCCGAACCAGGCTGTGGCACGGAGATCCAAGCCGAGGAAAATCTGATCCTGTGGCAACCCGGGCAATACAAGCTAACACTCGCGCCAAACCCAAACAAAGAAAGACAAGAGGCGAGGCCATTTTACCCGGTCTCCTGGTTGGTGCGCAGTTAGTGGGCGAGAGATTTCTTCCTAGGCCCCGGGAGTCAGTGCCCGTGTTGCCCCACGGAGAGGCAGGGTCAGAGGCCTTTCTGTGGGCCGAGGGCAGGGTCTCTGGGCAGCCCCAGCGCCCTGGGAAGGCCATGCACGGGAGGGAGTGAGAACTAATTCCAATGGTGGAGATTTTCCTTGCCGAGGGTGTTTCACTCAGAGGGAAAGCGGCCGGCCTCATATCCTGGTTTGCGCGCGCAGAGAAGGAGTGAGCGATTCCTCCGAGTGCCTCGGCAGTGCGCGCCCGTGTCATCGCACAGAGGGGCAGAGTCAGGGGCCTTTGTGTGGGCCAAAGCGGAATCTCCGGCCGCCCCAGCGCCTTGCAAAAGCCGCGCACGGGGACGGAGCGAGACTCAATTCCAACGCTGCAACTTTTCCCTGCGGTCGGGGGTTTCACTCAGAGCGTGAGACTGCTGGCCGGATATCCTGGTCTGCGCGCGCAGCCAGTGAGTGAGAGTTTTCTCCAAGCGCCCCGGAAGTGGGCACCTGCTTGTGTTACCGGACAGAGTGGCAGAGCCAGAGGTCTGTGAGTGGGTGGAAAGCCCGCCTGATTATGCTAGCAGCTCTGACTGACTGAGCCTTACCCAGAGCCCTGTGCTGAGTGGAAATAGAGTGGGGAGTTGCCAGCTCTTTGAGCCTCTTACTATCCAGGCAGAGGCAGCAGCAACCCCATAGCTGGATTATCAGGCTACTAATTGAGGAAGGAAAGACTAGGAGAAAGGCTCCAGGAACATGGACTCTCTCACTGTCGGAGCCTATAAATGCTAATAGCCTCGACTGCCAACGAGACTAAAGCACAATACATGACATTGCCATAGAGACTTATCAACTGCAAACCTCCACCTGAGCGTGGCAAAGGGGCAAAACCCGGGGTACAGAGTCACCGACCAGGAAGAGGGAGAGAAAAGAAAAAGCAAGAAGATAACCTCTCAAAATCAAGAATAATCTGCAGACTTTATAACCTATCCCATTTTATTATATTTGTTTGTTTGTTTCTCTTATCTTCATTCTTGATACTTTTTTTTTTCCTCCTCCAATTTGGCCGATTAACTCTCTACCGGTCTTACTCTCTCCTCTCCTTGAAATACACTACCCATAAGTGTTACATCTCCCATTATCTTTTCTCTTTTCTACCTTTCTCTCTATGAGGGTTGCACTCCAAAACCCTTAACTCTCTCTCTCTCTCTCTCCTTTCTTTTTTCTTCTTTTAGTGGTTCCCTCTTTTTTTTTTCTCTCTCTCTCTCTTTCTTTTCTCCCTCTATATTAGTTTCTTCCTTTTTCCTTTACATCTCCTCTCATTCAAACCTCAATAACAAACAAATTATCTTATCTGGGACTCAAACTTATGTTTGTGGCATTTTGGGGGGTTTTTACTTCACCTTTTTAACTCACTAGCAGTGCTCCCATCCCTGGCTCTCCATATTATCTAGTTCTTGTTCCACTAAATACAATAGTAATTTTTTAATTTGTCCCCCCATTTTTCCGTTTTCCTCTTAATCCTCTCATCATAACTCTTAGACAACCAACACCTAAAAGCAAATCATTTTATTCTTGACCCAAATTTTTTCCTTATTTGCTTTTTGTGGGTCCATACGCTCTTTTTTTTCTTTTTTCTTTCTTTTTTTTTTTGCCCCTTTATTACTTTTCCCCAATTCAGGCCCTCCATCACAGGCATTGTTTGTTATAATTCACAGTCCACCACAAGATTTTATCAAGAAAGAGGGGAGAGGAGAGGAGAGGAAAAAAGGAGGGGGGGAATAATTTCCTTTTTTTTTTTTTTAAATTTTTATTTTATTTTATTTTTCTTTATTTCATTATTAATTTTTTTTTAAAAAACAACTCTTTTCGATTTTTTAAAATTATTTTTTTAAACTTTTTATTCTTTATTAAATCTCATTAATACTATCAACAAAACCACCCTCAGATGCCATTAAGGAAGAGAAAATCGAATATCATGGATACAAAAGAAAGAGAGGTAACACAGCTAGATGAGGAAAAATCTATGGAGAAAAAATTTAATATATTGGAAACCTTGGAGCTAAATGACAGAGAATTCAAGATAGAAATCCTAAAAATCCTCCGAGATATACAAGAAAACACAGAAAGGCAATTTAGGGAGCTCAGGAAACAACTCAATGAACACAAAGAATATATGTCCAAGGAAATTGAAACTATAAAAACAAATCAAACAGAGATGAAAAACTCAATTCACGAGCTGAAAAACGAAGTAACAAGCTTAGATAATAGAACAGGTCAGATAGAAGAGAGGATTAGTGAAATAGAAGACAAGCGACTTGAGGCACAACAGAGAGAAGAAGAAAGAGACTCAAAAATTAAAAAAAATGAGATAGCCCTACAAGAATTATCTGACTCCATCAAAAAGAATAACATAAGAATAATAGGTATATCAGAGGGAGAAGAGAGAGAAAATGGAATGGAGAACATACTCAAACAAATAATAGATGAGAACTTCCCAAGCCTGTGGAAAGAACTAAAGCCTCAAGTTCAAGAAGCAAACAGAACTCCAAGTTTTCTTAACCCCAACAAACCTACTCCAAGGCATATCATAATGAAATTGACACAAACCAACAGCAAAGAAAAAATTCTCAAGGCAGTCAGGGAAAAGAAGAATACAACATATAAAGGAAGGCCCATTAGATTATCATCAAATTTCTCAGCAGAAACTCTACAAGCTAGAAGAGAGTGGACCCCAATATTTAAAGTCCTGAAAGAGAGGAACTTTCAGGCACGAATACTATACCCATCAAAGCTATCCTTCAAATATGAAGGAGAAATAAAAACATTCACAGATACAGAAAAGATGAGGGAATTTATCATCAGAAAACCCCTACTCCAGGAATTACTAAAGGGGGTTCTCCAATCAGATACAAAGAACAAAAAAAAACAGAGCCACAAGTAAAAGCTCCAAGAAGAACACAATAAAACCAAATTTAAACTGTGACAACAACAAAAAGAAAGAGGGGGAGAAGATGGAGATTAACAGTAGCAAAGGACGATGGAGTGCAAAAGTACTCACAAAATAGTTCGCTACAATGAACAGGCTAGGGACCCTTTTCATTATTCAAAGTTAACCACCATTGAAAAAACCACCACAGAAGCACATGAGATAAAAAAGATAGCAACAGTGGAAAGATGTATGGAATACAACCAAATAAAAACAAAAGATAGAAAAACAAAAGAGAAGGATCAAACAAGACACAAAACTAACAGAAAGCAAGATATAAAATGGCAATAGGGAACTCACAAGTATCAATAATTACACTAAATGTAAACGGATTAAACTCACCAATAAAAAGGCACAGAGTAGCAGAATGGATTAAAAAAGAAAATCCAACTGTATGCTGCCTACAGGAAACTCATCTAAGTAACAAGGATAAAAACAAATTCAAAGTGAAAGGCTGGAAAACAATACTCCAAGCAAATAACATCCAAAAAAAAGCAGGTGTAGCAATACTCATATTGGATAATGCTGACTACAAGACAGGAAAAGTACTCAGAGACAAAAATGGCCATTTCATAATGGCTAAGGGGACACTGAATCAAGAAGACATAACAATTCTTAATATATATGCACCAAACCAAGGAGCACCAAAATATATAAGACAGCTACTTATTGATCTTAAAACAAAAACTGAGAAAAATACAATCATACTTGGAGACCTCAATACACCGCTGACGGCTCTAGATCGGTCATCCAAACAGAGAATCAACAAAGACATAGTGGCCTTAAACAAAACACTAGAGCACCTGGATATGATAGACATCTACAGGACATTTCATCCCAAAGTGACTGAGTATACATTTTTCTCCAGTGTATATGGATCATTCTCAAGAATTGACCATATGTTGGGCCACAAAAACAACATCAGCAAATTCAGAAAAATTGAAGTTGTACCAAGCATATTTTCTGATCATAAAGCCTTGAAACTAGAATTCAACTGCAAAAAAGAGGAAAAAAATCCCACAAAAATGTGGAAACTAAACAACATACTTTTAAAAAATGAATGGGTCAAAGAAGAAATAAGTGCAGAGATCAAAAGATATATACAGACTAATGAAAATGACAATACGACATATCAGAATCTATGGGATGCAGCAAAAGCAGTGATAAGAGGGAAGTTCATATCACTTCAGGCATATATGAACAAACAAGAGAGAGCCCAAGTGAACCACTTAACTTCACACCTTAAGGAACTAGAAAAAGAAGAACAAAGACAACCCAAAACCAGCCGAAGAAAGGAGATAATAAAAATCAGAGCAGAAATAAATGAATTAGAGAACAGAAAAACTATAGAAAAAATTAATAGAACAAGGAGCTGGTTCTTTGAAAAGATCAACAAAATTGACAAACCCTTGGCAAGACTTACCAAGGAAAAAAGAGAAAGAACTCATATAAACAAAATCCAAAATGAAAGAGGAGAAATCACCACGGACACCGTAGATATACAAAGAATTATTGTAGAATACTATGAAAAACTTTATGCTACTAAATTCAACAATCTAGAAGAAATGGATAAATTCCTAGAAAAATACAACCTTCCTAGACTGAGTCAAGAAGAAGCAGAAAGCCTAAACAGACCTATCAGTAGAGAAGAAATAGAAAAAACCATTAAAAACCTCCCCAAATTTAAAAGTCCAGGCCCTGACGGCTATACCAGCGAATTTTATCAAACATTCAAAGAAGACTTGGTTCCTATTCTACTCAAAGTCTTCCAAAAAATTGAAGAAGAAGCAATACTTCCAAACACATTTTACGAAGCCAACATAACCCTCATACCAAAACCAGGCAAGGATGGCACAAAAAAAGAATACTACAGACCAATATCTCTAATGAATACAGATGCTAAAATACTAAACAAAATACTAGCAAATCGAATACAACAACATATTAAAAAAATAATACATCATGATCAAGTGGGATTCATCCCAGAATCTCAAGGATGGTTCAACATACGTAAAACGGTTAATGTAATACACCATATCAACAAAACAAAGAACAAAAACCACATGATCTTATCAATAGACGCAGAAAAGGCTTTTGATAAAATACAACACAATTTTATGTTTAAGACTCTCAACAAAATGGGTATAGAAGGAAAATATCTCAACATGATAAAGGCCATATATGATAAACCATTAACTAACATCATATTAAATGGCACTAAACTGAAGGCTTTCCCCCTTAAATCAGAAACAAGACAGGGTTGTCCACTCTCTCCACTCTTATTTAATGTGGTACTAGAGGTTCTAGCCAGAGCAATCAGACAAGACAAAGAAATAAAAGGCATCCATATCGGAAAAGAAGAAGTAAAGGTATCACTTTTTGCAGATGATATGATCCTATACATCGAAAACCCCAAAGAATCCACAAAAAGACTACTAGAAACAATAAGCCAATACAGTAAGGTCGCAGGATACAAAATTAACATACAGAAGTCAATAGCCTTTCTATATGCCAACAATGAAACAACTGAGAAGGAACTCAAAAGAATAATCCCCTTCACGATTGCAACAAAAAAAATAAAATACTTAGGAATAAACATAACAAAGAATGTAAAGGACTTATATAATGAAAACTATAAACCATTGTTAAGGGAAATCGAAAAAGATATAATGAGATGGAAGAATATACCTTGTTCTTGGCTAGGAAGAATAAATATAATCAAGATGGCTATATTACCCAAAGCAATATACAAATTTAATGCAATTCCCATCAAACTTCCAATGACATTTTTTAAAGAAATAGAGCAAAAAATCATCAGATTTATATGGAACTATAAAAAACCACGAATAGCCAAAGCAATCCTAAAGAAAAAGAATGAAGCTGGGGGCATTTCAATACCTGAATTCAAACTCTATTATAGGGCCACGATAATCAAAACAGCATGGTATTGGCAGAAAAATAGACACTCAGACCAATGGAACAGAATAGAAAGTCCAGAAATAAAACCACATATATATAGTCAAATAATTTTTGATAAAGGGGCCAACAACACACAATGGAGAAAAGAAAGCCTCTTCAATAAATGGTGCTGGGAAAACTGGAAAGCCACATGCAAAAGAATGAAACTGGACAACAGTCTCTCCCCCTGTACAAAAATTAACTCAAAATGGATCAAAGATCTAAACATAAGACCTGAAACAATTAAGTACATAGAAGAAGACATAGGTACTCAACTCAGGGACCTGGGTTTTAAAGAGCATTTTATGAATTTGACTCCACAGGCAAGAGAAGTGAAGGCAAAAATTAATGAATGGGACTACATCAGACTAAGAAGTTTTTGCTCAGCAAGAGAAACTGATAACAAAATAAACAGAAAGCCAACTAAATGGGAAATGATTTTTTCAAACGACAGCTCAGATAAGGGCCTAATATCCAAAATATACAAAGAACTCATAAAACTCAACAACAAACAAACAAACAATCCAATAAAAAAATGGGAAGAGGATATGAATAGACACTTCTCCCAGGAAGAAATACAAATGGCCAACAGATATATGAAAAGATGCTCATCTTCTTTAGCTATTAGAGAAATGCAAATCAAAACGGCAATGAGATACCACCTCACACCTGTTCGATTAGCTGTTATTAGCAAGTCAGGTAACAGCAAATGTTGGAGAGGCTGTGGAGAAAAAGGAACCCTCATACACTGTTGGTGGGAATGTAAAGTAGTACAACCATTATGGAAGAAAGTATGGTGGTTCCTCAAAAAACTGAAAATAGAACTACCTTATGACCCAGCAATCCCTCTACTGGGTATATATCCCAAAAACTCAGAAACATTGATACGTAAAGACACATGCAGCCCCATGTTTATTGCAGCATTGTTCACAGTGGCCAGGACATGGAAACAACCAAAAAGCCCATCAATAGATGACTGGATAAAGAAGATGTGGCACATATACACTATGGAATACTACTCAGCCATAAGAAATGATGACATCGGAACATTTACAGCAAAATGGTGGGATCTTGATAACATGATACGAAGCGAAATAAGTAAATCAGAAAAAAACAGGAACTGTATTATTCCATACGTAGGTGGGACATAATAGTGAAACTAAGAGACATTTATAAGAGTGTGGTGGTTACGGGTGGGAGGGGGGAATGGGAGAGGCATAGGGGGTGGGGAGGGGCACAAAGAAAACAAGATAGAAGGTGACAGAGGACAATCTGACTTTGGGTGGTGGGTATGCAACATAATTGAACGACAAGATAACCTGGACTTGTTATCTTTGAATATATGTATCCTGATTTATTGATGTCACCCCATTAAATAAATAAAATTATATAAAAAAAAAAATTCCTACTCCTCCAACCTTGCCTCTGGGAAAAGGACAAAAGTTTTGGAACAGTGGTCATCACTGTGCCATATGATCCTTCCCACACTCCAGTTGGACAGGGACACATTTGCAGAACTCACTCAACAAATTGATGAACTGTATCAATTTCTCCTTTGCTACAGATAGCTCCAACTTTAGAGTCATATGAAGAGATAGATGGGCAAGTAGCAAATATGCCAGAGTGTTAGATTCCCCAGTGATCTTCCAAATGCTTTTTCTCATTCTGTCTCTGGCTACACTGAACTTCTTTCAGTTCCTGGGATATACTGCACTCCCTTCCCCACAGTACTTATGTGGATACTTTACCATCTGCTTCAAAATTTCTTCTTAAACTCACCACACTTCCCCTTCTAAATTTTATTTATATTTCAACAACACAAGTGTCATTCCTTGTGGAGCTTTTTTGTATGTAATTTACAAAAGTCTGTCTCCTGCACTTATTCTTGGTGTTAGCAGTTGAGAGCCCTCAGCAATAGAAAGACATAAATAGCTAAAAGATGCCAGTAGTCATATGTATATGAGAGAGAAATATGTATATGATTATATAGATATATGTCTATAAGACTATATATAGAATATATATTCATAAGAATAAATTGACCTTCCTGTTTGCTCATAACTGAGTCAAGAATTTTAATAATGCATTCTACATATAATTTAGAAGGCTGGGATCCATTTATGCTAATAATTGAATATCAGTGTTGCATGTAGTCGATAATAAATATTTGCTAAGTAAATAAATAAATAAATATTAACTTTAAGGAATCTTTACTTAAAAAGGGATAGATAGTAGCTTTATTAACACAAAATTTAATAAATTTATATGCAAAAGCACTGTAGATCAAGTTTATCAAAGCCACAGTAAACTGTTTCTTTTTCCCCAGGAGAAAGTGCAGCTATAGTGAACTTTACACTTGTAATTCTGATAAATTATGCTTTGGTGACTAGTTCAAAGAACACGGCTCAAAAGCAGAATAAAAAATGACACTCAGATGCTCTAATAAAATATGCGCTACATTTATTTTTTTAATGAAAAAATGGCTTTGGTCACAATTTCCATTGTGGCTTTTATTTTTACTCTAAGAAAGTCCAAATATTTGAAATAATATCAAGCTTTTAATAATAATGAAGTCAGTAACTGCAAACATGGAGACATTTGAATAATGAACTTGAATTTATTAAAAATATATTGTAAAACTTTGTAAAACATATATATCTTTTAATGGGCTATCTACATTAAATTTAAAGAGAATACTTTAGCTCTTAATTACTAAATTAATGCATTCAGGTAAACTATCTAATAACAAACACAGTTGTCTTCCTATTTTCCTTTGCCCAATGCAATCAGTGCCAGTGTGAATTACCCATAAATCTGTGTTCATTTTGAACTCATTAAATTTGGGAAATAAACTATGAGTCTCTTTCCATCCAGTCTGTCTCTCAGACTGACTTTAGATAGTTCAGCATCTGAGCAATACCATCAAAGGAAGACCTTGTTCTCTTTAAGACAGTCATTAAAGGTGATTTTACAAAATTTAAAAAATATAGTTGTAAATGAGTTTTCAACCTGGACTGGAGACACTGAGATTATTAAATACATACTAAAATCATATTAAATTACTCTTGGCTATCTATTGTCTACCAAAATAGATCTTGTTCTTTTACGGTGTTTTCATGATTTTCAGGTATCAAACTACCTGCAGTTACTTGACTGAATCAAATGTTTTTAAGCATTGACTGGTTAACAGGGATTTCCCTTTGGAAATGTGAATTAAAGCTGAGCAGTCTATGGTTTAGTTCAAGCAATAGAAACCTGAATACCAAGTAGCTGAATACATGAACAGATAAGCAGAGAATTTTAACCTGTGCCAGAACTCACTATAGTAGATACAAGTATAGCAACTGCCTTTTCAATTTATATTTTTAAATTTATTGATTTTATAGAGAGAAGAAGGGGAGAGTGAGAGAAAGATAGAGAGATGGAGAGAGAGAGAGAGAGAGAGAGAGAGAGAGAGAGAGAGACGGGAACATAGATCTGTTTCTGCATGTGTCCTGACCGGGGAATGAACCAACAACCTCTGCACTTTGGGATGACACTATAACCAACCAAGCTATCCACCCAGAGCTGCCTTCAATTTCATTCTTTTCCTATCCCGACTCCTTAGAATTGAAAGGTAAAAGGTGGTGTTGGGCAAACAAGTGTGCTAGGCTTGCTCCCTTGTACTTTCCTTGATTGGTGCATGAGTACAGGGCAGCACCACATGTGTATAGTCTAGGTAAGGCTGCAGGTGCTTGCTCTCAGGGCAGCAGATTGTAGATTGTGGATTGCTTTCCACCACTGGGAGGATCCATTTTTTGCTATTTGCTGGAGAAGGTGTTTCCTCCCACCTCCTGCCCGTTTTTTTTTTTGGTTGTTGTTTTGTTTTTTGTTTTTTGTATTTTTCTGAAGCTGGAAATGGAGAGAGACAGTCAGACAGACTCCCGCATGCGCCCGACCGGGATCCACCCAGCACGCCCACCAGGGGGTGACGCTCTGCCCACCAGGGGGCGATGATCTGCCCCTCCAGGGCGTCGCTCTGTTGCGACCAGAGCCACTCTAGCACCTGGGGCAGAGGCCAAAGAGCCATCCCCAGCACCTGGGCCATCTTTGTTCCAATGGAGCCTTGGCTGCGGGAGGGGAAGAGAGAGACAGAGAGGAAGGGGGGGTGGAGAAGCAAATGGGTGCTTCTCCTATGTGCCCTGGCCGGGAATCGAACCCAGGTCCCCCACACACCAGGCCGACGTTCTACCGCTGAGCCAACCGGCCAGGGCGTAATTCACTATTTTTATGAAAATGAATCGTTAAACAAAAGTCCAAATCTCTTGAAAACTTTTCATTGCATCATACCTCTCTTGTGCTCTATGTAACTTCTGTGACAGGTGAAGGACCCATCCCGCATCCTGGTCTCTAAGTTTATTGACTTCCTCTTTAGTAATAAGTGTAGTAGGAGACAAAAATATAAGGTCTACAGGGATAGATTATCTAGAGTCTTGGAGGCTTTGGTAAGGTATTTAGATTTTATTTAAGTATTAAGTGTATTTAAGTATATTTAATTAAGTATTAAGGGTATTAAGTGTGATTGAGAGCAACTGAGGGAGTCCTGATCTCGGAGCAGGTTACTCTATCTATTATGTAAAGATGGCATTATGAAAAGACTATGGGTATAAGAGTGGGAGCAAGATGTCTGTTAGCAGAGGTTGCAGTGGTCTACTTGAACATTAGACAAGGGTGTCAGCAGAGGCTTAGTTTTGAACCTAATGAGACTTGCTTATGGAGTAGATATAGGGATAATGAAGGAATCATGATTGATCTCTAGATGTATGGAGGTATCATTTTCTATGTTCTTTTTTTTTTTATTTAAGTGACTTTCAATATGCCAAATCTTCTATTTCATTTTGCCCACTGACCCACTGACCCTTTTATTATTTCCTTATCAGTTTTAGTCTGTATTCATTGACTTCCTTTAAATTTTGGATCAACTGATCATTATCTCTACCACACTTATGAACATCTCAAAACCCTTATATCATTCTCCTACCCTTATATCTGCCTAGTGAAGCATTCACAAAACTGCCCACCTTTTATGACATTTTGTACTGTGAAACTACCACACAATGAAACTTACTGAGGACAAAGAAAGTCAGCCTCCAATCTAAGTTCAATTGGTAATTTTACCAATTCTCTATCAATTCTTGCTTCTCTTCTATATCTTGACTGTTTTGAAACCTCTGACTCTTCTTACTTACTGTTCCTGATTCTGAACATATAGACTGCAACACTCACTTCATAGACAAAACAGAAATTTGAGAAAGGATCTACTTTCCCTTTCTGCTACAAAGTTTGCAAACTTATAGTACTTGTGTCTAACTTTCCCACTTTTCTTTGGCTCCTGAGTAGTTAAAAGAGGGCTCATCCTCTTGCATGTATTCTTCTATCTGAGCTCTAGTTCTGTCTCTTTCTTGAACCTAATTTATTAATTACTTGATTTTTTCTTTTTTCTTGTAAACATTTTTTCTTCTTGCTTCTTTCAATGAGGGCTTAGATGGTCAGGAAACCTCTTCCTTAAAAACAATATTGCAAATACAATGATCAACCAAACGTCACCCCCTTCTGTTCCTTCAGCACCTCCCCCAAATCTCTCATTTCCTTTATAAATATATCAAAACAACTACCTACATTACTTATCCAATTATTATTATTTCCCATTTCTTTTTATTTCTACCCACAATCTGGCTTTCCCTCAGACTACTCTAATAAAAATAGTCTTGAAAAAACAGCAAAACAAAAACACACACATTTGGGTGTTGACATTCCAGGGGACAAACCGTTCTCATCTGGTTTAGTTCTCTTTAACATTTGATGCTAGACAGCATTGTCTTCACTTGGCATGCACATCACCATGTTTTACTTTCCTAGTGCTTCTACTGCTTCTTTGAGTTGCTCATTCTTTCTCTTTCCCTCTCTCTTTTCCTTCTTCTTTTCTTTGTTCCATTATTTCTTTCCTCCCTCCCTCTTAACCTCCATCTTTTCTCCTCCCCCTCTGTCTTTCTCCTTTTCTCCTTCCCCTTTTCACTCCCTTCTTTCCTGTTTCTCTCCCTCTCTTTCTTTTTTATTTTTTCTTGAATTTTATTTTTCTGTCAGTTCTTTAAGCTTTGCTCTCATCTTACATTTCTCTTCTAAGCTTTGTTCTTTCATTTTAATTTATTTTTAAATTAATTTTAATGGGGTGACATTGATAAACCAGGGTACATATATTCAGAGAAAACATCTCTAGGTTATTTTGACATTTGATTATGCTACATTCCCATCACCCAAAGTCCAATTGTCTTCCGTCACCTTCTAAATGGTTTTCTTTGTGCCCCTCCCCGCCCATGACCCCCTCCCTCTTATCCCTCCCCACCCCATAACCCCCACACTCTTGTTCATGTCTCTGAGTATCATTTTTATGTCCCACCTATGTATGGAATCATATAGTCCTTAGTTTTTTCTAATTTACTTATTTTGCTCAGTATAATGTTATCAAGGTCCATCCATGTTGTTGTAAATGATCCGATATCATCATTTCTTATGGCTGAGTAGTATTCCATAGTATATGTGTACCAAAGCTTTTTAATCCACTTGTCCACTGATGGACAATTGGGCTGTTTCCAGATCTTCATTATTGTGAACAATGCTGCCATAAGCATGGGGGTACATTTCTTCTTTTGAAACAGTGCTATGGTGTTCTTGGGGTATGTTCCTAAAAGTGGGATAGCTGAGTCAAAAAGCAGTTCAATTTTTAATTTTTTGAGGAATCTCCAGACTGCATTCCCACCAGCAGTGCAGGAGGGTTCCCTTTTCTCCACATCCTCATCAGCACTTCTTCTGTGTTATTTTGTTAATGAGCGCCATTCTAACTGGTGTGAGGTGATATCTCATTGTGGTTTTAATTTGCATTTCTCTAATGATTAGTGATGTTGAGCATTTTTTCATATGCCTAATGGCCATCTGTATGTCCTCTTCAGAGAAGTGTCTATTCATTTCTTTTGCCCATTTTTTAATTGGATTGTTTGTCTTCCTGCTGTTGAGTTTTACAAGTTCTTTATAAATTTTGGTTATTAACCCCTTATCAGATGTATTGTCAAATATATTCTCCAATTGTGTAGTTTGTCTTTTTATTCTGTTCTTATTGTCTTTAGCTGTGCAAAAGTTTTAAGTTTGATATAGTCCCATTTGTTTATCCTGTCTTTTATTTTACTTGCCTATAGAGATAAATCGGCAAATATATTGCTGCAAGGGATGTCACAGAGCTTACTGCCTATGTTTTCTGCTAAGATGCTTATGGTTTTACGACTTACATTTAAGTCTTTTATCCATTTTGAGTTTATTTTTGTGAATGGTGTAAGTTGGTGGTCTAGTTTCATTTTTTGCAGGTAGCTGTCCAATTTTCCCAACATTATTTGTTGAAGAGGCTGTCTTTACTCCATTGTATGCTCTTACTTCCTTTGTCAAATATCAATTGTCCATAAAGGTGTGGGGTTTTTTCTGGGTTCTCTATTCTGTTCCACTGATATATACAGCTGTTCTTATGCCAGTAACAGGCTATTTTGAGTACAGTGGCCTTGTAGTATAACTTGATATTCAGAAGTGTGATACCTCCCACTTTATTCTTCCTTTTCAAGATTGCTGAGGTTATTCGTGTTCTCTTTTGGTTCCATATAAATTTTTGGAATATGTGTTCTATATCTTTGAAGTAAGCTATTGGTATTTTAATTGGTATTGCATTGAATTTATAAATTGCTTTGGGTAATATAGACATTTTAATGATTTTTATTCTTCCAAACCATGAGCACGCTATATGCTTCCACTTGTATGTGTCTTCCTTGATTTTTTTTTTATCAATGTTTTATAATTTTCCAAGTACAAGTCTTTAGTCTCCCTGGTTAAATTTATTACTAGGTACTTTATTTTTTTGGTTGCAATGGTGAAGGGGATTGTTTCCTTAATTTCTCTTTCTGACAGTTCATTGTTAGTGTATAAATATGCCTCTGATTTCTGAGTATTAATTTTATATCCTGTCACTTTGCTGAATTCATTTATCAGGTCAGGTACTTTTTTGACTGAGACTTTAGGGTTTTCTATATACAATATCATATCATCTGCAAATGATAGTTTTACTTCTTATTTTCCAATATGGATACATTTTATTTCTTTTTCTTGTCTGATTGCTGTGGCTAGGACTTCTAGAACTATGTTGAATAAGAGTGGTGAAAGGGGGCACTCGTGCCTTTTTCCTGATCTTAAGGGGATTGCTTTTAATTTTTGTCCATTGAGTATGATGTTGGCTGTGGGTTTGTCATAGATGGCTTTTATCATGTTGAGGTATGTTCTGTGTATTCCAACTTTGCTGAGAGTTTTGATCATGAATGTGTACTGGATTTTATCAAATGCTTTTTCTGCATCTATTGAAAATATCATGTGGTTTTTCTCTTTTCTTTTTTTTATGTGGTGAATTTCATTGATTGATTTATGAATATTGTACCTGACTTGCCTCCCCAGAATAAATCACACTCGATCATGGTGTATAATTTTTTTCATATATTGCTGGAACCAGTTTGCTAATATTTTGTTGAGGATTTTAGCATCTAAATTCATTGGGGATATTGGCCTATAATTTTCTTTCTTTGTGATGTCTTTGCCTGGTTTTAGAATCAGAATTATGCTCGCCTCATAAAAGGGGCTTGGAAGTCTTCCTTCTTCTTGAATTTTTTGAAATAGCTTGAGAAGGATAGGAGTTAGTTCTTCTTTGAATATTTGGTAGCATTCACTTGTGAAGTCATCAGGCCCAGGACTTTTCTTTGTTGGAAGTCTTTTGATAACTCTTTTGATCTCATTTGTTGTAATCAGTCTGTTTAAGTTTTCTGATTCTTCCAGATTAATATTTGAAAGATTATATGTTTCAAGGAATTTGTCCATTTCATCTAGGTTTTCTAGTTTTTTAGCATACAGTTCCTCATAGTATTTTCTTACAATATTTTGTATTTCTGTTGTGTCAGTTGTTATTTCTCCACTCTCATTTTCAATTTTATTTATTTAAGTCCTCTCTCTTTTTTTCTTGATGAGTTTGGTTAAAGATTCATCGATCTTGTTTACCTTTTCAAAGAACCAGCTTCTGGTTTTATTGATCCTCTGTATTGTTTCTTTACACTATATGTCATTTACTTCCACTCTGATCTTTATTATTTCTTTTCTTCTACTAACTCTGGGCTTTACTTGCTGTTCTTTTTCTAGTTCTTTTAGATGCAGGGCCAAGTTGTCTATTTGAGCTTTTTCTAGCTTCTTAAGGTATGCCTGTAATACTATGAACTTCCCTCTGAAGACTGATATTGCTGTGTTCCATAAATTTTGAGTTGGTGTATGCTAATTATCATTCATTTCTAGGAATATTTTAATTTCTTCTTTGATCTCATTGTTAACCCTTTCATTATTTAATAACATGCTATTTAGTTTTCAAGTGTTTGACTATTTTTCAGTTTTCCTATTGTGGTTGATTTTTAGTTTCATGCCATTGTGATCAGAGAAAGTGCTGGATATGATTTCAGTCTCCTTAAATTTGTTGAGACTGCTTTTGTGTCCTAACATGTGATCTATCCTAGAGAATGTACCATGAGCAGTTGAAAAGAATGTATGTTCTGCTTTAGAGTGAAAGGTTCTGAAGATATCTATTAAATCGAGTTGATGTAGTGTGTCCTTTAAGTTTGCTGTTTCTTTGTTAATTTTCTTTCTTGAGGATCTACCTAGTGATGTTAGTGGGGTATTGAAATCTCCTACTATTATAGCATTGCTGATGATCTTGCCCTTTAAATCCATCAATGTCTGCTTTATATATTTAGGTAGTTCTATATTAGGTGTGTAAATATTTATAACAGTTATATCTTCCTGTTGGATTCCTCCCTTTATCATTATATAGTGACCTTCTTTATCTTCCAGACAAAATGGAAGATTTGTTTTAAAGCCCATTTTGTCTAATATAAGTATTGCTACCCCAGTTTTTTTTTTATTTCCATTTGCGTGAAATATATTTTCCATCTTTTTACCTTCAGTCTATGTACATCTTTTGTTTTAAGGTGTGTCTCTTGTAGACAGCATATGTATGGGTCCTGTTTTCTTATCCACGCAGCTACCCTATGTCTTTTGATTAGATCATTTAATCCATTTATATTTAAGGTTATTTTTGATATGTAGTTTTTTATTGCCTTTTTATTCTTTAAGACTGTATTTCTCGGCCCTGGCTGGTTGGCTCAGTGGCGGAGCGTTGGCCTGGCGTGCGGAGGTCCCAGGTTCGATTCCCGGCCAGGGCACACAGGAGAAGTGCCCATCTGCTTCTCCACCCTTCCCCTTCTCCTTCCTCTCTGTCTCTCTCTTCCCCTCCTGCAGCCGAGGCTCCACTGGAGCAGGGATGGCCCGGGCGCTGGGGATGGCTCCTCGGCCTCTGCCCCAGGTGTTGGAGTGGCTCTGGTCGCAACAAAGCGACGCCCCGGATGGGCAGAGCATTGCCCCCTGGTGGGTAGAGCGTCGCCCCCTGGTGGGCATGCCAGGTGGATCCTGGTCGGGCACATGCGGGAGTCTGTCGGACTGTCTCTCCCCGTTTCCAGTTTCAGAAAAATACAGAAAAAAAAAGACTGTATTTATCTTTTGCTATGTTCTTTTTCTCCTTTAATCTGTTTACAGCAGGCGTCTTAGCATTTCTTGCAGCATTGGTTTGGTTGTAGTGAATTCTTTGACTTTTTTTTTTGTCTGGAAACCTTTTAATTTCTCCTTCAAATTTAAATGATAGCCTTGCTGGATAAAGTAATCTTGGTTGTAGGCTCTTGTTCTGCATTACTTTGGATATTTATTGCCATTCCTTTGTGGCCTCAAGTGTTTCTGTTGAGAAGTATAAGTCATCCTTATGGGGGCTTCTTTTTAGGTGATAGCCTTTTTTTTCCTAGCAGCTCTTTATAGTTTCTCTTTTTCACTAAGCTTTGGTATATTAATTATGATGTGTCTTGGTGTAGATTTCTTTGAATTTCTCTTAATGGAGTTCTTTGTGCTTCTTGAACTTGTGAGCTGTTTTCCTGCCTTAATTTAGGGAAGGTTTTAGCTATGATATGTTTGAACAAAGTCTCTATCCTTTGTTCTTTCTCTTCATCTTCAGGAACCCCTATGTGCGGATGTTATTTTTTTTCATGTTGTCACAGAGCTCTCTTAGAGTTTCCTCAGACTTTTTGAGTCTCTTTTCTTTTTTCTGCTCTGCTTCTGTGCCTTCATTTATCTTGTCCTCTAACTCTTTGATTTGATTCTCAGGTTCATCCATCATGCTTTTAATTCCTTTTATTGTGTTCTTTATTTCTGATATTTTATTTGTCATTTCTGACTGATTCTTTTTTATTATTTCAATGTCCTTTTTTATATTTGCTATCTCTTTATTTAGGTGATCGTAATGACCATCTATTGTTGTTCTAATATCTCTGAGCATCCTAACAATCATTATTTTAAACTCTGCATCTTGTAATTTGGTTATATCTGACTCATTCAGGTCCTTTTCTGGGAATTTCTCTTGATTCATTTGTGTTGCATTTCTCTGCCTTCTTATTTTTTCTGGATAAAAGAAGGTTTTGGCCACAGGGGTCCACTAGGTGTGGCCTCTGTGTTCCCTAGGTGTGGTCTGTCTGCAGGCCCACCACCCCTTCTGCTGCTGCCGCCTAGGGCGTTGGGGTATGGGCATTGCTGGTGCCTGCCCACTGGGGCTGTTGCTGTGGTTTCCGTCTCTCTTTTACAGGAGTGGCTGTGATCACGTGCTCAGGTGTACAAGCCTTGGTGGCCTCAGCCTTCATCCTGCCCCTGCAGGTGGCATTATGCTCAGCCCTGAGGGCAAGAGTGAGCACCTTTGCTTAGTTGTGGGTCTTTTCCTGATTCTGGGCTTTTGCTTTACCCTTGCAGGAGGAGTCTGCTTGTTGGACAGCTGCAAGCCTTGTCTCCAGGGGCCAGGCGGGACTGAGTGCCCACGCTCAGTAGTGGACTCCTCCTATTCTTGGCTTTTTGCTCCACCACTGTGGGAGGAGGCAGCTCCTGTGTCAGGCCTCAAGCCTTGGTTCCGCAGTTGGGGCAAGGCTGCGCTCCTGCATCCTTGCTCAAGGGTGGGTCTCCTCCCCTTCCGGGCCTCCTACCCTTCCCCCGCAGGCTGGATTGCAGGTGGCCCAAAACTGGGCTTGACCACTTTTGTGTGTCCCCTCCTCCCCAGCCGGGCTAGACCGAGCTCACACCTGGGCCTCAGTTGTGGCCAGCTGGCTTTGAGCTTTTCTCTTTTAGATAATACATAGACCTGTAGATCTTTTGTCTGGGCCCCTGAAGCTTTTTTAGAAATGACTATTCCAGTGATCTGCTGCTGATACTGCTGGTGTGTGTGAGTGAATGAGTGTGTGTGTGTGTGTCTGTGTAAAAGCTTAGCTTCTCACAACATTCTTTGATCTAGGAAAAAATGGGAACTGGAGGCGGTGGTAGAAGTTCTTACATTTAGGTCTGCAGCATTCATTTAGTCCTGCTCTCAGTCTGACTCCTCACCTTTGCCCCCTGCTGGCCTGGTATAACCACATTCATATCCTCCCAAGCTCAACTTTTCTCAGGAATCCATCTCCTATTTCCCTCAGGAGTGAGGGGGGAACCAAACTCTCTACACTGACTTCTTTGGTTTAAATAAGGTTTCTAATAACCTTTTAAAAAAAGTGTCTGGCAATTTTTTTAAAAAAATGACATCAACTTTTATACTTAAGTCATTCATTAGGATGGGAAATTAAATTGTAGAAATCTGGAAAAACAAAAATTATCTCATGAACTAATTAGTGACTATGTAAAAGAGAACATTTGGAATCTTTTTATTTAATTTCTTGATGTCTGAGAGTAGTTGCCAAAGATATTGACATATATTATGAAGCTATTTTAGCTTAGAATATATAAAATTCATTGGCTACATTAGATAGTAAATTATTTGGTTTGCTTATTAGCCTTAATAAAATTGCTCTTAAAAACAGCCATGGCTTCAAACTATGGCTTCAAAGGCTGTATTTTTGCAATATTTGTGTTTTATCTGAAGATTTTTTTAAGGTTTATATTTCTAATTTCTAGACTTCACTTAGCAGCTGTTCTCTCTATCAGCATGCTTCCATACTTCCTTTATTGCTTCTCTGATAAGTCAATCCTGTCTCCATTACCCACAGAAAAAAGAAATCACATTCTAATTAGAATTGTACTTTTCAGAAAGTTGTCCAGCTGAGGACAATTAGTAACATCATACTTTAAACTGGTATCTTTTTATATGAACAGACATATGTACCTTGGAGTCCTTGTAAATGTCACCTATGTTTTTCTCTCCTTTGGTCAATGAGATATATACCAAAGGCTGCCACTGTAGGATGGTGTCCTTAATTAAAACACAGTATACATGAAGAAAATGAAAAGAAAAATAAAGCTTATATTTAATGACTATGCAATAGTACTGCATTAAAGTATGTATTCTCATTTTAAAATATAATGCTTGACAGTATAGATAAGAGAATAAATCTTATAATTGTGAATTTTTAAAATATAAAATTGGGTCTCAATAAATAGAAAAATGCTTCTGCCATCCTTCTGTACTTGTTCTCCTTACCAATTCAAATTGGTTTGAAAGTTGTTTGTTGTATTTTAATTAGTTAGGTAGGAACACTAGTCATTTGAGCAGTTATGCATCAACTCCCAGATGTGCCTTGAATGGGCAAGCCCAGGGTTTCGAACTGGCAATCTCAGCATTTCAGGTCAGTGCTTTATCCACTGAGCACCACAGGTCAGGCTAATAATGTTTTTAGTAAAGAAAAATAATGTGTAGCTAGAAATAGTTCACCAAGTGGCAGACAGGACAAATAACTAAAGGCCAAACATAGGTAGGTCCTGGAAATTTTAGAATACTGTGAATAAAGGAGAAAAAAACTTGGAAGCATTTAGAGATAAAATGGAAATTCCTTATGAAGGAGAGAGAACCAGAGGCTATCATAATTAATATCTCTCAACTCCTAATGATCAAATATGTAGGCAAATTGAGATTTTGAAACTCAAAGTTAATTATTATATGCCTGGCAAGAAAAAATAATCTGTATGAAGGTATTTTCACAAAAAATGAAAAAAGAGTACAAAAAGTGTGTATAAAATACAAATTTTTGTTAATTACAATGTAGAAAAATTTTAATTGGGTTATTGACATAAGATTTCACTTATTTCTTTTTTTATCTCATTCATCCAGTTTGCTTTTTGAGTGAAGAAAGTTTATATTATCATAGATTTGAATACTCTTAAAAATATTTATATTTATAGGACCAAATTCTAGACAAAATGAGTAGAACTAATTATTGTTGTAGAACAGAATGTCCATAATATAAAAATAGCAACATAACCAAAATATATATCTGGAGGTAAAGAAAGGCAGTAGGAGTAATCCAGAAATAGTACATTTCTCATCTTTTATACCAGAGAATTAAGCAATATTAGTAAAGTTGATAAAATCATCATTAAAATATTTATTCTTCTTCAATATAATAGTCTCATAAGAACCACCTGATTATTTTTAAAAATGCTGTTAAATGTGGTCATATCTTTGTAATGGATTTGCTAAGTGAGAGGATTGTGCTTTTTATTTAGACATTCTGTATTTTATCTTAGACACGTTTTCATTGTAGTATATTTGCAACTGTATGTAAACATTAATATTGAATGTATCTAATTATAAATAGGGGATCAAGTATATAATATGTAGCTTGTCCATATGAAGAAAGATTATGCAGCCATAAGAATCAGGTTCAGTCACAGGGATATTTAGGAAAGCATGTCCAGGATATGATTCTGAATAGGAAAATGAAAAGGAATTCACAGATGGAACTGCAGAGTATTCTCTTTGTGTATAGAAAATTATATGTGTGTAAATGTCTATTAATTGGAAGATATTTTAAAATTATGGATTCACACAAAATAGACTACTACATGGTCAGAATAAAAAAGAATAAACTGATATATTTGACAACAAGGTCGAAAACAAGAAACATTATATTGAGCAAAGGCAATCATAAATAAAAGGTATATAAAGTTCAAGAAAAGGAAAAACCAATCTATATGTTTGAAATCTGAGTATTAGCTACCTCTGGGGTTGGGGAATGGTGGTGGTGAGGCGGTGCTGTTGGAATTCATTAGAAAGGAGCCTGAGAGAACTTTAGGGAGGATGGATATGTCCTCTATCTTCATTGGGGTGATAGTTATGATATGACTGTGACTCCATGATGACAAAGCAAAATGCTTCACCTTGATATGGTTGTTATGCTTCTTTGTTCTGCTTTTACCAATTCCACCTTTTTAGCTTCTGTAAACCTGCTTCCGCATTCTGCATACCTTGTAACCCCGCCCAACCATGTGACCTTAAAACCCAAAGGCCCTTCCAGTAGGGCTCAGGTTTCAAATAAATAACTCCTCTGAGCCCACTGGGGTAATAAACTGGTTCTCCAACCATCCAAGTGTCACTTGGCTTCTTGGATATTCCAGTCTGCCACAACATTTGGTTCCCTGACTGGGAGGCAAACCATGCTGGCTTTTTGTGCCACCAGCCCAGCAACAAGAACCACTGGATAGTGGGGGCCTTCTGTGTGAATGAGGAGCGCCACACATTTTGCATGGGACCTCCTTCCCAGAGGCCCTCCCACACCCAGACAGTGACTGGACCTGACCAGACTAAACAGAAAGATGGACCAGCCTTTTTGGGAAGTGTATCTGGACAAGGTAAGGTCCCAGGACCAGTCCCCAGTCAGACCCATCTCCAAATGGAAGGGGAGCTTGATCACCTTCCGCAGTCTCAAGGTTGAGACACCAGACAGGGATGCCAGGGAAAATGAGGAAATGTAATAACTTCTGAGTGAATGAATGTCTGAGTGATTATTTGTGGCTCCATGGCTCTAGCTATGGAGTCTGACTGGGCCCTAACCTGTGGTTCTGTGGTGATGTCATCCAGCATAACAGTGACTCATTTCCTTCTGAGAGATCACCAGGCCTGGGGACTATACAGGCATACCTTAGCCAAGACACACCTTAGAGTCTCAAGAGAGACGTGGCCAGGCAGGTATCTGAATGTCTGTTTCGAGGCTCCAGACATGGGAGAGGTTATCAGAAGGATATATTTAGACTAGAAATGGAGTCTGGTCAGTCCAAACCCACCACCCTGGACTGCATGCTTAGGAATTTTTTAAAAAGGTTTTCTGATTATTATGGCATGAAGTTGGCTGCCTGAAAACTTCACATCCTCTGTGAATTCAAGTGGCCCACCTTTCAGGTTGGGTGCCCTCAAAGGAATCCTTGATTTGCCAATGGTTCACATAGTTATTGGGTTGTTACGGATAATCCTGGCCACCCAGGTCAGTTTCTTTATATAGATTCCTGCTCACAGGCAGCACAGACCCTGCCCCCTTGGCTTTGGTTTTGTGTTAATAAGAAGGGACAGAGTAAGGTCCTGGTAGCCTATCCTTCAAAAGAAGGCAAGCCCCTGAAACCTGATCAATTTGGACAGTGGAAAATGAATGCCCCAACCAGAAAGCAGACTCCAGCCCCACTGCCTAAACCTGTCAGTAAAGGAAAGAAAAGTATCAAACAGAACTAGTGGTCCAGAACTTGATCAAGCTAGCTGGGGTTGATTCCAATTAGGTAAGACCAGGCTCCATGTAATTAGGCCCCTGGGAGCCCACGGTCAGTCAGCATGATAGTAGGGGGCCAGCCAATGACTTTTATGGTGGACACAGGAGCAGAACACTCAGTAGTCACCATGCTGGTCACACCTTTTACTGAACAAAAGGCCACCATAATTGGAGCCATGAGCGCTCAAACAGCTCGCCCCTTCTGTGGGTCTTGGACATGCCAACTCAGGGGACATCAGGTTGTTCATTAGTTCCTGTATCTGACTGAATACCCTGTTTGTCTTCTGAGAAGGAATCTGCTGACCAAGCTAAGAGCCCAAACAACGTTTACACCTGGAAAATCCACCAATCTAACTTTAGAAACACAAGAGACCCTGATTAATGCCTGTAACAGTTCCTAGAAAGGTCAAATAAAAACTCCACACTCAGGAGATAAACAAGCAAAACCCTCCTAAATTACTAGAGGAATTACCACTGGTGTGGAAAAAGAACCACCCCAGACTAGCTAAGAACGACACACCCTGTTGTGGTAGACCTAAATCCTGGAACCATCCCAGCAAGGCAAAGGCAGTACCTGGTGGCCATGGAGGCTTGGATTGGGATACAGGAACACATTAAGAGACAAAGAAGCTGGGATTCTAGTAGAGGGTTAGTCCCCTGGAACATACCTCTACTACCAGTGAAGAAGCCAGATGGAAGTGGGTACCAGCCAGTCCAGGACCTGCAAGGGTCAACAGCACAGCTGTTACTATGCACCTGGTAGTGCCAATCCCTTATACCCTTGTGAGTCTTCTTCCCCTGGAGCAAGCTGGTTCACCTGCCTGGACCTTAAGGATGCCTTCTTCTGCCTACTATTGGCCCCAAAGAGCCAGCTACTATTTGCATTCAAATGGGAAGAACCTCACACTGGCTGGCAAGTTCAGCTAACCTGGATACACCTGCCCCAGGGATTCAAGAACTCATGCACCCAGTTTGGTAAAGATTTGTCTGCGGACCTCATGGCCTTTCCAGGGGAAGAAATAAACTGTGCCCTCCTACAACATGTGGATGGTCTCCTCCTGGCTGGGGACTCCCGAGAAGAGCACTGGAGAGACAGAAGAATCCCACTACAGGTGCTGACTGACACAGGAGACAAGGTGTTAGGGAGAAGGCCCAGATATGCCAACCCAGAGTCCAATATGCAGGGCAGGTGCATCATCATCAAAGGACCTCATTCTCTAGGACCCAAAAAGAAGCAAACCATCTGCTCAATCCGAGACCCAAGATCAGAAGGAAGCTCTGAGAGCTCCTCAGAGCAGCAGGGTTCTGCCGTGTCTGGATACCTGGGTTCTCAGGAAAGGTGAAGCCCCTATATGAAGCACTCAATGGGCCAGAAAAGAAACCCATGGACTGGGGTGAAAAGCAGGAGACAACATACCAAGAAATAAAGAGACTGCTTGCCAGTGCCCTGGCACTAGGTCTGCTGAAGTATGTAAATCGTGAATTCAATCTCTTCGTCTGCAAGAAAGACCATGTATCATTAGGGGTCAGCTCAACCTAGTGGCCACCAGGTGACCCCCTTGCCTCCAGGCACTCACTAGTCAGAGAGGCTGGCAAGCTCACCTTAGGCCAGAACATCCATGTGAAAGTCCCACATGCAGTGACAACCCTGATGAGTAGCCAGGGGTACCAGTGGCTCACCAGCGCTAGGATGGCCCACTATCAGGGACTATTGTGCAAAAACCCATGGATGACATTAGAAACAGTACACACACTGAACCTAGCCACATTCCTCTTCACCTTGGCCAGGCCTCCAGATCATGACTGTGAGGAAACCATGGATGAGGTCTACTCAAGCCAACCTGATTTAACAAACACCCTCTTTACTGAACCTGAACTTAAACTGTTCACAAATGGAAGTTGCTTCATTCAAAATAGAGAACGGAGAGCTGGATAAGCACTGACCACCTGGAACTAAGTCATCGAGGCAGAAGCATTACCACAGGAACGGCCCGCTCAAAGAGCAGAACTATCGGCACTAATCCAAGCACTATGATCCTCAGAAGGGAAGAAGGTCAACATCTTCACCAACTCTAAATATGCCTTCACAACCCTACATGTGCATGGGGCAATTTATATAGAAAGAGGACTACTTACAGCCAGGGGTAAAGAAATAAAAAACAATCTGACCTGTGGTGGCGCAGTGGATAAAGCATCGACCTGGAAATGCTGAGGTTGCCGGTTCGAAACCCTGGGCTTGCCTGGTCAAGGCACATATGGGAGTTGATGCTTTCTGCTCCTCCCCTTCTCTCTCTATCTCTCTCGTCTCTCTCTCTCCTCTCTCTCTTTCTCTCTCTCTCTCTCTCTCTCTCCCTCTCTCTCTCCTTTCTAAAATGAATAAATAAAAAAAAAATTTAAAAATTGGCCCTGGCTGGTTGGCTCAGCGGTAGAGTGTCGGCCTGGCATGCGGGGGCCTGGGTTCGATTCCCGGCCAGGGCACATAGGAGAAGTGCTCATTTGCTTCTCTACCCCTCCCCCTCTCCTTCCTCTCTGTCTCTTTCTTCCCCTCCTGCAGCCAAGGCTTCATTGGAGCAAAGATGGCCCAGGCGCTGGGGATGGCTCCTTGGCCTCTGCCCCAGGCGCTAGAGTGGCTCTGGTCACTGCAGAGCGATGCCCCGGAGGGGCAGAGCATCGCCCCCTGGTAGGCAGAGCGTCGCCCCTGGTGGGTGTGCCGGGTGGATCCCGGTCGGGCGCATGCGGGAGTCTGTCTGACTGTCTCTTCCCGTTTCCAGCTTCAGAAAAATACAAAAAAAGAAAAAGAAATAAAAAACAAAGAAGAAATTTTTCAACTACTAGAGCAGTCCAGAAACCCAAAAGAGTAGCAGCCATACACTGCAAAGGACATCAAAAAGGAACTGACTCAATACACTTGGGAAACTGTTTCGCTGACCAAGCAGCAAAGAGGGCCTGCCTTCATGTCACCTTGTTCAAGTAAATAGCAAAAGTATTAAAAATCAACTGGAAACTACTGGCTGCATACCGGCCACAGAGTTCAGGGAAAGTTGAACACATGAATCGAACTCTAAAGACTACCTAGCTAAGTTCTGCCAGGAGACAGGCCTCCTGTGGGTAGACATGCTACCCCCTTGCCTTGCTGCAGGTGCAATGCACTCCTGGACCCACAGGATACTTCCCCTTTGAGATTTTAGATGGGAACCCCCCATCCACCATTAATAAGCTAAAAGGAGACAACTCTCCCTCCTGACAGGTAGGAGAATTAAGCCTCTCAACCCAACTCCAGATGCTAGGAATAATGTTCTATAATATAGCCTGAGATGTTCTAGAGAAAGCCCTATTCCACTAGGAAACTGGACCCACCCTTATTAACCTGGAGACTTAGTATGGGTTGAGGATTAGAAAAAGGAACCACTCCCATCTGTTTGGACAGGTCCACATATAGTTGTATTGTCTACCCTGACTGCCATTAAAATTGCAGGTATGGCACCCTGGATTCACCATACTTGAGTCAAAAAAGCCAACACTGAGGATCCTCCAGATACCTGGACCACTCACAGTGACCCCACAAAGCCATTACAGATGCTGCTGCAAAGGACTACGGAGCCCAAGGAGCAACCAGGACTGTGATGACCTGCCAGCTGCTGTTCCTGATCATTGTCAGGATCCTGACTCTACTTCTGGGTATAGGACTAGCTGCAAGCACTCCAGTGGATTGAAGTAGACTAGAGAGATGGTTACTGATAGTCACTTACATACTAATAGTAGGATGTGTGTTGGGCAAATAAGTTTGTAAAATATGTGTTTTAGGTTTGTTTGCTTATATTTTGCATAGGCCTGGGCAGCATCCTGTGTATGTGGTCTGTGAAAGGCTGTGGTGCTTGCCCTCAGAGTGGCAGATTGCAAATTGCAGATTACCTTCCTGCTTGGGAGGACCATTGTATTGCTGGAGAAGGGATTTTTTTCCTCAGTCTGGATTTTGCTGGAAGAGGAGTACAGACGTGAAACTGAGGGCCTTTGGGAGCTTCACTGAGGCTGGTGAGAGACTTTGATTGCAGGAGTAACTGGAGAAGATTTTCCGGGTTGTGGAACCAGAGAATGCGTCAGGGCTTTGGGAGCTCTGAACAAGAGGGAAGTGGTTTTCTTTTCTGTTTGCTCGTCAGCTGGTTTAATAAATGGAGTTTAATAAATGGAATGGCTGACCATTTTTGGCTCCGCTGTTTTTTTACTGTCTGCCGGAATCTGATGAGAACCTGTATGGCCACGATGGCGGCAGCCACTGGCCATAAAATGTATTACCATAAACTGTTTTGAAATTTTTCTGTTAAAACAACTCCTTACAAAATCCTAATCAAACATCTTAATAAACCTCACCTTGCCACCAAGTGCCCCCATGTCTTCATGTCCTAATGACTGTTTTCGGACATGTATAGTGATGGCCCATTGTTAGGCCAGTAGTCGCAGCCATCGCTGCCATGCATGTACAGGTTCACATTGAATTCAGACAGATGGTAAAGAAACTGCAGAGCTAAAAACTGGTGGGCCATTCCCTTATTCTAGCCTCGTACTCGGCAGATGAGTAAAAACACACAGGGCTCCAAATCCCACTCATTCAGTGCTCACATAGCTACTGACACATCCAGATTTTCCAAGAACCAAAGACCCTCACCAGCTCAGTCACCTCTGGTTCCCATCTGCACAACTTCTCCCTTTTCATCTCTACACAAACTGGCTTCTTCTTCAGCATCCTGCTATCTTGGCTTTTTCTTTCTTCTCTGCAAAAAATAAAGTCTTTTCTCTCCTTTCTCCTTCTTAAAACATTTTGGAGCAAAAACCCTTCCTCCAGTATATATTAGCATAACAAAACCCCTTCCCAAACAGGAAGGTAATTAGCAATTTCACAGATCACATACCTGGGCAGCTGCCATTTTTAACAATAAAAGTGAGCAAACTTCAAAATCATATTTTACAAACTCATTTGCCCAACACCCATAGACACAGTTAGAGGGTATCAATGGGGGGAAAAATATGGCTATGACTCCATGATGACAAAGCAAAATGCTTTACCTTAATATGCCTGTTATGCTTTTTTGATCTACTTTTACTAACTCCACCTTTTTAGCTTCTGTAAATCCACATTTGCGTTCTGCATATCTTGTAACCCCGCCCAACCGTGTGATCTTAAAACCCTAAAGACCCTGCCATTCGTGGCTCAGACTTTGGAGAATTAACTCCCCTGAGCCTGCTGGTATAATAAACTGGTTCTCCAACTTACCAAATACTGAGGGTCGCTTGGCTTCTTGGACATTTCAGTCACCAGAACAATTACTCAGTAGTATGTTGTCAACATAAGAAACTTCCAAACCTATAAGGATTTTTTATGAGTTTATTTGAGCCAAATCGTCAACAATTTCTGGGAAGCAAAGTCTTAATGAATTAAGAAAATACTCCAGAAAAATGGCAGTTTCAACACTAATTTTATACATTAAAATTAAAGGGGAAGACATAAGGGGTTTACATGAAATTGATTGGTGATGGATAGGTTAGAGAGGCAGGAAAATGCAAAATGGGGAAATCTCTGGAATTGGGTAAAAAGTAATAATGTATATACTGAACTTCTTTTACATAAGCAGGTATAAGATAGCAAACAGTTAATTAACATGATAATAATATCAATAATGGGGTTTGTTGGTTCCTGCTCTGGTGGGATGCCTGCCCTGAGGGGACAAGAAAAGATGATTACATTTCAAGAGCATGTTATCAGGTATTTTATTGTAGATGCAAAAGACAACAGACAGGCTCCATTAAGGTAAGCATTGACCTTTATTAGAGAAAAATACCTCTCTAGGACATGACTACCCACCATAAACTGCTTTTAATTAGAAAGTTTAAGTTTCAGACCATCCTGTGTGGTTACTTTAGGTCTCTGAGTTTTTAAGGCTGTGGTAAGGTACCAACGAATAGAAAAATTGATATTAATATTAATTTTAAGAGAAAAAGTCAGGTTTCTTGTCCTCTCCTTTCTGTAGGGAGTGAGGGGAGAGAAATGTGAAAATTTCCTGATTTGCAGAGACATACTATGTAGAAAACCCCATTTTACTAGGAAGCTTAAAAGGCATTTTATAATCTAAGCATACAGAGAGATTTTGTAAATATAATTTCTATACTTGTGTGTGATTTAAACCAGCTCAGGATGGACAGCATTGTGTTGTAAATAAGAGATTTTGTGCTGGGTTTTGAGTGGAAGTGGAGAAGCAACTTGGATTCCCTCCCTTCCCCCGCATCTTTCAGCAAAAGCCTTCTCATCCTCAGAAGAGGAGCTGGAAATGCTATCTCCTGCCTCTGGGCTCAAGTGCCAGGCTGCCACCACCTGCCAATCTGTGGGTCTTGCACCCCAGCCCCGGCCCTGGCCTCTCACCACTGCTGGCTCTCCACAATTTCCAGGGCAAACCGCAACTCATGAACCTGTTCAGCCTCCTTTTCAGTGCTTCCTCCAGTTCCAGGACATACATCTCTTTTTTTCTGTGGCCATTCTAACTCCTTCTGCAGCTCTGTTTGCAGGCCTTGGGCAGCCTCTTGCTCAGAGCTCTGTTTCCTCTGACATGGCTGTATAAATCAGCCAGTCTACAGTCCTCAAAAGGACATCCATGGGGAACTATAACAACAGCCAGTCCTTTACCCCACCACTAAAGGGTGGTGGCAGTCTCCTTACTGATCTGATCCGAATCCTGCCATAAACTACACCACATGTATGGCCAGAATCTGTGGCCACCATCACAGCCACCTGGCCCATACAGGTTCCCACTTAATTCAGATAGATTGTAATGAAACAACAGAGCCAAGAACTGGTGGGCCATCCTTTATTCTAGTTCACTGTGAGCAGACGAGACAATTCTCACAGCAGAAAAACACTTTTCTTTCCATTCAGGGCTCCCAAAGCCACTGACTTTCTCCATTTTTTTCTAGATTCAAAAGTCCTACCTCTGTTCTCCTTCAGCTCCCTGCCACCTTGCTCCCTGCCTCCTATGCAACCACATTGCTTTTCTCAAAATGGCTTCCTAGTTCCTCCTTTTAAAACTTTTCAGTGGGATAACCTCTCCTTCAGCACACATTACCATAACCAAGCCCCTTTGCAAGCATAAAGGCAATTGGCCATATCACCTAGGCTATGGCCATTCATGTGAGCAGTGCCATTTTTAACAATAAAAGTGAGCAAAACCAGAAAATACACATTTTATAAACTCATTTGCCCAACAGGTATAATTTCAAAATGCTTTTTGATAATGTAACCTACATGTACTTAAAAAATAACTTTTTAAAAACTTTGAAAATATATTATTAAAATGGTCATTATAGCCTGACCAGGTGGTGGTGCAGTGGATAGAGACTTGGACTGGGATGCGGAGGACCCAGGTTCAAAACCCCAAGGTTGCCCGTTTGAGCAAGGGCTCATCCTGTTTGAGCAAAAGCTCACCAGCTTGGACCCAAAGACGCTGGCTTCAGCAAGGGGTCACTTGGTCTGCTGAAGGCCCATGGTCAAGGCAAGGCACATATGGGAAAGCAATCAATGAACAACTAAGGTGTTGCAACAAAAAACTGATGACGATGCTTCTCATCTTTCTCCATTCCTGTCTGTCCCTATCTATCCCTCTCTCTGATTCTCTCTCTCTGTCTCTATAAAAAATAAATTAATAAATAAATAAATTAATTAAATGGTCACTATATGATATACAAAGAATATATTATATCTTTTATATTTTTATATGTTGCAAAAAGGACACACATAGTTTCTTAAAAATTTTAAATAATTCAATAAAGAATAATATTTAATATCACAGAAGTGATATTATGTTGTTTCTTTTTGATAAATTTAATTATGATTTGTAAACTTATTAGCGTGAATAAATCAGACTATTGCTCTTACTAAATTATAGAATCTCTTTGCATGGCCCATCGGGTCCTACATGACTGGCCCCTATTCCCTGCAATCTTTCTCCCTCTTTCCCTTATTTGTTATGCTTTTCTTTTACTGACTTCATTTTTAGTTCTGAATCTTTTAAGCCCTTGCCTTCTTCAGGGTTGTAATATACCTTATTATATTTTTATCTAATTTTGGAACCATGGTTCTATTGGCCTCATAAAAACAATTGTGAAGTTAACCCTCTGCTTCTATTATTTGGCCAGCAGGTTGACATGGCTGGGGCTGAGTGAGCCAGGGGAAAGTGAGGAAGGTTCAGTTCAGACAAGAATTAATATAAACATTGTCATTAACTCTTCATTTTCTTTCAACAGTTCATAACCAATAAATATTCTCTACAGACTTTATCAATAAAATATTTTTTAGCCTTGGCCAGATAGCTCTGTTGGTTAGAGCTTTGTCTTGAAGCACAAAAGTTGCTGGTTTGATCCCAGTCGGGGCACACACAGGAACAGATGAATGTTTCTCTCTCTCTCTTTTAAATCAATAAATTAAAATATTTAAATAGAATAAAATATTCTTTACTGTGGGAGATTGCAACTTGGCAAAGCCCTTGCAGTTTAAGGCTTAGCCAAAGGCTAAGTTTTTCCCCACACCTCCATATTGTCTATAAAGCTGAGTATTTGCACTCAACCCACCCCCCACCTCACTTGCTTGGTTAAGTTGCTAAAGGCTAAGTTTTTCTCCACACCTCCATGTTAGTAGTGATGCTGAATTGTTTCTACTTGTCCCAACCTCATGTCTCTCAGAGACTGGAGGCAGTTTTCTTTTTATCCTTTGTTTTGTGAAGTTAAGATGTTATGCAGGGTGGAAGGTTTTCTGCACATGGGAGAATTCTTGGATTGCCTTGAAAATATGACTTTGTTATCAGAGATAACTTTGATTTGCTAATAACTTTGCTCTACTCTATAAATAAAGCACTTTGGGGTGGGACACTCACTTTTTGCAAGCTATCTTTTGCATCAAAAAAAGACCTCCTGATCTCATCTTTTTTCTCTCTATTTCTTCATTATGTGCAATTCCCACTCAGGACCTAAAATTACTAGCCGCGCTGGTTTGCAGCACTGTACATATATGTCACATTTATAATTCTATCACCTCCACCATTATTTATTTATCTTTTATTGTCTATAGACAATTGCAAATCGGAAACTGATCTTCCCAGTCTTAAACCTCCCTGTTCCAAATACATTCCAAATAAAACATTCTCTTCTGCCATACGGCTACTGCAAGATAAGACTTTTAAGGTTTATAACTATGGGTTTTTCCACTTAATATGCAGGTGATCAGGATGTTTGAAACTGAGTAATTTTTAATCCCTATCACAATATTAGAAAAAACTGAGAATTTTGGAATCCTCTATATATTTATTTAAAATTCAAATGTATTTGGTGAATATAAAATTGGGCTAGTGATTTGACATTATATAACTTACTAAGTGATCATGCCTATAAATCTAGTACCCATTTGACACCACACATAGTTATTACAATATTATTGACTATAGCCTGACAAGGTGGTGGTGTAATAAATAGAGCATTGGACTGGGATGCAGAGAACCCAGGTTCTAAACCCTGAGGTTGTCAGCTTGAGCATAGGCTCATCTGGTTTGAGTGAGGTTCAGCAGCTTGAGCCTAAGGTCGCTGGCTTGAGCAAAGGTGTCACTCCATCTGCTCTAGCCCCCGGGTCAAGGCACATATGAGAAAGCAATCAATGAACAACTAAGGTGCCTCAATGAAGAATTGATGCTTCTCCTCTCTCTTCCTTCCTGTTCATTCCTATCTGTCCCTCTCTCTGTCTCTGTCACACATACACACACACAAATATTATTGATTATATTTTCTATGCTGTACTTCACATCCTTATAACTATTCTATAACTACCAATTTGTACTTCTTAATCCCTTAACCTTTTTACCATGTTTCCCCAACCCCAATGTTCTGGTCTGGCAGATGTCAAAATGTTCTCTGTATCTATGAGTTTGTTTCTGGCCTACTTGTTCATTTATTTTGTTCTTTTAGATTCAATTGTTGATAAAATATGTATTTATTGCCATTTTATTATTTGTATTTTTATCTTTTTTTCTTCTTGAAGAAGACTCTTTAACACCACTAAATTGTACACCTGAAACTAATATAATATTGTATATCAGCTGTAATTAAAAAAAAAATCCTCTTTAAAAATGGCGCCATAGGAGGGATACTGATAAATCTCTCCAAAATTCAACAAGATCTTCAACCAGAGACAGAAAAATCTATCCTTGGAGCCTCCAGAAATTCCACACTAAATGTGAAAGCAGAGGCAGCAGCAACCCCATAGCTGGATCATCAGGCTACTAATTCAAGAAGGAAACACTAGGAGAGAGGCTCCGGGAATACGGACTCTCTCATTGGTGCAAACTGCAAATGCTAATGAGCCTCGACTGCCAATGAGGCTGAAGTACAATATATGACATCGCCATAGAGACTTATCAACTGCAAACCTCTACCTAAGTGTGCCACAGGGGCAGAACCCAGGGTACAGAGTCACTGACCAGGAAGAGGGAGAGAAAAGAAAAAGCAAGAAGATAATCTCTCAAAATCAGGAATAATACACAGACTTTATAACCTATCCCATTTTATTATATTTGTTTGTTTGTTTCTCTTATCTTCTTGTCTTGATTATTTTCTTCCTCTTTCAATTTGGTCATTTAATTATCTGCTGGTCTTACTCTCTCCTCTCCTTGAACTATACTACCCATAAGTGTTACATCTCCCATTATCTTTTCTTTCTTCTTCCTTTCTCTCTATGAGGGTTGCACTCCAAAACTCTTAACTCTCTCTCTCTCTCCTTTCATTTTTTCTTCTTTTTGTGTTTTCCTCTTTTTTTTTTCTCCCTCTATATTAGTTTCTTCTTTTCTCCTTTACTTTTCCTCTCATTCAATCCTAAATCACAAATTACTTTATCTGGATCTGAAATTTTTGTGTGTGGCACTTTGGGGTTTTTTTAATTTGCTCTTTTAACTCACTAGCAGTGCTCCCAACACTGGCTCTCCATTTTATCTAGTTCTTGCTCCACTAAATACAATAGTAATTTTTAAAAATTTCCCCCTTTTTCCTGTTTCCCTCTTAATCCTCTCATCATATCTTTTAGTCAACCATCACCTAAAAGAAAATCATTTTATTATTGACCCAAATTTTTTCCTTTAATGCATTTTATGGGTCCATACCCCCTTTTTTGCCCTTTTATCACTTTTCCCCAACTCAGGCCCTCCATTATAGGTAGTTATTGTTCTATTTAGCACAATATAATTCACAGTTCACTACAAGATTTTCTCAAGAAAAAGAGGAGAGGAGAGGAGAGGGGAAAAAAAGGGAGGGGGAATAATAATTTTTTCATTTTATTTATTCTTTTTTATTTTTATTTTTTAACTTTTTATTCTTTATTAAATCTCATTAATACTATCGACAAACCTCCCTCAGATGCCATTAAGGAAAAAGAAATCAAATATCATGGATACAAAAGACAGAGAGGTAGCACAGATAGATGAGGAAACATCTATGGAGAAAAAATTTAATATATTTGAAACCTTGGAGCTAAATGACAGAGAATTTAAAATTGAAATCCTAAAAATCCTCCGAGATATACAAGAAAACACAGAAAGGCAATTTAGGGAGCTCAGAAAACAACTCAATGAACACAAACAATATATTTCCAAGGAAATTGAAACTATAAAAACAAATTAGACAGAGATGAAAAACTCAATTCACGAGCTGAAAAATGAATTAACAAGCTTAGCTACTAGAACAGGCCAGATAGAATGTAGGATTAGTAAAATAGAAGACAAGTAACTTGAGGCACAACAGAGAGAAGAAGAAAGAGACTCAAAAGTTTTAAAAAATGAGAAAGTCCTACAGAAATTGTCTGACTCCATCAAAAAGAATAACATAAGAATAATAGGCATATCAGAGAGAGAAGAGAGAGAAAATGGAATGGAGAACATATTCAAACAAATAATAGATGAGAACTTCCCAAGCCTGTGGAATGAACTGAAGCCTCAAATTCAAGAAGCAAACAGAACTCCGAGTTTTCTTAACCCCAACAAACCTACTCCAAGGCACATCATAATGAATTTGGCACAAACCAACGGCAAAGAAAAAATTCTCAAGGCAGCCAGGGAAAAGAAGAATACAACATATAAAGAAAGGCCCATTAGATTATCATCAGATTTCTCAACAGAAACTCTACAAGCTAGAAGAGAGTGGACCCCAATATTTAAAGTGCAGAAAGAGTGGAATTTTCAGCCATGAATAATATACACATCAAAGCTATTCTTCAAATACAAAGGAGAAAAAAAACATTCACAGATACAGAAAAGATGAGGGAATTTATCATCAGTTATCAGAAAAACCCCACTCCAGGAATTACTAAAGAAGGTTTTCCAACCAGATACAAAGAACAAAACCACAAGTAAAAGCTCTACCAAGAACAAAGTAAAAACAAATATAAACTGTGACAACAACAAAAAAAAGGGGGGGGGAGAAGATGGAGATTAACAGTAGCAAAGAACAATGGAGTTTAAAAGTACTCACAAGATAGTGCACTACAATGAACAGGGTAGGAACCCTTTTAATTACTTAATGGTAACCACCATTGAAAAAACCACCACAGAAGCACATGACTTAAAAAAGATAGCAACAGAGGAAAGATGTATGGAATACAACCAAACAAAAACAAAAGATAGAAAAATGAAGGAGAAGAATCAAAGAAGACACAAAACTAACACAAAGCAATGTTTAAAATGGTAATAGGGAACTCAAAAGGCTCAATAATTACACTAAATTTAAACGGATTAAACTCAACAATAAAAAGCACAGAGTAGCAGAATAGATTAAAAAAGAAAATCCAATTATATGCTGCCTACAAGAAACTTATCTAAGCAACAAGGATAAAAACAAATTCAAAGGGAAAGGCTGGAAAACAATACTCCAAGCAAATAACATACAAAAAAAGCAGGCATAACAATACTCATATCTGATAATGCTGACTACAAGACAGCAAAATACTCAGAAACAAAAATGGTCATTTCATAATGCTTAAGGGGACGCTGAATCAAGAAGACATAACAATTCTTAATATATATGCACCAAACCAAGGAGCACCAAAATATATAAGATAGCTACTTTTTGACCTTAAAACAAAAACTGACAAAAATACAATCATACTTGGAGACCTCAATAAACCGCTGATGGCTCTAGATCAGTCAATCAAACAGAAAATCAATAAAGATATATTGGCCTTAAACAAAACACTAGGATATGATAGACATCTACAGGACATTTCATCCCAAAGTGACTGAGTATACATTTTTCTCCAGTGTACATAAATCATTCTCAAGAATTGAACATATATTGGGCAACAAAAACAATATCAGCAAATTCAGAAAAATTGAAGTTGTACAGAGCATATTTTCTGATCATAAAGCCTTGAAACTAGAATTCAACTGCAAAAAAGAGGAAAAAAAACCCACAAAAATGTGGAAACTAAACAACATACTTTGAAAAAAGGACTGGGTCAAAGAAGAAATAAGTGCAGAGATCAAAAGATATATATACTCAAATGACAATGACAACACGACATAGCAGAATCTCTGGGATGCAGCAAAAGCAGTGATAAGAGGGAAGTTCATATCACTTCAGGCCTATATGAACAAACAAGATAGAGCCCAAGTGAACCAGTTAACTTCACACCTTAAGGAACTAGAAAAATAAGAACAAAGACAACCCAAAACCAGCCAAAGAAAGGAGATAATAAAAATCAGAGCAGAAATAAATGAAATAGAGAACAAAAATCTAGAGAAAAAATTAATAGAACAAGGAGCTGGTTCTTTGAAAAGATCAACAAAATTGAAAAACCCTTGGCAAGACTTACCAAGGAAAAAAGAGAAAGAACTCATATAAACAAAATCCAAAATGAAAGAGGAGAAATCACCATGGACATCCTAGATATACAAAGAATTATTGTAAAATACTATGAAAAATTTTATGCTAATAAATTCAACAATCTAGAAGAAAGTAATAAATTCCTAGTACAATACATCCTTCCTAGACTGAGTCAAGAAGAAGCAGAAAGCCTAAACAGACCAATTAGTAGGGAAGAAATAGAAAAAACTATTAAAAATATCCCCCAAGCCTGACCTGTGGTGGCCCGCAGTCAAGGCACATATGAGAAAGCAATCAATGAACAACTAAGGTGTCACAATGCACAACAACAACAACAAAAAAACTAATGGTTGATGCTTCTCATCTTTTCGTTTCTGTCTGTCTGTCCCTGTCTATCCCCTCTCTCTGACTCTCTCTCTCTGTAAAAAGAAAAAAAAAAGTCCCCCAAAATAAAAGTCCAGGCCCAGATGGTTATACGAGCAAATTCTATCAAACATTCAAAGAAGACTTGGTTCCTATTGTACTCAAAGTCTTCCAAAAAATTGAAGAAGAATCAATACTTCCAAACACATTTTATGAGGCCAACATAACCCTCATACTGAAACCGGGCAAGGATAGCACCAAAAAAGAAAACTACAGACCAATATCTCTAATAAATACAGATGCTAAAATACTAAACAAAATAGTAGCAAATCGAATACAACAACATATTAAAAAAATAATACATCATGATCAAGTGGGATTCATCCCAGAATCTCAAGGATGCTTCAACATACGTAAAACAGATAACGTAATACACCATATCAACAAAACAAAGAACAAAAACCACATGATCTTATCAATAGATGCAGAAAAGGCATTTGATAAAATACAACACAACTTTATGTTTAAAACTCTCAACACAATGGGTATAGAAGAAAAACATCTCAACATGATAAAGGCCATATATGATAAACCATCAGCTAACATCATATTAGATGGCATAAAACTGAAGGCTTTCCTCCTCAAATCAGGAACAAGACAGGGTTCTCCACTCTTTCCACTTTTATTTAATGTGGTGCTAGAGGTTCTAGCCAGAGCAATCAGACAAGACAAAGAAATAAAAGGCATCCATACTAGAAAATTAGAAGTAAAGGTATCACTTTTTGCAGATGATATGATCCTATACATCGAAAACCCCAAAGAATCCACAAAAAGACTACTAGAAACAATAAGCCAATACAGGGTACAAAATTAACATCCAAAAGTCCATAGCCTTTCTATATGCCAACAATGAAACATTTAAGAATGAACTCAAAAAAATAATCCCCTTCACAATTGCAACAACAAAAATAAAATATCTAGGAATAAACATAACAAAGAATGTAAAGGATTTATATAAGGAAAACTGCAAACCATTGTTAAGGGAAATAGAAAAAGATACAATGAGATGGAAAAATATTCCTTGTTTCTGGATAGAAAGAATAAATATAATCAAGATGGCCATATTACCCAAAGCAATATACAAATTTAATGCAATTCCCGTCAAAATTTCAATGACATTTAAAAAAAATGGAACAAAAAATCATCAGAATTATATGGAACTATAAAAAACCCCGAATAGCCAAAGCAATCCTAAAGAAAAAGAACGAAGCTGGGGGCACTACAATACCTGACTTCAAACTATATTATAGAACCACGACAATCAAAACAGCATGGTATTGGCAGAAAAATTGACACTCAGACCAGTGGAACAGAATAGAAAGTCCAGAAATAAAACCACATATATATAGTCAAATAATTTTTGATAAAGGGGCCAACAACTCACAATGGAGAAAAGAAAGCCTCTTCAACAAATGGTGCTGGGAAAACTGGAAGGCCACATGCAAAAGAATGAAACTCGACTTCAGTTTGTCCCCTTGTACTAAAATTAATTCAAAATGGATCAGAGACCTAAATATAAGACCTGAAACAATAAAGTACATAGAAGAAGACATAGGTTCTAAGCTCATGGACCTTGGTTTTAAAGAGAATTTTATGAATTTGACTCCAAAGGCAAGGGAAGTAAAGGCAATAATAAATGAATGGGACTACATCAGACTAAGAAATTTTTGCTCTGCAGGAGAAACTGACAACAAAATAAACAGACAGCCAATTAAATAGGAAATGATATTTTCAAACAACAGCGCAGATAAGAGCCTAATATCCAAAATATACAAATGGCCAACAGATATATGAAAAGATGTTCATCTTCATTAGTTATTAGAGAAATGCCATTCAAAACTGCAATGAGATACCACTCACACCTGTTAGATTAGCTATTATTAACAAGAGAGGTAATAGCAAATTTTGGAAAGGCTGTGGAGAAAAACGAACCCTCATTCACTGTTGGTGGGAATGTAAAGTAGTACAACCATTATGGTAGAAAGTATGGTGGTTCCTCAAAAAACTGAAAATAGAACTACCTTATGACCCAGCAATAGCTCTACTGGGTATATACCCCCAAAACTCAGAAACATTGATACGTAAAGACACATGCAGCCCCATGTTTATTGCAGCATTGTTCACAGTGGCCAAGACATGGAAACAATCAAAAAGCCCTTCAATAGAAGACTGGATAAAGAAGATGTGGCACATATACACTATGGAATACTACTCAGCCATAAGAAATGATGACATCGGATCATTTACAACAAAATGTTGGGATCTTGATAACATTATATGAAGTGAAATAAGTAAATCAGAAAAAACGAAGAACTGCATTATTCCATTCGTAAGTGGGATATAAAAACGAGACTAAGAGACATTGAGAAGAGTGTGGTGGTTACGGGGGGGGGGATGAAAAGGGGGAGGGGGGGGACACAAAGAAAACTAGATAGAAGTTGACAGAGGACAATCTGACTTTGGGTGATGGGTATGCAACATAATTGATTGACAAGATAACCTGGATATGTTTTATTTGAACATATGTACCTTGATTTATTGATGTCACCCTAGTAAAATTAATTAAAAAATACAAATACAAAAATAAAAAATATTAAAAAAATTTAAAAATAAAATAAAAACACAAAATTGGGAAAATTATTAAATGGGCATGATAATACCCACTTCATCAGAAAAAATATGACTAGGCTAGTAAATAAATAAAGTCTTATTGCTAGGAAAAATCTAAATAAAGTAATTATTTGACCTCATAACTTCTTGATTAAGCTTCACACATAGTAACACACAGAAAAACAAAGTATTCTGATCCTTAAAACAACTACTACCTAGAAGGCATTTTAAATTTCACATTGCTATCAGTTTTTGCATTTACATTATGCTGATACACACTACTTTTACAAAATAACCAAACATGATTATTGTTTTTCTTGTGAAAAATCTAGTTTTGAGACATAAAAATAAGAATATACATTATCTGTATAACATTTGCTTTCTGATATTTTTCACTTTCACAATTAAAAACTGATTCTGCAAGCTTTGTATACATCTTTGGGAAAAACATCTGTTGTTTTCTGCTACATGAAATAACGTCAGTTATGCCATAGGCTTTAATTGTCCAGCTTTAATTTGGCACAGTTGAGGATCTTACCTCTCTGTAAAAAACATAAATAAATAAAAGTAAAGTTTTAAAAACTGAATGAACAATGGAGTTATTTGGAACAAAAATCACAGACACCAAAAAATATGTTTGAAAACAACAGTACTAAAAATCTGATTCCTGAGGGAAATGTTAGGATACTTTTTTTGTAAGAGAGAGGCAAAAGATTGTTTCTTACTGTTAATATTAAAAAATTTTTCCTTTGTATCAGAAAAATAAAGCTGCTATAACAAGACAAAGAAAGAAATGAAAAATATGGTGGGTTAATTTTTACACCATGCATTTTAGATGTTAGACTCTAAATTGTTTACAATATGTTGTAAAGAATGAACTATATTATGCCAGGAGTTAAGCAAGAGAAATGAAATATTTATTTGGTTAAGTAAATTAAATTTCTTATGTTTTTAAAAATCTATGGTTGATTCATAGTAAGCAAACCTATGTAATTAATAAAAACATTTTAAAATACCTGTTTTCACTTGATTAAATAAAAGTAACCCCTGGACTTTTTATATGAAGAAATATGGCAAGAACAATAGCCACAACTATTTTGTAGATACTATACATATATATATATATATCAATGAATAGTCTCATATAAACTATATTGAAAAGGTTGCATTAAAACCATGACTGATTTGTTAATTCATTTGCATGTTTAGCATCTCAGAAAACTTTCTGTGAATCTGAAAAAAATAAAATTTTATTTTTCAGGTGAAATGACTTGCAATTTGAAAGTTTGCTCAAATTTTAAATGTATATTTAAAAGAATATATAAAACTATGTAAATTTTATCAACTTGAAATTTTTTTTTTCATGTAACACACCTAATTTGCTTGACTTTATGCTTACTGGTAAAATGCAACACCATTGAGCTATTTATTATATACTGTGTATGTGGAGACAGAACCCAGAACATGGAGGTCAGGGTTAAGGATTGAGAGAAATAGGAAGAGAAAGAGTAAAGGAGATTCTGAAGGGTTAGTGCTTCATAGATACCAGGCAGCTGATTTGGGGCAGTTTTATGGTGGAGCTGATTTGTCAGGAGAATTTTCAAGAAGGGCAGAGGCATTATTGTGCAGAAAGGGATGGAAAAGCCACTCTAGGTAAGGCTGAAGAAGAAATGGTGTCATGTAAACAAATTGCGAAAGTTGTGAAAGGAGCCTGACCAGTGGTGGCGCAGTGGATAAAGCGTCGACCTGGAAATGCTGAGGTCACCGGTTCGAAACCCTGGGTTTGCCTGGTTGGGAGTTGATGCTTTATCTCCTCCCCACCTTCTCTCTGTCTCTCTCTCCTCTCTCTCTCTCCTTCTCTGTCTGTCTCTCTCCCTTTCTCTCTCCTCTCTAAAATAAATAAATAAAATTAAAAAAAAAAAAGTTGTGAGAGGAGTATAAGACCTTGGGTGATATTTGCTCATTGCCATGTTTTATTTAATGTGAAATTTAAAAGCAAATTAAAAGAGAACCTCTTTATTTACAAATAAATACAAATAAACCTTCTTTTAAAGCTTTCAGCATTAAAAATTTTTCTGAATCCAAATCTCCCACACCATAATCAACTAGAAAAACACAAGTCTGAAATCCCCAAATGTCTGAAAGATGAAATGTTACTGGTAACTCTGGCAGCAAAATCTGACTGGTTTTAACTGACCTGAGCTGCTTATAGCCTTCTTTATCCCACTGGATGAGACTATCCATAGATTTGACTGTGGAAATACCAATATGTTTGATTGGAGTTCACCCCAGACCCTGCTGGATTATGTATTATAGTAAATGTACTGGTATTAACTTTAGAAAATCCAAAATATTCTTAAATCTCAAACACATTTGATTTTAGGGATTTCAGGTAAAAGATTGTGGACATATTGGAAGCAGCTTTTATCCTTACTCTCTGCAGTTAAATAATAATCAATTATTTTTATTTATTTATTTTTAAAATTTTATTTAGAAAGTTAAATTTATGGGGTAACATTGATTGATAAGGGTACATAGGTTTCAGGTAAACATTCTATAGCATTTGAAACGTTAATTATGTCGTATAACCATCACTCAAAGTCAAATCATTTTCTGTCACTGTGTATTTGTCCCTCTTTACTCCCCCCTACTCCCTCCCCACATCTCCTTCCCCGTGGTAACCACTTCACTTTAATCTATATTCATGAGTCTCAGTTTTATAGCCCACTTATGTGTGAAATCCTATCATTCTTAGCTTTTTTTGATTTACTTATTTCAGTCAGTATAGTGTTCTCAATGTCCATCCATGTTGTTGTAAGTGGCATTATGTCATCATTTCTTATGTCTGAGTAATATTCCATTGTATATATGTACCACACTTTCTTTATCCAATCCTCTATTGGGGACACTTTGGTTGTTTCCATCAATTCTTTTTTTAAACATGCCATTTTTTCATTTTATAGAGAGGGAGAGAGAGAGAAAGAGAGAGAAGATAGGAGGAGCAGGAAGCATCAACTCTGACATGTGCCTTGATCAGGCAAGCCTGGGGTTTTGAACTGGCAACCTCAGTGTTCCAGGTTGATGCTTTACCTACTGCATTACATGGGTCAGCCTTCTATCAATTCTTTTTAAAATATAATTATTTTAACCTTTAAATCAATACTAGAGATTCCCTGTGACATCTTTGAACTTCCTTAATATTCTTTATGTTCCTTTAATAGTTAAATCTGAACACAAAGCTGAAGTGAACATCTGACCAGTTCTTATTATATGGTTTATTACCATATCCTTATTTTCAACATCAATAAATATTTCTTAAAAGATTGCTGAGTGCTCTATTAAAAGTGGATAAACCATAGCCAGATAGCTTGGTTGGTTAGAGCATTGTCCTGAAACACAGAAGTTGCCAGTTTGATCCCCAGTCAGGGCACATATAGGAACAGATCAATTTTCCTGTCTCTCTTTCCCTCTCTACCTTCCTCTCTAAAATTATTAAAATAAACATTTATTTTAAAATGTGTGTTTAAAAGTGCATGAAACAACATACTTCTTCCTAAAATATCAACTTATGGATATGAGTGTCCAGTTGATGCATTGCATAGAGTAGGCAGTCAAGAAACATTTGTTGAATTAATCAAAACATGACTGATTATGTTTTTGTCTATGCAATGCTGTTTTATGCTTTTTTGAAATGTCATTTTGATACATATCATAGTATAATTTCTCTTTTTCTTTCTATTTGTGCAATTCTTTTTATTTTTCATTAAGTGAGAGGTGAGGAGGCAGAAATACAGACTGCTGCATGCGCCTGACAGGGGCAGGGATCCACCCAGAAAGTTTCCTACTGAGGGAAGTTCTGCCCATATGGGGTGATTGCTCTGTTGCTCAGCAACTAAATTATTTCAGTGCCTGAAGCAAGTCCTTGATGCCAACTTCAACACCCAGGACCAATTTACTTGAATGAGCCATGGCTGTAAGAAGGAGAGAGATAGAGAGAGAGACAGAGAGAGAGACAGAGAGAGAGAGAGAGAGAGAGAAAGGAAGAGAAAAGGGGGAAGAAAAGGGCTGGAGAAGCAGATGGTTGTTTCTCCTGTGTGCCCTGACTGGGAATTGAACCCAGGACTTCCACAGCATAACTGATGCTCTACTGCTAAGCCACCTAGCCAGGGCTGCAATTCTTTTTTAACTCAAAGTATGTCACACTAATCTTGTCCATACTACATTTTATTTCTGATGATTTCCCTTTATTAAGGTTGTTTTGAATTTAAGCATAAGCTTAAATTTAAGATTATATCTATGGTTTTTAACTATGGTTATCTGCAAATCTAATGTGTGCTTTCACTTGTTTATTTTTTAAAGGGATTATCAAGAAAGACATCAGTTAATGTAGAATAGCAAAATTTAAAATATTATAATTTTTTTTTATTTTTTATCATTTTTTGAGCATTTACTATTTATCAGGTGCTGTTCTAAGCAGTCCATGTATAATAACTCATTTTGTCATTACCACAAGCCTATGAGGTTATTCTTTTTTTCTATGCTTTTTTTTTTTTCATTCCCATCACTCAAAGCCAAATTGTCTCCCATCACCTTCTAACTGGTTTTCTTTGTGCCCCTACCGTCCCCAACCCCCTCCCTTTCCTTGCCCCCCACCCCATAACCACCACACTCTTGTCCATGTCTCTGAGACTCATTTTTATGTCACACCTATGTATGGATTTTTATAGTTCTTAGTTATTTATGATTTACTTATTTCGCTCAGCATAATGTTCTCAAGGTCCATCCATGTTGTTGTAAATGATCCGATGTCATCATTTCTTATGGCTGAGTAGTATTTCATAGTATATATGTACCAAAGCTTTTTAATCCACTCATCCTCTGAGAAACACTTGGGCTGTTTCCAGATCTTTGCTATTGTGAACAGTGCTGCCATAAACATGGGAGTGCATTTCTTCTTTTGAAACAGTGCTATGGTGTTCTTGGGGTATATTCCTAAAAGTGAAATAGCGGAGTCAAAAGGCAGTTCAATTTTTAATTTTTTGAGGAATCTCCATATTGTTTTCCATAGTGGCTGCCTCAGTCTGCATTCCCACCAGCAGTGCAGGAGGGTTCCTTTTTCTCCACATCCTCATCAGCACATATTCTGGATGAGAGCCATTCTGACTGGTGTGAGGTGATATCTCATTGTGATTTTAATGTGCATTTCTCTAATGATTAGTGATGTTGAGCATTTTTTTATATGCCTAATGGCCATCTGTATGTCCTCTTTAAAGAAGTGTCTATTTATTTCTTTTGCCCATTTTTGATTGGATTGTTTGTCTTCCTGGTATTGAGTTTTACAAGTTCTTTATAAATTTTGGTTATTAACCCCTTATCAGACGTATTGTCAAATATGTTCTCCCATTGTGTAGTTTGACTTTATATTCTCTTCTTATTGTCTTTAGCTGCGCAAAATTTTTAGTTTGATATAGTCCCATTTGTTTATCCTGTCTTCTATTACACTTACCCATGGAGATAAATCGGCAAATATATTGCTGTGAGAGATGTCAGAGAGCTTCCTTCCTATGCCTTCTGCTAAGATGCTTATGGTTTTACAGCTTACATTTAACTCTTTTATCCATTATGAGTTTATTTTTGTGAATGGTGTAAGGTGATGGTCTAGTTTCATTTTTTTTGAAGGTAGCTGTTCAGTTTTCCCAACACCATTTGTTGAAGAGGCTGTCTTTACTCCATTGTATGCTCTTACTTCCTTTGTCAAATATCAGTTGTCCATAAAAGTGTGGCTTTATTTCTGGGTTCTCTGTTCTGTTCCATTGATCTATATGCCTGTTCTTATGCCAGTAGCAGGCTGTTTAGAGTACAATGGCCTTGTAGCATAACTTGATATCCAGAAGTGTGATACCTCCCACCTTATTCTTCCTTTTAAAGATTGCTGAGGCTATTCATGTTCCCTTTTGGTTCCATATAAATTTTTGAAATATGTGTTCTATAACTTTGAAGTAAATCATTGGTATCTTAATCGGTATTGTATTGAATTTATGAATTGCTTTGGGTAATATAGACATTTTAATGGTTTTTATTCTTTCAAACCATGAGCATGGTATATGCTTCCACTTGTTTGTGTCTTCCTTGATTTCTTTTATCAGTGTTTTATAATTTTCCAAGTACAAGTCTTTAGTCTCCCTGGTTTAATTTATTGCTAGGTACTTTATTTTTTTGGTTGCAATGGTGAAGGGGATTGCTTCCTTAATTTCTCGTTCTGACAGTTTATTGTTAGTGTATAAAAATGCCTCTGATTTCTGCATATTAATTTTATATCCTGCCACCTTGCAGAATTTATTCATCAGGTCCAGTAGTTTTTTGACTGAGACTTTAGGGTTTTCTATATACAGTATCATATCATCTGCAAATAATGATAGTTTTACTTCTTCTTTTCCAACTTGAATGCCTTTTATTTCTTTTTCTTGTCTGATTGCTGTGGCTAGGACTTCCAGAACTATGATGAATAAGAGTGGTGAAAGGGGGCACCCATGCCTTCTTCCTGATCTTAAGGGGATTGCTTTTAATTTTTGTCCATTGAGTATGATGTTGGCTGTGGGTTTGTCATAGATGGCTTTTATCATGTTGAAGTATGTTCCATGTAGTCCCACTTTGCTGAGAGTTTTGATCATGAATGAGTTCTTGATTTTATCAAATGCTTTTTCTGCATCTATTGAAAATATCATGTGGTTTTTCTCCTTCCTTTTGTTTATGTGATGAATCACATTGATTGATTTGCCAATATTATACCAGCCTTGCCTCCCAAGAATAAATCCCACTTGATCATGGGGTATGATTTTTTTCATATAGTGCTGGAACCAGTTTGCTAATATTTTGTTGAGGATTTTAGCATCTAAATTTATCAGGGATATTGGCCTATAATTTTCTTTCTTTGTGTTGTCTTTCCCTTTTATTGGAATCAGAATTATGCTCGCCTCATAAAAGGGGCTTGGAAATCTTCCTTCCTCTTGAATTTTTTGAAATAGCTTGAGAAGGATAGGAGTTAGTTCTTTGAATATTTGGTAGAATTCACTTGTGAAGCCATCAGGCCCAAGACTTTTCGTTGTTGGGAGTTTTTTGATAACTGTTTCAATGTCATTTGTTGTAATCGGTCTGTTTAGGTTTTCTGATTCTTCCAGATTAATTTTTGGAAGATTCCATGTTTTAAGGAAATTGTCCATTTCATCTCTGTTTAGTTTTTTGGCATACAATTCTTCATAGTATTTTCTTACAATATTTTGTATTTCTGTGTGTCAGTTGTTATTTCTCCACTCTCATTTCTAATTTTATTTATTTGAGTCCTCTATTTTTTTTTCTGGTGACTCTGGTTAAAGGTTCATTGATCTTGTTTACCTTTTCAAAGAACCAGCTCCTGGTTTCATTGATCCCCTGTATTGTTTCTTTAGCCTCTATGTCATTTATTTCCACTCTGATCTTTATTATTTCTTTCCTTCTACCACCTCTGGGCTTTACTCGCTGTTCTTTTTCTAGTTCTTTTAGATGTAGGGTCAAGTTGTTTATTTGAGCTTTTTCTAGCTTTAAAAAGGTATGCCTGTAATGCTATGTACTTACCTATCAGGACTGCTTTTGCTGTGTCCCATAAATTTTTTGTCAATGTATGATCATTATTGTTTTTTCCAGAAATTTTTTTATTTCCTCTTTGATCTTATTGTTAACTCATTCGTTATTTAATAACATGCTATTTAGTTTTCAAGTGTTTGAGTATATTTCAGTTTTTCTGTTGTGGTTAATTTCTGGTTTCATGCCCTTTTGATCAGAGAAAGTGATCAATATGATTTCAATCTTCTTAAATTTGTTTAGGCCACTTTAGTGCCCTAAGATGTGGTCTCTCCTAGAGAAAGTACTGTGAGCACTTGAAAAGAATGTATATTTTCTTGTTTTAGGATGAAAGGGTCTTAAGATATCTATTAAATCGAGTTGATCTAGTGTATCCTTTAAGTATGCTGTTTCTTTGTTAATTTTATTTCTTGAGGTTTTATCTAGTGATGTTAGTGAGGTATTGAAATCCCCTACTATTATAGTATTGCTGTTGATCTCGCCCTTTAAATCTATCAAAGTCTGCTCTATATATTTAAGTGCTCCTATATTAGGTGCATAGATATTTATAATGGTTATATCTTCTTTTTGGATTGCTCCCTTTATCATTATGCAGTGACTTTCTTTATCTCTTACTATAGCCTTTGTTTTAAAGTCTATTTTGTCTGATATAAGTATTGCTACCCCAACTCTTTTTTCATTTCCATTTGCATGAAATATTTTTTTCCATTCTTTTACCTTCAGTCTATGTGCATCTTTTGTTTTAAGGTGTGTCTCTTGTAGACAGTATATGTATGGGTCCTGTTTTCTTATCCACACAGCTACCCTATGTCTTTTCATTGGATCACTTAATCCATTTACATGTAAGGTTATTATTGATATGTATTTGTTTTTTGACATTTTATTCTTTAAAACCGTATTCCTCTTTTGCTATATTCTTTTTCTCCTTTGATCTGTTTACAACAGGCCCCTTAGCATTTCTTCCAGCATTGGTTTGGTTGTAGTGAATTCTTTGAATTTTTTTTTTTTGTCTGGAAACCTTTTAATTTCTCCTTCAAATTTAAATGATAGCCTTGCAGGCCCTGGCCGGTTGGCTCAGTGGTAGAGCGTCGGCCTGGCGTGTGGGGGACCCGGGTTTGATCCCCGGCCAGGGCACATAGGAGAAGTGCCCATTTGCTTCTCTACCCCCCTTCCTCTCTGTCTCTCTCTTCCCCTCCCGAAGCCAAGGCTCCATTGGAGCAGAGATGGCCCGGGCGCTGGGGATGGCTCTTTGGCCTCTGCCCCAGGCGCTAGAGTAGCTCTGGTTGCAGCAAAGCGATGCCCCAGAGGGGCAGAGCATCGCCCCCTGGTGGGCAGAGCGTCGCCCCTGGTGGGCGTGCCGGGTGGATCCCGGTCGGGTGCATGCGGGAGTCTGTCTGACTGTCGCTCCCCGTTTCCAGCTTCAGAAAAAGAAAAAAATAAAAAAATTAAAAAAAATAAATGATAGCCTTGCTGGATAAAATAGTCTTTGTTGTAGGCTCTTGTTCTTCATTACTTTGAATAATTCTTGCCATTCCCTTCTGGCCTCAAGTGTTTCTGTTGAGAAGTCGGATGCCATCCTTATGGGGGCTTCTTTGTAGGTGATAAACTTTTTTTCTCTAGCAGCTTTTAATATTTTCTCTTTATCACTTAGCTTTGGTATTTTAGTTATGATGTGTCTTGGTGTAGATTTTTTTGGGTTTCTCTTTAATGAAGTTCTCTGTGCTTCTTGTATTTGTGAGACATTTTTCTGCCTTAATTTAGGGAAGTTTTCAGCTATGATATGTTTGAACAAAGTCTCTATCCTTTGTTCTTTCTTTTCTTCTTCAGGAACCCCTATGATGCAGATGTTATTTCTCTTCATGTTGTCACAGAGCTCTCTTAGGGTTTCCTCAGACTTTTTGAGTCTCTTTTCTTTTTTCTGCTCTGCTTTCATGCCTTCATTTATCTTGTCCTCTAACTTGCTGATTCGATTCTCAGGTTCATCCATCATGCTTTTAATTTCTTCCATTGTGTTCTTTATTTCTGTTATTTTATTTGTTATATCTGTTTTTTTATTGTTATTTCAATTTCCTTTTTTATATTTGCTATGTCTTTATTTAGGTGTTTGTAATGACTATCTATTGTTCTAAGATCTCTGAGCATCCTAACAATCATTATTTTAAACCCTGCATCTAGTAATTTGGTTATATCTGACTCATTCAGGTCCTTTTCTGGGGATTTCTCTTGATTCATTTGTGTTGCATTTCCCTGCCTTCTCATTTTGTCTGTGTTGAAGAAGGTTTTGGACTTGAGTCCACTGGGTCTGGCCTCTGTGTTCCCTAGGTGTGGTCTGTCTCCAGGCCCACCACCCCTTCTGCTACTGCTGCCTAGGGCATTCAAGTATGGGCTTTGCCGGTGCCAGCCTATTGGGGTTGTTGCTGTGGTTTCTGCCTCTCCTTCACAGGAGTGGCTTGGTCTCATGCTCAGGTGTACAAGCCTTGGTGGCCTTGGCATTCACCCCTCTCCCACGGGTAGGGTTATGCTCAGCCCTGTGGGCAGGGGTGAACACTTTTGCTCAGCTGCAGGTCTCTGCCTTATTCCAGGCTTTCACCTCGCCCCCTGCATAAGGAGCTCACTCGCTGGTCAGCTGCAAGCCTTTGCTTCACAGGCTGGGTGGAGCTGTATGCCCACTTTCAGTTGCGGGACTTCGCCTCTTCTGGCCTTTCCCTCCACCGCTGCAGAAATAGCCTGCTCCCGGGTCAGGCCACAAGCCTAGGTCTGCGGGCAGGGTGAAGCTGCTCTCCTGCACCCTTGCTCAAGGCAGGTCTCTGCCCTTCCCCTGCAGGCTGGATTGCAGGCAGCCTGCAGCTGGGCTTGACCACTTTCGTGCATTCCCTCCTCCCCAGCTGGGCAAGATCAAGCTCACACCTGGGTCTCAGTTGTGGCCAGCTGGCTTCTGCTCTTGCCAACAGAACCACACTTTTGCTTCCTGCTGCTGCCCACCCTCAGGCAAGTCCTCAACTGTGTGGGTGGGGGTGCTGCAGCTCAGACGCTAAGACTCACTACTGTAGTCCTGAAAGCTCCCTCCTTCTAAGCAACTCTGCTCTAAGTACTGCAGGAGAGCTTGTTTGGCTGGTGTCCTGCTTCCTTTTGCTGATATTGCTGTTTTCAGGGGACATATTCACTTCAGATTTGGGGGTGACTCAGACCAGTGGTTAGGTTGTCTGTCTCTCAAAGTGTTTCTCCCTGTGCCTCCTAGATTACACTCTCTTCCCACTGCTCCAGTCCTCTTCTCTCTCTCTATCCCCCAGAGCCCTGGGTGAGTGGTTGTGAGAGAGGTTTTCTTCATGGTTCCTTTAAGAAAAATCCTGGGTCTGAGAAATCAGTCTCTTTTTCACAAACAGTATCCTTTTTTTCCAGCTAAATACTGTTCATATGCCTCTTCTAGGCTCTGGGGCTGCAGGCTGAGGCTTTGTTCCTGGGGCTCAGGACTCTTCTCTGTCTGCTAAACTCACTTCCTGCCATGTGAATCTTTCCCCACTGCTGTTTGCTCCAGGGAGCTGGGCAACCCTCTCCGCGTTTATGCTTTTTCTACCAGTCTCAGTGTGGCTTATTTGGTGTTCCTTGCTTGAAAAGTCCTCTTAGTTTAGTACAAAGTTGGTTTTTCCAGATGATAGTTGTTAAAATTAAGTTGTTACCCACTTTGGTTCTGGGAGGTGAAAGTTGATATGTCTGTCTACTCCATCACCATTTTGTCGCCCCTGAAATATTTATTTTATACTTAGTTCTGCTGCCTTAATTCTGTAAGAGAATTATTAAGATATATTCTCAAAATTGACAATATTTGTAGTTTATAGACATGAGATAAACATTTCAATTATGCTCTATTGTAATTAAAAAATAAACATTACTTCTTGTCCCACAAAGCTCATAGTCTACTGAGGATATAAACACATGAATAAATTATTGCAATACAGGATTTGCTTGTAATCATACAAGTGTGTTCAAAGGACAGTATCAAATAATGAGAGAAATTTATTAGTGACAAAGAAATTAAAGAATGTGCAAACACAGAGACATGAAGGAAAACTTTCAAAAAACTTTAAGCCAATGAGTGTGACTAGGTCAAATACAGATATGGGTCAAATCAAAAGACTCATCTGAGTCCATGGTAGTAGATTTGAGGCTTTGTCTAAAGGCAATGAAATGCATTTGTACAAAACATTGCATTTTAGAAAGATATTTCTGAGTGCATTATTGAGGGTAGATGGAGGGTTCAGGTTCTGCATTTGAGGTGGTTTATATTCCGTGAGAACACTGATGACTGAACTGAAGTGATAGTTGTGAGAACAAAGCAGAGAAGGAACAAGGAATGGTGAGGAGGACAGAGTTTTACCTCTGAGTAGTGCTTAGAGCCTTGGTAGTTTGAGATCAGTCATGGTGGTAGCTTGAAATCAGACAACACAGAAATAAGCAAACATAAAATAGGCTTTTCTGTCCCCCTGGATAGCCCTTTTTAAAGATTTACCAATATACCACTGAGAATATATTCAGAATAGAAACAAATTTATGTTCCATATTTCTTGGTTTGTAAAGACAGACAATATTATATTAGTGACACTGAGACCAAGCTATCTATTTTATTATTTTTAATTATTTTAATTGTTTGGAGTCTTTTACAAGGGACTATCACTTCTCTCTGTTTTGCAAGTAGAGAGAGAGAAAAAAAAAACTAATTAGGTTTGGGGTTATCACATGGCTGGAAAATGTTGAAGAGGCTCTGCAGGTCTCTGGAGTTTGGGCAGCTTCCGAATTTCCAGGTGTGTTTATATAGGCTCAAAGGAGGGGTTATTTGTAGTTGGAGTTGCATGCAGAATTGTTGAGTTTTAGAATACAAACAGACAAAAGAAGTACATTCTAAATAAAAGGTTAGATTGAGAATCTTGGCTTATACAGTATAACAGTCTCTGTAATCAAAGAGATGTTTAAATTCTACAATCCAAGTGGATTGTTTTAAGTGTGTGTGTGTGTATAAATTATTGACATATAATTCTATAAAAATCCATTCACATATAGTTATGTTTACAATGGGGCCAGGCATTGTGAACAGAAATAACTAATTGTTTTTAGTTTCTATGTCCTATTATACATATACTTATAATAGGTTAGCTGATGTAATTTATTTAAAATTTAAACTGTAATTAGTCACAGAAATGAGACTTTGATACTGAAAGTAACTTTTACAATATGCATAAAGTCATCTTATTTTTCTTCCATTTTCCACATTAGAGGTATATAATTTTTGCAAATTCTAGTTGTTGCTCCCTTCCTTTCTCTCTTTTTATTTTTCTTCCCTCTCTCCCTCCCTCTGTTTTTTTAAAATTTTATCTTAAATTAAAAATCTGGTGAAGGGCTGCTCCTGATTTACAGAGGGCTGTCTTTTTGTTACTTCTTCACATGGCAGAAGGGTCAAGGGAGCTCTCTTGAGTCTCTTTTATAAGGGCGCTAGACCCATTCATGAGGGCTTCGCCTTCTTGACCTCATCACCTTTCACAGGCTCTCCTAACATTTACATCATGTTAAGAATTTGTATCAACATACAAATTTTGGGAGACTCAAATTCAGTCTATAGAATCACACTTATGTGGTATAAAATTTACTTATAGGTTGTAAAAGACCTATTTTTTAAATGTAATAATTTATTAATTTTATTAACATGAATTCAAGTGTCCCACTTAATAAAACTCCCTCACACTCATCCCCTTGTTCCTCATTGCCTGCCCTTTTCTCTTCCCTTTGGGATTTGCTGTCCTGTTTTCTGTATCGATGTGTTATGTAGATATAATTTCACTAGTCTCTTCACCTTCTCTTATCCCATCTCCTTTTCCCCCTTCCTTCTGACAGCTGTCCCTCTGCTCCCTATGACCCTGCCTCTATTTCATCCTCATTCACTTTATTACATTACACACATAAGTGAGATAATGTGATATTTTTCTATCTCTGCCTGGCTTATTTTACTTAGCATAATAATCTCCAAGTTCATCCATGCCATCGCAAAAGGTAAGATTTATTTTTTTTCATTCATCCACTGATGGACACTTGAGCTGTTTCCAGATCTTGGCTATTGTAAACAATGCTGCCATAAACATGGGTGCGCATTTCTTCTTTTGAATCAGTGATTTGGTATTCTTAAGATATATTCTTAAAGGTGGGATAGCTGGGTCAAAAGGCAGTTCCATTTCTAATGTTTTGAGGAAACTCCATACTGTTTTCCACAGAGGCTGCACCACTCTGCATTTCCACCAGCAGTGGAAAAGGGTTCCCTTTTCTCTACATCCTCGCCAGCACTTATTGTGTGTTGATTTGTTAATGAGCACCATTCTGACAGATGTGAGGTGATATCTCATTGTGGTTTTAATTTACATTTCTCTGATGATTAGTGACATTGAACATTTTTTCATATACCTATTTGCCATCTATATGTTCTCTTTGGAGAAGTGTCTGTTCAATTCATTGGTCAAATTTTAAATTGGATTATTTGACTTCCTGATGTTGAGTTTTAGCAGTTCTTTATAAATTTTGGTTATTAACCCCTTATCAGACATATTGTTAAATATGTTCTCCCATTGTGTGGGTTGTCTCTTTATTTTATTAATGGTGTCTTTTGCTGTGCAAAAGCTTTTTATTTTGATATAGTCCCATTTGTTTATTTTGTACTTTATTTCACTTGCCCATGGAGATAAATTGGCAAAAATATTTGTACGAGAGATATTGGAGAGTTTACTGCCTATGTTTTCTTCCAAGATATTTATAGTTTCATGAATTACATTTAACTCTTTTATTCATTTTGATTTTATCTTTGTAAATGATATAATTTGGTTCTTTAGTTTCATTTATTTTGCATATACCTGTCCAATTTTCCCAACACCATTTATTAAAGAGACTGTCTTTGCTCCACTGTATGGTCTTACCTCCTTAGTCAAATATCAACTGACCATAAAGGCATTGGTTTATTTCTGGTTTTTCTGTTCTGTTCCATTGATCTGTAGGCCTGTTCTTATGCCAGTACCTAGCTGTTTTGAGTACAATGGACTTTTTTTTTTTTTTTACAATGGACTTTTAGTATAACTTGATATCAGGAAGTGTTATCACTCCCACTTTATTCTTAATTTTCAAGATTGCTGAGGCTATCTGTATATTTTTTTGGTTCCATATAAATTTTTAAAAATATTTCTTCTATATCTTTGAAGTATGCCATTGGTATTTTAATAAAGAATTGCATTGAATTTATAGATTGCTTTGGGTAATATAGACATTTTAATGATATTTATTCTTTCTATCCATGAACACAGTATATGCTTCCACTTGTTTGTATCTTCCTTGATTTCTTTCTTCACTGTTGTATAATTTTCTGAGTACAAGTCATTTAACTTCTTGGTTAAATTTACTCCTAGGTACTTTATGTTTTTGTTGCAATAGTGAAGGAAATTGTGTCCTTAATTTCTCTTTCTGAGAGTTTCTTTTGTTGTATAAAAATACCACTGATTTCTGAATATTAATTTTATATCCTGCCACCTTGCAAAATTTATTTATCAGGTCTAGTAGATTTTTCTTTGAGAGGTTAGGGTTTTCTATGTACAGCATCATGTCATCAGCAAATATTTCTTCTTTTCCAATTTGGATGCCTTTTATTTCTTCTTCTTGTCTGATTGTTGTGACTAGGACCTCCAGGACTATGTTGAATAAGAGTAGTGAAAGGGGATTGCTTTTCATTTTGCCCATTGAGTATGATGTTGGCTGTCCGTTTGTAATAGATGACCATTATTATGTTGAGGTATGTTCTCTGTATTCCCACTTTGCTGAGAATTTTGATCATAAGTGGGTGCTGGATATTATTAAATGCTTTTTTTTTTTTTTGCATCTATTGAGATAATCATGTGATTTTTATCCTTCCTTTTGTTTATGTGATGAATCACTTGATTGGTTTGAAAATATTCTACTAGCTTTGCCTCCCCAGAATATATCCCACTTGATCATGATGTATGATTTTTTTAATGTACTGCTGGATCTGGTTTTCTAATATTTTGTTGAGAATTTTAGCATCTATGTTCATCAGGGATATTGGTCTGTAGTTTTTTTCTTTGTAATGTCTTTACCTGGCTTTGGTATGTGGATAATGCTCACCTCATAAAAAGAGCTTGGATTTCTCCTTCCTCCTGAATTTTTTGAAATAGCTTGAGAAGGATAGGTGTTAGTTCTTCTTGGAATGTTTGGTAAACTTTGCCTTTGAAGCCATCTGGTCCAGATCTTTTGTTTGTTGGAAGTTTTTTGATAACTGTTTCAATTTTATTTGTTATAATCAGTCTGTTTAAGTTTTTTGATTCTTCCAGATTGAGTCTTGGAAAATCATATGTTTTTAGGAATTTATCCATTTCACCTAGGTTATCCAGCTTTTTGGCATTTAGATTTTCATAGTATTTTCTTTCAATCCTTTGTATTTCTGAGGTGTCAGTTGTTACTTCTGCATTTTCATTTCTAATTTTATTTTTTTGTGTCTTCTTTCTATTTTTCTTAATGAGTCTGGTTAGGTTTGTCAACCTTGTTTACCTTTTCAAGAAACCATTTGTTCATTTCATTGCTCTTTTGTATTTTGTTTTTAGCCTCTATATTATTTATTTCTGCTCTGATCTTTATCATTTCTTTTTTTCTGCTTTCTCTAGGCTTTATTTGTTATTCTTTATTCTTTTTCTAGTTCATTTAGATGCAGGGTTAAGTTGTTCATTTGAGCTTTATTTTGCTTTTTAAGGTATGCCTGTAATGCTCTCAGGACTGCTTCTGCTGTGTCCCATAAGTTGTGAGTTGTTTTATGTTCATTTTCATTTGTTTCTAGAAAATTTTTTATTTCTTCTTTCATCTCATTGTTAACCCATTTATTATTTAATAACATACTATTTAGCCTCCAAGTGTTTGAATATTTTTATGATTTTTTATTGTAGTTTATTTCTAGTTTTATGTCATTGTGATTAGAGAAAATGTTTGATATGATTTTAGTCTTCTTAAATTTACTAAGACTTGTTTTGTGTACTTACATGTGGTTTATCCTAGAGAATGTACCATGAGCACTTGAAAAGAATGTATATTCTGCTGCTTTTAGGTGAAAGGTTCTGAAGATATCCATTAAATCCAGTTGATCTAATATGCCATTTAAGGCCTCTTTTTCTTTGTTAATTTTCTGTCTGGAGGATATATTCCTTGACATTAGTGGGGTATTAAAGTCCCCTACTATTATAGTATTGCTGTTGATCTTGCCCTTTATGTTCATCAAAATCAGCTTTATATATTTAGGTGCACCTATATTAGGTGCATAAATATTTACAATGGCTATATCTTCTTGTTGGATTGTTCCCTTTATTACTATGTAGTGACCTTTGTTATCCCTTAGTATACCTTTTTTTAAAGTCTATTTTGTCAGATATAAGTATTGCTACCCCATCTCTTTTGTTCATTTCCATTTGCATGAAATACTTTTTTCAATCCCTTCACTTTGTCTATGTGTATATATTTTTTTGAGTTGAGTCTCTTGTAGACAACATATTTATGGGTCCTGTTTTCTTATCCATGCATCTACCCTATGTCTGTTGATTGGAGCATTTAATCCATTTACATTTAAGGCTATTATTGAAATGTACTTATTTATTGCCATTTTATTGTTAAATCTACAATCCTCTTTTTCTATATATTTTTCCCCTTGCTCATTAAAAGTAGGTCTCTTAACATTTCTTGCAATATAGGTTTGGTTTTAATGAATTCCTTGATTTTTTTTGTCTGTGATGCTTTTTATTTCTCCAATTTTAATCAATAAGTTTGCTAGATAAAGAAGTCTTGGTTGTAGGTTCTTGTTTTGCATCACTTTCAATATTTTTTGCCAATTCCTTCTGGCTTCAAGTGTTCCTTTTGAGAAGTTGGATGTCATCCTTATGTGGGTACCTGTAGGTAATTAGTTGCTTTTCTCTTGTGGCTTTTAGTATTCACTCTTTGCCTCTTAATTTTGGCACTTTAATAATGATGTGTCTTGGTGTATGCCTCCTTGGGTTCCTCTTTAATGGGAATCTCTGTGTTTCTTGAACTTGTGTGACTTTTTCCTTCATCAATTTAGGGAAGTTTACAGCTATGATTTCTTCAAACAGGTTCTCTACCCCTCATTCATTGTTTTCTCCTTCAGGAAACCCTATGATGTAGATGTTATTTCTCTTCATGTTGTCACAGATCTCTCTTAGAATTTCCTCAGTCTTTTTGAGCCTCATTGCTTTTTGCTGCTCTGCTTCTGTGCTTTTGTTTATCTTGTCCTCTAAATTGCTGATTCGATCCTCTGCTTCATCTAGCCTCCTATTGATTTCTTCTAGTGCACTGTTCATTTCTGATATTGCATTTGTCATTTCTGACTGGTTCTTTTATATAATTTCAATGTCCTTTTTGATACTTTCTATCTCTTTATGTAGGTCCTCATTTTGACCATTCATTGCTGCTCTATGATCCTTGAGCATACTAAAAAACAATATTTTAAACTCTGCTTCTTGTGGTATATTTATTTCCATCTTATTAAGTTCATTTTCTGGGGATTTCTCTTGTTAATTCATTTGGGTCACATTTTTCTATCTGCCCATTTTATCTGTGCATTAGGTAGTGCTGTGTGACTGAAATTTTTGTGGTGTCTCTATGAAGAGGGTGGGCTTGGTGGCACTGACCTCCAGGCCACCTGTTTTTCTTGTTCTAGGAATGCTCTTTGAAGGTACTATTTTTCCTCTTATTGTATGTGAGTATTACATGCATTTGGTCCTTTATGGGTATGGTTATCCCTTTAGGCTGGCTTGCTCTAAAAGTCAACCTTGATCATGTATATTACACACCACTGTGCAATGTCTGTCCTGTTGGGCATATTTATTCTCCACAGTGTCTGTTGACTGCTAGATGCCACCTTTGGGCATGCTGCTTGTGTAGGTAGGCCAGTCTAAGATTGGTGCTGTCTGCCACCCACTACCAGTTGTGTTGTTTCTAGATCTTCTTAAGTTGGTATCAGCTGTTGTTTGTAACCTGCTGTAGGGTACCTGTTAGCAGCTACTGCTCTTTTTGCTGTTTGTGTCTGCATATTCTGAGACTGTGTAGTATGGTAGAGGCCAACTTTTGTAAAAGGATCAGCTACCTTCTGCTTAGAGATGACAGGAGCTATGTAAAATCCTATAGCTCTGTATAATTTTCCTCTATATTTTAGCTGTTCCATCTCCTCTTGCAGCTGTCTGGTCTTCCAACAGAGTCTTCTGCAGTAAGACTGTACTGTCAGCACAGACTGATCTCACTCAAGCAACAGTTTTTATGCTTGGTGAGTTAGGGTAGCTGAGGTTATGAATACAATGATAGTGGGACTCCCTACCTCTGGAATCTTTTGGTCAGGAGGTTAGTATGGGGAATTTGGCCCCTACTCCAGAGCTTTATCCTTCAGCCAATGCTGTATACTCAAATTTTATTTCTCTCCAACTAGGTGAGCAGCAGGTTCAGACCAAGTGTGGCTGACAGTCCCCTCTGCAGAAGTCCTTCCAGTTGGTGAGCCCCTGGTCTCAGGGAGAAAGATTGAGAGAGTCCTCTCCTGGGACTGACTCTGCCCCCCCCAAGAGTGGCTAAATCTCTCGACCAGACCCAAGAATAGCCTCATGGGACCCACACTTTAAATTTTCATGCTGCAAGCCTCTCTCCCTTAACCCTGTAGAATCTAGCCCATCCAGGCAAGATATCTAGCACCTAGGCTAGCTCACTGTGAAGCTCTACTCTGTCCAATGCACATGAGCCAGTGTGCCAGTGTTGACCAGAGAGACTGGAATTTGCCTCAGTTGGACCTGGTGTTGGATGAATCCTCCCTTACGATATGCCACCAGCAAGGGTCGTTAGGTCCTGAACCAATGCTCTTTGCAGTTGGCCACTGGACCTCCCTGGTGGGAACCCAGCACAGACCATTGGGAGATACTGACCCGTAACAACCTTCTTGGAGCTACAAACAATCCAGAGTTTGTGGCTGCCTCTGTTGAGCCCAGATGCACATGGAAATACCAAGCTGCACTCCTAGGCTGGCTTTTACACATTCTGGGCCTGAGGAAGGTCTGCTCAAAAGGACAAGGTTCCCAAACCCCGCCTCCTGCAGACTCTGTCTGCTGGCTGCTTGTTGGGCTCCACCACTGGAAAACCTCTGGTTGAGTCTAGAGCCTATGGCTATTTGGGGATTAGAAGGGGTGGTGGGTGTGGCTTTGCCCCTTAACCCCAGGTGTCAGTCTATCCAGACTTTTTTCACAGATCTTAGTAGGGTGTGGCCCCAGGAGTCTGGTGGGTGTCACTTCTGAGACCCAAAAGTGTGGTCCGCCTGCAGTTTGGACAGTTTCTACTGAGTCTCCCATGAGGCAGAGATACCAATTATAGACGCTTGAGAGTGTGGTAGTGGTGGAAGGAGGAAAGCTCCAGCCTCAACACCAGAAAACTGAGTCTTTGATGTTTCCTCCTGGTTCCTGGCTAGGTTTTCTGAATGGTGCAGTCTCCATGGGGTGGAGCAAGAGGCATTCACATGGGGAGGGCAGTTGCTCTCCCCCAGGCTGATGCCACTCAGAGGGGACTGCTCTGCCCAGGAAAGATGGTTACTGCAGTATTGGAGAATGACTCAGCACAGGGGTTCTGGTGGTCATTCCTCATAGTGTCTCTCTTTGGGCCTCCAACTTCACATTCTCCTAACACAACTCTAGTCCCATCAGCTCTTTTCACTGCCAAATGCTGTATGGGCACCTCTTCTAGGCTCTGGGGCTCTAGACTGGGGCTCTGGCCTGGGGCTTAGGACCTCTCCTTCTCAGGGAAAACCTTCCTGCAGTAATAGCCCCTCTGGACCCTCCACCCCACTGGTTCCTGGGAGTGGGGCAGCCCTTTCCACATCTCTGTCCTTCCTATTAGTCTTGGTGTGGCTTCTTCTGTTATCTTTGGTTATAGACTCTTCTTCATTTAGTACAAAGTTGTTTTTTTAAGATAATTGTTCTTAAATTGAATTGTAATCAAATTTTGTCCTAGGAGGTGGCAGTTGGAAATCCAATGACCCAATCCATTGCCATCTTGGAATTGATTCCAAAAGTGGATATTGTTAATTGCAAAAAGCAGGTTTCTAAACCATATGTATGATATGATATTGTTTTGTTAAAGAAATATGTATTTCTTTAATATACATAAATTTGTATTTCATCAAGATCTAGAAAGAGATACACTAAGGTATTTACAATAGAGATCTCTGGGCAGTACAATATTTTCACATTTATCTTTCAAAAACTTTATTATAACATAATTGATCATTATATAAACTTAGGTGTGTGAGTGTAAACTCCCACCTCTCTCACATAGGTTATCTTATACTTGCAATCACTAATTTACCACTACTCCTACTTAAATTCTATTACAAAAATTATTTCACTAAAAAGTTAATAAAATCATTCAATCAGTTAGTTAAGGAATATGCCAGAAGTGTGATTGGTGCTGGGATATAGGAAAAGACAAAATATACATAGACACTTACAGGTTAGTGAAACAGAAAAATGGAAAAATAAATTCAGGCTTTCCCTGACAACAGTGTGTGATGATTCTGCTTATGTGCCTATTAGTTGTTGTGTACCTTACACAACAGATTGTAAATCTTCAGATGCCAAGTTTACCTCATTCTTCCCCCTGCCCAGGGTAATGTCTAGCATATGGCAGGCCATCATTAAATGAGCTAAATATATAAATTGGTCAAACGTTAAAAAAAAATAGAACTATGAAATAAACATATGGGTGATGACATAGAGGCAAATGAAAGATCAACTTCAGCTTTGGTGATGGGCAAGGCCTGACTGAGGAGCTTACATGTTAGCCAAAATTTGAACTGAAAGAAGCCAGGTAAGTAAAAAAATATTGATTAAAAATTTTTTTCTGATTTTTAACCTTATTTTTGCTTTTGTTTTGGAAAGCAAGATTTGAGTACTCTGTAGCCTAGGTAGATACACTTCAGAAAAATGCCTTCTTTCTTTCCTCTCAAATACTTCTTCAGAAAGCATAGTAATAATTGTTTGAAAGAAAAAATGGAATAGGATCTCTATCCTTTGAAACAATATCTTTATACCAAAAAGATATTTTGCATACTTTACTCCTCATCCTTCTGAAATAATTTCTAGATGAGAACTTATTTATTCAGGATCTTTTGAATTGATCAGGATTACAGCTAATGTTTTCATTTGATCTATTATCAAATTTAAATGAACAATATATCATTTCACCTTCTTTGTAAATATTTTATTTATAACCAAATAAGTAATTATCAAGAAGTAAGTTAGCAAATTCAACACTTTAAAAGTGGTATATGAGTGTGTGTGTGTGAGAAAGAGAGAGAGAGGGAGAGAGAGAGGCAGAGAGAGAAAGCAAAAGAAAGAAAAAGAGAAATGACACTAACCCTAATCAGAATGGCCAAAAGATTAGACCTTGTGTTGGTCTAGTGTTGCCTTTTTAACTTAATTCCATATTATTCAAAGTTCCCTGAAAGTAGGTGACATAAATGCATGAGGCAGCTTTGTGCCATTGTGTGCCATTATAAAGTCTATGCATTAAATAACTCCAAGGAGTTCCATTCACATTTGTAAACTTTGTAAATGAGTGTGTATCTATTAAGATAATTTTCTGGACAATGGGAGTATATTATTTTTGAAAGAGCAGCCCTTTCTAATTTGCACAGAGGAATCATTAGGACTACTGGTAGAGCAGATACTATGAATTATTGGAAGAAACATATTCTTTCCATGGGAACATTTGCTACTACATGGCAATCGTTTTTAGTGCAAAAAAATGGATCTTTTTTCCATCTTAAATAAAACACACTTTATTTAAAATGTGTTTTTACTTGTTTTTTACTGAGAAGAGACAGAGTTCTTTCAAGAGAACAACAGATGACTTTTAATAATTTGAGGACAGAAAGACAATTTTCTCAATAAAATTTGCATAATTTAAAATTTAGATATGAGATCAAGGGAGAACTCCTAAGTCTTCAAATTTTCTCATATTACTTTTGAAGAAATCAAAGATGTAGTGTTGGAAAGTATAACTCTTCCAAAATAACAAAAGGAGATTTTTATTTATTAACCTTTATTGAACCTAGTAAATTGCCTATTCTCTATTTCTTTTATTTGTTCAGATTTGTTTTATTCTTTAAAAGCATCAGCTTGAATCTCTTCTCTTGAATCATTTCTCTTAACTTCTCCAGGTCTCAGAAATTTAATTCTCTGAATATCTCTAATGTATATCAAATACTCTAAATTGTAGTTCTATTTTTTTCTTGTTCTTTTATGACTTAATTTTGTAATCTAGAGTAGATAAAATATTTTGTATGGTAAGAAATCATAACATACAGGCCATTTATTGTTATACATTGCTTAACACAGAGATGAGTACATGGTTGATAATTAGTAAGTATTTGTTGTATATTTCTTAACTTTTATTTATGAAAAATTTAAAAATAATATAAAGGACCTAAGAATCCATAATCAGTTTCAAGAATTATAAACTCATGACCAATTTTGTTTAATTTTTATCCTTGCACATTCTCTATTCTTAGATCATTTTGAAGGACATGGCTACCATGCTATCTTTTTATTTGTAAATATTTCAGTATTTATCTGTAAAGGTAAGAATAGTTTTAAGGACATAGGTCACTATAAGATTATTATACCTAAAAATAATTAAATATAATTACATGAAAAAATGCAATATTTTATGAGTTCAAAATTTTCTTGATTTTTCTCACTTTATTTTACAGTTTTGGGAAATCAGAATCTATATATATAAGATTCAGAATAGATATAGTTCTCTTAAGTGTCTAATAATCTCTAGGTTATTCTTTCTATTTTTTTCTTTCTGTAATTTTTTGAATAAAGAGAATAATCTATTCTGTGGAATTGCCAACATTTGTGTTTTGGGTTGAATGTATTCCTGTGGAATCATTTAACAAGTTTCTCTTTATATTACCAAAGATATTGCAGTTACATGTAGCAGCTTATTAAGACATTTTTGTTTATTTTTAAAAGAATGCTCCAAAAGTAAAAGATAGGTTCTTCAATCTGGAGATACATAATAACTGGCTGTCATTTTTTATGATTTTATCAGCCTTTGGTGTTCAAGGCATAAATTTACTAATTAAAGTGCTGACATTCTAAATCTAAAATTTATTTTTTGAATACTTCTATAAAAAAAACTTCTAAAAACAACTTGCCCCTGTCAAGGGTCTGACTTCAGTCAGATCAGATTATATAAATTATTTAACAAATGTTGAAAATAGAAAAATAATTAACAATTAAAGGAGGTTAAGAGTGGCGTGCTTTACTAAGCAAGAATGACCAACCAGAAAAATCAAGGAAAGACTAAAAGAGAACAAGATAAAGCCATAGTCATCCTTGATGCTCAGGAAGACCGTGTATGTGCCCCTGGTTGTGCCTCCTTTAAAGTGATGTTAGAGATTGCATACTATATGAAAAATAGAGTTTACTAAATTAGTTCAGGCAAGTCACTAAAAATAAATAAATAAATAAATAAGCAAACATCATCAACAAATGGATGGGTGAAATAAATATTTAGAGTAGCTACAATATGTTATCAAAAATGTTCAGCTCTTGGCAAAAAATTGTGAGAGATGAAAAAAAGTAGGAAAGTGTAACCAATGCTCAGGAGCAGTAAAGGGTAATAGAATAGGCCTATGAGGAGGCCTAAATATTGTATTTACCAGACAAATATTGTAAAAAAGCTATATAAATGTGTTCAAAAGCTAAAAAACAAACAAAAGCATATTTAAAGAATTAAAGATATAATAATAATGTCATATTAAATGGTAGAAATATAAAAAAACAAAATGAAAGTTTAACAGTTTGAAAATACAATAACTGAAATGAAAAGATTATGAAAGGGTTTGACAGTAGATTTAAACTTGCAAAAGAATGAATTCATAAACTCACTTAAGGATAGATTGATAGAATCTGACCAGGCAATGGTGCAGTGAATTTATTGTCAGACTGGGACACGGAAGTATCAGGTTCAAAACCCTGAGGTCGCCAGCCTAAGCATGACCTCATCTAGCTTGAGGGCAGGCTCACCAGCTTGAGCATGGGGTCACTGGCTTGTGCATGGGATCATAGATATGACCCCATGTTCACTGACATGAGCCCAAAAGTCACTGGCTTGAAGCCCAAAATCATTGGCTTAAACAAAGGATCACTCACTCTGCTGTAGCTCCCCAGTCAAGGCACATATGAGAAAGCAATCATTGAACAACTAAGATGCCACAATGAATAATTGATGCTTCTCATCTCTGTCTCTCTCTCTGACTCTTTCTCTGTCTCTGTAAAAAAAAAAAAAGAAAATAAAAAACAAAGATAGGTTGATAGAGATTATGCTATGTAATGAATATACAGGAAAAATATAGAGAGCTTCCAGTAAATAACTGATGGTTTTAAATGCATCAAGATACATGCAATGAAAATGCCAGAAACAGAAGAGAAAGAGAAAGGGCCAGAAATAATATTTGAAGAAATAATGGCTGAGGACTTGAAGATGGCAGCAGAGTAGGCAGACACACAGAATCCCAGCTCACACCACCAAACTGGATTACAAACTAATTTATGGACAATCAGCATGAAAAACCAAATCTGGACTACAAGAACAGCTCTCAAAAGCCAAGGAGCAAAGAAGAAGCCACAACAAACCTGGTAGAAAGTGCCTGAATCTCCTCTGCTTACAGGAATGGGGGGGGGGGGTGAGGCTGGGCTCTCACTGCAAGGAAAAGAGCAGTAAATACTGCTTAAAGCCATTTGCCTGGCAACCAGGAACAAGGTGTGTTGAAAGGGCCAACTCATTCTGTGCTGGAGGCAATGATAGCTGGGGGAGAGGATGATCCTTCCACAAAAGAAAAGTCAAACTACTTCCACATCACAGATCTCCAAACATCTCTCCAGCTCCAATCAGTTCAAGAAGACACAGCTGAATACAAGAAGTGGGGAGGAGGAGCAGTAACTCAGGTCTCCATGGAGATCTGAGATACACCTCCCCCTACTGAAGCTGAGAAAGCAACCCACCCCCAGAGAGATTAAATGGCAGAAGAGGACTTCAGAGTCTCAGGTTATACCCATCGCATTCCTGGATACAGTTTCAAATAGGCCCCCTGCTGAGATCAGCAAACAAGACAATCACCTGTTAAGAAAACAAACAAATCAAGATTTCAAAGCGGCCCAAATCTAAAAGTGGATTACAAATAATAGCTGATGCCAACCCAAGAATACCTAGAAATAACACAATGAAAAACTGGAGGCAGGCAACATCAAGCCTAGACTCAACCAGCTCTACAAACAACACACCCAAACACACAGATATAATGAGAAGAGAGAGAAGTCCAATCCAAATGAAATAATAAAAGAAACATCCAGGAAATGAACTGAGTGATATAGAAATAACCAAAATTCCAGATGTGGAGTTCAAAATAATGATTGTAAGGATGCTTAGGGATCTTAAAACAACAATGGATGGTCATTACAAACACCCCAATAAAGAAATAGCAAGTATAAAAAAGGATATTGAAATATGAAAAAAGAATCAGTCGGAGATGACAAATACAATATCAGAAATGAAGACCACAATGGAAGGAATTAAAAACAGGATAGATAGAGCTGAAGATCAAATCAGTGAGTTGGAGGACAACTGGAATGAAGGCATGAAACCAGAGAAGAAAAAAGAAAAGAGACTCAAAAAGTCTGAGGAAACTCTTAGAGAGCTCTGTGACAACATAAAAAGAAATAACATCTGCATCATAGGGATTCCTGAAGAAGAAGAGAAAGAACAAGTGATAGAGACACTGTTCAATCATATCATAGCTGAAAACTTCCTTAAATTAATGCAGGAGAAACTCTCACAAGTTCAAGAAGCACAGAGAACTCCATTAAAGAGAAACCCAAAGAAACCTACACCAAGACACATCATAATTAAAATACCAAAGCTAAGTGATAAAGAGGAAATATTAAAAGCTGCTAGAAAAAAAAGGTTATCACCTACAAAGGAGCCCCCATAAGGATGACATCAAACTTCTCAACAGAAACATGAGGCCAGAAGGAAGTGGCAAGATATATAAAAAGTAATGCAGAACAAGAACCTACAACCAAGACTACTTTATCCAGCAAGGCTATCATTTAACAGCTGCAAAGTATAGAATTCTGACAACAATTCCAGTGCCACGTGCACTTTTCCTGAATGTGGACTTTTCCTGTACTCCTGCTCTTTGTGACAGCTCCTAACGGACTGAACTGGGGTTGGGTTGCATTTGCAGGGATTTGGAATGGTGTTGGTGTCAACTTGGACTTGGTGAACATGTTAAGGACACTACTCTTTTATGGGTTCTTGCTGTATTGGCCAAGAGTTTGCTTAAAGGCTTTAATCACTGTAAAAAAAAAAATAGAAGACTGGACAAAGAAGATGTGGCACATATACACTATGGTATACTACTCAGCCATAACAAATGATGACATCAGGTCATTTAAAACAACATTGTGGGATCTTGATAACATTATACGGAGTGAAATAAGTAAATCAGAAAAAAACAAGAACTGCATGATTCCATATATTGGTGGGACATAAAAACGAGTTTTAAATGAAAAAGAGTGTGGTCATTGGGGGGGATGAAAGGAGGGAGAGGGAGAGGGTACAAAGAAAACTAGATAGAAGGTGATGGAGGACAATCTGACTTTGGGTGATGGGTATGAAACATAATTGAATGACAAGAAAACCTGGACATATATTCAATGTTTTCATTGAATATATGTTCCCTGATTTATTGATGTCACCCCATTAACATTAATAAAAATTAAAAAAAAATTGAAGGAGAAATAAAAAGCTTCCCAGACACACAAAAAAAGAACCCTCAGGGAATTTATTACAACCAAACCAGTGTTGCAGGAAATGTTAAGGGGCATGGTGTAAACAAATCAAAGTGGGAAAAGAATATAGCAAAAGAGGAATACAGCTTTAAACAATAAAATGGCAATAAACAACTACATATCAATAATAACCTTAATATAAGTGGATTAAATGATCCAACCAAAAGACATAGGGTAGCTGCACAGATAAGAAAACAGGACCCATACATATGCTGTCTACAAAAGACACACCTTAAAAGAAAATATGCACATAGACTGAAGATAAAAGGATGGAAAAAAAATTTCATGCAAATGGAAATTAAAAGAAATCTGGGGTAGCAATATTTATATCAGACAAAATGGGCTTTAAAACAAAGAATAGAGTAAGGGATAAAGAAGGCCACTACAGAATGATAAAGGGAGCAATCCAACAGAAAGATATAACTGTTATAAATATCTATGCACTTAATATAGGAGCACCTAAATATATAAAGCAGACCTTGATGGATCTAAAGGGCAAGATCAACAGCAATAGTATAATAGTAGGGGATTTCAATAACCCACTAACATCACTAGATAGATCCTCAAGAAAGAAAATTAACAAAGAAACAGCAGACTTAAAGAACACACTTGATCAACTCGATTTAATAGATATCTTCAGAACCTTTCACCCTAAAGCAGCAGAATATACATTCTTTTCAAGTGCTCATGGTACATTCTCTAGGATAGACAACATGTTAGGGCACAAAAGTGGTCTCAAAAAATTTAAGAAGATTGAAATTATATCAAGCACATTCTCTGATCACAATGGCATGAAACTAGAAATCAACCACAACAGAAAAGCTCAAAAATTCTCAAACACATGGAAACTAAGTAGCAGGTAGTTAAATAATGAATGCATTAAGAATTATATCAAAGAAGAAAATTTAAAAACCCTAGAAATAAATGATAATAAGCACACAAGAACTCAAAATTTATGGGACACAACAAAAGCAGTACTGAGAGGGAAGTTCATAGCACTACAGGCACACTTTATGAAGCTAGGAAAAGCTCAAATAAACAACTTAATCCTGCATCTAAAATAACTAGAAAAAGAACAGTGAGTAAAGCCCAAATGTAGTAGAAGGAATGAAATAATAAAGATCAGAGCAGAAATAAATGACATAGAGGCTAAAGAAACAATACAGAAGATCAATGAAACTTGAGCTGGTTCTTTGAAAAGGTAAACAAGATCAAGAAACCTTTAACTAGACTCACCAAGAAAAAAAGAGAAATGACTCAAATAAATAAAATTTGAAATGAGGATGGAGAAATAACTGACACAATAATAATACAAAATATTGTAAGAAAATACTTTGAAGAATTGTATGCCAAAAAACTAGACAACCTAGATGAAATGAACAAATTCCTTGAAACATACAATCTTCCAAAAATCAATCTGGAAGAATCATAAAACGTAAACATACTGACTACACCAAATGAGATTGAAACAGCTATCAAAAAACTCCCCCCCCCCCAAAAAAAAAGCCCTGGGCCAGATGGCTTCACAAGTAAATTCTATTAAATATTCAAAGAAGAACTAACTCCTTTCATACTCAAGCTATTTCAAAAAATTCAAGAGGAAGGAAAACTTCTAAGCCCCTTTTATGAAGTGAGCATAATTCTGATTTCAAAACAAGGCAAAGACAACACAAAGAAAGAAAATTATAGGCCAATATCCCTGATGAATATAGAAGCTAAAATCCTCAACAAAATATTAGCAAACGGAATCCAACAATATATGGAAAAAATCATACACCATGATCAAGTGGGATTTATTCTTGGGAGGCAAGGCTGGTACAATATTGGCAAATCAATCAATGTGATTCATCACAAACAAAAGGAAGGAGAAAAACCACATGATAATTTCAATAGATGCAGAAAAAGCATTTGATAAAATCAAGAACCCATTCATGATCAAAACTCTCAACAAAGTGGGATTACAGGGAGCATACCTCAACATGATAAAAGCCATCTATGACAAACCCACAGCCAACATCATACTCAATGGGCAAAAATTAAAAGCAATCCCCTTAAGATCAGGAAGAAGGCAGGGGTGCTTCTTTTCACCACTCTTATTCAACATAGTCCTGGAAGTCCTAACCACAGCAATCAGACAAGAAGATGAAATAAAAGACATTCAAGTTGGAAAAGAAGTAGTAAAACTATGATTATTTGCAGATGATATGATATTGTATATAGAAAACCCTAATGTCTCAGTCAAAAAACTACTGGACTTGATAAATGAATTCAGCAAAGTGGCAGGATATAAAATTAATACAAAGAAATCAGAGGCACTTTATACACAAGCAATGAATATTCAAAAAGAGAATTTTTTTGACATTTTAAATCATTTTTATTAAGTTTAATTTTTAAAGTTTTTTTTATTAAATTTAATGCATTGGCATGGATAAATCAGGGTACATATGTTGAGAGAAAACATCTCCAGATTATTTTGACATTTGATTATGGTGTATACCCCTCACCCAAAGTCAAATTGTCTTCTGAGAAATTAAGGAAACAATTCCCTTCACTATTACAACCAAGTACCTAGGAGTACATTTAACCAGGAAAACTAAAGACTTGTACTCGAAGAATTATAAAACATTGATAAAAGAAATCAAGGAAGATACAAACAAGAGGAAGCATATACCGTGCTCATGGTTAGAAAGAATAAACATTGAAATGTCTATATTACCCGAAGCAATTTATAAATTCACTGCAATACCAATTAAAATACCAAAAACATACTTTAAAGATATAGATCACATATTCCAAAAATTTATATGGAACCAGAAGAGAACACGAAGCCTCAGCAATCTTAAAAATGAAGAATAAAGTGGGAGGTATCACACTTCCTGATATCAAGTTATACTACAAGGCCGTTGTACTCAAAACAGCCTGGTACTGGCATAAGAACAGGCATATAGATCAATGAAACAGAATGAGGAACCCAGAAATGCACCCACAGCTCTATGGACAACTGATATTTGACAAAGGAGGTAAGAAAATACAATGGAGTAAAGACAGTCTCTTTAATTAATGGTGTTGAGAAAATTGGACAGCTACCTGCAAAAAATGAAACTAGACCTCCCACTTACACCATTAACAAAAATAAACTCAAAGTGGATAAAAGACTTAAATGTAAGTTATGAAACTATAAGCATCTTAGAAGAAAACATAGTCAGTAAGCTCTTCGACATCTCTCTTAGTGATATATTTGATGATTTATCTCCATGGGCAAGTGAAATAAAAGACAGGATAAACAATTGGGACTCTGTCAAATTAAAAAGATTTTGCACAGCCAAAGGTAATCAGAACAGAATAAAAAGACAAACTACACAATGGGAGAACATATTTGACAGTATGTCTGATAAGTGGTTAATAACCAAAGTTTATACAGAACTTGTAAATCTCAACACCAAAAAGACAAACAATCCAATCAAAAAATGGGCAAAAAAATGAATAGAAACTTCCCTAAAGAGGACATACAGATGTCCAATAGGCATATAAAAAAATGCTCAGCATCACTAATCATTAGAGAAATGCAAATTAAACCACAATGAGATATCACATCACACCATTCAGAATGGCGCTCATCAACAAAACAGCACAGAATAAGTGCGGGCAAGGATGTGGAGAAAAGGGAAACCTCCTGCACTGCTGGTGGAAATGCAGACTGGTGCAGCCTCTGTATGCAGATTGAGATTTGAGTATGGAGATTCCTCAAAAAATTGAAAATTGAACTGCCTTTTGACCCAGCTATCCCACTTTAGGAATATACCCCAAGAACAGCATAGAACTGTTCCAGAAGGAGAAATGCACCCCCATGTTTATGGCAGCACTGTTCACAATAGCAAAGATCTGAAAACAGCCCAAGTGTCCATCAGAAGACGAGTGGATTAAAAAGCTTTGGCACATATATACTATGGAATACTACTCAGCCATAAGAAATGATGACATCGGATCATTTACAATAACATGGATGGACCATGATAACATTATACATAGTGAAATAATTAAATCAGAAAAATATAAGAACTATATGAACCCATACATAGATGGGACATAAAAATGAGACTCAGAGACATGGACAAGAATGTGATGGTGGGGTGAGGGATGGGGAGGGGGTGAGGAAGGAGAGAGAGGTGGTGGGGGGAAGGGAGGGGCACAAAGAAAACCAGATAGAAGGTGATAGAAGACAATTTGACTTTGGATGAGGGGTATGCAACATAATCAAATGTCAAAATAATCTGGAGATGTTTTCTTGGAACATATGTACCCTAATTAATCAATGTCGTTGCATTAAAATTAATAAAAATAAGAAAAAAATAATGGCTGACAGGTTACTAATTTGATTAAAAACATGAAACTATACAAAATGTTCAAAAAATTTTAATAAACACAAAATAGGATAAACACAAATAGATTCATAACAAGGTACATCTTTGTCAAAATGTTAAAAACAAATATAAAGAAAAACTCTTAAAAAAGCAAGAGAAAAATATTTCATCACATGCAAGGCAACACTAATAAGATTAGTAGCTGATTTCTTATCAAAACAATATGCTAAAAGAAAAAGAAATTACTACTAATAATCTTATATATAGCAAAGTTATCTTTTAAAAACGAAGACAAAATAAAAACAGCCTCAGATAAACAAAAGGTGAGAGAATTTATTAATAGAGATTTCTTACAAAAAACACTAAAGAAAATGCTCTGGACTGAAGTAAAGCAAGTGACCTTAAACAGTAATTTGATCCACAGGAGAAAAGGGGTTTCATTGAAGGTAATTTCATAGAAGATTAGAAAAGACACTACAATTTCATATAACCTCTCCTTTTTTTACTTAATTAAATTAAAAAAGCAATTACATTAAAATATATATATATATATATATATATATATATATATATATATATATATATAATTGCATTGTTTGGTTTATAACATATAAAAATATATTTGACAATAATAGCAGAAAAGAAGTTGGTCGAAGCATAGCTGTAATAGACACCAAGTAGTAACTCAGATCCAGTTAAACAAGTGAAACGAACAAGTAGTATATAAGAAGGTTAACAAGACAAACTATATATGTACATATACATACATATTGATTTATATTAATACATATCTATATATATATTTGTCCTTTTTTTGACTTCTTGAAAAAGCATGTGATTACCTAATGAAATAATTGGAATAATATATTCTTGAACTTATCAAAATATAGATATAATACAGTAATACCTCAGTTTTTGTTTACTTCAGTTATTGTCAGTTTTAATTTTCGTCATTATTTTCCATGAAAAATTTGTGTCAGTTTTTATTGGTTGCCTTGGATTTTGTCAGCATGCCCATGTGATCTCAGTGCTAATTTTGCAAAAACAAAGGGCGACCAATGCATTGTCCTGCTCAGTTTGGAATTGTTTCTCATTGTGTGAGCATCACCCCGTGCATCTAGCCAAACAATTCTATTGCTTTCCAGTGTTTTGTGCTTTTATTATTGATTGCGAGTGCTAATACTTCAATTACATGTAAGTGATTACTGCATATACAGTATTCAGTGTAATTTCTTATTGATTTTAGTATTAAACACTACATTTATTTTCTATAAAATGTGTTTTTGGTATGTATTTTGAAGTGTCTAGAATGAATTAATTGGATTTACATTGATTCATATGGAAATAATTACCTCAGGTTTTTGTTGGATTTAGATTTTGCCAATTGTTTTCAGATGGATTATCAACAAAAACCAAGTTATTACTGTATATATCAAAATAACACCACACACAGAGAGAAACAAGAGATAGAACTATATAGAAATTAAGTTTATATACTTTTTTTTGGTATTTTTTGAAGTGATAAGTGTGGAGGCATAGAGGCAGACTCCCTCCTGTGCCCAACTGGGATCCACCTGACAAACCCACTAGGGGATGATGATCTGCCCATCTGGGGCTTTGCTCCATTACAACCAGAGTCATTCTAGTGCCTGAGCTGGAGGCCCTGGTGCCATCCTCAGTGCCTGGGCCAACTTTGCTCCACTGGAGCCTTGACTGTGGGAGGATAAGAGAGAGGTAGAGAAAAAGGAGAGGGGGAAGGGTGAAGAAGCAGATGGGTGCTTCTCCTGTGAGCCCTGATTGGGAATCAAAACCAGGACTTCCACATGCCAGGCTGAGGCTCTCCCACTGAGCCAGCCAGCCAGGGCCGAGTTTATATACTTTTAAGGTAGGTTTTAATAAGTTAAGGTAGATATTATAAGGCACAGTGCAAACACTAAGAATATCATTTTTAAAATATAACTTAAAAATTATTAAAAGAATTAGCACATTACACTATAAAATATTTTCAAAATGAAAAAAATATGGCAAAAAAAGGAAAAGAGGAACTAACAGAGGAACAAAAGTAAAGTAAATAAAAAGCAAAATGGCAAAGTTAAACCAAGTCATTCTATAATAACATTAAATATGAATGCACTAATACACTCAAAAAGCAGATCTGATTAGTTTAGATAAAAATCTAATATTGTATGTTATCTATAGAAGACACACTTTAGATTTAAAGTTTCAACTAGATTGAGACTAAAGTGATGGGAAAAGATATAACATGCAAACTACAACCATAAAAAATCTGAAGTAGTTATACCAAAATCAGAAAACAGACTATAAAATTAAAACTTGTAGCTTGCAATAAAAAGGACATTTAATAATAATGAGTTAATCTTTTAGCAGAATAATAACAATTAAAAACATATGTACACTTAACAACAGAGACCCAAAATACTTGAAGCAAAAACACAGAAATAAAAGGAAAGCTAGACAATTGAACAATACTTGATAACCACTTACAATATGGGTAGAACCACTAGAGAGGAGATTAATAAGAAAATAGAAAAGTGATACAATGTTACAAATTAAATAGACACAACAGATATCCATAGAACATGCCACCCAACTGCAGCAGAATACACATTTATTTCACAGATATGTGGAATATTCCAGGTTAGAACATATGCAAGGCCATAAAAAAGCTTGAATAAATTTAAAATGATTAGAATTATATAAATCATGTTCTTCAACTTCAATGGATTTAAATTATAAATAAATATCAGGAAAAAAACTTAGGAAAATTTACAAATATATGCAAGTTAAAACACTCCTAAATACCCAATGGATCTAAGAAAAACTCTCCAAGGAAACTAGAACATATTTTTATATGAGTAAAAACAAAACACAGAAAGCCAAAAGTGGGATGCAGCTAAAGCAGTACTCATAGGGAAATTTATATCTCTAAATGCTTATTATATAAAAAAGAAAAATGATATTTAATATACAACCTAACTTTTCACCTTAGGAAACTAAAAATATAAAGAAAATACACCCAAAGATAGCAAGTAATAAAGGTTATAATGAATATTAATAAAATAGAGAAACATTTAAAAAATTAATAAATTCAAAAGTTGGTTCTTTGAAAAAATCAACAAATTTGACAAAAGATTCAAATTATTAAAGTTTAAAAATTAAAAGATATTAAAAATACTAAGATCTGGGTCCTCAGCATGCCAGGTCAATGCTCTGTCCATGGCACCACCACCTGGCCAGGCCATAACTGGCTATTTTTAATGGTATTTTTTTTTGCATATATTAAGATTTTTCATCCTGAAATTCATATGGAAATGCAAGGGACCCAGAATAGCCAAAATAACTTTGCAAAAGCATAAAATTGAATAAGACTGATTTCAAAAATTACTACAAAGCTGCAGTCATAAATGCAAAAAATGATAGATATATACATGAACAGAACAGAACTGAATAGAATAGAATAGAACAGAGCAGCAAGTTTCCAAAATGTATTTAAAAACTTCTACAAATCAACAATAGAAATATAAATAACCCACTTAAAAAATGGTAAAGGACCTGAATAGATATTTCTGCATAAAGATGCACAAATGATTAATAAGTACATGAAATATGCTCAACATTATTAGTTATTAGGGAAAAGCAAATCTAAACCTTGATGTTCACTAGGATATCTGTAACAAGAAAGACTATGAATAACAAATGTTGGTGAAGATGTAGAAAAAATGGAAGCCTCATTCATTGTTGTTGGGAGTGCAAAATGTTTCAGCCATGTTTGAAAAGAGTTTGGTGGTACCTCAGAATGCTAAATAAAGTTACACATGAAGAAGCAATTTCATTCTTAACTGTATATCCAAGAGAAATACAGTTTTGACAAAAAATTGTGCGTGAATTTTTACAGAAATTCTCTTCAGAATAGCCAATATAAATACAATTCAGATGTTTACAAATGATGACTGAATGGACAAACATGATATGTCCATAAATTGTATTATTATTCAATAATAAAAATAATAAAGTATTGATACATATATGACATGGATGAACCTTGAAAACATGTTAAGTGAAAGAAGCCAGTCACAAAAGACCACTTAATTGAGTAATTTCATTTTATATAAAATGTCTACAAGAGGTAAATTTATAGAAACTAAAAAGTAAATTAGTGGTAGTCCAATCTACTGGGACTGGGTGAGCTGAGGTGTAATAATGAATTATTGATAATGAATACAGAATTTTCTTTTGGAGTAATAAAATGTTCTAATTAGAAGGTAATAATGGCTGTTTAACTCTGAATATACCATAAATCATTGAATTGTAAACTTTAAATGGGTGAATTATAATATATATATTATATATTATAATTATATACAGTATATATATATATATATATATATACAGTTCAATTGACTTTTTATTTTTCTTTCCTTTTTCATAGATGTATTTAATTACTAGTTTCATGCTTTTACTGCAGAAATTTTATATGTTTCTGTGTCTGAAATGGCTAGTGGCTGACATTGTACTTATTTAGGGACTTCCTGACTATTCTTGCTTGCTTACATTTCCATTTGGATTTTGCAATCAACTTGTCTAACTCCAGAAAAACTCACTAATTTGTTTATTGGTATTATGTTTATCTGTGGCTAATTATAGGGAGAAAACAAGATCTATAATTTTTTTTTAATTTTAGGCATCAGTGTATAATGAGGAGAATGTTGCAGCACAATGGAAGAAAGTAAATTTTTGAGATATCTAGATTCAGATTTCTGTTTGTCCTGTCACCAAATATACAAACTTGGACAAGTTGAATAATTTCTCTATGCTTCAGTTTTCTCACTTAGAAAGTAGAGATAATACTGAGGATACGGGTTCTTTTGGGAATTAAACCTCCACAAGTGTGTGTCTATTTACTTTTTTTTTCTTTTTCTCTGATGCACTCTTACTGTCTAGTAAAGTGCCTGGTCCACAGTAAAATCTGAATGCATATCTGTGAGTTAATAAATAAATTAATCTGTTAAAGTTAACAGCACATAATAGGCAATCAAGTGTTCCGTTCTTTATTTTAGAATCAATGCCAGCATCAAATTTATAATTATAATATTAAACTACTACTTCTGGCTTTTCATATTATTGAGATATTTTGTATAAAAATTGTAAAAAAGACTTTTTTCTCTATAATATACTATACATTGAAAAAACATGTGGTTAAATGTGATTTTCTAAGGTTATATTTTCATTTTATATTTTTTTACTTTTGTATTCATAATAGTACTATGTGATTACTTATTGGAAGCAGCTCATATAAATAAGAAATAATAAAAGATTTACAGGAATAATGTAAAGAAAGGGAGGTAAGTCATATCCATATGATCCATATGCATTTAAACACTGTAGGATTTTCAGTTGGAAGAAAATGCTCCAAGCAGACATTTTTATCATGAATGAGATTATATTTGTTATTAAATTGTAAAAGGAAGAAAAACAGAGTGACGTCAGAGAAATGGCGCCATGAGGAGCGCTCCCGATACCTCTCCCCAAAATTTCAACAAGTTCTACAACCAGTGACAGAAAAATCTATCCTTGGAGCGTCAACAAGAAGGGATGATTGGGTGAAAAGTTGGCTAAATATATAATTAACCCTGAAGGAAATAAGTGGAGAACGGAACACTCTGCCTTCCTCACTAACCTGAGCAAGGGCTGCTTTCACTTGGAACTGAGAGAGAGTGGGGGCTGTGGGCATGGAGGAAGCCAGGCTAGGGCACAGATGTTCAAGCTGAGGAAAGAGTGTGCCCGTGGTGACTCAGCCCACGCAAGCCAACACTGGCACCGAACCCCAGCAAAGGCGGTGAGTGGAAGCTGCCATTACCTCCAATATCCTGATCAGCGAGCACAGACAGTGTGCAAGAGGTTCCTCCTAGTGACCCGGGAGTGGGTGCAGGTGTTCCCGAACAGAGTTGCAGGGTCACAGGCTTCTACGTGGGCTGCAACCAGAGTGTTGGTGTGGTCCCTGCACCCCCCAGCAGTGCTGGGGAGTGTGTGAAAGCAAACTTTCTTATGCCCGAACTTCTCCGGGTGGGCTGGGCACCTCACCCAGTCATTCAGGCTAACATCTGGGGAAGAAAAAATACAAAAGCACTAGGGGGAGGGTCACACAGGCAGCTTCCAGACAGTCTCTGGAGCAGATCTGCAGATCCAATCACTGAAATTAGCTTAGCCCACAGTCTGCTCACCGCCAAACTGGCTTACGTGGCTCTAGTTGACAAAGTCTCTCTCAGCTCAGCGATCTAAGACAAGAGACATGATATTTTTTAGTGCCTCTTACTCTGCACATAAGGGTGGGGGCAACTTCTTGTCAGCCAATACAGGATGAAAAACACATTTCTATGGAACACAGCTCAGATAACACTGCAGAAGTTAGACAGGATAAGCTGTAGGCTTTTTATCAAGGAAGAAGCCTGCAGAAAGCAATCCCATGGAACGCTAAGGCAAATTTAACTGGGAAACTGAACAGAAGTCAACATGCCCCCCCACCTGCTTAAGCTGGTGGCTCTGATTGGCAGAGCTTTCATACTCAGGGCTGTGCACTAAAAAGAGGGACTTGGCAGCTTTTAAAAATCCTGTTCTGTGGGCAGCGACTAGGGCATTTTATTCCCAGCCAATAAAGGTTACAAAGTGCAAAAAGCCTGTGGAGAGCGGTCCCCCAGAGTGCTGAGTCACATTGGACATGCCTGGAGGCTCATAGAAAGACATCTTGAGAGCAATTGGCTCCCAGCCCTGCCTGATTACTCTGGTGGCTCTGACTGACAGAACCTTACCTAGAACCCTGTGCTGAGTGGGGATGGAGTGGGGATATCCCAGCAATTTGAGCCTCTTAATCTCCAGGCAGTGGCAGCAGCAGCCTCATAGCTGGATCATCAGGCTCCAAATTCAGGAAGGAGAAACTAGGAGGAGGCTCTGGGAAAATGAACTCTCTCATTGTCGGAGCCTGCAAATGCTAACAAACCCCAGCTACCAACGAGATAGAGACCTAGTGTATGACATCATCATAGTGACACATCAACTGCAAATCTCTACCTAAGCATGCCACAGGGGCAGAGCCTGAAGTACAGAGCCACCAACCAGGAAGAGGAAGAAGAAAGAAAAAGAAAGAAGAGAACATCTCAAAATCAAGAAAAATCCACAGTCTTTAACAGTCTTTATAACTTTTCCACTTTTTTTCGTTTCTTTCATCTTCTTATCTTTATTTTATTTTTTTTCTTCTTCCACCTTGGTCCTTTTATTCTATGCTCATCTTATTCTTTTCTCTTCATCTTGAACTTCATTACCCATCTTTTACATTTCCTGTTTTTTTCTTTTCTCTTTTCTTTCTCTCTATGCGGGTTATACTCCAAAACCCTTAACTCTCTTTTTTTCTTAATTCTTTTTTCCCTTTTTCTTTTTTCTCCTTCTCTCTTAGTTTCTCCTTTTCTTCTTTACTTTTCCTCTCAATCAATCCTCACTCACAAATTATTGTATTTTAAATACAAATTTTTTCTTTGTGCCATTTTGCATGCCTTTTACTTCACTTTTTAACTCATCAACATTCCTCCCAACCCCAGCTCTTTATTCCATGTAGTTTTTGTTCCACTTAATACAATAGTATTATTTCTTTCTTTTTCTTGTTTCCCTCTTATCTCTTTCACTATATCTCTCAGTTAGCCATCATTCACAAGCAAATTATTTTATTCTTGATCCAAATTTTTTCCTTTTTTAAATTTTGTGGGTACCTACCTCCTTTTTGCCATGTTATCACTCCTCCCCAACTCAGGCCCTTCGTTATAGGTAGTTTTTGTTCCATTTAGCACAATATAATTCTCAGCTTTTCACAGAATTTTCTCAAAGAGGGAAAAAAAGGGAAAAATATTTTAATTACCTTTTTATAGTTGTTTCTTTCTTTTTTTTTACTTTTTATTCTTTATTAATTCTCATTAGTGGTTATAACAAAACCACCCTCAGATGCCCTTAAGGAAAATGAAATTGAATATCATGGATACAAAAGACAGAGATGTAGCACAGATAGATGAGAAAAAATCCATAGAAAAAAATTTTAATAGCTTAGAAACATTGGACTTAAATGACACACAGAATTAAAAATAGAAATCCTAAAAATACTCAGAGATATACAAGAAAACACAGAAAGGCAATTTAGGGAGCTCAAAAAATAACTCAACAAACACAAAGAATATATTACTCAGAAAATTGAAACTATGAAAACAAATCAAACAGAGATGAAAAACTCAATTCATAAACTAAAAAACGAGGTAACAAGCTTAGCTAATGGAACAGACCAGATAGAAGAAAGGATTTGTGACATAGAAGACAGGCAACTTGAGACAGAACAGAGAGAAGAAGGGAAAGACTTAAGAATTAAAAAAAATGAGAAAGCCCTACAGGAATTGTATGACTCCATCAAAAAGAGTAATATAAGAATAACAGGTATAGGCCTGACCTGTGGTGGCGCAGTGGATAAAGCATTGACCTGGAAATGCTGAGGTCGCCGGTTCGAAACACTGGGCTTGCCTGGTCAACGCACATATGGGAGTTGATGCTTCCAGCTCCTCCCCCTGTCTTTCTCCCCTCTCTCTCTCTCTCTCTGTGTCTCTCTCTCTCCTCTCTAGAATAAATAAAATAGAAAATTTTTTTAAAAAAACAAAAAAGAATAACAGGTATAGCAGAAGGAGAATGGAGAAAAAAATGGAATGGAGAACATATTCAAACAAATGATAGATAAGAACTTCCCAAGCCTGTGGAAAGAAATAAAGCCTTGAATTCAAGAAGCAAACAGAACACCGAGTTTTATTAACCCCAGCAAACCTACTCCAAGGCACTTCATAATGAAATTGGCACAAACATAGGACAAAGAAAAAATTCTCAAGGCAGCCAGGGGAAAGAAGAATACAACATATAAAGGAAGGCCTATTAGATTATCATCGAATTTCTCAGCAGAAACTCTACAAGCTAGAAGAAAGTGGACCCCAATATTTAAAGTTATGAAAGAGAGGAACATCCAGCCAAGAATACTATACCCATCAAGGCTATGCTTCAAATATGAAGGAGAAATAAAAACATTCAAAAATACAGAAAAGATGAGGAAATTTATCATCAGAAAACCCCCACATCAGAAAATACTAAAGGAGGTTTTCCAACCAGATACAAAGAACAAAACACAACAAATCACAAGTAAAAGCTCCACCAAGAACACAATAAAACCAAATTTAAATTGTGACAACAAAAACAAAAAAGGGGAGAGGACAAATATTAACAGTAGCAAAGGACAATGGAGTACAGAAGCACTCATAAGATAGTGTACTACAATGAACATGCTAGGTACTCATTTCATTACTTAATGGTAACCACCATTGAAAAAACAACCACAGAAGCACATGACTTAAAAAATGTAGCAACAGAGGAAAGAAGTATGAAATACAAACAAATAAAAACAAATGATAGAAAAACAAAAAGAAGAATCAAACAAGATACAAAACTAACAGAAAGCAATATATAAAATGGCAATAGCGAACCCTCAATTGTTGATAATTACGCTAAATATAAACAGATTAAACTCACCAATAAAAAGACACAGAGTAGCAGAATGGATTAAAAGAGAAAGTCCAACTCTGTGCTGCCTACAAGAAACACATATAAGCAACAAGGATAAAAACAAATTCAAAGTGAAAGTCTGGAAAACAATACTCCAAGCAAATAACATCCAAAAAAAAGTAGGTGTTGCAATATTCATATCTAACAATGCTGACTACAAGACAACAAAAGTAATCAGAGACAAAAATGGTCATTTTATAGTGATTAAGGGGACACTGAATCAAATAGACATAACACTTCTTAAAATATATGCACCAAACCAAGGAGCACCAAAATATATGACAGCTACTTATTGACCTAAAAACAAAAACTGACAAAAATACAATCATACTTGGAGACCTCAATACAACACTGATGGCTCTAGATCGTTCATACAAACAGAAAATTAATAAAGAAATACTGGCCTTAAACAAAAACACTAGAGCAATTGGATATGATAAACATCTACAGGACATTTCATCCCAGAGTGACAGAGTATACATTTTTCTCAAGTGTACATGGAACATTGTCAAGAATTGACCATATGTTGGGCCACAAAAATAATATCAGCAAATTCAGAAAAATTGAAATTATACCAAGCATATTTTCTGATCATAAAGCCTTGAAACTAGAATCCAACTGCAAATAAAGGTTAAAAAAACCCACAAAAATGTGGAAACTAAACAACATACTTTTGAAAAATGAGTTGGTCAAAGAAGAAATAAGGACAGAGATCAAAAGATATATACAGACAAATAAAAATGACAATACAACATATCAGAATCTATGGAATGCAGCAAAAGCAGTAATAAGAAGGAAGTTCATATCACTTCAGGTCCACATGAACAAACAAGAGAGAACCCAAGTAAACCACTTAAATTCACACCTTAAAGAACTAGAAAAAGAAGAACAAAGACAACCCAAAACCAGCCGAAGAAAGGAAATAATAAAAATCGGGGCAGAAATAAATGAAATAGAGAACAGAAAACCTATAAAAAAATTAATAAAACAAGGAGCTGGTTCTTTGAAAAGATCAATAAAATTTATAAACTCTTGGCAAGACTAACCAAAGAAGAAAGAGAAAGGAGTCATATAAACAAAATCCAAATGAAAGAGGAGAAATCACCACAGATATCAAAGATATACAAAGAATTATTGTAGAATACTATGAAAAACTATATACCACCAAATTCAACAATCTAGAAGAAATGGATAAATTCCTAGAACAATACAACTGTCCTAGACTGAGCAATGAAGAAGCAGAAAGCCTAAGCAAACCAATAAGCAGGGAGATAATAGAAAAAACTATTAAAAACCTCCCCAAAAATAAAAGTCCAGGCCCATATGGCTATACTATTGAATTCGATCAAACATTCAAAGAAGACTTGGTTCCTAATCTGCTCAAAGTCTTCCAAGAAATTGAAGAAGAAGCAATACTTCCAAATACATTTTATGAGGCCAACATAACCCTTATACTGAAACCTGGCAAGAACATCACAAAAAAAGCAAACTACAAACCAGTATCTCTAATGAATACAGATACTAAAATACTAAACAAAATACTAGCAAATCGAATACAACAACATATTAAAAAAATAATACATCATGATCAAGTGGGATTCATCCCAGAATCTCAAGGATGGTTCAACATATGTAAAATGGTAAACGTAATACAGCATATCAACAATACAAAGAACAAAAACCACATGATCTTATCAATAGATGCAGAAAAGGCACTCAATAAAGTACAACACAATTTTATGTTTAAAACACTCAACAATATGGGTATAGAAGAAAAATATCTCAACATGATAAAGGCCATATATGATAAACCATCAGCTAACATCATATTAAATGGCATAAAGGACTTTCCCTCTTAATCAGTAACAAGACAGGGTTTTCCACTCTCTTCACTCTTATTTAACATGGTGTTAGAAGTTCTAACCCAAGCAATCAGATAAGATAAAGAAATAAAAGGCATCCATATTGGAAAAGAAGAAGTAAAAATTTCACTTTTTGCAGATGATATGATCCTATACATTGAAAACCCCAAAGACTCCACAAAAAGATTATTAGAAACAATAAACCAATACAGTAAGGTCCAGGATACAAAATTAATATACAAAAGTCCATAGCCTTTCTATATGCCAACAATGAAACATGAGAAAACAAACTCAAAAAAAATAATTCCCTTCATGGTTGCAACAACAAAAAAATAAAATACCTAGGAATAAACATAACAGAGAATGTAAAAAAACTACATAACAAAACTAGAAAGCATTGTTAAGAGAAATCAAAAAAGATACAATGAAATGAAAAATATTCCCTGTTTTTGGATAGGAAGAATAAATATAATCAAAATGACCATATTATCCAAAGCAATATACAAATTTAATGCAATTCCCATCAAAATTCCTATGACATTTTTTAAAGAAATGGAATAAAAAATCATCAGATTTATATGGAACTATAAAAAAACCTCGAATAGCCAAAGCAATCCTAAGGAAAAAGAATGAAGCTGGGAGCATCACAATACCTGACTTCAAATTATATTATAGAGCCATGACAATCAAAACAGCATGGTATTGGCAGAAAAATAGACACTCAGGCCAATGGAACAGAATAGAAAGTCCAGAAATAAAACCACATATATATGGTCAAATAATTTTCAATAAAGTGGCCAACAACACACAATGGAGAAAAGAAAGCCTCTTCAACAAATGGTGCTGGGAAAACTGGAAGGCCACATGCAAAAGAATGAAACTCGACTACAGTTTGTCCTCTTGTACTAAAATTCAAAATGGATCAAAGACCTAAATATAAGACCTGAAACAATAAAGTACATAGAAGAAAACATAGGTACTAAACTCATGGACCTTGGTTTTAAAGAGCATTTTATTAATTTGACTCCAAAGGCAAGAGAAGTGAAGACAAAGATAAATGAATGGGACCACATCAGACTAAGAAGTTTTTGCTCAGGAAAAGAAACTGACAACAAAATAAACAGATAGCCAACTAAATGGGAAATGATATTTTCAAACAACAGCTCAGATAAGGGCCTAATATCCAAAATATAAAAAGAACTCATAAAACTCAACAATAAATAAACAAACAATCCAATAAAAAAATGGGAAGAGGACATGAACAGACACTTCTCCCAGGAGGAAATACAAATGGCCAACAGATATATAAAAATATGCTCATTTTCCTTAGTTATTAGAGAAATGCAAATCAAAACTACAATGAGATACCAAGTCACACCTGTTAGATTGGCTATTATCAACAAGACAAGTAATAGCAAGTGTTGGAGAGGCTGTAGAGAAAAAGGAACCCTCATCCACTGTTGGTGGGAATGTAAAGTAATACAATCATTATGGAATAAAGTATGGTTGTTCCTCAAAAAAACTGAAAAGGAACTACCATATGACCCAGCAATCACTCTACTGGATATATACCCCAGAGCTCAGAAACATTGATATGTAAAGACACATGTAGCCCCATGTTCATTGCAGCATTGTTCACAGTGGCCAAGACATGGAAACAGCCAAAAAGCCTTTCAATAGATGACTGGATAAAGAATATGTGGTACATATAAACTATGGAATACTACTCAGCCATAAGAAATGATAACATTGGATCATTTACAACAAAATGGATCGATCTAGATAACATTATACTGAGTGATATAAGTAAATCAGAAAAAAATAAGAACTGCATGATTCCACACATAGGTGTAACATAGAAATAAAACTAAGAGACATGGAGAAAAGTGTAGTGGTTATGGGGGGGAGGGAGGAAAAAGAGGGAGAGGGGAGAGGGGAGGGGCACAAAGAAAACCAGATAGAAGGTGACAGAGGACAATTTGGCTTTGGGTTATGGGTATACAACATAATTGAATGACAAGATAACCTCGAGATGTTTTCTTTGAACATATGTACCCTGATTTATTAATGTCACCCCATTAAAATTAATAAAAATTTATAAAAAAGGAAAACAAATAAACTCTGCAAAATAATAGTAATCAGTGAATTGGTAGCAAGATTAGAATGAAGAAATGACTAATGCATCTGTAAGATTCTCAGCAGTGGTGAAATAGCTTTAATTGCTGAATCTCTCAATAAATTTCTCTCAGTATTATCTCTGTCTAAATACATATTTAGAATATTTTAAATATTTATTTTGATTATTCTATATAGAGGGAGTATATATTAGAGAGATATACAGGCAGAGATTTTTAAATTATACAAAACCCAGTCCCATTCCTATACAGATAGATGCAGGGTAAAAAAAAATGCACACTGATTTATTGATAAATGTTCTGACTTCTGATAATAATTAGTGGAACATCTGGCATCTTTAATAATCTAAGAATTTGAGAGCCCTATGTTTAAATTTATGGAAGTAAGATTGTCTTTCTTTTATTAGCTGAAATAGTTCTCCTAATGATGCTATAGAGAGATACCTAAGCTGGTTATATAGGTACCTATTTTTTCTTCCAAATATCCAGGGATTTTAGACAGCAACAATGACTATTTAGTTTGGAGATAGGTTTCCCTGCTGGATTTGGCTAGTCTAGCATATAATTTTCCTTCCAACTTTTTCTTTTCATCCTGTTCATTTTTCTTGGAATTACTGTTGTAATGACACATACATTGGACTAGATGTATATCTCTGTCAATATATATAATTGTGGTATAGTGAAATATGTAAGCTTTGAGATCAAGAAAAATCAAATTCATATTTTGGCTTCACTGCTTATTAACTGAACGACTTGGGAAAATCATTTAATTTCTGTAAACCTCAGTTTCTTCATAGACAACCAGGAGTAATCTCTTCAACTGTAAACTGATGGGCAATAATCATCATGTCAACAAGGTTAATACCTTCTCAATGCCTAACTCAGTGCCAGAGTAAAACCTCAGTCCAGAGTTGCTATTTTCGTTATCACAACCACACCTCTATATTTTATCTGAAATTGTGACTAGCTTTCTTTAGAGGATGCATAAGCAATCTAGCTGTTATGTAGGTGATGTATGTGTCTCCTTTACGAAGGTATTTGGTAGTGAGGAAATAAGCCTCCCCCACTAAATTGTCAAAGACTTTCACATTAGGAAATCCACTGGTTGGTTTTCAGCCTCATCTTAATGCTTCACATAGTTGATCTTCTTCAAGCACTTTCTACACGTGCCTTCAGGAGGTAGGTCTTGACATGCCCCTCCATAGCCTCCATTGCCTGCTGCTTATCAGCAACTTGATGCCTAAATTTCACAATATTCCAAGGCTTAGTTTTTTTTCTTTGAGTTCCTTTTTTTTTTCTGTACACTCAATCCTTTGGGATCCTTTCCAGTTTCATACCATTTTTTATGCTAATCACTTCTCATATTAAGGTACAGCCAAGAAATCACTCCTGAGCCTTAGACAAACCTCCTATTGTTTACTTATCTCAGTTTTCTCATTCATAAGAGGAGTTTGGCAATGGTTCTTTCTGCTTTCTTACAGAAATTAATTTGTGAATGATTTTAGAAGATTGCAAAGATAACAAATATAAAGCCATATTTATCTTGAAATACTTTTAATATATGCAATATATTAAACACTATAACTATATTTTGTTATTTAAAAATAAACAACAAACCTAGTAGCTAGCATTTTTTTAAAAAAATTATCTTTATATTTAGGCATGCTATAGTCATTAAATTGTTTGTAAGTATTTAGGCATAATTTTTAGACTCCTGCAAACATGTTGTTTTTGGACATAGTTGGTATACAAGCCATGTTAGCATAGTTTCTTTTGCTAACTCACTCTAATAGAATGAGTAAAGTTTTCTTATTAAAATTTGAGAATGTCAGATTGAGTAAAAAAAAAAAAGAAAATAAAAGAATTCCCATTGGATGAGTATAGAAGTGACTCAAAAAAAAAATAAATGATATACAGAAGGTTTAAAAAATGTAAATGCTAATAAAAAGAAAGAAAAAGAGAGCAGGATATAGCAAGGAGTGCCCACTGCAGAGAGGGTTTGGAATGAGGTAGACAGGATGCATAACCTGGGTGAGTCAGTGCTTGCTTTTTAAATTGCAATGCTTGCTCAATAGACTCATAAATAAAGGAAGAATGGAAGTTTCACACAACCTTGACAATAGAAATTTCCCTTCACAAAGGCTAACGTAAATAACATCCCTGCAGAATGCCTAACCTTCTACTGCAGAGTCTAATATTGAGCCTCCAAAATGGTTCCATTGCCCTAGGAGTACCAGCCAACCATCTGCTATACATTGATTGCACTTTACCTCTCTTTCATGGAGAGAGAAGTAATTTAGCTTCCCTGAAATAGATATTTACTCTAGATATAAATTTGCTTTTCTTGCTTCTCATGCTCTTGTCATTAGTACCATCACAATTAGGACTTTGGCATTGATATAGTCAAGATATAATTGTATTTTGACTATATTTTTACCAGAACAAGAATCCCTTATGTTGCCCTTTTATAGATGCCCTTTTATAGAAGACCCATCTCTCTTATATACCTGTATCTCTGAATACTGACACCACTAATCTCTTCTCCATTACTAAAATTTTATTTCAACAATGTAATATAAATGAAATGATACCTCATTTGACCTTCTGGGACTGTCTCTTCACACTAAGCATAAATCGCTTGCAGTTTCTCCAAGTTGTGGCATGTATCAGAGTTTATTCCTTTTTACTGATGGTATGAGTGGATCACAGTTTGACCATTCAACTATTGAAAGACATCTGGATTACTTCCAGGTCAAGACTGTGAGTATTTCTATTTATGTTATGTAAAATTAATTTTCATTTCTCTGAGAATAATGCCCAAGAATGCAATTGTTGGGTCACATGGACATCGCATGTTTAATGTTATAGGAAACTTCCAGAATGTTTTCCAGAGAGGCTGTATCATTTCATTTCATTAGAAAGGCATGAGTAGTGAACAACTAAGGTGATGCAATGAATAATTAATGCTTCTCATCTCTCTCCTTTCCTGCCTGTCTGGTCCCTCTTTTTGACTCTCTCTCTGTCTCTGTCAAAAATTAAAAATTAAAAAGGATGAGTAACCTAGTTTCTTACATCCTCCACAGCTTTTGGTGTTATTACTTTTTATTTTTTACCATTTTGATAGTTTTATAGTGATATGTCAATATGGTTTTAATTTATATTTCCCTAATGGCTAGTGATGTTGAGTATCTTTTTGTGCCTACTCACTAAAATGTCTATTCATGTCTTTTGGACATTATTAAATGATTTGTTTCTTCTTTTTTTAACTGTTGAATTTTGAGACTTCTTTATATTTATATTTTGAGAGTTCTGTATATTTGCCCTTTGTTGTATATGTTGTTTGAAAATACTTCTCTCAGAATATAACTGCTCTTTTTATTATAGAGGCTGTTTCATAGAGCAAATACTTTTAATTTTGATGAAAGCTGATTAATATTTTTCTTTGGTAGACCATTCTTTAGGTATCAGTTCTAAAAACTCAGCTTAGACACTAGATACCAAAGGTTTTTCCTGTGTTATTTTTCTAAAAATTTTATAGTTTATTGTACATTTAATCCTGTGATCTATTTTTAGTTAATTTTTGTAAAAGGTTAATTTAATTAGATTTAGTTTATTTTTGCTTTTTTAAGTTTATTTTTGCCTTTAATTTAATAAAGGTTTACTTAATTTTTGCTACTTTTTTTTTTTTTTTGCCTGTAGATGTCTAGTTGTTTCAGTACCATTTGAAAGGGCTATTCTTCCATTGAATTGCTTTTGCACTTTTGTCAGAAATTGCCTGGCTATACTTGTATAAGTCTATTTTTGGATTCTCCATTCTGTTCTATTTACTTATGTGCCTATCCCTCTGCTAATATCACACTGTTTATAAGTATATAATAGAACATAGTATCAAGTGAAGTGATTTTTTTCCAGTTTATTCTTCTTTTCCATGATTGATTAGGCTATTCCAGGGCCTGAGCCATTCTATATAAATTTTAGAATAGTCCACAGACTTAAATCCTTTATTTGACACCAGGGTATTTCATATTTTAACAAAGGATTCTCTGTTTTGACATTGTCTTTTTCATACAGCAGTGAATAGCTTTAGAACATAGGAAAGGCCTATTAAAGACTCAGTTATGTAGTTAGTTGGATAACAATGTGTTTGATGATGAGTTTCATTCCTATAGGATGTAATATATGCTCTCAATTAACTTGCTCATATAACTACCAGTATATGATGGTGTTTTTTCCTTAGCCTGAAGTTATGGATCTTGATCCAAAGGGTAGGAGTGGTTGTGACTTTTTACATGACTATTATTATGAATGTCTTACAGAATTACTTCTAGTTATATAACTTTATATTTTGTTGACTTAGAGATGTTAGTTAACAAATAATATAAGGTTACCTGAAGAAACATAATATTGGTTCTATTGAACAGTTAATACTGCTATCTGGCCACTTGGAGCACCCAGCTAACAGGTAAAAAAGGAATTGACTGTATTAGCTGGGAATTGTGGTACTGATTATAGAATAGTAATAATGTTTGTGCTACATAATGGGAGCTAGAAAATCTAGTCCTAGAAACTACCCTTCTTAGAATGCCTTTTAGTGCGGCCATACCCAGAAGTAAAAGCTAGGTAAGACTATAGTGACACAGAGAAGACAACTAAGAGCTAAGTTCCTTTAGCATTAAGGTATGAATCATAAAGAGCAATTGTCGACCATGGGACTGACAGAGAGAAAAGAGAACATGGGATAGATACAGAAAAACAATGTTATAATTAGTAACTGCAACATTGTAATCAAGTGCAAAAGTGAGAATTAGAGTAGCTATGCATGCATATATTTTTCTTGATTTACTATGATACATATTTGATATTTGTATATATTAACTAAGCTTTCTCATTACCTTTTCTCCTACTATTTAATATAAGGTATATTGGTAGTTGTGAAGCTAGGTATCTTTAAGTTCAATGATATCAAAGATAAATTGTGGCTTTACTGGAAGATAAGCAAACATTACCCCAAGATTGAAACAGCAACTTATGGAATTTTGGGTCTTCCTTTCTTAGGAGATTATGAGGGTATGGGTATTTTATATAAGACATAGTTTCATTAAGTAGGTAGGAACGTGTTTCTGTTTCATTTGAAAGTTTAAATATTGTTGAAGGCTATGTGTGAATACTGAGTAGCTATCAAAAAACTGGCATTGGGCCCTGGCCAGTTGGCTCAGTGGTAGAGTGTTGGCCTGGCATGCAGAAGTCCCGGGTTCGATTCCTGGCCAGGGCACACAGGAGAAGCGCCCATCTGCTTCTCCACCCCTCCCCCCTATCCTTCCTCTCTGTCTCTCTCTTCCCTTCCCGCAGCTAAGGCTCCATTGGAGCAAAGATGGCCCGGGTGCTGGGGATGGCTCCTTGGCCTCTGCCCCAGGCGCTAGAGTGGCTCTGGTCGCAGCAGAGCGATGCCCTGGAGGGGCAGAGCATTGTCCCCTGGTGGGCAGAGCATCGCCCCCTGGTGGGCGTGCCGGGTGGATCCCGGTCGGGTGCATGCGGGAGTCTGTCTGACTGTCTCTCCCCATTTCCAGCTTCAGAAAAATACAAAAAACAAAACAAAACAAAAAAACTGGCATTTATTCTGGGCATTCATTCATTCATTCACTCATTCTAAGAGTCTTTTCTGACCAGTGAAATGGAAAGAGATAAAAACATAATCATGGCATCTGATCTCGTTTCCTATCCACCAGGCTCACTGAAGCCCCCCTCGCCCACTTGTGACTGCTAGTGCCTGCTTGTGACCTCTCTACAGATGCATTATAGCCTATGCAAGCCTTCTCTAGCACCTGACATCCATCCAGTAGCTCATTTCCCTGCTTCCCCACTTCCAGCATTGGAATGACACCTGCAGCATAAACCCTGCAGCATAAACCTGAGCCAGCCCATGGGATGGTGGGTCTGGGACCATTTCCAGTGGAAACCTTCAGGTTTGTAGGTTCAATGAGACCTATTAAAGAGGTGTTGTTGTTATTTTTTTTCCAGAGGGCTCTCTCCATTTAGAGAACTAAGGTCTGTGTGTTTTTTAACTAATAGTGAGTTGGTGTCTGATTGCCTTGGGGAGCACTGACTCATGAACAGCTAGAGAGGAAGGTCAGTACAGTTGACAAGTAGCTGGCATCCCTTGTAGGCAGCTACTGCAGTGACACACAGGTGGGCAGCATTCTGTTATTTCCCTTTATCTTCACCTGATGATCATTGTCATCTGAGCTCACAGATGGGAGCCTCTGTTTTTTAGAAGGAATGCAAAATCAGCAACTAACAGAAGCCACATTATTGGCTTATAAAGTCAAAATGAATAATCTAGGAAAGATTTGCTTGGAGATGGTGTAATGCCAGTGACCGAGGCAGTTTTACACTGGATTCGGATAGATAGTAGAAAAACTGCAGAGCTGGAAAGCATTGGGCCGTTTAATTAATAAAGTCTCACAATAGTGGATAAGCACACAGGCAGGGAAAACTGCTTCTCAGGCAAAGAAACAGCAAGAATGCCCCTCACCATAGTGGGCAGGCAATCCACCATTCACAATCCTTCTGAGTGCATGCACCCATAGCCTTATATAGGCCACACACATGTGACACAGCCATGTGCTCACACACTTATCAGGCAAAGGGCTTGCAGCTGGTAAACCAGTGAGCAAGCCTAACACAGCTGCCCCACAGACCAGATCTGGCAAACCAGTTTTTTCTTTGTCCTTCAAATATGTAGGAGTCCTCTGAGCTGGAAAGAAAGATGACAAATCTCTAAGAGAAAGAGCTTGATGCTGGCATATGTGTTTAATGTTGAATGGAGGAGGGGGCTGCTCCATCCTCCTCTTCAGACTAAAATAAAGATTAATAGATCTGTTAAAGGGACAAGTGCCTTCTTCCTATCTGTTTCTTTTCCATAGTGAGTGATAGAGTAGACTGGGCTCCATGAGTGCATAAATACAGGCCTGAGGGCAGCCTCAGAGAGTCCTAATCCGGTATAGAGCTAATTGAACAGACAAATGTTTTCTGGAGGCCAGAAGTGGCCTAGAATTAACACTGCTCACTGTAAGGTAAAAAGGTTCTGAGAGGTTACAGATGGGGTGCCATGGACTGTAGGGGGAAAAGAGTAAGACAGAAATGAGTCACATTTCCCATTAACTTTGTATTACTGAATACACCAGTAGTTCTCAAACTTTTTGAAATCGGGGTGCATTTAAAGTCCTACAAATAATTGTAGGTGCACCATATAAAAATTTCTGAGAAATATGTTATAATAATTAAGTCAAATATTAAAGAAAAACTATAAAGTCCAAGCATGCTTTTATGGTAATTAAATGAAATAAATATGACAAAATTAAATTTACTCTGACATTAAAAAAATTTTTATGTTACATTTTTTGAGTTATGCTTTTTAGAATTCATAAAAAAGAGGGGTTAAAAAATTTAAAAATGACAAAAAAATAATCTTTTTATATATATAGATACATTCTTATTAGGATTTAGTAAATTCAGCAGGTCCTGGCACAAATGTGTTAAGTTTTTTCATTCTTGTGTTTATGAGAAACATGAGCCTGATGTGTCCTAGCAATTTCTTCAATGTTTGGGCATATATTTTAAAGGCAAACTCTCATTTCCCTGTCAATACATTGAAGAATTCCTCTCTTTTCTGTTGTGTTGAGGTTAGAAAATCCTAATTCACATAAATAAAATGTTGAAAATTGTAGTAAAATGCTCAAAGCTTTTTAAAGATATTGCCACATATTCTGCTTTTATAGAAATCCAAAAGGCTTCGAGAGACAATTCCTTATGTTTAATCATCAATCCACCATCAGTGGATATAGCTGCCAGTTCTTCTTCTGTTAATGTTAAACCAAAATCACTTGAAGCTTCCATGAATGGGTTTCTAATCCATTTGAATTGTTCAGTGTTAAGTGATGGAAAATGCTATAAATTAAATTCTGCCCATCAGCCTTAAGTCCTATTTTAGTTACACTTAACTTTTGCTCATTTCCAGAATCAGATTCTTCAATATCATGCTTCTTTTTGAGAAATCTATCTATTTTATTTGGGTGTATTTATCAAAAAATAATATAATTATGTGTTAATAATAAATATAATAATGATGTATTAACAAAAAGAATGGTATTTCCATAACAAAATGGTATAATCATAGTAACTATATTTATTTTTATATCTGGGCACATGCCGTGAAACAGCACAGCTAGTAATTCCTAGTCCCGAGTGGGAACAGTGCAAAATTAAGAAAATACGCAGAACTAGGAAAATACGGGATTGGGATGGACCTGTAATTGCTGCTGGCAAGAACAAAGTACACCCCAAAACTGTATCTTGCTTTATTTATAGGGCAAAGGGAGGCCATTAGCAAATCAATTGTCTCTGATCACGTTTCCAAGGCAACCCAAGAATTTTACCAAGTGCAGAAAATCCCCACCATACATACCATCTTAACTTTATACCAAACAAAGGATATATGAAACTTGCCTCCAGTCTTTCCAGGGAACATGGGGGTAGTGTAAACAATCCAGCACCATAGCTTAACAGCCTTTTGCAACCTAATCAGGCAAGTGAGTTGGGGCATTGGGCAGACTGTCAGCTTACAGCCAATTCCCCACACCCCTGTCCCCCAAAAATCTAAACTCCAAAAACCCTGTTGGTATTTTGGTCTCCAACAGGAATATATTTCTCTGGAATACCATAGGGCACACCTGGAAATTTTCTAGGGCGTCACTTTGAGAACCACTGGAATACAATTATGGCTGAGAATCAGACTCACAAAAAATTCTCTATGACTGAATTTCAAACTTGAATATCTGAGTAAAGTTGAAAAGTTTGCTTACAAGTGTGATTACATTATTTTTCCTACCTTCAGGTGGAGATGAGAACTCAAATAGAAACCACATCCATATACAGAGGAAAAAAATTTAATAGCTACACACTTGAAACTTCAGTAAATACATATAGTATGTTTTTTATTTATTTTTTTAAATTATGATATTAATTAGTGTTTACACAGATTCAGGTGTCCCACCGAATATATCTCCTCCCATTCCCTTACTTCTCCTCAGCCCCCCATGCCCCTCCCCCCAATGCCTTCCCCCTTTCCCTCCAAGATTTGCTCTCCTGTTCTCTATAATGCTGTGTTGTGTATATATAATTTCATTAATCTCTTTCTCTTCTCTGATCCAATCTTCTCTTCTACTTTCCCTCTGACTGCTTTCCCTCTGGTCACTTTGATCCTGTTTCTGCCTCTGTTCCGTTGCTCACTTCATATTGTTCATTGGATTCCTCAAATGAGTGAGTTCATATGGTATCTTTCTTTCTCTCCTGGCTTATTTCACTTAGCATAATATTTTCCAGGTCCATCCATGTTGTCACAAATAGTAAGATTTCTTTCTTCCTCATAGCCACATAGTATTCCGTTGTGTATATGTACCACTGCTTTTTAATCTACTCGTCCACTGACAGACACTTGGGCTGTTTCCAGATCTTGGCTACTGTATACAATGCTGAAATAAAAATAGGGTGCATTTTTTTCTTTTGAATCGGTGATTTGGTATTTTTAGGATATAACTTCAAAGTAGGATAGCTGGGTCAAAGGGCAATTCCATTTTTAATTTTTTGAGGAATCTCTATACTGTTTTCTACAGTGGCTGCATAAGTCTGCCTTCCTACTAGCAGTACAAGAGGGTTCCCTTTTCTCCACATCTTTGCCAGCACTTACTGTGTGTTGATTTGTTAAGGAGTGCCATTCTGACAGGTGGGAGGTGATATCTCATTGTGCTTTTAATTTGCATTTCTTTGATGATTAGTAATGCTGAGCATTTTTTTTTATATGCTATTGGCCATCTGTATGTCCTCTTTGGAGAAGTGTCTATTCATTTCTTTTGCCCATTTTTTGATTGGATTATTTATCTTCCTGGTGTTGAGTTTTAGAAGTTCTTTATAAATTTTGGTTATTAACCCCTTATCACATGTATTGGTGAATATATTCTCCCATTGTGTGGATTGTTTTTTTATTTTGTTCATGGTGTCTTTTGCTGTGCAAAAGCTTTTCAGTTTGCTATAGATCCATTTGCTCATCCTGTCCTTTATTTCACTTGCCTGTGAAGATAAATTACTACGAGAGATATTGGATAGTTTACCACCTATGTTTTCTTCCAAGATGTTTATGGTTTCATGACTTACATTTAAGTCTTTTATCTATTTTGAGTTTACTTTTGTGAATGGTGTAAGTTGGTGATCCAGTTTCATTTTCTTGCAAATACCTGTCCAATTTTTCCAACACCATTTATTAAAGAGACTGTCTTTACTTCATTGCATGCTCTTGTCCATATAAGTGTGGGTTAATTTATGGGTTCTCTGTTCTGTTCCATTCATCTGTATGCCTGTTCTTATGCCAGTACCAGGCTGTTTTGAGTACGATGACCTTGTAATATAACAGGAAGTGTGATACTCCCCACTTTATTCTTCCTTTTCAAGATTGCTGAGGCTATTCGTATTCTTTTCTGGTTCCATATAAATTTTTGGGATATTTGTTCTATATCTTTGAAGTATGTCATTGGTATTTTTTTTTTTTGTATTTTTCTGAAGCTGGAAACAGGGAGAGACAGTCAGACAGACTCCCACATGCGCCCGACCTGGATCCAACTGGCACGCCCACCAGGGGTGATGCTCTGCCCACCAGGGGGTGATGCTCTGCCCCTCTGGGGCGTCGCTCTGCCATGACCAGAGCCACTCTAGTGCCTGGGGCAGAGGCCAAGGAGCCATCCCCAGCGCCCAGGCCATCTTTGCTCCAATGGAGCCTTGGCTGTGGGAGGGGAAGAGAGAGACAGAGAGGAAGGAGGGGGTGGGGGTGGAGAAGCAAATGGGCGCTTCTCCCGTGTGCCCTGGCCGGGAATCGAACCCAGGTCCCCCGCACGCCAGGCCGATGCTCTACCGCTGAGCCAACTGGCCAGGGCCTGTCATTGGTATTTTAATAGGAATTGCATTGAGTATAGATTGCTTTGGGTAATATAAACATTTTAATGATGTTTATTCTTCCTAGCCATGAACATGGTATATGCTTCCACTAGTTTGTATCTTTCTTGATTTCTTTTATCATGTTTTATAATTTTCCGAGTACAAGTCTTTAACCTCCTTGGTTAAATTTACTCTTAGGTACTTTATTTTTTGTTGTTGCAATAGTGAGTGGATTGTTTTCTTAATTTCTCTTTCAGACAGTTCATTATTGGTGTATAAAAATGCCACTGATTTCTGAATATTCATTTAATATTCTGCCACTTGGCTGAATTCAATTATCAGGTTTAGTAGCTTTTTGACAGAGACTTTAGGGTTTTCTATATACAATATCATATCATCTGCAAATAAGGATAGTTTTACTTCTTCTTTTCCAATTTAGATGCCTTTTATTTCTTCTTGTTGTCTGATTGCTGTGGCTAGGACTTCCAGAACTATGTTGAATAAGAGTGGTAAACAGGGCAACCCTGCCTTATTCCTGATCTTAAGGGATTTTTTTTTTTTTAATTTTTGCCCATTGATTATGATGTTGACTGTGGGTTTGTCATAGATGACCTTTATCATGTTGATATATGATCCCTGTATTCCCACTTTGCTGAGAGTTTTGATTATAAATGGGTGCTCAATTTTATCAAATGCTTTTTCTGCATCTATTGATATTATCATGTGATTTCTATCCTTTCTTTTGTTTATGTGTTGAATCACATTGATTGATTTGCAGATATTGTACCAGCCTTGTCTCCCTAGAATAAATCCCACCTAATCATGATGTATGAATTTTTTAATGTATTGCTGGATCCAGTTTGCTAATATGTTGTTGAGAATTTTAGCATCTAAGTTGACCAGGAATATTGGTCTATAGTTGTCTTTCTTTGTAGTTTCTTTGCCTGGTTTTGGAATCAGTATTATACTTGCCTCATAAAAGGAATTTGGAAGTCTTCCCTCCTCTTAAATTTTTTGAAATAGCTTGAGAAGGATAGGCATTAGTTCTTCTTTGATTATTTAGTAAAATTCACCTGTGAAGCAATCCGGTCAAGGACATTTGTTTGTTGAGAGTTTTTTGATAACTGTTTCAATCTCATTTGATGAAATCCGTCTTTTTAGGTCTTCTGATTTTTCTATATTCATTTTTAAAAGTTTATTTATTTTGAGTAATTTGTCCATTTCACCTAAGTTGTCTAATTTTATGGCATACAGTTCTTCATAGTATTTTCTTACAATCTTTTGTATTTCTGCTGTGTCAGATGTTACTTTCCCTCTCTCATTTCTAATTTTATTTATTTGAGTCCTCTCTTTATTTTTCTTGGTGAGTCTGGTTAAAGGTTCATCAATTTTGTTTTCCTTTTCAAAGAATCAGCTCTTGGTTTCATTGATCCTCTGTATTGTTTCTTTAGCCTCTATGTTATTTATTTCCTCTCTGATCTTTATTATTTCCTTCCTTCTACTTCCTCTGGGTTTTACTTGCTGTTCTTTTTCTAGTTTTTTTTTAAATACAGGTTTAAATAGTTTATTTCAGCTTTTTCTAGCTTCTTAAGGTATGCCTCTAGTGCTATGAACTACCATCTCAGGACTGTTTTGCTGTGTTCCATAAATTTTGAGTTGTTGTATGTTTGTTTTCATTTGTTTCAAAGAATTTTTTTTTCTTCCTTGATCTCATTGGTAACTCATTTGTTATTTAATAATATGCTGTTTAGTTTCCAAGTGTTTGAGCACTTTTTAGTTTTTCTATTATAGCTGATTTCTAGTTTCATACCATTGTGATGTGAGAAAATGCTTGGTATGATTTTAATCTTCTTAAATTTGTAGGGACTCATTTTGTGTCCTAGCATATGGTCTATCCTAGAGAATGTACCATAAGCACTTGAAAAAAAATGTATATTCTGATGTTTTAGGGTGAAAGGTTCTGAAGATATCTATTAAATCCAATTGATCTAGTGTGTCTCTTAAGTCTGCTGTTTCTTTGTTAATTTTCTTTTTTAAGGATTTATTCAGTGATATTAGTGGGGTATTAAAATCCTCTACTATTATAGTATTGCTGTTGATCTCATCTTTTATGTCCATCAAAATTTGCTCTATATATTTAGTTGCTTTTATATTAGGTGCATAGATATTTATAATGGTTTCATCTTCCTGTTGGATTGCTCCCTTTATCATCACATAGTGACCTTCTTTATTACTTACCATAACCTTTGTTTTAAAGTCTGTTTTCTCACATATAAGTATTGTTGCCCCAGCTTTTTTTTTTCATTTTTATTTGCATAAAATATTGTTTCTATCCCTTTACTTTCAGTCTATGTATCTTTTGTTTTGAGGTGTGTCTCTTGTAGACAGGATATGAATGAGTCCTGTTTTCTTTTTTTATCTTATTTTTATTAATTTTAGTGCAGTGACATTGATAAATCAGAGTACATATGTTTCATGAAAGCATCTCCAGATTATTTTGACATTTGATTGTGTTGCATACCCCTCACCAAAAGTCAAATTGTCTTCCATCACCTTCTATTTGGTTTTTCTTGTGCCTCTCCCCTCCCCCCACCCCCTCTTTCTCTTTCCTTACCCCCTCCCCACCCCAACCCCTGTTACCGTCACATTCTTGTTCATGTCTCTGAGTCTCCCTGTTTTCTTATCCATGCAGCTACCCTATGTCTTTCAATTGGAGCACTTAATCCATTTTTATTTAAGGTTAGGATTGATACATAGTTGTTTATTGCTATTTTATTCTTTAAATCTACAGTCCTTTTTTCATAGATTTGCCTCCCTTTTTCTGTTTACAGCAGGCCTCTTATCATTTCTTGTAGCATTGGTTTGGTTGTAATGAATTATTTGAGGGTTTTGTTTTGTTTTGTTTTTGTCTGGGAAGCTTTTTATTTCTCCTTCAATTTTATATGATAGCCTTGCTGGACAGAGAAGTCTTGGTTGCAGGCTCTTGTTTTGCATTACAATTTTTTTGCCATTTCCTTCCAGCCTTTAATGTTTTTGTTAAAAAGTCAGATGTCATCCTTATGTGGGCTCCTCTGTAGATAACAGACTGCTTTTCTCTTACAGCTTTTAGTATTTTTTCTTTATCTGTTAATTTTTGTATTTTAATTATAATGTGTCTTGGTGTTGGTCTTTTTGGGTTCATCCTTAATGGAACTCTCTGTGCTTCTTGAACTTGTGTGACTTTTTCCTTCATCAATTTAGTGAAGTTTTCAGCTATGATTCCTTCCATCAGGTTCTCTATCCCAGGTTCTTTCTCTTCTCCTTCAGGAACTCCTATGATGCACATGTTAGTTCTCTTTATATTGCTACAGAGCTTTCTTAGAGTTTCCTCAGACTTTTTGAGCCTCTTTTCTTTCTGCTGCTCAGCTTCCATGCTTTCATTTATCTTGTCCTCTAACTTGCTGATTTGATCTTCAGCTTCATTTATCCAGCTTTTAATTCCTTCCATTGTGGTCTTCATTTCTGATATTGTATTTGTCATTTCTGACTGATACTTTTTAATTTTTCAATGTCCTTTTTTATGCTTTCTATCTCTTTATTTAGGTGCTTGTTATGTCCATCTATTGTTGTTTTAAGATCTTTGAGCATCCTAACAATCATTATTTTAAACTCTGCATCTGGTAATTTGGTTATTTCTGACTCATTCAAATCTTTTTCTGGGGATTTCTCTTGATTCATTTGGGTTGCATTTTTCTGCCTTCCCATCCTGTCTGTGTATAAGAAGGGTGTGGCTACAGAAGTCTGATGGGTGTGGCCTCTGTGTTTCCTATGTGTGGTCTGTCTTCAGGCCCACCACCCCCTCTGCTGCTGCCTCAGATGTTGAGGCACAGTGTTGCTGGTGCTGGCCCACTACTGCAGTCACTGCTGTTTCCACCTCACCTCTGCCTCTACACCTCTCTTGAGGGCAGGTGTATGCTCTCTGTGCCTGGTTTGCAATCCCTGGCCAGACCCCTGTCTCCACCCCACCCCTTAGGGTGGGACTTTACTCCTGCATCTGTGCTACAAGCCTTGGCAAGCCTTGGCCTTTACCCTGCCCCTGAGGGCAGGGCTGTGTTCCCATGCTCAGCTGTGGGTCTTAGCCAGTTCCCAGCTTCACCTTGCCCCTGCAGGTAGGACAGAAGGCAGGACCACTTTGCTCATCCAACCAGCAGCTGTAGGTCACACTGCTTTTGTGAACCCCTTCTGCCACTGTGGCCACCTTCAGCCTCTGCCCCAGCTGGGATGGACATTGCTCATGCCCGGGCCACAGGCACAGCCAGCCCCTGGCTTCTGCCCCTGCTGAGAGGACCATGCTTCTGTGTCTCACCACCTCCAGGACTCCCATGAGCACTCAGCAGTGTTAGTGTGTGTGTGTGGGGGGGATGATGCAGCTCAGACCTTCCCACTCAATACTGTATCCATGATGGCTCCCTGCTTCTAAGCAATTCTTTGCTCTGATTGTAGCATGAGAGCTTCTGTTTGGCTGGTGACCTCTTTCCCTTTGCTGGTATTGCTGGGTCCAGAAAAAATATTCACTTTAGATTTAGGGAGTGACTCAGCCCAGAGGTTAGGGTGGCTGTCCCTCAAAGTGTTTCTCCCTGTGCCTCCTAGATTACTCTCTCTTCCTGCTACTCCAGTTCTCTCATCTCTCCCCATATTCTGGAGCCCCTGGTGAGTGGTTGTGAAAGAGGTTTTCTGCACGGTCCCTTTAAGAATCCTGGGTCTGAGAAGTCTATCTTTTTCTTGCAAACAGTATTCTGGCTTGTTTTGCAGCTAAATACTGTCTGTGTGTCTCTTCTAGGCTCTGGGGCTGCAAGCTGGGGCTTCATTCCTGGGGTCCAAGACTCTCCCCTCTCCACTTAACTCACTTCCCACCACAAGAGTCCCTCCTGGCTGCCATTCACTCCCAGGAGCTGGTCCCTTTCTGCATTTCTGCTTTTCCTGCCAGTCTCAGTGTGGCTTCTTCAGTGATCCTTGATTAAAGCATCCTCTTAGTTTAGTACAAAGTTGGTGTTTCCAGATGATTATTCTTAAAATTAAGGTGTAATCCACTTTCGTTCTGAGAGGTGGAAATTGGTATATCCACCTACTCCATTGCTATCTTATCGCCCTTCCCAATACATAGTATGTTTATGGCAATTCTATCCTGTTCTATTTATTCTGATGTATCTCCTCTTGTTCTAGTGAAGAGTGGCAGAAGTTAGGATTTTTATTTTTAGCAAATGCAGAAATTTTCTTAATGTTAATGGGATTGGAAGAGTGGTGAACATTAAGTTTTTTCAATAGATATTCTCAAAATGCTAGCAGAACATAAAATTATAATGAGTAACACACAGTGTGTATCCACCACCCAAAGTCAAATCATCTTCTGTCAGCATATATTTGGCCCCTTTTACCCTTTACTGCTGCCACCCCTTCCCTCTGGATACCTCCATACTGTTGTCTGTGTCTGTGAGTTTTTATTTGTTTTTCTTGTTTTCTCATTTGTTACTTTCAGTTATTTTAACTCAGATCATCACAGAACACATTATTATGGTTTTTTACCTTAAGAAGAATGTGATTCTATAAAATGCCTAAAGAGGCTCAGAGCCCTCATTATTATTGGTCTATAAATTGTTAACTAAAAGACTTTTCTGCAGAGAACATCACACAGCAACTTCCCTGGAAGAGCAGTTTGCCTAGAAAGCAACTAGTATTTGCCAGAAACCACATCTGTCCTTACAATGTGGACTCAGCCTGCCATTCAAAAATTAGTCTCTGAAACCATAATTTACTTAACTAGAAAAGATTTGAGTTTTTTGTTTTGTTTTACTTTAACTCACATTAAATTCTCATTGTATGGCAAAAGACAATTATAATAATAGACAGTATCTCATGTGTGTCCTCTAGTCGTTTCAGTAGTATATACACTACACTAATTCTTGATCAGTCTGCCTACAGATGAAGCTTTTTTTTCCATTTTTTAATCATTTAGAGGCATAAACTACACATATTACTCAGTACAGAGGAAGGTAATAAGCCATCTTAGATCTGTTTTTACCAATAAAGGAAGGTAATTTATAAAATTGTGGCTCATGAGGGAGAATAAAGGATCTTTTTTAAAATGAAGAAAATTGCATCTTTCAAAAATTCTTCAAGTAAATAATTCTAACAATGGAGGAAACAAAATCACTCCTTGGCAAATCTTGGTAGATTATTTATGCTTTTGAAAGATTCATCCAGGCACATGACCATCCTTGATTAATAATGAATGTGGTTTTAAGACCATCATAGCACTGTATTGTATTACAAAGCCAGCACTAATCATTTGCAGTAGAAGCAGCAAATGTGATTACTCTATAATCATAATAGATCAGCAAATTATGGCTCATCAGAGGAAAATGTGTAATATAAGCATAATTCTATAAATTGGCCTTATATAATAAAACAAAATGGAACCAAACTAGATTCTTCTCAGTGATTCAGAAATAATGTTGTCATCCTCTCAAGAGATGATTGTGTTGAAGGAGCTTCAAAAAGGGCCAGTGACTGAGGAATGAGGAGGTGAACTCAGAAGGATCAGGATAAACATGAATTGATATTGTAAACTTTCAATGAACTGCATTCTTCTCCTCTTTGTTTCCCTGAAGAATGCTGTTCCTGCTCTGTAACATCTTGCATTTTTATCAATGGTTATCTCAGAGGATATTAAACTGACCTCAGGGTTTGGGTTTGCATTCATTTTCTCTTCTGTTCAGGTCAACACATCATATATAATAAACAGCACCATGTCTCTTATCTTGTGTTCTCTGCAGGTTCTTTGTGGCAAAGGTATGTTTGATAGTCAGAGCTGGAATCCTCAACATTGATGCATAATCTCTGTAAGAGGTCAAGTGCAGGGCCAGAGGGGGTTACCTATCCTGGTATGCCTTACACCAAGAGCTCCATTGCACCTTGATATAAAAGAAAGAGTACTATATACATTAGTCAGTTCATATTAAAGAACCACAAGTTCTACAGACAGACACTTGAGAGAAGAAAGATCACTGGTCTTTAGGAAAATGATGAATTTTCATGTTCCCTTCTTTCATCTTTTTTCACAGTAGCCCTGTGAATATTATGAATAGAAGTTGTTATTATCATGGAATACAAAGTAACTTAAAGAGAATTTGTGAAATCTGTTTCTATGTGAACAAGGCTAAATATACATTAAATTTTATAAAAGTTTATTCTTTAGAGTTAGTCTTGAGATAGCACAAGTTTTATCATGATTTTTAAAAATTAATTTTAATTTATTGTGTTAACATGGATTCAAGTGTCCCATTGAATATAACACCTTCCCCTCCTCACCCATGTCCCTATTTATACCCCTTTTGCCCCTCCCCCTAACTCCCAACACCTTACCTAGAGGATTTGCTATCCTGTTATCTGTATCTCTGTGTTATGTATATATAATTTTAATAATTCCTTCACTTTCTCTGATCCCATCCTCTCATTCCCCTTCCCTCTGACAGCTGTCCCTCTGATCCCTGTGAACCCACTTCTGCCTCTATTTTGTTTCTCAGTTCACTTTGTTCCTTAGATTCCACATATAGTGGCATTTTTATACACCCATAAAAAATGTCTGAATCAGAAATTAAGAAAAAAATCCTCTTCAGTATTGCAACAAAATAAATAAAGTACCTAGGAGTAAATTTAACAAAGGAGGTAAAGGACTTGTACTCAGAAAATAATAAAACATTGATTAAAAAAATTGAAGAAGATACAAACAAGTGGAAGCATATATCATGTTCATGGGTAGAAAGAATAAATATCATTAAAATGTATATATTACCCAAAGCAATCTATAAATTCAATGTAATTTCTATCAAAATACTAATGCATACTTCAAAAATATAGAACAAATATTCCAAAAAGTTATATGAAACCAAAAAAGAAAAAGAAAACACAAATAGCCTCAGCAATCTAGAAAATGAAAAATAAAGTGGGTGGTATTACACTTCCTAATATCAAGTTATACTACAAGGCCATTGTACTCAAAACAGGTTGGTACTGGCATAAGAACAGGCATACAGATCAGTGGAATAGAACAGAGAACCTAAAATAAACCCACACCTTTATGGTCAATTGATATTTGACAAAGGAGATAAGAGCATGCAATGGAGTGAAGACAGTCTCTTTAACAAATGGTGTTGGGAAAATTGGACAGGTAGATGCAAAAAAATGAAACTAGATTACCAACTTACACCATTCACAAAAATAAACTCAAAATGGATAAAAGACTTAAATGTAAGTCATAAAACCATAAACTTTTAATCTTGGAAGAAAACACAGGCAGTAAACTCTGAAATCTCTTGTATATTTGCTGATATATCTACATGGGCAAGTTAAATGAAGGACAAAATAAACAAATGGGACTATATCAAATAAAAAGCTTTTGTACAGCAAAAGACAGCATGAACAAAATAAAAAGACAACTCACACAATAGGTGTGAGTTATTGGGAATATATTCACCAATACATCTGATAAGGGGTTAGTAACCAAAATTTATAAAGAATTTCTAAAACTCAACAACAGAAAGGTAAAAAATCCAATTAAAAAATTGGCAAAAGAACTGAACAAACACTTCTTTAAAGAGGACATACAGATGGCCAATAGCATATGAAAAAATGTTCAACATCACTTATCATCAAAGAAATGCAAATTAAAAGCACAATGAGATACCACATCACACCTGTCAGAATGGCACTCCTTAACAAATCAACACACAATAAGTACTGGAGAGGGTGTGGAGAAAAGGGAACCCTCCTGCACTGTTGGTGGGAATGCATATTTGTGCAACCACTGTGGAAAGCAGAATAGAATTTCCTCAAAAAATTAAAAATGGAGCTGCCTTTTGACCCAGCTATTCCACCATTAGAAATACATCTTAAGAACACAAAATCACTGATTCAAAAGGTGATATGCACCCCATGTTTATTGCAACATTGTTTACAATAGCCAAGATCTGGAAACAGTCCAAGTGTCCACTAGTGGCTGACTGGATTAAAAAGCAGTGGTACATATACACAATGAAATACTATGCAACCATGAAAAAGAAGGAAATTTTACCTTTTGTGATGGCATGAGTGGACCTGGAGACTATTATACTAAGTGAAATATGCCAGACAGAGAAATACAAATATCATATCATCTTACTTTTATGTGGAATCTAAAAGTTTATTCTTTAGAGTTAGTCTTGAGATAGTACATGGCTTTATAATAATTTTGTGTGCACAACCCTGAAAGTTAGACCCACTTCTCTCTTCACCAATTTCCCCTTCTAAATCCATGCAGACTTTGGCTAAGGAAGTTTCTAGTTCAAGCTAAGTGCCATATCTTACTTGATTTGAGGCATCCTTATAAGGAAGTTGAAATAAATTTGAGGCATCCTTATAAGGAAGTTGAAATAAATTTGAAGAATAGTGAAAAATCATCTTTCTCTTTCATTTGCAGGAGAAGTTCACGACAATAGAAAGTAAGAAAAAGGTCCAGTCTAAGAATCACTGAATTCTGAGTTTCTCTCTCATGTCTGTGTTTTCTTGCTGTTCCTGCGGGTGTTTGGGAAGGTTCACGTGTGCGTTCATCCTGGCTGCCCTGTCTCATCGGGCAATAGCAGCACTATCTCAGAAAACTGAAGTCCAGCTGTTTGTTGCTCTTTATGTATTTTTCTCAAATACCATTTCAGACAATAATGACACTATATAAAAGCTTTTTGATACTAATGCTGTATACATGGTGTAATGAATTGGGAGTAAGGAGATCTAAGTTCTAATATCTTTGTTTTTCACTATTCATCTCTTGTAAATGAGATTGTTCTGTATCAGTTCTGCGTATAGGGTGGGGGGATTAAAACTATATTAAAGTAATTGTGTATGTATGTAACAATATTCATAGTTTCAGTGTCAAAATGTTAAAGTAATATCTACTTTAATGGTGCAGTTTTTAAGGGGTTTTGTGCCACATATATAAACTGGAATATATTTATGTAGATATTTATCTTTATTTTATGTCATTAAAGTTTTAATTTCTCCATACATATAAAGGCCTCCTGTAATCACCAATTATCAGAATTAGAATTGAACCTGTATTAAAATTATGTGATCTATATGCTATTTTTTAATTATAATTTTATTTTTTTAATGGGGTGACATCAATAAATCAGGATACATATATTCAAAGATAACATGTCCAGGTTATCTTGTTGTTCAATTATGTTGCATACCCATCACCCAAAGTCAGATTGTCCTCTGTCACCTTCTATCTAGTTTTCTTTGTGCCCCTCCCCCTTTCCCTTTCCCTTTCCCCCCACCCCCCCCCGTAACCACCATACTCTTATCAATGTCTCTTAGTTTCACTTTTATGTCCCACCTACGTATGGAATAATGCAGTTCCTGGTTTTTTCTGATTTACTTATTTCACTTCATATAATGTTATCAAGATCGCACCATTTTGCTGTAAATGATCCGATGTCATCATTTCTTATGGCTGAGTAGTATTCCATAGTGTATATGTGCCACATCTTCTTTATCCAGTCATCTATTGATGGGCTTTTTGGTTGTTTCCATGTCCTGGCCACTGTGAACAATGCTGCAATGAACATGGGGCTGCATGTGTCTTTACGTATCAATGTTTCTGAGTTTTGGGGGTATATACCCAGTAGAGGGATTGCTGGGTCATAAGGTAGTTCTATTTTCAGTTTTTTGAGGAACCACCATATTTTCTTCCATAATGGTTTTACTACTTTACATTCCCACCAACAGTGTATGAGGGTTCCATTTTCTCCACAGCCTCTCCAACATTTGCTATTACCTGTCTTGTTAATAATAGTTAATCTAACTGGTGTGAGGTGCTATCTCATTGTAGTTTTGATTTGCATTTCTCTAATAACTAAAGAAAATGAGCATCTTTTCATATATCTGTTGGCCATCTGTATTTCTTTTTGGGAGAAGTGTCTGTTCATGTCCTCTTTCTATATTTTTTATAGGATTGCTTGTTTGTTTGTTGTTGAGTTTTATGAGTTCTTTGTATATTTTGGATATTAGGCCCTTATCTGAGCTGCTGTTTGAAAATATCATTTCCCATTTCGTTGGCTGTCTGTATATTTTGTTATCAGTTTCTCTTGCTGAGCAAAAACTTCTTAGTCTGATGTAGTCCCATTCATTAATTTTTGCCTTCACTTCTCTTGCCTGTGGAGTCAAATTCATAAAATGCTCTTTAAAACCCAGGTCCATGAGTTGAGTACCTATGTCTTCTTCTATGCACTTAATTGTTTCAGGTCTTATGTTTAGATCTTTGATCCATTTTGAGTTAATTTTAGTACAGGGGGAAAACTGTAGTCCAGTTTCATTCTTTTGCATGTGGCTTTTCAGTATTCCCAGCACCATTTATTGAAGAGGCTTTCTTTTCTCCATTGTGTGTTGTTGGCCCCTTTATCAAAAATTATTTGACTATATATATGTGGCTTTATTTCTGGGTTTTCTACTCTGTTCCATTGGTCTGAATGTCTACTTTTCTGCCAATACCATGCTGTTTTGATTGTTGTGGCCCTATAATATAGTTTGAAGTCAGGTATTGTAATGCCCCCAGCTTCATTCTTTTTCTTTAGGATTGCTTTGGCTATTCAGGATTTTTTATAGTTCCATATAAATCTGATGATTTTTTGTTCCATTTCTTTAAAAAATGTCATTGGAATTTTGATGGGAATTGCATTAAATTTGTATATTGCTTTGGGTAATATGGCCATCTTGATTATATTTATTCTTCCTAACCAAGAACAAGGAATATTCTTCCATCTCATTATATCTTTTTCGATTTCCCTTAACAATGGTTTATAATTTTCATGATATAAGTCCTTTACATTCTTTGTTATATTTATTCCTAGGTATTTTATTTTTTTTTTTGTTGCAATCGTGAAGGGGATTATTCTTTTGAGTTCGTTATCAGTTGTTTCATTGTTGGCATATAGAAAGGCTATTGACTTCTGTATATTAATTTTGTATCCTGCGACCTTACTGTATTGGCTTATTGTTTCTAGTAGTCTTTTTTGTGGATTCTTTGGGGTTTTCGATGTATAGGATCATATCATCTGCAAAAAGTGATACCTTTACTTCTTTTCCGATATGGATGCCTTTTATTTCTTTGTCTTGTCTGATTGCTCTGGCCAGAACTTCTAGCACCACGTTAAATAAGAGTGGAGAGAGTGGACAACCCTGTCTTGTTCCAGATTTAAGGGAGAAAGTCTTCAGTTTTGTGCCATTTAATATGATGTTAGCTGATGGTTTATCATATATGGCCTTTATCATGTTGAGATATTTTCCTTCTATACCCATTTTGTTTAGAGTCTTAAACATAAAATTGTGTTGTATTTTATCGAAAGCCTTTTCTGCATCTATTAATAAGATCATATGGTTTTTGTTCTTTGTTTTGTTGATATGGTGTATTACATTAACCGTTTTACGTATGTTGAACCATCCTTGAGATTCTGGGATGAATCTCACTTGATCATGATGCATTATTTTTTTTAAATGTTGTTGTATTCGATTTGCTAGTATTTTGTTTAGTATTTTAGCATCTGTATTCATTAGAGATATTGGTCTGTAGTTTTCTTTTTTTGTGCCATCCTTGCCTGGTTTTGGTATGAGGGTTATGTTGGCCTCATAAAATGTGTTTGGTAGTATTTCTTCTTCTTCAATTTTTTGGAAGACTTTCAGTAGAATAGGAACCAAGTCTTCTTTGAATGTTTGATAAAATTTGCTGGTATAGCCATCTGGGCTTGGACTTTTATTTTTGGGGAGGTTTTTAATGTTTCTTTTTGTTTCTTCTTTACTAATAGGTCTGTTTAGGCTTTCTGTTTCTTTTTGACTCAGTCTAGGAAGGTTGTATTGTTCTAAGAATTTATCCATTTTTTCTAGGTTGTTGAATTTAGTGGCATAAAGTTTTTCATAGTATTCTACAATAATTCTTTGTATATCTACGGTGTCTGTGGTAATTTCTCCTCTTTCATTTTGGATTTAGTTTATATGAGTTCTTTCTCTTTTTTCCTTGGTAAGTCTTGCCAAGGGTTTGTCAATTTTGTGGATCTATTCAAAGAACCAGCTCCTTGTTCTATTAATTTTTTCTATAGTTTTTCTGTTTTCTATTTCATTTATTTCTGCTCTGATTTTTATTATCTCCTTTCTTTGGCTGGTTTTAGGTTGTCTTTGTTCTTTTTTTCTAGTTCCTTAAGGTGTGAAGTTAAGTGGTTCACTTGGGCTCTCTCTTTTTTGTTCATATAGGCCGGAAGTGATATGAACTTCCCTCTTATCACTGCTTTTGCTACATCCCATAGATTCTGATATGTCATATTGTCATTTTCATTTGTCTATATAAATCTTTTGATCTCTGCAATTATTTTTTCTTTGAACCATTCATTTTTTAAAAGTATGTTGTTTAGTTTCCACATTTTTGTGGGATTTTTTTCCTCTTTTTTGCAGTTGAATTCTAGTTTCAAGGCTTTATGATCAGAAAATATGCTTGGTACAACTTCAATTTTTCTGAATTTGCTGATGTTGTTTTTGTGGCCCAACATATGGTCAATTCTTGAGAATGATCCATGTACACTGGAGAAAAATGTATACTGAGTCACTTTGGGATGAAAGTCCTGTAGATGTCTATCATATCCAGGTGCTCTAGTGTTTTGTTTAAGGCCACTATATCTTTGTTGATTCTCTGTTTGGATGACCGATCTAAAGCCGTCAGTGGTGTATTGAGGTCTCCAAGTATGATTGTATTTTTGTCAGTTTTTGTTTTAAGGTCAATAAGTAGCTGTCTTATATATTTTGGTGCTTCTTGGTTTGGAGCATATATATTAAGAATTGTTATGTCTTCTTGATTCAGTGTCCTCTTAGCCATTATGAAATGGCCATTTTTGTCTCTGAGTATTTTTGCTGTCTTGTATTCAGCATTATGAGATATGAGTATTGCTACGCCTGCTTTTTTTTGGATGTTATTTGCTTGGAGTAATATTTTCCAGCCTTTCACTTTGAATTTGTTTTTATCCTTGTTACTTAGATGAGTTTCTTGTAGGCAGCATACAGTTGGATTTTCTTTTTTAATCCATTCTGCTACTCTGTGCCTTTTTATTGGTGAGTTTAATCCATTTATATTTAGTGTAATTATTGACACTTTTGAGTTCCCTATTGCCATTTTATATATTGCTTTCTGATAGTTTTGTGTCTTGTTTGATCCTTCTCTTTCATCTTTCTATCTTTTTTTTTATTTGGTTGTATTCCATACATCTTTCCTCTGTTGCTATCTTTTTTATCTCATGTGCTTCTGTGGTGGTTTTTTCAATGGTGGTTAACTTTAAGTAATGAAAAGGGTTCCTACCCTGTTTATTGTAGTGCACTATTTTGTGATTACTTTTGAACTCCATTGTCCTTTGCTACTGTTTATCTCCATCCTCTCCCCCCCCCCCCTTTCTTTTGGTTGTTGTCACAGTTTAAATTTTGTTTTATTGTGTTCTTCTTGGAGCTTTTACTTGTGGCTTTGTTTTTTTTTGTTGTTGTTGTTCTTTGTATCTGATTGGAGAACCCCTTTAATAATTCCAGGAATGGGGATTTTCTGATGATAAATTCCCTCATCTTTTCTGTATCTGTGAATGTTTTTATTTCTCCTTCATATTTGAAGGATAGCTTTGATGGGTATAGTATTCATGGCTGAAAGTTCCTCTCTCTCAGGACTTTAAATATTGGGGTCCACTGTCTTCTGGTGAGAAATCTGATGATAATCTAATGGGCCTTTCTTTATATGTTGTATTCTTCTTTTCCCTGGCTGCTTTGAGAATTTTTTCTTTGGCGTTGGTTTGTGCCAATTTCATTATGATGTGCCTTGGAGTAGCTTTCTTGGGGTTAATAAAACTTGGAGTTCTGTTTGCTTCTTGAATTTGAGGCTTTAGTTCTTTCCACAGGCTTGAGAAGTTCTCGTCTATTATTTGTTTGAGTATGTTCTCCATTCCATTTTCTCTCTCTTCTCCCTCTGATATACCTATTATTCTTATGTTATTCTTTTTGATGGAGTCAGATAATTCCTGTAGTGCTATCCCATTTTTTTAAATTTTTGAGTCTCTTTCTTTTTCTCTCTGTTGTGCCTCAAGTTCTTTGTCTTCTATTTCACTAATTCTACTTTCTATCTGGCCTGTTCTATTATTTAAGCTTGTTACCTCATTTTTCAGCTCGTGTATTGAGTTTTTCATCTCTGTTTGATTTGTTTTTAGAGTTTCAATTTCCTTGGAAATATATTCTTCATGTTCACTGAGTTGTTTTCTGAGCTCCCTAAATTGCCTTTCTGTGTTTTCTTGTATATCTCTGAGTATTTTTAGGATTTCTATTTTAAATTCTCTGTCGTGTAACTTTATGGTTTCCAATATATTAATTTTTTTCTCCATAGATTTTTCCTCATCTATCTGTGTTACCTCTCTTTCTTTGTATCCATGGTATTTGATTTTCTCTTCCTTAATGGCATCTGAGGGTAGTTTTGTTGATAGTATTAATGAGATTTAATAAAGAATAAAAAGTTTAAAAATAAAAATAAAAAATTGAATTTTTTTTAAAAAAATAACTAAATAAAGAAAAATTAAATAAAATAAAAAATTTAAAAAAAAAGGAAATTATTCCTCCCCTCCTTTTTTCCTGTCCTTTCCGCTCTTTCTTGAGAAAAATCTTGTGGTGAACTGTGAGTTATATTGTACTAAATAGAACAAACAATGCCTGTACTGGAGGGCCTGAATTGGGGAGAAGTAATAAAGGGGCAAAAAAAAAAAACCATAGAAAAACAACAGAAAAAAAGGTGGTATGGACCCACAAAAAGCAAATAAGGAAAAAATTTGGGTCAAGAATAAAATGATTTGCTTTTAGGTGTTGGTTGACTAAGAGTTATGATGAGAGGAATAAGAGGGAAACAGAAAAATGGGGGACAAATTAAAAAAATTACTATTGTGTTTAGTGGAACAAGAACTAGATAAAATGGAGAGCCAGGGATGGGAGCACTGCTAGTGAGTTAAAAAGGTGAAGTAAACCCCCCCCCAAAATCTACAAACATAAGTTTGAGTCCCAGAAAAGATAATTTGTTCGTTATTGAGGTTTGAATGAGAGGAGACGTAAAGGGGAAAGGAAGAAACTAATATAGAGGGAGAAAAGAAAGAGAGAGAGAGAAAAAAAGAGGGTACCACTAAAAGAAGATAAAAGAAAAAAGAAGAGAGAGAGAGAGTTAAGGGTTTTGGAGTGCAACCCTCATAGAGAGAAAGGAAGAGGAAAGAAAAGATATTGGGGGATATAACACTTATGGGCAGTGTAGTTCAAGGAGAGGAGAGAGTAAGACCGACAGAGAGTTAATCGACCAAATTGGAGGAGGAAAAAAATATATCAAGAATGAAGATAAGAGAAACAAATGAACAAATATAATAAAATGGGATAGGTTATAAAGTCTGTGGATTACTCTTGATTTTGAGAGGTTATCTTCTTGCTTTTTCTTTTCTCTCCCTCTTTCTGTTTGGGGACTCTGTACCCTGGGTTCTGCCCCTTTGGCACACTCAGGTAGAGGTTTGCAGTTGATAAGTCTCTATGGCGATGTCATGTATTGTGCTTCAGTCTCGTTGGCAGTTGAGGCTCATTAGCATTTATAGGCTCTGACAGTGAGAGAGTCCGTGTTCCTGGAGCCTCTCTCCTAGTCTTTCCTTCCTCAATTAGTAGCCTGATAATCCAGCTATGGGGTTGCTGCTGCCTCTGCCTGGAGAGGCTCAAAGAGCTGGCCACTCCCCACTCTATTCCTACTCAGCACAGGGCTCTGGGTAAGGCTCAGTCAGTCAGAGCTGCTAGCGTAATCAGGCTGGGCTTCTGCCCACTCAAAGACCTCTGGCTCTGCCACTCTGTCTGGTAACATGCATGGGCAGGCACCCACTCCTGTGGCACTTGGAGGAAACTCTCACTCACTATCTGTGCACGCAGACCAGAACATCAGGCCGGAAGTCTCACCCTCTGAGTGAAACCCTCTCCAGCACGGAAAAGTTGCAGCCTTGGAATTGGTTCTCTCATCCTCCCGGTGCACGGCTCCCTCAGGGTGCTGGGGCGGCTCGAGATTTCGCTTTTGGCCCACACAAAAGCCCCTTACTCTGCCTCTTTGTGGGATAACACGGGCGCACACTGCCAAGGCACTCGGAGAAAACTCTCGCTCAGTATCTATGCGCGCAGACCAGATTATCATGCCAGCCGCCTCACCTTCTGAGTGAAACCCCTCCCGCATGGAAAAGTTGCAGCGTTGGAATTGGTTCTTGCTCTGTCCCTGTGTGCGGCTCCCTCAGGGCGCTGGAGCGGCCTGGAGATTACGCTTTCGGCCCACACAAAGGCTCTGACTCTGCCTCTCTGTGGGATAACACGGGATCCCACTGCTGAGGCAGTCGGAGGAATCTCTCGCCCACTATCTGCGTGTGCCCACCCAGAGATCAGGGAAAATGGCTGCCCTTCTTGTCTTTCTTTGTCTGGGTTTGGCAGGAGTGTTAGCTTGTATTGCCCGGGTTGCCACAGGAACAGTTTTTCCTTGGCTTGGATCTCCATGCCACAGCCTGGTTCGGCCATTTGTGCCATGGCCTGGATCTATTCACTCCCTTTACCAGCCTCAGTTTCTATATTCTCAGTTCCCAATGAAAGCTGCCCTGTTAAGGTTAGTGAGGAAAGCAGAGCATTTCTTACTCCCTATTTCCTTCGGGGTTTGATTATATATTTAGCCAATTTTTCGCTCGACCATACCTTCAGGTGTATTGCAAAACATCTGGAGGCTCCAAGGATAGGTTTTTCTGTTTCTGGTTAAAGATCTTGTTGAGTTTTGGGGGAGATTTATTGGTATCGCTTCCTACCGCGCCATTACGCTGACGTCATCCTCCTATATGCTATTTTAAGGAAAAATGACACCCAAAATATTAGTCAGCACTTTCAGTATTTGGGATAAAGAAAAAATTTCTTTCTCTGTTTATAAAATTAATTAAATTCTCCATTGTAAAAACTTGGAAAATATAGGGGGAAAATGGCATTGCTACAAATTTTCAAATGAAGTTTGACTTCATGTTTTCCTTCTTAAATGAGAAGATGCCTGATGGATACATAAGGTTTACCTTAAGGTCTGACCTATGGTCTGTCTAGCTAAGTATCTTGACTACTGAAATATTCCATAGATGTGCAGTGCTAAGTATAAAATGTGGGAGCAGGAGCAGTCTGCCTGAGTTTTCATCCTTGCTCTGTCAACTGGTGATGTGGTCTTGGAAGCATCACTAACTTCTCTGTGCTTGTTTCCTGCTCTGTAAAATGGAGGTAATAATGTTACCTCCAATATTTATTGTGGCAATGTATTTAGCTAACACATGTAAACAATAGCACTTGGCATTTATTAAGCATTCATTAATATCAAGTATAGCTATCATACCCAACAACCCAGTTTTGTTCTGAACATCTTTTCTTTTGGCAACCAATTTTAACACTTTCTTATATGAATGCATATAAACCTTTGCAAAACAGAGTCTATTTTCCCTCTGTACCACTGGTAAAAGGAATGAGTGCCTTCATTTTTCTATGCTCAATTGTTTACTTGTGGGGCTTTCCAAAATCAAGAATCTCCCCTTTGTTCTTAGTACTTAGTTCTCATTTGCTAACTATTCATGCATCTAGACTAATGTCCTAGTCATTTCTCTACATGTCCTTAGATGACAAGTTCCTTATTGCTTGTTTGTAGATTTACTTTTTCTCATACTTAGTCTTATATTATCTTAACTGTGAAATGTACTATCAGCAAATAGCATATATTTCCATATATGAATATCCTCATAACTGGGTAAATTTATTTTAACTTTAGTCAAAAATCAAAAAAAGATCTATATGCACAACTTTTGACAAATATAATTAGGACTCAGATCTAATCTCAAGGGACTGGTGTTTACTACTCTTTATTTTTCTTACAGAATGTGTAGAGATCTTTTAAGACCACACAATAAATGTCTGGAAAGGTCAGAATGCTGAAACACATAATAACTGAGTTTCTTCCTCTCCTCCCTTTAATGTGCAGTTAGGTGGTGGTTTTTTTCCAGTTAATTAAATTTCTAGTGTCAGAGCCATTCAGCGAGAACATTCTAAAAAATCTGTTGTAAATATTTCAGGCTTCAGATTGGCTTTATTTTTAAGTTATTCTCAAATATACAAAATATAGTTTGGGGATTTTTTTAATATAAAGTGGAAAAACAAAACTTTTTTAGCTATAGAAAAGATAGCTGTGCTATGTAGATCAGCAAACAAACCAAAGGCTACCTGGGCTCTGAGGTGTCTCCTGCACCCATGGGAAAGTCAGATGAAGAAAAATGATGTTTTTCTAACAATGCATGGCATCTGACTATATTAAACAAACAATGAGTAATTAATATTTAATATGAAAGACAATAGAAAAAATTTGATAATATACTCAGTCATGATGGCAATGACAAGCACTATCTCTCCTCCCACCATGTCTCCCTTCTTTTTTTTTTAAGTACAACACTAAACTTGTGTTATTAAAGGAAATAATCTTTATACAGCAAGTTAGTGAATTGTTTAGTCACTTTCCTTTGCTTTCAATGTTAAATTGCAGCCTATTGTGTAGTAATTTGGTATGCTTGGGAAAACATCAGCTTTCTCAGCCTTTTTTCTACTCCTCTGTACATGCTGGGTTACTCTCACACACCACATTTCCCACCAGCATGGTGGTGGGTGAAGGTTCCAGCCCCTGTGCAAGCTGACCTGAGATAGCTGGTCTAGAAGGGGTGACATGGGCTGAGATCTTCTCCCTCTTCACATGGATGCCTCTAAATTCAGAGCTCAGCCAGACTTTTAAGATAGTTTAATGGCAAGTCTACTGCATCCTCATTTGTACTACAGGACTGGGAAAGGAAGGAAGGAAGGAAGGGAGGGAGGAAGGAAGGAAGGAAGGAAGGAAGGAAGGAAGGAAGGAAGGAAAAATAAGTAACCGGATAGCAGACTGGAATTTCACTACGAATTTGATTAATGAAGTTGAAATTGAGACAAGTTTCTCCTTTATGAAATGGTGCAATTTTGTTTAACACTATTTGAAAGATGTTTCGATAATATTAACAATGACTGCCATTCTAAGTAATATTCTTCCTTGAGAAAAGCAAAGGTCTGATGACATATTTTTTTAGCCTATAAATTATCCCAGGAATGTAGATTTTTCATTACCCATCAAACTTGCCTTCCATGAGAGGCCTCTAATTTGATGGCTTCATTAATTAAGGTTCTAGGAGAGAACACAAATTCATATAACAGAATTTATATGAATTTCTTCTAATAACAGAAACACATTTTAATATTTTTCAAATATGTAACTAGTAGCTTTATTCACAACAGTCAAGATATGGACACTATCTAAGTGTCCATTGACAGATGAATGGATAAAAATGTGATATACTGTATATATTATAGTGGAATATTATTCAGCCATAAAAAAGAAAATTCTGCCATTTCCAACAACATTGATGAAACTGGAAGCATCAGGCTAAGTGAAATAAACCAGACAGAAAAGACACTTGCTATATGATCTCAATTATATGTAGAGTATTAAAAAAAGAAAAGAAAGAAGTTGAACTCAAAAACAGAAAGTAGAATGCTGGTTGCCAGGGGCTGGGGTTGGGGAAAATTGGGAAACATTGGTCAAAGGGTACAAACTTTATTATAAGAGGAATAAGTTATGGAGATTTAATGTATATACTATAGCATAGTGATCATAGTTAATACTACTGTGTTGTATACATAAAATTGATAAAAGAAAAGATATTAAGCATTTTTATCACATGCACAAAAACAGTAACTATGTTAGGTTTTAGATGTGTTAGTTAACTTGATCATGGTTATCATTTCACAATGTATGTATACCAAATCATTATACTGTACCCTTTAATATACACAATTTTATTTTTCAATTATCTCTTTAAGCTGGTGAAAACTGTAAGGTGGGTAAAAATTCCATTTAATCTATAAAAACTAGCAGTCTTTTGGAGAAAACCTAGCCTCTCTGGCCATATTAAGTGACCCATACCAAATACCACAAATACAACCCCTGCCCCAGGAATAGTTTCTTTGAAAAATTATTAGAAGCAGATGTGGAGTACATCTACAATAACTCCATCTACAATAAACCATTTTAATAGGCTTATTTCATGATTACCATTAGGCTGTTTTTATTTCCAGATGGGCTTCAGATTTTTGAAATGTTAAATTTTTAAGTTTTATTAATAATAAGCAGACATAATTTACTTGTTAAGTAGTGGCCAATGAATTTGACATTGCAGGCTATTGTGATAAATTATGAGACTGCTGTGTGGTAAATTTCATATAAATACATAAATATTTATATATGTACATGCCTTTTAAATATAAATATGTATACACCTGTAAGGTATATACATAAGGTGTGTATGTGTGTGTGTACATGTGTGTGTGTGTGTATATATGAAAAGAATCTCCATTACCCCTTTTCAAATCAAGACTGCTTCATCATTTGTTTCTGCAAGATAGTGCAATTAAATTGGATAATTTGACAAAAACTATTGAAAATTTGAAGTATTTTTTTTACATAAGACACTGAAGCCTGTAAGTGATTGCATTTAATAGGTTATCTACTGTAAGTGTAAAATCTCCACTGTGTAAGTTTTGTGCTTTTATAAGAAATAATATCCATATTAGAAAGTCTTCTTTCAAAGAGACTTTTAAAGGAAAAAATTTTTAATAATTTAGACATATAACATCATATAAAAGTGATTCTTAAAATCCAAGGAGAGAATCAGTGACATTTTCTTAGACTTTATACACAGCTCTGATTGCCATGGACATACCAGTTCAAGGTTATTTGAAAGAAAATAACATGAAAAATTGACACAAAGCAAAGAAGAATATAAATGATTCCAGAAATACTGTATAAGTTTGGCACCCTTTATTGAAGACCTGTTATAATCTGTTTGATTCTATTTGACCTCCTGCAGACTAACTGTATGTATTTGGGCAGCTTCTAGATTGCTGTTAAGATAGCTGTCTCAATGGAAGATCATGAAAAGTTTTTGTCTTCATGTTTGTGAAACTCCCGCTCAATTTGTTTAAATATGAATGAGAACAAGGTAAAGGAACAATGCTCTCACAACATGGCATTAAGTTTTATGTGAATTAATTTATTTTATTCATTTAATTAATACATATTGAGTACTGAGCAAGTACTGGGAATATTTTAAATATTAAACCTTCATATATAAATGAGGTACGTTTCATAAATTTCAGAAGCTGGGGTAGTGGAGGAAGTAGAAGTATGAAATATAACTTATGTGATATGGTAAATACTATAGAAAAGCTCTACAAAAAGTGATGGAAACACAAAAGTTGGCTAAATTTGCATGAAGGAGGGAAAAGGAAATGAAGAGAACATGGTAGGCATCTCAGAGGAAGTGCCATTTGATCTGGACTTTGAGGAGTTTGCAAAAAGAAGAAAAAAGGGAAGAAGAGTTCTCAGCAAGAAAAGTTTATCTAAACAAAGTCATAGCATACCAAAATTGAGATCCAACAAGTATTTTGATGTGACCAGAATAGTTCACATCAAAGAAGTATCAGAAAAAATAGGACAGAGGACAGAGATTAAAAGTAGCAAAGGACAATGAAGCACAGAAACACTCATAAGATATGGTACTACAATGAATATGGTAGGTACCCTTTTCATTACTTAATGGTAACCACACTTGAAAAAACCACCACAGAAACACATGACTTTAAAAAGGTAGCAACAGAAGAAAAAAGTATGGAACACAAACAAACAAAAACAAATGATAGAAGAACAGAAGAGAAGAATCAAACAAGATACAAAACTAACAGAAAGCAATTTATAAAATGACAATAGGGAACCCACAAGTGTCAATAATTACACTAAATATAAATGGATTAAACTTACCAATAAAAAGACACAGAGTAGCAGAATGGATTAAAAAAGAAAATCGAACTATATGCTGCCTACAAGACACACATCTAAGCAACAAGGATAAAAACAAATTCAAAGTGAAAGGCTGGAAAACAATATTCCAGGCAAATAACATCCAAAAAAAAAAAAAGCAGGAGTAGAAATACTCATATCTAATAATGCTGATTACAAGACAGAAAAATTACTCAGAGACAACAATGGTCATTTCATAATGATTAAGGGGACACTGAATCAAGAAGACATAACAATCCTTAATATATATGCACCAAACCAAGGAGCACCAAAATATATGACAGATACTTATTGACCTAAAAACAAAACTGACAAAAATACAATTATACTTGGAGACCTCAATACACTGCTGATGGCTCTAGATCAGACATCCAAAAAGAGAATCAATAAAGATATATTGGCCTTAAATAAAACACTGGAGCACCTAGATATGATAGACATCTACAGGACACTTCATCCCAAAGCGACAGAGTATACATTTTTCTCTAGTGTACATGGAACATTTTCAAGAATTGACTATATATTAGGCCACAAAGATAACATCAGCAAGTTCAGAAAAATTGAAATTATACCAAGCATATTTTCTGATCATAAAGTCTTGAAACTAGAATCCAACTGCAAAATAGAGGGAAATAACCCACAAAAATGTGGAAACTAAACAACAGACTTTTAAAAAATAAATGGGTCAAAGAAGAAATAAGCGCAGAGATCAAAAGATATATACAGACAAATGAAAATGGCAATATGACATATCAGAATCTCTGGGATGCAGCAAAAGCAGTAATAAGAGGAAAGTTCATATTACTTCAGGCCTATATGAACAAGAGAGAGCCCAAGTGAACCACTTAACTTCACACCTTAAGGAACTAGAAAAAGAAGAACAAAGACAACCCAAAACCAGCACAAGAAAGGAAATAATAAAAATCAGAGCAGAAATAAATGAAATAGAGAACAGAAAAACTATAGAAAAAATTAATAGAACAAGGAGCTGGTTCTTCGAAAAGATCAACAAAATTGACAAACCCTTGGCAAGACTCACCAAGGAAAAATGAGAAAAGACTCATATAAACAAAATCCAAAATGAAAGAGGAGAAATCACCACAGACATCATAGATATATAAAGAATTATTGTAAAATATTATGAAAAACTATATGCCAACAAATTCAACAATCTAGAAAAAATGGTTAAATTTCTAGAACAATACAACCTTCCTAAACTGAGTCATGAAGAAGCAGAAAGCCTAAACAGACCAATTAGCAGGGAGGAAATAGAAAAAATTATTAAAAACATCCCCAAAAATAAAAGGCAAGGTCCAGACGGTTATTCTAGTGAATTCTATCGAACATATAAAGAAGACTTGGTTCCTATTCTACTGAAAGTCTTCCAAAAAATTGAAGAAGAAGCAATACTTCCAAATACATTTTATGAGGTCAACATATCCCTCATACCGAAACCTGGCAAGGACAACACAAAAAAAGAAAACTACAGACCAATATCTCTAATAAATAAAGATGCTAAACTACTAAACAAAATACTGGCAAATCGAATACAACAACATATTAAAAAAATAATACATCATGATCAAGTGGGATTCATCCCAGAATCTCAAGGATGGTTCAACATACGCAAAACAGTTAACGTAATACACCATATCAAAAAAACAAAGAACAAAAATCACATGATCTTATCAATAGATGCAGAAAAGGCATTTGATAAAATACAACACAACTTTATGTTTAAAACTCTCAACAAAATGGGTATAGAAGAAAAATATCTCAACATGATAAAGGCCATATATGATAAACCATCAGCCAACATCATATTAAATGGCATAAAACTGAAAACTTTCCACCTTAAATCAGGAACAAGACAGGGTTGTCCACTCTCTCCACTCTTATTTAACATGGTGCTAGAAGTTCTGGCCAGAGCAATCAGACAAGACAAAGAAATAAAAGGCATCCATATCGAAAAAGAAGAAGTAAAGGTATCACTTTTTGTAGATGATATGATCCTATACATCGAAAACCCGAAAGACTCCACAAAAAGATTACTAGAAACAATAAACCAATACAGTAAGGTCACAGGATACAAAATTAACATACAAAAGTCTATAACCTTTTTATATGCCAACAATAAAATATTAGAAAATGAACTCAAAAAAACAATCTCCTTCACGATTGCAACAACAAAAAAAATACCTAGGAATAAACATAACAAAGAATGTAAACGACCTATATAACGAAAACTACAAAACATTGTTAAGAGAAATTTAAAAGACAAAATGAGATGGAAAAATATTCTTTGTTCTTGGATAGGAAGAATAAATATAATCAAAATGGCCATATTATCCAAAGCAATTTATAAATTTAATTCAATTCCCATCAAAATTTCTATGACATTTTTTAAAGAAATGGAACAAAAAATCATCAGATTTATATGGAACTATAAAAAACTCCAAATAGCCAAAGCAATCCTGAGAAAGAAGAAAGAAGCAGAGGGCATTACAATACCTGACTTCAAACTATATTATAGGGCCACGACAATCAAAATAGCATGGTATTGGCAGAAAAACAGACTCTCAGACCAATGGAACAGAATAGAAAGTCCAGAAATAAAACCATATATACATGGTCAAATAATTTTTGATAAAGGGGCCAACAACACACAATGGAGAAAAGAAAGCCTCTTCAACAAATGGTGCTGGGAAAACTGGAAAGCCACATGCAAAAGAATCAAACTTGACTACAGCTTGTCCCTGTGTACTAAAATTAATTCAAAATGGATCAAAGACCTAAATATAAGACCTGAAACAATAAAGTACATAGAAGAAGACATAGGTACTAAACTCATGGACCTTGGTTTTAAAGAGCATTTTATGAATTTGACTCCACAGGCAAGAGAAGTGAAGGCAAACATAAATGAATGGGACTACATCAGATTAAAAAGGTTTTGCTCAGCAAAAGAAACTGACAACAAAATAAACAGACAGCCAACTAAATGGGAAATGTTATTTTCAAGCAACAGCTCAGATAAGGGCCTAATATCCAAAATATACCAAGAACTCATAAAACTTAACAACAAACAAACAAACAATCCAATAAAAAGATGGGAAGAGGACATGAACAGACACTTCTCCCAGGAAGAAATACAAATGTCCAACAGACATATTAAAAGATGCTCATCTTCATTAGTTATTAGAGAAATGCAAATCAAAATTGCAATGAGATACCACCTCACACCTGTTAGATTAACTATTATCAACAAGACAGGTAATTGCAAGTGTTGGAGAGGCTGTGGAGAAAATGTAACCCTCATTCACTGTTGGTGGGACTGTAAAGTAGTAAAACCATTATAGAAGAAAGTATGGTGGTTCCTCATAAAACTGAAAATAGAACTACCTTATGACCCAGCAATCCCTCTGGTATATACCTCAAAAACTCAGAAACATTTATACATAAAGACACATGCAGCCCCATGTTTATTGCAGCATTGCTCACAGTGGCCAGGACATGGAAACTACCAAAAAGCCCGTCAATAGAAGACTGAATAAAGAAGATGTGGCACATATGCTCTATGGAATACTACTCAGCCATAAGAAATGATGACATCAGATCATTTACAACAAAATGGTGGGATCTTGATAACATTATACGGAGTGAAATAAAGAAATCAGAAAAAACCAAGAAGTACATGACTCCATACATTGGTGGGACATAAAAACGTGACTAAGAGACATGGACAAGAGTGTGGTCGTTACTGGGGACGGGGGGGGGGGGGAGGGAGGGCATGGGAAGGAAGGAGGGAGAGGGCAAGGGAGAGGGGGAGGGGCACAAAGAAAACTAGATAGAAGGTGATGGAGGACAATCTGACTCTGGGCGATGGGTATGCAACATAATTGAATGACAAGATAACATGGGCATGTTTTCCTTAAATATATGTACCCTGATTTATTGATGTCACCCCATTAACATTAATAATAATTTATATAAAAAAAGAAAAAATAAGTTGGCTAACACTAGATTATAGATTATTTTTTTGTGCCACACTAAAAGAAGTATCCTTTTGGTCTTGTAGACAACCAGAAGTTAGTCAATATTTAAGAGAGGAAATATGCATTTAATTTGGAAAGATAAACAGAATATGTGTGGATTAAAATTGTAATAAACTGAAAGTAGGGAAGCTAGTCAGGAGTGATAAGGTCACATGAGTGATGGGGAAAGCTGCAGCTAGGCACTGAGTGTTAAGGAAAAAGAAGAGAAACTGCAGAGCTTTTTGGGTGAATAACTGGATATAGATAGGAAGAAGAGAGGTGATCATGAGTAGAATCTGTCATGTTTGTCCTACAATGTTCTATGGGTGATTGGAAAGAAAAAATTGACTCATAAAATTTTGTTTGGTATGGAATAATTTAAGCAAAGTATATATTATCCAGATTTTAATTTTAACCAAGATTTTATTAGGCCAAAATTCTTTTTAAATGAGTGGCAAAACAAAAGCCTTTCCTTTAGTTCCAACTTTCAGAGTAATGTGGTGGCTGAGTCTTGAATGGTGATTACATTGTTGCTATAGGAGACAGTCATCTGGGTACTCCTGTGAGAGGCTCAAATAAAAGGTAAAACATACCACCAAGCAACAGAGTTTTAAAAAAGAGAAGTACCATAAAGGAGTGAGATGAGAAAACTTGCCTGGTATTATACTATAAATAAAAGACTAAACTAGAAGGAATGGATGAGACAAAGCCCACCATTACACTTGATAATAAATCAGACAATTGATACTTGAGAGAAGTTTTATGTCATAATATGAGTAACTTTAACTGATAATTAAAACATTTTTAATATTAAAAAATTAAGCCCTGGCCAGTTGGCTCAGCGGTAGAGCATTGGCCTGGCATGCAGGAGTCCTGGGTTCAATTCCCAGCCAGGGCACACAGGAGAAGCACCCATCTGCTTCTCCACCCCTTCCCCTCTCCTTCCTCTCTGTCTTTCTCTTCCCTTCCCGCAGCCAAAGCTCCATTGGAGCAAAGTTGGCCCAGGCACTGAGGATGGCTCTGTGGCCTCTGTCTCAGGCGCTAGAGTAGCTCTGGTTGCAACGCCCCAGATGGGCAGAGCATCACCCCCTGGTGGGCATGGGATCCTGGTCGGGCGCATGCGGGAGTCTGTCTGACTGCCTCCCCGTTTCCAATTTCAGAAAAAAAAAATTATCCTCATGCGGTATCTTCTAAATGTAGTATCAATCTCCAAACATACCATTGCCTATATTTCTATTTCTCTACATTGCAATTAGTGTGTTTTTCTACAAGCTCCATCTCATCCCAATTTCTGTGTTGAGCCAATCATGGGTGAGAATTAACCACCTCAGTCTCTCCATCTCAAATCTGGCGAGACTCAGCAATTTTTTTTTTTTTTTGTATTTTTCTGAAGTGAGAAGCAGAAAGGCAGAGAGACAGACTCTTGCATGTGCCTGACTGGAATCCACCCAGCATGCCCACTAGGGAGTGATGCTTTGCCCATGTGGGGCATTGCTTCATTGAAACCGGAACCATTCTAGTGCCTGAGGCAAGGCCATGAAGCCATCCTCAGTGCCCGAGCCAACTTTGCTTTAATGGAGCCTTGGATGCGGGAGGAGAGAGATAGAAAGAAAGGAGAAAGAGAACGGTGGAGAAGCAGATGAGCGCTTCTCCTGTGTGCCCTGGTTGGGAATTGGACCTGGACTTCCACACACTGGGCCAACACTCTCCCACTGAGCCAACTGGCCAGGGCCTCAACACTTCTTAACCCAGTGACATGGGAATCTTGTTATGGACCACTCCCAGCCACTCTGCCAATGATCAGATTCATTTTCAAAACTAAGTGCCTCAGCAAAGGTTTCTTACCTGTGCTGTTCCTCTAATTGCTATTCTTCCTGTACCTTTTGTCTTATTTTTCAGATGTGAGCTTCTTATCTGGTTCCTGGTCCTATGTTTTTGTCATTCTCTCTTCCCTGGACTGTAGTTCTCTTTATACACAGCCTGGAGCTGTGTCCTTGAACCCAATTTTGGTACCTGGAACTCTAATTCTCTGTGGATAGACAATTGGGGAATGACTAACAGTGCCTTCCTGAAGATTACCCAACCCTGGTTTCTGCCCATTTCCTAGGACTCTTAACTCCCTACTAGGTACCAATGACTTTCTTAAATTGTGTTCTTTAAATTTGGGTTCTCTCTTTGCATGCCATGTCTTTCCAAGTGCTCCACCATTGTTACATTTTTCAATCTTCACCCCTTGCCTGTCTTGATCCAGTTGATAAAGGACTAGATTTAGTCCTGGTCTTAGTTCTCTTATTTTCTTTACCTTCCTTGGTTTGCAATAAGGAGCATTCAGGCTTTATTATACAGTAATATAGAAGATGAAAGAAGCCAAGAGTAAGGAGAGAGAGAGGAAGTGAGAGAGAGACGAGCAGACATACTGTTTCTAATAAAATGTAAGCATATAATTCCTGTTCTTATTCCCACCCTGAAGCCCCAGGCCTGTAGTGACAGGTGCCAGATGTTCTCCCAAAATAAAGTTTTGGCATAGTTTAGGACCCAGAGGGAAATATAGGGGTTGAATAGAGAAGTTTTGGGAGACTGGCCACTGCTTTTATCAGATGGGACAGGAAAGTCTGGTCCCTTCCTCATGGCATGGAGGCAAGTGTGGAGAGTTGGAGTTCCAGGGGACATACTAGGAAGTGACCTTTTAAAGACAACCTTGGTTCTGCTTCATGAGAAAGAGTTTTTTTAGTGTAATCTATTTATGCATCTCAGAATGTTGTTTCAGCCCCAGTGTGGAGAAAGGCAATATGAAATTGGTGGTGAGAGTAGATAAAGTCCACATAACCTCTCAAATGGGGAGATGAGAACTCAATACCTCAATATTGATATACCTAGTTGGCAACAAGATAACATATAATTTTGATGCTCTTTTAAATAAGTAATGATGGCTAGGGACTCCTGGTGTACATTTTGTATTTTTCTCTCTTCTTCAATTAACAGATAATTTATGTGGCCAATCCGCTAATAGAATGTTCTCTTAAGTTAATCTTTAACTAAATGTGGAAAATTATAATTCTCAACAAGGCTGTAAGTTTTATTCATTCTTTTTAAATTGCTTTTTAATTATACAATAAAACATGACTATATTATCTATGTGAAAAACTGAAACACAGATAAAGTTAAAAAATACCATGTAAGCATTTATTTACTTTTGAAACTGTAAAAATTGTTTCTCTGAGTTATTTTTTTGTGTTTCCTCTTCATAGTTATTATCCATTGGATATGTTACACAATGTGGTCCTCAAGAATCTCTAGAGAATTGAGTGTTTGTCCTTTCAAGATAATTTTAAGTTTGTCTTTGGCAACCTGGTTTTGTTTGTTATGTGTTCCTCCTTGGTTACTTGATTGTGTTGCAACTCTATGGGGGAAAATGTCAGAAAGGCAGAGGGTGAGAGTTGACAGCTCACAGATGGATATTGTGTTTGGGCTCCTTTCCGGAAGTAATGGAATGTGTGGATTTGCTGTATTTGCTATGAAAGGTATAGAGAAGCATTCTTTAGTTGACAGAAATCTTGACTACTGTACTAGTTTCTTAAGGCTGCCTCAACAAGGTTGTCTCATGGTTCTGAAGGCTAAAAGTTCAAATCAAAGATTTGGCAGGGCTGTTTCTCTGAGACCTATAGGGGAATCCTTTCTTGCCTCTTTCCAGCTTCTGATGGTTTGCTGGAAATCTTTGTTGTTCCTTGGCTTGCAGATTCAACCCTTCAGTCCTGTTTTCATATGACATTTTCCTGTCTCTTTACTTTTTTGTCCCTCTTTGCATGCCCATTTCTGTGCCCAAATTTTTCCTTTTAACAAGGACCCCTAGTCTTGTGGACTAGGATGCACCCTAATGACCTTATCTTAACTTGACTGTATCTAGAAAGACCCTATTTTTAAATAAGGTCACATTTTAAGGTACTTGGGGTTAGGACATCAAAATATATTTTTTTGGGGGAAGCACAATTCAACACCTAAAAAAACAGGTAAAACAAGTTAGATAACTCATTAGGTTAAAAAAATAAAGTATTCATATTTAATAAGAGAAACAGAGTAAGCAGGTTTTCAATAACAAAGGATTTTTTTCCCAAAGGAAGGAAACTATCATGTTAATTTAGACTTTAATGGTATTTGAATTTCTTGAAAACTATATTCAGCATTAAAAATTAATACCTCAGAAAATTTAACACATTAAAGGAAATGAAAAACTATTTTCCAGTATCTTTCTTGGAATTTATTACACTACAAAATTATTATGCGGGATTATTATCTTATTACTCAAGTGAGAGTAACTTGTGAAGAGTTCAAATATACCCTTGCTATAATGAATGCCTATCTACTTCTCCTGAAAAAACTAAATTAACTTAAATTATTCCATTTCTACTTCAGAATTTTGTAATAAATCATAAAATATATAATTTAGTCTGTAAATTGATTTCTGACTAATTTGTATTTTAGCACAACTAGACAACAAGATGGGTACAATCACATAAGCCTTTGAAGAATAGGTACAAATATGAATAATTGATTCTGTGCATTGTCAATAAGTCTATTTTATCAATGGGCAATATGGCACAGTACCTAGGTTAATGGTTAGCTTCCATATTATATTAACATAGTATAAATTAGTTATAAAGTAATCCTAACAGATACGCAAGTATTTACTGTGAGCCCATCAATTTCATACTTTTTTCACTAATGCTTTGTTCATACTCCCTAACCAAAAAGCTTATTACTCTGAACTACCAACTGACACTGGCCTCAAGTTCACAAAAACCAGGTTGCACCTATGTTCACTGTTCAGAAGCATGTGGGGTTTTCGCACCCTGACACATCACATGCCTAAATCCAGAATTCTAGGTTCTTACTGAACCTAACCAAAGCTTGTCATATCATAAAGATTCTGAGGCTTTCATTATGTAAAGTCATTCCTACTCACCAGATCTGCAGTTATGTTCCATGGTCCTTAGGTCTTTAATCTGTTTGCTCTCTTAGACCTTTTGTAATTTCTTCTAGACACCAGGTTCAAGCCTCTTAAGTCTCTCCTTAGACACTGAATTTTCTCTCTGTATTGGGTCAAGGCAATTAGGGAGTTCTCTCTGCTTGAACACCAATTTTGTGGGAAAATATAATCTAAATTCCAAGTAGCCAAATTACTTTTGGATTTAGAATCATATTCCATGTTTATATTTTAAACTTCTCAGGCTTTGATTAGAAATCCATTCAATAGAAACAAATTTAGATCTGATTATATAAAGGAAGTTTAGTATTGTGACCAAATAAACTCAAAGTTTAATTATTATATCTATTTTAGTTATATTTTGTTCTATAGTTACTGGGAATAAATGGCAAGCAGCTAACTTAAATATTTAAAAAGGTTTTTACTTTGCCAAAACAATTTTCTCACATAATTTTGCTGCAAAGAATGGGACTAAACAAAAAGAAGGCTAATCTGAAGTCTCTCTGAAGATTCCTAGTTAGCTTTCTCCCTTCTAAAAATCTGTGTCATTAAATTTACTACCCTGAGTAATCTACTTAAGTAAGGCCTTTCTGGAAAGAGAAAGAGGAGAAAAAAACCATAGCTTTCAGATATGTACTTTCATTCAATAAGTAAGCAAGATGAATGGTGGGAGATTTTGTAGAATAGAAAACCATTCTTGTGTCTAAAGTCTTAGGTATATAGCCCATAGCTATCCACTTGTACACTCCCCGCTTGCCCTCCACAGAGTAAACCTACTCCCTGAAATATCAAAAATAAAGAATATCTTTTGTTTACTCTGTACCATTGGCAGCCATTCTTATACAATAGACTTGTTTATTCATCTTTCTCTCTTAACCTAGTTAAGATGCACTGCAGAAATTGTAGTTTTGATGATGTGTGAGTTTGGGGATGATTAAGAATGAGGAGAAAATAATTTTAGAATATTGATCAATTCACCCATCAGTCTGGGTAGATTGATGTCCTTGGTTGCAAGAGCTGGAGGGGTGCAAGTGGGCCATGTGGGCTGCCAGGTAAAACCAGTTTAAGCATTGTGCAGTCCTCTGGTTTGGTGAGAATTCTGTGCTATTTTCTTTTGAGAAGAGGCAGACGAAGTTCTCTGCAGTCTAAGAGCTATTTCTAGCCCTGTTCTTCATAGTAAGACTGAAGAGCCATCCTCATGCCCTTATTCTTCAAATCTGTTTTTCATTTCCAGTAACTCTTCCTGGAGTACTCTGTCACTCTGCTATTACCCTCTTATGAAATGAACAGAAAGGAGAGCATTTTGTAAAAGATGACTTGTGGTTGATGAAAAGATAAATGTAGGACTTCTATATCTCTAGAGCCCTTCAAGCAGCTTGCTTCTTGCGTGAATGGTGATATAGATTGCTCAGTTTAGTCAGCCATAGAAGGAAACACAGTGATAAGAAAAATTAAACCTGGCCTTGAGCGAAGTGCAAAATTTTTTTTTCATTTTCTTTAAATCCACAAATATTCTTCTGAATCCCTTTCTCCCTGAGTTGGTGAAATATCCAATTTTGGGCCGCCTAGTCTCTGGGTCTCATGTAGGACCGAACACTAGGAAGGCCCTACCAATGGTAATGTACTTCCCATACATTTTATTACCAAGATACCTTTCTGTACCAGCAGCATGGCCCTTCTCATCTTATATTTTCAATGCTCCTAAGCTGTACTTGAGACATACAAATGAATAGTCCAATAAATAATTCTTCCATATTGTTAAAGGTTATTTTGGGGTCTTAATATTTACTACCATATAAATAGTAAGGACTATCTAGTATTTAAAATACTATCTTTGGTTCTTTCAGTAGATTTCAATATGGCTGATTGAAAAAATTCATTTAATAAGGTTTTTAGTTTTTACTGATTTTACTGGCAATCTTTCTGAGTGAACATGATCATGAATTTAGTTGCCTTTACATTTAATTCTAAGCCTCTTCATTACTAGAAAATGTTTACTATTTCTTCCTTTTTTTTTTTTTTTTTGTATTTTCTGAAGTGACAAGCGGGGGAGACAGACAGACTCCTGCATGCACCCAGGAGAGATTCACCCCACGTGTCCACCAGGGGGCAAAGCTCTGCCCATCTGGGTCATTGCTCCATTATAACTGTAGCCATTCTAGCGCCTGAGGCAGAGGCCATGGAGCCATCCTCACCACCCAGGCCAATTTTGCTCCAATGGAGCCTTGGCTGCAAGAGGGGAAGAGAGAGACAGATAAAAAGGAGAGGGGAAAGTGTGGAGAAGCACCCAATCTGCTTCTCCTGTGTGCCCTGGCCGGTAATTGAACCTAGGACTTCCACATGCCAGGCCGATGCTGTACCACTGAGCAAACCTGCCAGGGCTTATTTTTTTCTTTTTAATTATATAGCTTAATAAGTGTGCTATGAAGTTGAGATAACCTGGCATAGGCATTGGAGATGTATAGGAGACATGACTAAGGCTGCTAATGGACCCAGAACTCTGTAGAAGCTGCACCAGAACATCCCAATCTATGCATCATAGGGACAGTACCCTTGTAGCAGAAAATCTTGCTTTGGAGACTGTAACCCACCACCCAGGAATTTCAAGTATAGTTTCATGTTTTATTTCATTGCTCTGGGAGAATGCGTCTATAGTTTCCCTTAATACCTCAACTTAGCATAGGAGCCCAACATAATTACAATTTCCTTCCAAGAGTTCCCTGTGGTTAGTAAATTTTATGCTTTATTATGTTACCCAGCCTTCCCAAATATAAATTTAGTATCATGCAGTGATCCTTATCAAAATGATTGAACTGGATCAGGGGCATTACTTTCTCTAGCAGACTCTAGGTGTCCAAAAATCTGGCTTGCACTTTTTGTAGTTACTGACATGAATTCTTTTAGATGATGAGATGATTTAGTGTTTTTGTCTTGAAAATAAGAATCCTATATTCTTCATTTCTTTAAGTCATAAAAGTTAATTGGGAGGCATGCAGTTATTAAAATTGTGTGAAAGGAATACTTGTCTGCAAAGTATTCTCATTGTCAAGAATTCAGAATCACATCTGTGTTAATTTAGCTTTTATTTTCAAGGAGAACAGGGTTGTTAAATATGATCCTGTCCACCTACTGCATTTCCACAGACCCAAGAGGACACTGCCGGCAATGAATGTGAAACAGTTTAATAGAAATGTTAAAAGCTGGCTGAAAAAGAATTTTAAGTTGCAGAAAGTACTTTGACAAAATTGAAATATTTTATAATAGCACTGCAAAGATTAAAATAATTATATCACAAGATAGTTCTGTTACACATTATCATTTTACTCTTAACATCTTGAGATATTATGAAGTAGATTTGGTATTCTACGATAATTTTGACCAGCATGTGCTTTTATTTCTTTCATGCAAAGTGAAGCACATGATTTTTGTTCAGTTATGATAGAGCAAGCAGGTGATTTGATGGTGCTTAGCACTCTCCCATGACCAGCTGAGCATAAGACCTCCAGGTACTCCATATTTTATTCTATAAGTGGACTAAATGACATCAATTTGAAAAAGAATCTAAAATTCTCCTTAATCTGTCTTTCTCCTCATGCATGCATATGCATACCCCCTCACATCTGACGAAGTTAAATGCTTTCTAGTTGAAAGTAAAATATTTCCCTTTTGTATGACACTGGAGTGATGCTTAATTACTGCATTATTGATCATTAAACCAATAATGCATTATAAGGAAATGCTCAGATAAATAAAATAAATTCTTTTAAGACTTTTAATCAAAATATTTAAAATATATTTAGCATGTGTCATAGTAAGGGTACTATTGAATTGCATAGTGTTTTAAGGATATTCATAATACCTGGGCTGGCCTGTTTGAGAATGACACAGAATTGAAATATATAGAAAATCATGATTTATTATTTTGCCCAAATTACTAGACTGTTGAAAAACATAGCTTTAAATTTAAAAAATAGATAGAATATTCTCAGATATTACACAAATACTTGAGCTGTAACATTTTAATTCACTACAAATGATTTATTAGAAATAATTTGTAGTTTGAAAACTGGCTTAATGTCTGCCTCAAAATATTATTAGCTTTTCTATATCAAAAAAACTTGGAAATGTAAAAAAATATGTGCACAATTATCAGGTCATTCTATGGCTCTTGTTTCTTTCTTAGGTAAGAATGAGAGTGCCAAAAATTTATAAATAAATAAAATAAAATAAAATAATAAAATAAAATAGATAAGTTTATCCTTTTATTATCTAGGTCCTTATCAGAATGAATGACTTAAATAATTATTGTTGACAATGTGTTTCCCAAATAAGACTGCTGAGTTATTTTTTTTTGTAAAACCATCAGTGTGAGTGAAAAAATAAAAAGACAGAAACTATTTCTTTCACATTTCTATCCATATTTTCCAGCTGTCTTTCATTATTTTATGCCTGAGCACACATCACTCACTTATAGGATATTCCTCTCTTATGGGTCTCTTCTTCAATTCCTCCTTTACTATATTATCTTCATTTTGTCACTTAGCAACAGAATACCTGCAATGATTGTGTATGATCTAAGAATCATAAAATAAAAAAAAATCACAGAATTGTAAATGTCTTAGGCATTCTAGATTTACAGCTAACTTTTCAGTATTGTCTATCACAACTATCTTTCTCAAATTCTTCAACCCTCAGAATAAATTGTCTACCCAACTCCACATTCATTCCTAGTTCAAGTGATATTACTCATAAAATCTTCTCACCTACAATGGCCCCCTCTAGTCATCTTATCTTACCTATATCTTATTTCTCTTTCTGTACCTGATCAGATTCTCTCTTCTTCCCCAAAGTCTTTCTTCAACATTTTACTTGAGCAATTTTACAAAAGTGAATTTCATTGGTCTATTTTATTTTTTACTTATTCAGTCATATTTTGTATTGTGATATTTCACAGAGTGGGGGATTTTATTCACCTGAATTTCAGAAGAGCTGCTCTTTTCATGATAAGCAATCAGATCAAATAATTGATGTACCTCCATGAAGCTCTATTCAGTGGGGAGGGTCATGGGCTGTGAATGTGAGGAGCAGAGGATGGGAGGCAGAGAACAAAGAGTGGATGAAGAAAATATGGTGAGACGGAGATTTAATGGATTGTGAACAAAGGGCTGCCATGAAAGTGAAACTTCTAGAGTGAATCTGAAATATCAAAAGAATCTATTTGGGAAATTTTGTAATGCACTGTGTTATCCTGTGTTATTTTGACAAGAAAACTTAATCAAAGAATAACATTATTTTCCAAGGCTATCAAAAATGAGATGTGTGTTTCTTTTGAATACATTGAGGCAAATCTCAAGGAGATGCAGATTTGTAAAGCTTATAAAGGTTGCTAATAATCCTTGTAATTTTTTTTTTTACTTATTCAAATGTTTAACTTTTTTCTCTGGGTTTATAAGGTCTTCTAAATTATACTCATGAGAAGAAGAAATGAATTTTGCTACCTTATAATACATGGTCCAAAGAACAGGACTCACATGATAAATGCTTCTTGAGAGCTTCTGTAAAGAATTCAGACAAATATTTTTTGAATAAAAAATTGCTCAAAGTCAGCCCTGGCTGGTTGGCTCAGTGGTAGAGCATCAGCCTGGCGTGCAGAAGTCCCAGGTTCGATTCCCGGCCAGGGCACCCAGGAGAAGCGCCCATCTGCTTCTCCACCCCTCCCCCTCTCCTTCCTCTCTGTCTCTCTCTTCCCCTCCCGCAGCCAAGGCTCCATTGGAGCAAAGATGGCCCGGGCATTGGGGATGGCTCCTTGGCCTCTGCCCCAGGCGCTGGAGTGGCTCTGGTCGCAACAGAGCGACGCCCCGGAGGGGCAGAACATTGCCCATGGTGGGCAGAGCGTCGCCCCTGGTGGGCGTGCCGGGTGGATCCCGGTCGGGCGGATGCGGGAGTCTGTCTGACTGTCTCTCCCCATTTCCAGCTTCAGAAAAATACAAAAAAAAAATTGCTCAAAGTCAGTTACTTTAGAATTTTACTACATTATGCAAAAAAAATTTAAACATGTTTAATTACTCATGGAGATGGCAAACTACCACTTTTAAGTATATGGTTTTGTTGTTTTCTGGACTTGAAAGCTGAAGGAATATCTTAGCCAAAATATCTAGACAAATCTTTAATTTATGGCAATAAAGAATGTTTAATCTGCTACTTTAGAAGACAGTAAGAAGAAAGTTAGGCATCAATTGATAGTTGACATCAATTCTCTTTTGAATTACTTATGACATTTTTAGTTTAGTTCCCTTATTCAAATACCAGTGCTGCTGGAATCTATTCTGGGTATAGTGCCTAGAATGAAAGAGTGTTCCCAAAAAATGCAACTAGAGCATTAAGACCTTTTTTTTTCTTGTAAAAGCCAAACAATGGTGTATAATTGATAGAGTCCATGGTGGGTAATTTTATGTAAGAAAAAGTAAAATCCTTCCATGTTCCCTTGTTAATAAAACAGTGAATCTTGGTCTAGGCATCTGAGGAATAGAAAAAAGTGGGAGGCACCAGAATCTATTTCTGGATCTACCCTGGATTCATTCATTATATTTGGACAAATATCTAAATACCTCTTGTATCAGCATCTTTAGAATATTGGTTATTAATTCATTCAGTCATTCATGCAACACCAGTGAGTAAGCAAAAGGTGCCCACATATAAAGATGAAAAGGCATGGCTTCTGGAAATCCAGTCTGGGAAGAGAGATAAACATATAAATAAGTCATTGCAATTCATTGTAATGAGCAATAAAACACATTTGCCCAAGTTACAGAAACAAAGGAGTATGTCAGGTGGGAAGGTCCAGAGAAGGTTTCCAGGAGGAAGAAATAATTGAGTGGGTCTTGAAGAGTAGATGGGAGTTAACTAGGAGAGGTTGGGAGAAGACAATTCTAAGTAAAGGGAACAGTATGTATAAATGCATGAAATGATGAAAGAACATTTTTGAGAGGGAATACTATAAATAGTTTAATATGACAGCAGAGGATATATGGGAGGGCAGAGTAATGGAGAATGAAATTGGAGAGAGAAAAAGGCCAAATACCAGGAGACTTACATGCTATGTAAAGAATTTAGTTGAATGTTTTAATCAGAATTATAATATGATCTTATTTGTGTTTTTCAGGAAATTATTTTGCTGATCATGTGGCAAATAAATTGCAAGGTACAAAGACTAATACTAAGCAAATGATATAGAATGAAATTGCTATATCTAGGCAGATAATAAAGATAGCCTACACCAAAACATGAGAATAAAGAGGCTGCAGTAGATTTTAGCAATGTTAGGGAATTAAAATGGACAGGGAATATATGGACTCATTAGAAATGGAAGGAATGAGAAGAAATGATTAATCTAAAAAACCTCTAATATTTCTTGTTTAGTTGACAAGTACTGGTTCATTTTTAAAAAACATTATTAGAATAAAGACAATAAATTAATATTTATTTGTGTCTGTTGAATTTTAAGCAATAAGTAAAACCTTTGTTGAAATTTTATTTTTCTTCTCAATGGAATTTTCTAAAGATTAATCTACACCTTTTCTAGAGTCTGAGGGTGATTCTAATAAACTTTATATTTCCAGACTTTTCTCTCATAGAAATATTTACCATACTCCCTTTCTAAAACATCCTGTTTGTTCACTTTGCCCCCTTTCACTTTGAGTCTCACAGCAGATGACTGGCAGTCCAGAATCACTACTAGAAAATTTAGAAGATGACATCTACAAAGGACTTTATTGGAAACCACTTTTCTGGACTTTCACATTGCCACTCATTGTTTTTATTTAAAAAAAAAAAAGCAGTCTTATTTTGATTGATTTACTAAAATGGCCATTTAAGCACTGTTTGTCCATGAACTTTCTATCATTTATAAAAACCCTTCTGAACCGTAGATAGATTCACCATTTTCAAAATAAAATGGCATGTGATAGCCCTTTAAATTCATATTTTACCCAAAAACATCATTTAAAATAAAACTGTGCAGAGGCTCTATGCAGAAAATAAGAGAGTAAGGGAGGGAGATTAGGAGGGAAAAAGCCTGTTTAAACCAGATATGAGAATTGAATGGGAACTTTATATTCTAATATAAAGCAATGTTTTTTTCTGAGTATTTTTCCATTTTTTATTTATTCTCTGAACTAAAAGTTCTATTTTTAATATTTTCTCTTTGAATGTCTTTGTCAGTAATCAAGTTGACTAGAATTCATAAGATACCATGAATTAGTTCCCTTCTTTAATATAATTAGAAGAAACAAAGCACATCCCAGATAATTGAATCCACAATAGGCTGACCAAATATCTTAAAGGGCAGTATATTTATGTACTTAAGGTTGCATTACACATACTAAACTTTTTTTAAAAATCACTGAAAATAGTTATGTTTTTAGAAAAAATAAATAAACCTAAGAATAAGTATCAATTTAAAAACTGCCAGAAAGAATATCTCTTTGTATTTTCAGGTTCAACATTCTTAAAAGCCAGCTTTCCTCGTTTTGCCTGATGACCTCCGTTTTCAAATATAATCATGCATTTATTACTTGAGGCCTGATTAGCGTATTCTGTTACTGCTGTTATCTGATCACTTTTCATCTCACGCCTTATCAATGCTACTGTCATTTGATGAAAAAACAGAGAAATAGGAAATCAAACATTAATCAACTTGATCTGAAATATTTGGTGTGGACAACTTTGAAACTAATGATATAAGGCCTGACCCGTGGTGGCGCAGTGGGATAAAGAGTTTACCTGGAACACTGAGGTTGCCAGTTCGAAACCCTGGGCTTGCCTGGTCAAGGCACATATGGGAGTTGATGTTCCTTGCTCCTCCCCCTTCATTTATTTTGTTTAATGTCTGTGTCTCCCTATTAGTTTGCAAGCTTAAGTTACAAAAAGTATTTTTGTTCCCTGGTATATCCTCAGCTTCTACAACTGTGCTCAACATATCCTAAATGCTTTAAAAATGTTTACAGAATGAATGAATGAATGAACACCCACTATTGTACCTACAAACTAAGCTGCAACCCCTTTTATCCTTTTATTCTTTCCTTTCATCACTGCTGTCTAAGGCTAAATCCCTAAACCCTCCACCAGGTTCTGGACCCACACATGCCCAAACTTCCAATGACCTTCACTGTGTCATCCAGTAGCTTTCTTTTACCTTAATTTCTCTCTCAAATTAGAACCTTCCCATAAGTAGTTAAAGCATTTAAACCTTTCACTGTTTAAAAAGTACTCATTGCTGAATCTTACTCTGACATTCTAATAAATTGCTAAATTCTTGGTAACTTTTTCTTATGAGTCCCACCTGCTCTTCATCACTATAGCAGTTTCATTAGTTTGGGCTGCTGTGGTTCTCACCTGAATATATAGTTTCCAAACAGATGTCTTGTTTTCTGGTCTTGCCTTCTGCTGTGAACTGAACTGTGTCCCTTCCAAAATTCATACATTGAAGCCCTACCCACCAATGTAACTGGTAGGTGGAGATGGAACCTTTGGGAGGTAATTACATTAGATGAGGTTATGAGGTTATGAATGGGTCCCTGTGATGGGATTGGTTTCTTCACAAGAAGTGAAAGAGACACCAGAGCTCAGTGTCTCCAACCATTTGAGGACATAGTGAGAAGGCAGCCATCTGCAAGCTAGAGTGTTCTCACCAGAAACTGAATCTGCTGGCATATTAGCTTTGGACTTTCCAGCCTCCAAAACTGTAAGAAATAAATGTCTATTATGTAAGCCATCTAGCATTTTATTATAACAGCCTGAAATAGATAAAAAATACCCCTTTTATCTATTTCATTTCCCCCACTAAAGTCAGAATGCTTCTTTTAAAGCACACATTTGATCATAGTTCTACTTTACATTAAAAACATCAATGATTTCTTCTTTCTCAAATAAAAAAATAAAAAGTTCAGATCCCTACTACTGTGACCTTGAACTCCATAATCAATCTCCCTAATATTGCATCTTGAGCCTCATCTTGACCTTGACAACTATTGATTACCCAGGCCTCCTAAATTGTATTCATCCTTCAGCACTCAATTTAGGTATCACCTCCTTAGCAATTCTCTCCTGCTCTTTCCTGACCCAAGACTGGTCACACCACAGCCCCTTATGCTTACTAATTTGAAGTAAAATCCCAATCTGTTAAAATAGAAAAGGGCAGAGTAATATCATGCAGAATTTAATTTTAATGAATTAATTACTTTGTCATTAGTAAGGCAAGCAAGCAAATAAACAATCACTATCCCTTCCCCCAGCAAACCCAGACCTCCAGCCAAGGGTATTATGATTTTTATGACATGCCCTTAGTTTAAAGGCAACTGTTGCATCCAGTGTGGAATTAACCAGTTTCGTTGCTAAGAAACGAGAAAACAAACCAAATTGAGTTGAGGTTTGTACAGGATAAACACAATGATGAATATTAATTTTTATGGATGACTTAAGGGGTTTTCAAAGAGATTCACCTAACCCTATCCATTTTCCTACTTCTTTCTTGTTAATAGAATAGCGGTGCTGGGAAGTTATGGGTTTCATATTTGCATCCTTAGACTCAGACATTAATTTTGGTCCAGACTAATAGTGATAATTCCATTTTCTTTGGAAGTGATCAGCATATGTGTGTGACACATTCCTCAACGATGATCTTTAAAGGAAATCTTTTGGGGACACTGTGATCTAGGTCTGCGGAAGCCGATGCTGCCTGGAACTGCAATAGCAAAAATAAGGATGTTAACGACGAACTAGAATGTGTCCTGGATCAGCCAACTCTGGATCTACTTACTCTTCCTCTGGAATTTTTGGTTTATGAGTTTGAAAAAAAACTGCTCTTTGCACTATACTTTAATCAATTCAGGATATCTGTTAATTTGCAGCTAGAAATATTCCAACTAATTCATAAAGAACTTTAACAAAATTTTAATAAATGTTTTCATACTTTAGAAAAAGAATTAGATAAGTTATTTAAAACTATTGTCATATTATTTCACTCAGAATCAAATACTAACTTACCATACTTGCTTTCTCATTTTCTCTCCCCTTCTTTCACTTCATATATGTACGTGTGTATATGTATACATATATATGTGCATGTATATATATATGTAACATTTTTTCTGTCCTTTTTGAGAATAAATTGTACAATAGTGCCTCCTTCTTTATAAATAAGTGTATCTTTTAATGTTAATACAAGTCACCAAAATTGGGAAATTATTATTGATGTATAGACTTATTCAGTTTTCATGTTTTATTAAAAAATTCATTTATTAGCAAAATAAAAAAAATAATTTTGTTCTCCAGGATTGAATTTAGTATTAAAAATTTCCATTTCTTTTTAACCTCCTTCAGTCTAGAACAGTTTTTCAGTCTTTCGTGACATTAACATCTTTGAGGAATGAAGAGCAACTATTTTGTAGAATATTCTTTAATTTGAGCTTGTTTAATGTTTCCTTATGATAAGATTCAAGTTATACATTTTTGGCAAGAATACTAGAGAAATGTTACTGTGTTCTTCTCAATGCATCCAATCAAGAAATTCATGTATCTATTGGTCTCATTTCTGGTAATGTTAACTTTGACCATTTGGTTAAGGTGGTGTCTTCCCAAGTTTCTCTGCTATAGTTGTTATTTTTCTATTTGTAACTAGTCATTTATAAAGTGATATTTTATGACTGTGTAAATTTCCTCCTTATTATGTAATTTTTTTCACTAGTTTAGTATACAGTGATGATTCTTGCTTGAATCAATTATTATCATGATGTTTGACAAATGATGCTTTTCTTATTCTTTTTTTTTTCCTTTTTGTATTTTTCTGAAGCTGGAAATGGTGAGGCAGTCAGACTCCCGCATGCGCCCGACCGGGATCCACCCGGCATGCCCACCAGGGGGCGATGCTCTTCCCATCAGGGGCGTCGCTCTGCTGCAACCAGAGCCATTCTAGTGCCTGAGGCAGAGGCCACAGAGCCATCCTCAGGGCCCAGGCCAACTTTGCTCCAATGGAGCCTTGGCTGTGGGAGGGGAAGAGAGAGACAGAGAGGAAGGAGAGGGGGAGGGGTGGAGAAGCAGATGGGCACTTCTCCTGTGTGCCCTGGCCGGGAATAGAACCCAGGACTCCTGCACAACAGGCCGACGCTCTACCTCTGAGCCAACCGGCCAGGGCCCTCATTCTATCATTACATTTAGATTTACTAGTTGGCATTCTACTGTATGGTAGAGGTTTCTTTCCCCTCAAAATTACACATTTATTTGTTTGTTTGTATTTGTATGAACTAATAGATTCCTATGCTGTTAAGTGATCACAATTTTTAATAATCATCAAATTTTATTTTTTTCTTTTGCTCAACTTGTCCCATACTAGCAAGTGGCAATTCTTTTAGACTTTTTTTTATATGTTGCTATTATTATTATTATTATTATTTTTATTATTATTTTGATATTACCTTACTCCTTACTTTCTGACACAAAAATGTGTTTACAGGCTCCACTTTTGTTTTACTAGCCATATCCTGGACTCAGCCATTCCTCCAAGGAATAGCTCCTTTTAGGGTAGACTGGTATGCAGAAATCAAAATGCAGGTGCTCATTACTACTAGAGTGTCATTGTACTAAGTCCTTTCAGCAAAGATTAGGAAACACATACACACACTCAACAACCTATATCTATCTATATCTATCATCTATATCATCCATATCTATATATCTATCTATATCTATATTATATGTGCATCTATAATATATAAAACTACCCATATATATTAAAAGCTATGAGTTATCTGATAAATTGTTATTCAATGTAAAAACGTTTATTCCATCCTTCCCCTTTTCCTCTGACAAAGAGAAACCTCAGTCTTATCATACATAATATACTTATTTTCTCAATCTTAAAATATACATTAAATATTTTCAGAACTGTTAAATTGTAACACTGTGAAAAACACACTTAATAATTAAAATTCAATATAGATTATACATAGTTTTTTCAATCTTTATTTTCAAGTTATATAATCAAATTACTGTTTCCAAATGTTACTTAAGTTAACTCTTTCTCCTCTCCCTTCTTTTCAGTTTGATTATGTTATTCATTTAAAATTGAGTTAGACTTACTTGCTCTGATTGTACTCTATAATTTGGTTTTCCTCTTTTTCTTCTTTAATTTATGTGGCTTCTTTTTTGAGTTTTTAAAACATAACATGCTTCTAAAAATCAAATCTATGCACAAAGTTTGTATGGTTTGTTTTTTTATACATTTACTTGTTTTATGACTTACTTCATCTTTTTGCATTTGAGAAAATGTAATTTTTACAACAGAGGTCCAAAGATTACCAAACTACCAGCCACAGCTGAAATCCAGTACACTCCTTGTTTTTTTATTAGCTATAAACTTGGAATAGTTTAAAAATTTTTTAAAGTAAAAAAAAAAATATCAAAGGAACTATAATATTTTGTGACAAATGAAAATTATATAAAATTCAAATTTTGGTGTCTACAAATATATATTAAAGCTGTAGAGAGAAAGTGTGCGCAATTGAAAACTATACATTGTCTATATACTGCTCATCTTTTTTGGGTGATCAGATTCCAGAGTTTTATTTTATTTATTTATTTGTTTGTTTGTTTATTTATTTTTGAGTACTTTGTAACTCTCTGCAAGTTGAAGGTAACTGGTACATATGCAAATTCTGTCTTGTCCAGTAGAGTATCAATTCACTTCCCATTTTTTTGTGAAAATAAAGTGTTGCTTTCTTTTGTTTAAACTGAATTTACTGAGGGTAATTCTGGTTAACAAAATTATACAGCTTTTAGGTGCACAGTTCTACAATACATCTTATGCACACCCATTTTGTGTGTTCACCACCCCAAGCCAATTCTCTGTCCATCTCCTTTTATCTCCCTATACCTTCTTCCACCTCCCTTTGTCCCCTGTCTACTTCATATAAATTAGTGCTTCTTGACTTTTCCTTTGAACTATAGGTAGTTTCTCCTTTTTTCCTCATAAAAGTAGAATAAAATTCTTACACATGTTTATTTTATTTATGTAAGCGTTATTAACCTAAAACTAAAAATACAAAAGGGAAGGCAATAAGCATTTATTTCAGATTTAAAAAATTTTTCATTTAGAAAGCGCAGTTTCAGATAGAAACTTAGGTAGTGTCCCAATTATAGAGTGATGTCAAGGGGTTTTTATGAGAAAAGAAAGGGAATAATTACATGAATAGAAGAAATAATCCATTGGAGCAACAAGCTGCGTTACTCTTTACTTATACATGGTTAGTTCAGCATGAGAGTCTATAATCATCAGTCCTTGTGGTCAGGAGGTTTGCTTTCTCTTGTAAGTTTTGCAAACAGTTTTTTATAAAACAATATTGTTTTTGCACAGTACAAAAGTTATTTTTTCCTCTTCAAACATTCCAAAGTTTGAAGGAGAAAAACATGCAAACAGTTCCTCTGGAATGACTGCTCTGGCTTCATTTTACAATGGCTCCACTTGAGTCAACTTTTCAGAGCCATTAGTTTATCTTTTTTTTTTAACAGAACATAGCCACATTCATTCACGTCTGTGTCACTATGGCTGCTCTCAGACTGCAATAGAGTAGAACAGTTGTAAGAGATCATCTGGCCTGGAAAGTTAAAAATATTTTCTATTTGGCCCTTTTTTGCATAAAAAATTGCCAACTGTAGGTTTACATCATACCAACCACAGTGGAACATAAGGGGTTCCAGTGAGGAGTCCATTTCTCAACACCTGTCTTATGTGTTACATTGCTAAAGTTACACGTTGAGTCATAAGGTAGTTCTATTTGCAGTTTTTTGAGGAACCACCATAATTTCCTCCATAGTGGTTGTACTACTTTACATTCCCACCAACAGTGTATGAGGGTTCCTTTTTCTCCACAGCCTCTCCAACATTTGTTATTACCCATCTTGTTGATAATAGCTAATCTAACAGGGGTGAGGTGGTATCTCATTGTAGTTTTGATTTGCATTTCTCTAATAACTAATGAAGCTGAGCATCTTTTCATATATCTGTTGGCCATTTGTATTTCTTCCTGGGAGAAGTGTCTGTTCATGCCCTCTTCCCATTTTTTTATTGGATTGTTTGTTTGTTTGTTGTTGAGTTTTATGAGTTCTTTGTAAATTTTGGATATTAGGTCCTTATCTGAGCTGTCGTTTGAAAATATCAGTTCCCATTTAGTTGGCTGTCTGTTTATTTTGATATCAGCACTGTTCACAGTGGCCAAGACATGGAAACAACCAAAAAGCCCTTCAATAGAAGATTGGATAAAGAAGATGTGGCACATATACACTATGGAATACTACTCAGCCATAAGAAATGATGACATTAGAACATTTATAGCAAAATGGTGGGATCTTGATAACATTATACGGAGTGAAATAAGTAAATCAGAAAAAAACAAGAACTACATGATTCCATACATTGGTGGAACATAAAAACGAGACTAAGAGACATGGACAAGAGTGTGGTGGTTACCAGGGGTGGGGGGAGGGAGGACACAGGAGGGAGGGAGGGAGAGATTTAGGGGGAGGGGGAGGGGCACAGAGAAAACTAGATAGAGGGTGACGGAGGACAATCTGACTCTGGGCGAGGGGTATGCAACATAATTTAATGACAAGATAACCTAGACATGTTTTCTTTGAATATATGTACCCTGAATTATTAATGTCATCCCATTAACATTAATAAAAATTTATAAAAACAAAACAAAAAAAAAAAAAAGTTACACGTTGAAGTTTTCATCCACAGTGATAGCGAAGGAAACAATTGAATGTTCAACATTCTGATAAAAGTAACTGTATTTATGTCTACATTTAGAAATTAGCATTTTAATAATTCATATCTTTACTTTAAACTGATTCCTATAGACTGTGAAAGAGTTGATTCAGCTGTCTGGGCCTGCCTTTTCTGGGAGCAAAGAGAAGTAGAATTGGATAACACAAAGGTCATTCCCCATATTACCATGTTTTTGAAATAGTGTTAAACTAAGAAAGACTGTTGAAAATAACCTGAGAGGTTATTAATATTTTTATAGTCTTTGCTATAAAAGTTGATCTCCTTGGGTGTATATATCGAGATTCAATTCCAAAGGATTTTATTTACTACTCAAGAAAGCCTTTCATTCTTGGTGAAAAACATAATTTTCATCACTAGAGGGAGCTAGTTTTACATAAAATATAGTGAGAATGTTAGAAAAAGAAGAGCACCTTGTTATTCATGTTTTAAAAAAAACTTTTTCAAAGTATTCTCATTTTCTGCCAATAATTGTACCTGTCAACTAATTACTTTAAAAATTAAAAGTTTTTTTCTTCCAAAGAGATTGTAAACATGTTGACCACAGGCTACACGTTTTGAACAAATCTGTATTATACACAGAACATAAGCATCTACTTATTTAAAACAAGGCTTGCAAACTATGGCCAGCAGGCAATTAGTTGTCTGGTTTTGTAAATAAAGTTTTATTAAAACAGCCACGCCCAGTCACTTAAGTATTGCCTGTAGCTGCATACACAATTCAGCTGAATATTTGTATATTAAGTATTTGTGACAAGAAAATATGTATTATATGAATAAACAAATGGATGAATAAATGGACAAATCTATTTAGTCCCATGAATATATTAGCAAAGAGATAGCACTAATATGTATATATTAGAGAATCTAAGGCATTCTTTGATTGAGCAAATTTATTCTTTATAACTTTTGGTTTTATCATATGATGTAAGGAAAAAAATACCCTTTTTTTGTTGTTGTTAGAGAGAAAGAGAGAGAGAGACAGACAGACAGGAAGGGAAAGAGATGAGAACATCAACTGGTAGTTGCTATGCTTTTAGTTGTTCATTGATTGCTTTCCTCATATGTGCCTTGACGGGGCTCTAGTAGAGCGAGTGACCCCTTGCTCAAGCCAGCAACCTTGGGCTCAAGCAAGTGACCATGGGGTATATGGTCATGGGGTCTATGATCCCATGCTCAAGCCAGCAACCCTGCACTCAAGCTTGTGAGTCTGTGCTCAAGATGGATGAAACTGCATTCAAGCCAGTGACCTCAGGGTCTTGAACCTGGGTCCTCTGCATTCCAGGCCAATGCTCTATCCACTGTGCCACCACTTGGTCAGGTCAGTCTTGCTTTTATTAACTACAGTAGGAAATTAGAGTTAGCTTTTGTTTGGGGAGATTGTAGAGTGAGTTGACACATTTCCCTGGTTATTTGAATGTTGAATTTGTGGCTTATATCATATATGTGGCAATTTCTATAATTTGCTGTTGGACTAACTTTTTTTTTTTTTTAAGCAAGAGAGAGACAATAAGGGAGAAAGATGAGAAGCATCAACTTGTAGTTGCAGCACTTTAGTAGTTCATTGATTATTTCTCATATGTGCTTTGACCAAGGGCTCCAGCTGAGCCAGTGACCCTTTGCTCAAACCAGTGACTTTGGGCTCAAGCCAGTGAACTTAGGCTTTAAGCCAGTGACCTTGTGGCTCAAGCCAGCAACCATGGGGTCATGTCTATGATCCCATGCTCAAGCCGGTGACCCTGCAATCAATTCAGATGAACCTGTGTTCATGCCAGCGACCTTGGGGTTTTGAATCAGGGTCCTCAGCATTTCAGGTTTACACTCTATCCACCGTGCTACCACCTAGTCAGGCAAAAAATACCTTTTTAAAAAATAATTATCCTAATATAATTTTCAGCTCGGTATTACACAGTGACTTTTCCTTCAAAGGTCAAAAATACTTTATATATATATAAAATCTCATTGACTGTCAATGTCCAATTAAGTAGTATGAATGTTCATGTACATCCTGTGCCTCCTGACCATCCAGAGTGTGATTGTACATGTATACCTTTAGACTTAAACTAAATGTATGTTTTTTAAATTTAAACTAAATGTATATTCTTCTTGGTTCCATAAATTGGTTATCAAACTAACATGGTTTTAAGTTAATAAAACTGGAACTGGAACTAATTTTATTTTTTTTAAAAACTCACTCCCAAGGGTCAAAGAGCATGAAAAAAACCTCACAACATAAAAGGTTTATAGTTTTGGCTAACTGTGAGGTATGACATGGAACTTACTAAATTCACAGTATTTCTTAAAAGTTTTTTTTCTTTAAAGCCATGATCTTTGTGCCCCTCCCCTCCTCCAACCCCCTCTCTCTCCTCCCCCACCCTGTAACCCCAACCCTGTTGTCCATGTCTCTGAGTCTCATCTTTATGTCCCACCTATGTATGGAATCATATAGTTCTTAGTTTTTTCTGATTTACTTCTTTCGCTCAGTATAATGTTATCAAGGCCCATCCATGTTGTTGTAAAAGATCCTATGTCATCATTTCTTATGGCTGAGTAGTATTCCATAGTATATATATATATATATATATATATATATATATATATATATATATATATATATATATATATACCAAAGCTTTTTAGTCCACTCGTCCTCTGATGGACACTTGGGCTGTTTCCAGATCTTTGCTATTGTGAACAATACTGCCATAAACATGGGGGTGCATTTCTTCTTTTCAAACAGTGCTATGGTGTTCTTGGGATATATTCCTAACAGTGGTATAGCTGGGTCAAAAGGCAGTTCGATTTTTATTTTCTTGAGGAATCTCCATACTGTTTTCCACAGTGGCTGCAGCAGTCTGCATTCCCACCAGCAGTGCAGGAGGGTTCCCTTTTCTCCACATCCTCGCCAGCACTTATTCTGTGTTGTTTTTATTGATGAGCGCCATTCTGACTGGTGTGAGGTGATATCTCATTGTGGTTTTAATTTGCATTTCTCTAATCATTAGTGAAGTTGAACATTTTTTCATATGCCTATTGGCCATCTGTGTGTCCTCTTTGGAGAAGTGTCTATTCATTTCTTTTGCCCATTTTTTTATTGGATTGTTTGTCTTTCTGGTATTAAGTTTTACAAGTTCTTTATAAATTTTGGTTATTAACCCCTTATCAGATGCAATGTCAAATATATTCTCCCATTGTGTAGTTTGTCTTTTTATTCTGTTCTTATTGTCTTTAGCTGTGCAAAAGCTTTTTAGTTTGATAAAGTCCCATTTGTTTATCCTGTCTTTTATTTCACTTGCCTGTGGAGACAAATCAGCAAATATATTGCTGCGAGAGATGTCAGAGAGCTTACTGCCTATGTTTTCTTCTAAGATGCTTATGGTTTCACGACTTACATTTAAGTCTTTTATCCATTTTGAGTTTATTTTTGTGAGTGGTGTAAGTGGTGGTCTATTTTAATTTTTTTGCAGGTTGCTGTCCAATTTTCCCAACACCATTTGTTGAAGAGGCTGCCTTTACTAAATTGTTTTGTCTTACCTCCTTTGTCAAATATCAGTTGTCCATAGAGCTGTGGGTTTATTTCTGGGTTCTCTGTTCTGTTCCATTGATCTATGTGCCTGTTCCTATGCCAATACCATGCTGTTTTGAGTACAATGGCCTTATAATATAACTTGATATCCGGAAGTGTGATACCTCCAGCTTTATTCTTCCTTTTCAAGATTGCTGAGGCTATTTGTGTTCTCTTTTGGTTCCATATAAATTTTTGGAATATGTGTTCTCTATCTTTGAAGTAAGTCATTGGTATTTTAATTGGTATTGCATTGAATTTATAAATTGCTTTGGGTAATATAGACATTTTAATGATGTTTATTCTTCCTAACCATGAGCATGGTATATGCCTCCACTTATTCATATCTTCCCAGATTTATTTATCAATGTTTTATAATTCTCTGAGTACAAGACTTTAATCTTCTTGGTTAGATTTATTTCTAGGTATTTTATTTTTTTGGTTGCAATGGTAAAGGGGATTGATTCCTTGATTTCTCTTTCTGACAGTTCATTATTAGTGTATAAAAATGCCTCTCATTTCTGACTATTGATTTTATATCCTGCCACCTTGCTGAATTCATTTATCAGGTCTAGTAGTTTTTTGACTGAGATTTTAGGGTTTTTCTATATACAATATCATGTCATCTGCAAATAATGATAGTTTTACTTCTTCTTTTCCAATTTGAATGCCTTTTATTTCTTTTTCTTGTCTGAATGCTGTGACTAGGACTTCCAGAACAATGTTGAATAGGAGTGGTGAAAGGGGGCACCCCTGCCTTGTTCCTGATCTTAAGGGGATTGCTTTTAATTTTTGCCCATTGAGTATGATGTTGGCTGTGGGTTTGTCATAGATGGCCTTTATCATGTTGAGGTATGTTCCCTGTATTCCCAATTTGCTGAGAGTTTTGATCATGAATGGGTGATGTATTTTATCAAATGCTTTTTCTGCATGTATTGGAATTATCATGTGGTTTTTCTCCTTTCTTTTGTTTATGTGATGAATCACATTGATTGATTTGCAAATATTGTACCAGCCTTGCCTCCGAAGAATAAATCCCACTTGATCATGGTGTATGATTTTTTTCATATATTGCTGGATCCGGTTTGCTAATATTTTGTTGAGGATTTTTGCATCTAAGTTCATCAGGGATATTGGCCTATAATTTTCTTTTTGTGTGTTGTCTTTGCCTGGTTTTGGAATCAGAATTATGCTCGCCTCATAAAAGGAGTTTGGGAGTCTTCCTTCCTCTTGAATTTTTTGAAATAGCTTGAGAAGGATAGGCGTTAGTTCTTCTTTGAATATTTGGTAGAATTCACTTGTGAAGCCATCAGGCCCAGGACTTTTCTTTTTTGGGAGTTTTTTGATAGCTGTTTCAATCTCATTTGTTGTAATTGGTCTGTTTAGGTTTTCTGATTCTTCCAGATTGATTTTTGGAAGATTATATGATTCAAGGAATTTGTCCATTTCATCTAGGTTGTCTAGTTTTTTGGCGTACAGTTCTTCATAGTATTTTCTTACAATATTATGTATTTCTGTTGTGTCAATTGTTATTTCTCCACTCTCATTTCTAATTTTATTTATTTGAGTCCTCTCTCTTTTTTTCTTGGTGAGTCTCGTTAAAGGTTCATCGATCTTGTTTACCTTTTCAAAGAACCAGCTCCTGGTTTCATTGATCCTCTGTATTGTTTCTTTAGTCTCTATGTCATTTATTTCTGCTCTGATCTTTATTATTTCCTTCCTTCTGCTAGCTCTGGGCTTTACTTGCTGTTCTTTTTCTAGTTCTTTTAGATGCAGGGTTAATTTTTTTTATTTGAGCTTTTTCTAGCTTCTTGAGGTATGCCTGTAATGCTATAAACTTCCCTCTCAGGACTGCTTTTGCTGTGTCCCATAAATTTTGAGTTGATGTATGCTCATTATCATTTGTTTCTAGGAATTTTTTTATTTCTTCTTTGATCTCAATGTTAACCCATTTGTTATTTAATAACATGCTGTTTAGTTTCCAAGTGTTTGAATGTTTTTCAATTTTTCTATTGTGGTTGATTTCTAGTTTAATGCCATTTTGATCAGAGAAAGTGCTCGATATGATTTCAATCTTCTTAAATTTGTTGAGACCGCTTTTGTGCCCTAACACGTGGTCTACTCTAGAGAATGTACCATAAGTGCTTGAAAAGAATGTATATTCTGCTGTTTTAGGGTGAAAGGTTCTGAAGATATCTATTAAATCGAGTTGATCTAATATGTCCTATAAGTCTGCTGTTTCTTTGTTAATTTTCTTTCTTGAGGATCTATCTAATGATGTTAATGGGGTATTGAAATCCCCTACTATTATAGTATTGCTGTTGATCTTGCCCTTTATGTCCATCAATGTCTGCTTTATATATTTAGGTGCTCCTATATTAGGTGTGTAGATATTTATAATGGTTATATCTTCCTTTTGGATTGCTCCCTTTATCATTATGTAATGACCATCTTTATCTCTAACTATGGTCTTTGTTTTAAAGTCCATTTTGTCTGATATAAGTATTGCTACCCCAGCTTTTTTTTTATTTCCATTTGCGTGAAATATTTTTTTTTCATCCTTTTATCTTCAGTCTGTGTGCATCTTTTGATTTAAGCTGTGTCTCCTGTAGACAGCATATGTATGGGTCCTGTTTTCTTATCCACGCAGCTACCCTATGTCTCTTGATCGGATCATTTAATCCATTAACATTTAAGGTTATTACTGATATGTAATTGTTTATTGCCATTTTTTTCTTTAAAATTGTTTTCCTCTTTTGCTATATTCTTTTTTTCTTTTGATCTGTTTACAACAGGTCCCTTAGCATTTCTTGCAGCCTTGGTTTGGTTGCAGTGAATTCCTTGAGTTTTTTTTGTCTGTAAAGCTTTTTATTTCTCCTTCAATTTTAAATGATAGCTTTGCTGGATAAAATAGTCTTGGTTGTAGGTTCTTGTTCTGCATTACTTTGAATATTTCTTGCCATTCCCTTCCAGCCTCAAGTGTTTCTGTTGAGAAGTCAGGAGTCAACCTTATGGGGGCTTCTTTGTAGGTAATAGTCTTTTTTTCTCTAGCAGCCTTTAATATCTTCTCTTTATTATTTAACTTTGGTATTTTAATTATGATGTTTCTTGGTGTTGGTTTCTTTGGATTTCTCCTTTATGGAGTTCTCCGTGCTTCCTGAACATGTGAAATGTTTTCCTGCCTTAATTGGGGGAAGTTTTCCACTATGATATGTTTGAACAAAGTCTCTATCCCTTGTTCTTTCTCTTCTTCTTCAGGAACCCCTATGATGCAGATGTTATTTCTCTTCATGTTGTCACAGAGCTCTCTTAGAGTTTCCTCAGACTTTTTGAGTCTCTTTTCTTTTTTCTGCTCTGCTTCTGTGCCTTTATTTATCGTGTCCTCTAACTCACTGATTCGATTCTCTGATTCATTCATCCTGCTTTTAATTCCTTCCATTGTGTTCTTTATTTCAGATATTTTATTTGTCATATCTGACTGATTCTTTTTTATTATTTCAATGTCCTTTTTTGTATTTGTTATCTCTTTATTTAGGTTTTTGTAATGGCCATCTATGGTTGTTCTAATATCATTGAGCATCCTAACAATCGTTTTTTTTAAACTCTGCATCTGATAACTTGGTTATATCTGATTCACTTAGGTCCTTTTCTGGGAATTTCTCTTGGTTTATTTGTGTTGTATTTCTCTGCCTCTGTATTTTCTCTTCGCAAAAGTGGCTGTGATCATTCGCTCGGATGTACAAGGATTGGTGGCCTTGGCCTTTGCCCCGCCCCCGTGTTTGATGTTATGCTCGGTCCTGAGGGCACTGGCGAGCACCTTTGCTCAATGTGGGTCTCTGCCTGTTTCCGACCTTTCGCCCTGCCCTTGCAGGAGGAGCCCATTCAAGTGACAGCTGCTAGCCTTGGCTCTACTGCCGGGCCTCTTAAAAGATTTTAATTGGAACAAAAGCTGCTAATTTCCACTAAGAAATAGTTGAGTTAATTTGTCTCTCCACACTCCCTGATGCATAGATATTGATGCTTATAAATCAGTATGAATCTCTTTTTGAATTGACCAAACCTTAATTTAGAAATATAATTGAAATTAGTATAACATGTTTGACTAGGGGATCACATGGTTAATAGGTAAAATTGTCTCAGGCAGTAAAGAATGGGGCCTTGTTACCAGTTTATACACACACAGACTTTCGCTATTGCTGAGTTCACTGGCTTACATCAACTTTTTTAATGTTCAGATTACCTCTTCCTTTTTTTTCTTTAATAATTTATTTTTTTAATGGGGTGACATCAATAAATCAGGATACATATATTCAAAGATAACAAGTCCAGGCTATCTTGTCGTTCAATTATGTTGCATACCCATCACCCAAAGTCAGATTGTCCTCTGTCACCTTCCATCTAGTTTTGTTTGTGCTCCTCCCCTCCCCGTTTCCCTCTCACTCTCCCCCCTCCCCCCATAAACACCACATTCTTGTCAATGTCTCATAGTGTTACTATTATGTCCTATCTATGTATGGATTAATGCAGTTCCTGTTTTTTTCTGATTTACTTATTTCGCTTCGTATAATGTTATCAAGATCCCACCATTTTGCTGTAAATGATCCGATGTCATCATTTCTTATGGCTGAGTAGTATTTCATAGTGTATATGTGCCACATCTTCTCTATCCAGTCATCAACTGATGGGCTTTTTGGTTGTTTCCATGTCCTGGCCACTGTGAACAATGCTGCAATAAACATGGGGCTGCATGTGTCCTTGCATATCAATGTTTCTGAGTTTTTGGGGTATATACCCAGTAGAGTGATTGCTGGGTCATAAGGTAGTTCTATTTTCAGTTTTTTGAGGAACCACCATACTTTCTTCCATAATGGTTGTACTACTTTACATTCCCACCAACAGTGGATGAGGGTTCCTTTTTCTCCACAGCCTCTCCAACATTTGCTTTCCTGTCTTGTTAATAATAGCTAATCTAAGAGGTCTGAGGTGGTATCTCATTGCAGTTTTAATTTGCGTTTCTCTAATAACTAAAGAAGATAAGCATCTTTTCATATATCTGTTGGCCATTTGTATTTCTTCCTGGGAGAAGTGTCTGCTCATGTCCTCTTCCCATTTTTTTATTGGATTATTTGTATGTTTGTTGTTGAGTTTGATAAGTTCTTGTTATATTTTGGATATTAGGCCCTTATCGGAGCTGTTGTTTGAAAATATCATTTCCCATTTAGTTGGCTTTCTGTTTATTTTGTTATCTGTTTCTCTTGCTGAGCAAAAATTTCTTAGTCTGATGTAGTCCCATTCATTAATTTTTGCCTTCACTTCCCTTGCCTTTGGAGTCAAATTCATAAAATGCTCTTTAAAACCCAGGTCCATGAGTTTAGTACCTATGTCTTCTTCTATGCACTTAATTGTTTCAGGTCTTATGTTTAGATCTTTGATCCATTTTGAGTTAATTTTAGTACAGGGGGAAAACTGTAGTCCAGTTTCATTTTTTTGCATGTGGCTTTCCAGTTTTCCTAGCACCATTTATAGAAGAGGCTTTCGTTTCTCCATTGTGTGTTGTTGGCCCCTTTATCAAAAATTATTTGACTATATATATGTGGTTTTATTTCTGGACTTTCTATTCTGTTCCATGGGTTTGAGTGTCTATTTTTCTGCCAATACCATGCTGTTTTGATTGTCGTGGCCCTATAATATAGTTTGAAGTTAGGTATTATAATGCCCCCAGCTTCATTCTTTTTCTTTAGGATTGCTTTGGCTATTTGGGTTTTTTTTTTATAGTTCCTTATAAATCTGATGATTTTTTTGCTCCATTTCTTTAAAAAATGTCATTGTAATTTTGATGGGAATTGCATTAAATTTGTATATTGCTTTGGGTAATATGGCCATCTTGATTATATTTATTCTTCCTAACCAAGAACAAGGTATATTCTTCCATCTCATTATATCTTTTTTGATTTTCCTTAGCAATGGTTTATAGTTTTCATTATATAAGTTCTTTACATTCTTTGTTATGTTTATTCCTAGCTATTTTATTTTTTTTTGTTGCAATCGTGAAGGGGATTATTCTTTTGAGTTTGTTCTCAAATGTTTCATTGTTGGCATATGGAAAGGCTATTGACTTCTGTATGTTAATTTGGTATCCTGCGACCTTACTGTATTGGCTTATTGTTTCTAGTAGTCTTTTTGTGGATTCTTTGGGGTTTTCGATGTATAGGATCATATCATCTGCAAAAAGTGATACCTTTACTTCTTCTTTTCCGATATGGATGCCTTTTATTTCTTTGTCTTGTCTGATTGTTCTGGCTAGAACCTCTGGTATCATATTAAATAAGAGTGGAGAGAGTGGACAACCCTGTCTTGTTCCTGATTTAAGGGGGAAAGCTTTCAGTTTAGTGCCATTTAATATGATGTTAACTGATGGTTTATCATATATGGCCTTTATCATGTTGAGATATTTTCCTTCTATACCCATTTTGTTGAGAGTCTTAAACATAAAATTGTGTTGTATGTTATCGAAAGCCTTTTCTGCATCTATTGATAAGATCATGTGGTTTCTGTTTTTTGTTTTGTTGATATGGTGTATGACGGTAACCGTTTTACGTATGTTGAACCATCCTTGATATTCTGGGTTGAATCCCACCTGATCAGGATGTATTATTTTTTTAATATATTGTTGTATTTGATTTGCTAGTATTTTGTTTAGTATTTTAGCATCTGTGTTCATTAGAGATATTGGTCTGTAGTTTTCTTTTTTTGTGCAGTCCTTGCCTGGTTTTGGCATGAGGGTTCTGCGGGCTCATGAAATGTGTTTAGAAGTATTGCTTCTTTTTCAATTTTTTGGAAGACTTTCAGTAGAATAGGAATCAAGTTTTCTTTGAATGTTTCATAAAATTTGCTGGTATAACCATCAGGGCCTGGACTTTTATTTTTGGGGAGGTTTTTTTTTTTTGTATTTTTCTGAAGCTGGAAACAGGGAGAGACAGTCAGAGAGACTCCCGCATGCGCCCGACCGGGATCCACCCGGCACGCCCACCAGTGGCGACGCTCTACCCACCAGTGCTCTGTCCCTCCGAGGCGTCGCTCTGCCGCGACCAGAGCCAATCTAGCGCCTGGGCAGAGGCCAAGGAACCATCCCCAGCACGCAGGCCATCTTTGCTGCAAAGGAGCCTTGGCAGCGGAAGGGGAAGAAAGAGACAGAGAGGAAGGAGGGGGGGTGGAGAAGCAAATGGGTTCTTCTCCTATGTGCCCTGGTCGGGAATCGAACCCGGGTCCCCCGCAAGCCAGGCCGATGCTCTACCACTGAGCCAACTGGCCAGGGCCTATTTTTGGGGAGGTTTTTAATGTTTTTTTTCTATTTATTCTCTACTAATAAGTCTGTTTAGGCTTTCTGCTTCTTCTTGACTCAGTCTAGGATGGTTGTATTGTTCTAATAATTTGTCCATTTCTTCTAGGTTGTTGAATTTAGTGGCATAACGATTTTCATAGCATTCTACAATAATTCTTTGTATATCTACGGTGTCCGTGGTGATTTCTCCTCTTTCATTTTGGATTTTGTTTATATGAGTTCTTTCTCTTTTTTCCTTGGTAAGTCTTGCCAAGGGTTTGTCAATTTTGTTGATCTTTTCAAAGAACCAACTCCTTGTTCTATTAATTTTTTCTATAGTTTTTCTGTTGTCTATTTCATTTATTTCTGCTCTGATTTTTATAATCTCCATTCTTAGGCTGGTTTTGTGTTGTCTTTGTTCTTCTTTTTCTAGTTCCTTAATGTGTGAAGTTAAGTCGTTCACTTGGGCTTTCTCTTGTTTGTTCATATATGCCTGAAGTGATATGAACTTCCCTATTATCACTGCTTTTGCTTCATCCCATTAATTCTGATATGTTGTATTGTCATTTTCTTTAGTCTGTATATATATTTTGATCTCTGCACTTTTTTCTTCTTTAACCCATTCATTTTTTAAAAGCCTGTTGTTTAGTTTCCACATTTTTGTGTGTTTTTTCCTCTTTTTTTGCAGTTGAATTCCAGTTTCAAGGCTTTGTGATCAGAAAATATGGTTGGTACAACTTTGATTTTTCTGAATTTGCTGATGTTGTTTTTGTGGCCCAACATATGGTCCATTCTTGAGAATGATCCATGTACACTGGAGAAAAATGTATACTCAGTCACTTTGGGTTGAAATGTCCTGTAGATGTCTATCATATCCAGGTGCTCTACTGTTTTGTTTAAGGCCACTATATCTTTGTTGATTCTCTGTTTGGATGACCGATCTAGAGCCGTCAGCGGTGTATTGAGGTCTCCAAGTATGATTGTATTTTTGTCAGTTTTTGTTTAAGGTCAAAAAGTAGCTGTCTTTTTTATTTTGGTGCTCCTTGGTTTGGTGCATATACATTAAGAATTGTTATGTCTTCTTGATTCACTGTCCCCTTAGCCATTATGAAATGGCCATTTTTGTCTCCCAGTAATTTGCTGTCTTGTAATCAGCATTATCAGATATGAGTATTGCTACGCCTGCTTGTTTTGGGATGTTATTTGCTTGGAGTATTGTTTTCCAGCCTTTCACTTTGAATTTGTTTTTATCCTTGTTGCTTAGATGAGTTTCTTGTAGGCAGTACACAGTTGGATTTTCTTTTTTAATCCATTCTGCTACTCTGTGCCTTTTTATTGGTGAGTTTAATCTGTTTACATTTAGTGTAATTATTGACACTTGTGAGTTCCCTATTTCCATTTTACAGATTGCTTTCTGTTAGTTTTGTATGTTGTTAGATCCTTCTCTTTAGATTTTCTATTTTTTCCTTTTATTTGGTTGTATTCCATACATCTTTCCTCTGTTGCTATCTTTTTTAAATCATGTGCTTCTGTGGTGGTTTTTTCAATGGTGGTTAACTTTAAGTAATGGAAAGGGTTCCCACCCTGTTCATTGTAATGCACTATTTTGTGAGTACTTTTGCACTCCATCATCCTTTGCTACTGTTATTGTCCATCCTCTCCCCCCCCCCTTTCTTTTTGTTGTTGTCACAGTTTAAATTTGGTTTTATTGTGTTCTTCTTGGAGCTTTTACTTGTGGCTTTGTTTTATTTGTTCTTTGTATCTGATTGGAGAACCCCCTTTATTAATTCCTGGAATGGTGTTTTTCTGATGATAAATTCCGTCATGTTTTCTGTATCTGTGAATGTTTTTATTTCTTCTTCATATTTGAAGGATAGCTTTGATGGGTACAGTATTCGTGGCTGAAAGTTCCTCTCTTTCAGAACTTTAAATATTGGGGTCCACTCTCTTCTAGATTGTAGAGTTTCTGTTGAGAAATAGGATGATAATCTAATGGGCCTTTCTTTATATGTTGTATTCTTCTTTTCTCTGGCTGCCTTGAGAATTTTTTCTTTGCCATTGGTTTGTGCCAATTTCATTATGATGTGCCTTGGAGTAGGTTTGTTGGGGTTAATAAAACTTGGAGTTCTGTTTGCTTCTTGAAATTGAGGCTTTAGTTCTTTCCACAGACTTGGGAAGTTCTCATCTATTATTTGTTTCAGTATGTTCTCCATTCCATTTTCTCTCTCTTCTCCCTCTGATATACTTATTATTCTTGTTATTCTTTTTGATGGAGTCAGATAATTCCTGTAAGGCTTTCTCATTTTTTTAAATTTTTGAGTCTCTTTCTTCTTCTCTCTGTTGTGCCTCAAGTTACTTGTCTTCTATTTCACTAATTCTATCTTCTATCTGGCCTTTTCTATTATCTAAGCTTGTTACCTCGTTTTTCAGCTCATGAACTGAGTTTTTCATCTCTGTTTGATTTGTTTTTATAGTTTCAATTTCCTTGGAAATATATTCTTTGTGTTCATTGAGTTGTTTTCTGAGCTCCCTAAATTGCCTTTCTGTGTTTTCTTGTATATCTCTGAGTATTTTTAGGATTTCTATTTTAAATTCTCTGTCGTTTAACTCCAGGGTTTTCAATATATTAATTTTTTTCTCCATAGATTTTTCCTCATCTATCTGTGTTACCTCTCTTTCTTTTGTATCCATGGTATTCGATTTTTTTCTTCCTTCATGGCATCTGAGGGTGGTTTTTTTTGATATTATTAATGAATTTTAATAAAGAATAAAAAGTTAAATAAATAAAAAATTGAAGAGTTTTTTTATTTTTAAATTAATAATTAAATAAAGAAAATTAAAATAAAATTAAAATTAAAAAAGGAAATTATTCCCCCCCTTTTTTTTCCTCTCCTCTCCTCTCCCCTCTTTCTTGAAAAAATCTTGTGGTGAACTGTGAATTATATTGTACTAAATAGAACAAACAATGCCTGTAATGGAGGGCCTGAATTGGGGAGAAGTAATAAAGGACCAAAAAAAAAAAAAAAGAAAAAAAAAAGGGAGTATGGACTCACTAAAAGCAAATAAGGTAGAAATTTGGGACAAGAATAAAATCATTTGCTTTTTGGTGTTGGATGACTAAGAGTTATTATGAGAGAAAGAAGAGGAAAATAGGAAAATGGGAGGACAAATTAAAAAATTACTATTGTATTTAGTGGAACAAGAACTAGATAAAATGGAGAGCCAAGGATGGGAACACTACTAGTGAGTTAAAAAGGTGAAGTAAAAACCCACTAAAATGCCACAAACATAAGTTTGAGTCACAGATAAGAGAATTTGTTCATTATTGGGGTTTGAATGAGAAGAGACGTAAAGGAGAAAGGAAGAAACTAATATAGATGGAGAAAAAAGAGAGAGAGAGAGAGAGAGAGAGAGAGAGAGAGAAAGGGACCCACTAAAAGAAGAAAAAAGAAAAAAAGAGGAGAGAGAGAGAGAGAGAGTAGTTAGGAGTGCAACCCTCATAGAGAGAAAGGAAGAGGAAAGAAAAGATAATTTGAGATTTATCACTTATGGGTAGTGTTTTTCCAGGAGAGGAGAGAGTAAGACGGGAAGAGAGTTAAATGACCAAATTGCAGGAGGAAAAAAAGAATGAAGAATGAAGATAAGAGAAACAAATGAACAAATATAATAAAATGGGATAGGTTATAAAGTCTGCGGATTACTCTTGATTTTGAGAGGTTATCTTCTTGCTTTTTATTTTCTCTCCCTCTTCCTGTTTGGTGACTCTGTACCCCGGGTTCTGCCCCTTTGGCACACTCAGGTAGAGGTTTGCAGTTGATAAGTCTCTATGGCGATGTCATGTATTGTGTTTCAGTCTCGTTGGCAGTCGAGGCTCATTATCATTTATAGGCTCCGACAGTGAGAGAGTGCATGTTCCTGGAGCCTCTCTTCTAGTCTTTTCTTCCTCATTAGTGGCCTGATAATCCAGCTATGGGGTTGCTGCTACCTCTACCTGGATAGTAAGAGGCTCAAAAACTGGCCACTCCCCACTCTATTCCCACTCAGCACAGGGCTCTGGGTAAGGCTCAGTCAGTCAGAGCTACTAGCATAATCAGGCAGGGCTTCCGCCCACTCAAAGTCTTCTGGCTCTGCCACTCTGTCTGGTAACATGCATGGGCAGGCACCCACTTCCGGGGCACTTGGAGGAAACTCTCGCTCACTATCTGTGCACAGACCAGGATATCAGGTCAGCAGTCTCACCCTCTGAGTGAAACCCCCACCTGCACGGAAAAGTTCCAGACTTGGAATTGGGTCTTGCTCCCTACCTGTGTGTGGCTTTTCCAGGGCACTGGGGCAGCCTGGAGATTCCTCTTTTGGCCCACACAAAAGCCCCTGACTCTGCCTCTCTGTGGGGTTACATGGGCAGGCTCCCACTGCCGAGGTTCTCAGAGGAATCTCTTGCTCACTATCTGCGTTTGCAGACCAGGATATCAGACCGGCTGCCTCACCCTCTGAGTGAAACCTCCGCCCGCATGTAAAAGTTCCAGCATTGAAATTGGCTCTCACTCCCTCCTCGTGTGTGGCTTTTTCAGGGCACTGTGGTGGCACACACAGAGGCCTCTGACTCTGCCCCTCTGTGGGATAATACAGGCACTCACTCCTGAGGTGCTTGGAGGAATCTCTTGCCCACTCTCCATGAGCGCTGACCAGGATATCAGGCTGGCCGCCTCACAGTTTGATTGAAACCCCTGCCCGCACGGAAAACTTGTAGCATTTGAATTGGCTCTCACTCCCTCCCCATATGCAGCTTTTTCAGGGCTCTGGGGCAGCCCGGAGATTCCACTTTCGTTCCACACAAAGGCCTCTGACTCTGCCTCTCTGTGGGATAACACGGGCGCCCACTCCAAGGGCTTTCGAAGGAATCTCTCGCCCACTATCTGTGCGCGCCGACCAGGAGATCAGGGAAAATGGCTGCCCCACTTGTCTTTCTTTTTTTTTTTATAGTAATTTTATTTTTTTAATGGGGTGACATCAATAAATCAGGATACATATATTCAAAGATAACATGTCCAGGTTATCTTGTCATTCAGTTATGTTGCATACCAATCACCCAAAATCAGATTGTACTCTGTCACCTTCTATCTAGTTTTCTTTGTGCCCCTCCCCTCCCCCTTTCCCTCTATCTCTCCCCCCTTCCCCCATAACCACCACACTCTTATGAATGTCTCTTAGTCTCACTTTTATGTCCCACCTACATATGATATAATGCAATTCCTGGTTTTTTTCTGCTTTACTTATTTCACTTCATATAATGTTATCAAGATCCCACCATTTTGCTGTAAATGATCCGATGTCATCATTTCTTATGGCTGAGTAGTATTCCATAGTGTATATGTGCTACATCTTCTTTATCCAGTCATCTATTGATGGGCTTTTTGGTTGTTTCCATGTCCTGGCCACTGTGAACAATGGGAAATGATATTTTTAAACAACAGCTCAGATAAGGGCCTAATATCCAAAATATACCAAGAACTCATAAAACTCAACAACAAACAAACAAACAATCCAATAAAAAAAATGAGAAGAGGACATGAACAGACACTTCTCCCAGGAAGAAATACAAATGGCCAACAGATATATGAAAAGATGCTCATCTTCTTTAGTTATTAGAGAAATGGAAATTAAAACTGCAATGAGATACCACCTCATACCTCTTAGATGAGCTATTATTAACAAGACAGGTAATAGCAAATGTTGGAGAGGCTGTGGAGAAAAAGGAACCCTCATCCACTGTTGGTGGGAATGTAAAGTAGTACAACCATTATGGAAGAAAGTATGGTGGTTCCTCAAAAAACTGAAAATAGAACTACCTTATGACCCAGCAATCCCTCTACTAGGTATATACCCCCAAAACTCAGAAACATTGATACATAAAGACACATACAGCCCCATGTTCATTGCAGCATTGCCCACTTGTCCTTCTTTGTCTGGGTTTGGCATGAGTCTTAGCTTGTATTGACTGGGTTTCCCCAGGCACAGTTTTCCCTTGGCTTGGATCTCCGTGCCACAGCCTGGTTTTGCCGTTTGTGCCGCGGCCTGGATCTATTCACCTGCTTTGCCCGCCTTAGTTTCTATATTCTCAGTTCCCAGTGAAAGCAGCCCTATTTAGGTTAGTGAGGAAGGAGGAGCATTTCTTACTCCCTATTTCCTTTGGGGTTTGATTATATATTTAGCCAATTTTTCACTCAACCATACCTTCGGGTGTATTGCGAAACATCTGGAGGCTCCAAGGATAGGTTTTTTTGTTTCTGGTTGAAGATCTTGTTGAGTTTTGGGGAGATTTATCGGTATTACTTCCTACTGCGCCATTACTCTGACGTCATCCATCCACATCTTCCTTTTATAATATTTTTGGGTTTACTAAACAAATATTTTTAGCATGTCTTATATCTAACATAACTTTTTACCATAAGATATGTTTTTAAATTTTAAAATAATTTTATTAGTATTTGTACAGCTACTCTTAAGTAACAAAAACTTAAAATATTGCTAAATTATACATTTTTATTAGTTGTTCATTAATTATAACTGGACCTGTCTATCAATATGAAATAGAAAGGTAAGGATTTGATTTAAAGAACAATTGCTTCTCTTTAGAGAAACAATTAACTGGAAACCAAAACACAGGTAACAATCCCTTATCTTTCTTGCATTCTGGTCTTAGTAATCAATGGTAAACAATATGATTTTTGTGCTTCTGCTCTTAAGAATATGAATAATTATTATGAGCCACACAGTTATTTGTTCAGTAGAGCTTTTCTATTGAACTTGTTGATTTGAATCACAACAGGGTTTCAAAAAACTTTATCAACCTTTGTCAGAATTTTTATGTTTCCGTATAAGTGGTGAAGTTTATAACTTGGAGGAATGGTTTTCCTTCACATGGTACTAAATGGTGCTGTTGTAAAGTACTGTACCTAAATCTGCAGGTTATGTAGAGACAGCAAGTCCAAATGAATTTTTGAGGTGTTTATTAATTAGCTAGATAGCTACATGGGGCACAATCCCAAATCATGTAGGCCCTCTTACTGTTCTAGACCTTCTTTTATACAAAATCAAGTACTGGTTGGGGTGGGTTAGGAGGGAGCATGGTACAATAGTCAATTACTAAGAAGCTTACAACATCTATCTACAGGGTCTATTAAAAGGAAAAAGCATTCTTACACATCAACACCACGAGATAACACAGTAGTGATAATTATTATACATACCCGGCAAAGACATTCCCAAATCTTCTAGTGTCTACCCCATCCCTGTCATCACAACAAAATAGTTAGCTTAGGATAAGGAGAGAGGCTAAATGAAAATACCTTTGCTAAAAGTGTTGGGGCTAGTATAGGAAACCTGATAAGCTAGTCCCTCACTTGTTTAGTTTACAAGTTTTTATACATATAAAGAATTTCAAGAGGAATGATTATTAGAAAGCATATAAAATGTTACGGAATGCAGGTTTTTCAAGCAAGGGGAGTGGGCTCGTGATCCCTTAGTCTAGAGGTATAGTCACTCTCAGGACTCCAGGAGGGGAGGAAGAGTTAGAATCAGTGTAGGAATTTTAATTAAGATATGTAAACATTGTCTCCTAAAGGATCTTTTTTTTTGTATTTTTCTGAAGCTGGAAATGGGGAGAGACAGTCAAACAGACTCCCGCATGTGCCCGACCAGGATCCACCCAGCACGCCCACCAGGGGCAGTGCTCTGCCCACCAGGGGGCGATGCTCTGCCCCTCCGGGGCGTTGCTCTGCCGCGACCAGAGCCACTCTAGCGCCTTGGGCAGAGGCCAAGGAGCCATCCCCAGTGCCTGGGCCATCTTTGCTCCAATGGAGCCTTGGCTGCGGGAGGGGAAGAGAGAGACAGAGAGGAAGGAGGGGGGGTGGAGAAGCAAATGAGCACTTCTTCTATGTGCCCTGGCCGGGAATCGAACCCGGGTCCCCCGCACGCCAGGCCGACGCTCTACCGCTGAGCCAACCGGCCAGGGCCCTAAAGGATCTTAAGAATGGGGAAGAGGAAGTTTTCAGATAAGTTTTATCCTTCCAGAGAATTATGATTAGTTACTAACTAACTTTTGCCCCTTTAATCTCTTTCTCTGTTTTTTTTTTCTTTTCAGAAAGGTGGGATAAGGGGGCTTGACTCTTCCTTTTAAAATACTAATGTTAACAATTTTTGCAATTCCTTGGCACCTTATCACAGTGCCATCCTTTGAGCCTCCCAATGTGCTTTAATGAGAAAGGGTCATAGAGATAATTGAAGTCATAAGCGCATCAGTGAAAGCTGATAAGGTGTGATTCTTGGAACTCAGTATGGCTAAATGTCACCAACCACTCCAAACAAGTTTTTGAGTATTTTGGATTACAAAAAGACCAACAAATTGGGCCAACTTTATTTTCTTTGCTCCATTTTTAACTCTGAATATATACTTTTAAATAATATTTGAACTAGGATTTCAAATAACACATATTTAGCAATCCAAAGTGGTGGGGAATTTATCCCTAAATTATATGTACATCTCTCAGCTTTGAAAACTGGTAGCTAGGAAATGTCACTGTGTTTTCAGTCTGCTCGGAAGAGACTGAGGTTTGGGAGATCCAACCAATTTTAAGTCACTCTTTTTTTTTTGGGGGGGGGTGTATACCATATTTCTTTTCTTTTCTTTTTTTTTTTAAATAAATTTTTATTTGAATGGGGTGACATCAATAAATCAGGGTACATACATTCAAAGAAAACATTTCCAGGTTATCTTGTCATTTAGTTCTGTTGCATACCCATCACCCGAAGCGAGATCATCCTCCGCCACCCTCCATCCAGTTCTCTCTGTACCCCTCCCCCTCCCCCTCTCCCTCCTTCCCTCCCCCCACCTCCCCATAGCCACCACACTCCTGTCCATGCCTCTTAGTCTCGCTTTTATGTCCCACCAATGTATGGAATCCTGCAGTTCCTGTTTTTTTCTGATTCGCTTATTTCACCCCGCACAATGCTACCAAGACTCCACCATTCCTCTATAAGTGATCCAATGTCACCATTTCTCCTAGCTGAATAATATACCATGGTGTATATGTGCCCCATCTTCTTCATCCAGTCCTCTATTTTTTTTTTACAGTGATTAAAAGCCTTTAAGCAAACTCTTGGCCAATACAGCAAGAATCCCTAAAAGAGTAGTGTCCTTAACATGTTCCCCAAGTCCAAGTTGGCCCCATCACCATGCCAAATCCCTGAAACATGCAACCCAACCACAGTTCAGTCTGTTAGGAGCTGTCACAGGGAGCAGGAGTCCAGGAAAGTTCCCCACAGGAAAAGTCCGCATGGCACTGGAATTGTTGTCACCATTCTATATTTTTCAGCTCATGTCCAAGTCCCAATGACTGCTGCTTCTAGCTGGTAATGATTCAGGTAGACTGGAAAAAGCCATTTGCAGCATGCGTGGATATGAAGCTTCTGTTCTCCTCTGCCTGGAGAGTTGAGACCAGGTAGCTTTTTCCTGGAGCTCTGTGACTGTGGCCTGGTAAAGAAAACCTTGGGATACACTAAGCTGGGTGGCAAAGGTAAATTCATAATACAAGTTGGCTAAAGGAGGAAAGAGAGCTCTAAATTAGGAGTAGGTCCAAGCCTGAAATATGAGTGGGGCATTGAGGTAGGAGGGATAAAGGAAACACTATATATTAAGCAAAGCAGCAGAAAATAGGACTATCAACACCCACAACAGAGATCTTTGAGGGAAGAATAAAAAACCTGACTATTCAGGCAAAACATAGTTAAGTGGCCCTTGTGCGAATGAGATCAGTTTACCTGCTTCTTGGAAGAAATACCCTAGGCTCGCCCACAGTGTTGTAGATGGGGCCGACGGCCCTGGGCACCTTCAGCCTTCAGTGGCAAACCCCAGCTTTCTGGGCAAGGTTAGGTCATAGGTGGCTGGAGCAGGACTGGAAGAGACTGAACCCTCCCTTAGAGGAGCGAGGGGGAAGCCCACCTTCCAGTGTCCCTGTTTCCTCGCAGCAGAGGCATGTAAGCCTGGCAGGCTTTAGCTCAATGACCTTCCTTTCCACTATTGAAGCAGGACCCAGATGGCATCCTATGAGACCCCTTTGGGGCGTTGGAGCCTTTAAGGGTGTATCCTAAAAGCTGGTAGTTCCCCTGATCTCTATTGGGCTTTTTCTGCCTCTAGGTATCTTAAAAGCCATTCTCAGAAGATCTCGCTGAGGGGTTTGAGGATCCCCATCCGCCTATATAAATCTTTTCCATATATCTGGAGCTGTTTGGAAAAAAGACAGAACAGTGTTATTAGCTAGATCTAATAAAGAAGGTAGTAGTTTGCAGGCGAAAAAGATTTGGTGTCTCCTGTTCATCAGCATTCAAAAGAAATGTAAATTTTTTTTTTTAAGTAAAAAGCATGATATAGTAGACCCGTCGGAGTCATTGGCCTGGTGTGCAGGATTCCCGGGTTCGATTCCTGGCCAGAGCACACAGGAGAAGCGCCCATCTACCTCTCCACTCCTCCTTCTCTCCTTCCTCTTCATTTCTCTCCTCCCGCCCGCAGCCAAGGCTCCACCGGAGCAAATCCACCCTGGGCACTAAGGATGGCCCCACAGCCTCCGCCCCAGTTGTTAGAATGGCTTGGGTTGTAACAGAGCAACATCCCAGATGGGCAGAGCATTCCCCCCGGTAGGCATGCCCGATGGATCCCAGTCAGGCGCATGCAGGAGCCTGTCCGACTGCCTCCCCATTCCCATCCTCAGAAATATACAAAAAATAAATAAATAAAAGAAAAAATACTAAAAAAAAAAAAAAAAAAAAAAAAGGGAGGGGGCATTCCCTTGTGCTAAAGCTCCAGGGAGCATGGAGTGAGCTTGAGTATGTCCTATGAAACATGGAGCTCTATGTTTACATATAAGTCTTTGAAGAGGGAGGAACTGCTGAAGTAGTTTATCAGCATTTGTCCCTAAGACAGCAGTCTTTGTAGTGGGAACACCATACGTAAATATTTGCTGTCTGTCTATAGATTAAGGGGGGAATATGGCAAATGCTGAAAAGTCATGATCTTTGTGACCCTCCCCTCCCCCCAACCCCCTCCCTCTCCTCCCCCCATCCTGTAACCCCAACACTGTTGTTCATGTCTCTGAGTCTCATCTTTATGTCCCACCTATGTATGAAAACATATAGTTCTTAGTTTTTTCTGATTTACTTCTTTCACTCAGTATAATGTTATCAAGGCCCATCCATGTTGTTGTAAAAGATCCTATGTCATCATTTCTTATGGCTGAGTAGTATTCCATAGTATATATATACCAAAGCTTTTTAATCCACTCGTCCTCTGATGGACACTTGGGCTGTTTCCAAATCTTTGCTATTGTGAACAATGCTGCCATAAACATGGGGGTGCATTTCTTCTTTTCAAACAGTGCTATGGTGTTCTTGGGCTATATTCCTAACAGTGGTATAGCTGGGTCTAGAGGCAGTTCGATTTTTAATTTCTTGAGGAATCTCCATACTGTTTTCCATAGTGGCTGCACCAGTCTGCATTCCCACCAGCAGTGCAGGAGGGTTCCCTTTTCTCCACATCCTCGCCAGCACTTATTCTGTGTTGTTTTTATTGATGAGCGCCATTCTGACTGGTGTGAGGTGATATGTCATTGTGGTTTTAATTTGCATTTCTCTAATCATTAGTGAAGTTGAACATTTTTTCATATGCCTATTGGCCATCTGTGTGTCCTCTTTGGAGAAGTGTCTATTCATTTCTTTTGCCCATTTTTTTATTGGATTGTTTGTCTTCCTGGTATTAAGTTTTAAAAGTTCTTTATAAATTTTGGTTATTAACCCCTTGTCAGACGCTATGTCAAATATGTTCTCCCATTGTGTAGTTTGTCTTTTTATTCTGTTCTTATTGTCTTTAGCTGTGCAGAAGCTTTTTAGTTTGATAAAGTCCCATTTGTTTATCCTGTCTTTTATTTCACTTGCCTGTGGAGACAAATCAGCAAATATATTGCTGCGAGAGATGTCAGAGAGCTTACTGCCTATGTTTTCTTCTAAGATGCTTATGTTTTCACGGCTTACATTCAATTCTTTTATCCATTTTGAGTTTATTTTTGTTAGTGGTGTAAGTTGGTGGTCTAGTTTCATTTTTTTACAGGTAGCTGTCCAGTTTTCCCAACACCATTTGTTGAAGAGGCTGTCTTTACTCCATTGTTTTGTCTTACCTCCTTTGTCAAATATCAGTTGTCCATAGAGCTGTGGGTTTATTTCTGAGTTCTCTGTTCTGTTCCATTGATCTATGTGCCTGTTCTTATGCCAGTACCATGCTGTTTTGAGTACAATGGCCTTATAATATAACTTGATATCTGGAAGTGTGATACCTCCCACTTTTTTCTTCCTTTTCAGGATTGCTGAGGCTATTTGTGTTCTTTTTTGGTTCCATATAAATTTTTGGAATATGTGTTCAATGTCTTTGAAGTAAGTCATTGGTATTTTCATTGGTATTGCATTGAATTTATAAATTGCTTTGGATAATATAGACATTTTAATGATGTTTATTCTTCCTAACCATGAGCATGGTATATGCCTCCACTTATTCGTGTCTTCCCTGATTTCTTTTATCAATGTTTTATAATTTTCCGAGTACAAGTCTTTAATCTCCTTAGTTAGATTTATTCCTAGGTACTTTATTTTCTTGGTTGCAATGGTAAAGGGGATTGATTCCCTGATTTCTCTTTCTGACTGTTCATTATTAGTGTATAAAAATGCCTCTGATTTCTGAGTGTTGATTTTATATCCTGCCACCTTGCCAAATTCTTTGATCAGGTCTAGTAGTTTTTTGACTGAGACTTTAGGGTTTTCTATATACAATATCATGTCATCTGCAAATAATGATAGTTTACTTCTTCTTTTCCAATTTGGATGCCTTTTATTTCTTTTTCTTGTCTGATTGCTGTGGCGAGGACTTCCAGAACAATGTTGAATAAGGGTGGTGAAAGGGGGCACCCCTGCCTTGTTCCTGATCTTAAGAGGATTGCTTTTAATTTTTGCCCATTGAGTATGATGTTGGCTGTGGGTTTGTCATAGATGGCCTTTATCATGTTGAGGTATGTTCCCTGTATTCCCACTTTGCTGAGAGTTTAGATCATGAATGGGTGCTGGACTTTATCAAATGCCTTTTCTGAATCTATTGAAATTATCATGTGGTTTTTCTCCTTTCTTTTGTTTATGTGATGAATCACATTGATTGATTTGCGAATATTGTACCAGCCTTGCCTCCCAAGAATAAATCCTACTTGATCATTGTGTATGATTTTTTCCATATATTGCTGGATCTGGTTTGCTAATATTTTGTTGAGGATTTTTGCATCTAAGTTCATCAGGGATATTGGCCTATAATTTTCTTTTTTTGTGTTGTCTTTGCCTGGTTTTGGAATCAGAATTATGCTCGCCTCATAAAAGGAGTTTGGGAGTCTTCCTTCCTCTTGAATTTTTTGAAATAGCTTGAGAAGGATAGGAGTTATTTCTTTTTTGAATATTTGGTAGAATTCACTTGTGAAGTCATCAGGCCCAGGACTTTTCTTTTTTGGGAGTTTTTTGATAGCTGTTTCTATCTCATTTGTTGTAATTGGTCTGTTTAGGTTTTCTGATTCTTCCAGATTGATTTTTGGAAGATTATATGATTCAAGGAATTTGTCCATTTCATCTAGGTTGTCTAGTTTTTTGGCGTACAGTTCTTCATAGTATTTTCTTACAATATTTTGTATTTCTGTTGTGTCAGTTGTTATTTCTCCACTCTCGTTTCTAATTTTATTTATTTGAGTCCTCTCTCTTTTTTTCTTGGTGAGTCTTGTTAAAGGTTCATCGATCTTGTTTACCTTTTCAAAGAACCAGCTCCTGGTTTCATTGATCCTCTGTATTGTTTCTTTAGCCTCTATGTCATTTATTTCTGCTCTGATCTTTATTATTTCCTTCCTTCTACTAGCTCTGGGCTTTACTTGCTGTTCTTTTTCTAGTTCTTTTAGATGCAGGGTTAAGTTGTTTATTTGAGCTTTTTCTAGCTTCTTGAGGTATGCCTGTAATGCTATAAACTTCCCTCTCAGGACTGCTTTTGCTGTGTCCCATAAATTTTGAGTTGATGTATGCTCATTATCGTTTGTTTCTAGGAATTTTTAAATTTCTTCTTTGATCTCAATGTTAACCCATTCATTGTTTAATATTGTGCTATTTAGTTTCCAAGTGTTTGAATGTTTTTCAATTTTTCTATTGTGGTTGATTTCTAGTTTAATGCCATTGTGATCAGAGAAATTGCTCGATATGATTTCAATCTTCTTAAATTTGTTGAGTCCGCTTTTGTGTTCTAACATGTGGTCTATTCTAGAGAATGTACCATGAGCGCTTGAAAAGAATGTATATTCTGCTGCTTTAGGATGAAAGGTTCTGAAGATATCTATTAGATCGAGTTGATCTAATATGTCCTTTAAGTCTGCTGTTTCTTTGTTAATTTTCTTTCTTGAGGATCTATCTAATGATGTTAATGGGGTATTGAAATCTCCTACTATTATAGTATTGCTGTTGATCTCGTCCTTTAAGTCTATCAAAGTCTGCTTTATATATTTAGGTGCTCCTATATTAGGTGCGTAGATATTTATAATGGTTATATCTTCCTTTTGGATTGCTCCCTTTATCATTATGTAGTGACCTTCTTTATCTCTAACTATGGTCTTTGTTTTAAAGTCCATTTTGTCTGATATAAGTATTGCTACCCCAGCTTTTTTTTCATTTCTATTTGCGTGAAATATTTTTTTCCATCCTTTTATCTTCAGTCTGTGTGCATGTTTTGATTTAAGGTGTGTCTCTTGTAGACAGCATATGTATGGGTCCTGTTTTCTTATCCACGCAGCTACCCTATGTCTCTTGATTGGATCGTTTAATCCATTAACATTCAAGGTTATTACTGATATGTAATTTTTTATTGCTATTTTTTTTCTTTAAAACTGTTTTTCTCTTTTGCTATATTCTTTTTTTCCTTTGACCTGTTTACAACAGGTTCCTTAGCATTTCTTGCAGCCTTGGTTTGGTTGCAGTGAAATCCTTGAGTTTTTTTTGTCTGTAAAGCTTTTTATTTCTCCTTCAATTTTAAATGATAGCCTTGCTGGATAAAGTAGTCTTGGTTGTAGGTTCTTGTTCTGCATTACTTTGGATATTTCTTGCCATTCCCTTCTGGCCTCAAGTGTTTCTGTTGAGAAGTCATAAGTCATCCTTATGGGGGCTCCTTTGTAGGTGATAGTCTTTTTTTCTCTCGCAGCTTTTAATATTTTCTCTTTATCATTTAGCTTTGGTAATTTAATTATGATGTGTCTTGGTGTTGGTTTCTTTGGGTTTCTCCTTAATGGAGTTCTCTGTGCTTCCTGAACATGTGAGACATTTTCCTGCCTTAATTGGGGGAAGTTTTCCGCTATAATTTGTTTGAAAAAAGTCTCTATCCCTTGTTCTTTCTCTTCTTCTTCAGGAACCCCTATGATGCGGATGTTATTTCTCTTCATGTTGTCACAGAGCTCTCTTAAAGTTTCCTCAGACTTTTTGAGTCTCTTTTCTTTTTTCTGCTCTGCTTCCGTGCCTTTATTTATTGTGTCCTCTAACTCACTGATTTGATTCTCTGCTTCATCCATCCTGCTTTTAATTCCTTCCATTGTATTCTTTATTTCAGATATTGTATTTGTCATTTCTGTCTGATTCTTTTTTATTATTTCAATGTCCTTTTTTATATTTGTTATCTCTTTATTTAGGTTTTTGTAATGGCCATCTATGTTGGTTCTAATATCTTTGAGCATCCTAACAACCGTTATTTTAAACTCTGCATCTGATAACTTGGTTATATCTGATTCACTTAGGTCCTTTTCTGGGGATTTCTCTTGGTTTATTTGTGTTGTATTTCTCTGCCTCCGCATTTTCTCTTCACAGGAGTGGCTGTGATCACGTGCTCGGGTGCACAAGGGTTGGTGGCCTTGGCCTTTGCCCCGCCCCCGTGTGTGACGTTATGCTCGGTCCTGAGGGCACTGGCGAGCACCTTTGCTCAGCTGCGGGTCTCCGCCTGTTTCCGAGCTTTCGCCCTGCCTTTGCCGGATGATCCCACTCAAGGAACAGCTGCTAGCCTTGGCTCTACCACCAGGCAGGGCTGCGTGCCCAAGCTCAGCTCCATAGCAGAACTCCGCCTTTTCTGGGCTTTTGGCTCCACCCCCGCAGGAGGAGCCAGCTACCAAGTCAGACCGCAAGCCTGGGCTGCATGAGCAGGGCAGGAATGTGCTCCTCTGCCCTTGCCCTGGGGCTGGTTTCTACCCTTTCCGGGTTTCCCACCCTTCTCCTGAGGCTGGATTACAGGCTGCCGGCAGCTGAGCTTGGCTGCTTTTGCATGCCCCCTTCTCCCTAGCCGGGCAAGATTGAGCTCACACCTGAGCCCAGTGGTGTCCAGCCGGCTTCCAACCCTGCCAGCAGAACCGTGCTTTTGTCTCCCGCTGCCGCCTGCCCTCCGGCTCACCCTCAGCCACGTGGGTGGGGGCGTTGCAGCTCGGACCCTAAGACTCACTACTGTAGACCCTAAAGCTCCCTCCTTCTATGCGACTCTGCTCTGAATGCTGCGGGGGAGCTTGTTTGGCTGCTCTCCTGCTTCCCTTTGCTGGTATTGCTATTTCCGGGGGAAATATTCACTTCAGCTTTGGGGAGTGACTCGTCCCAGGGGTTAGGGTGGATATCTCCCAAAATGTTTCTCCCTGTGCCTCCTAGATTATACTCTCTTCCTGTTACTGTGGTTCTCTCCCCTCTCCCTCCGTCTCCAGGAGCCCCGGGTGAGTGTTTGTGAGAAAGATGTTCTGCGTGGTCCCTTTAAGAAGGATCCTGGGTCTGAGAAATCAGACTCCCTCACAAACAGTATCCTGACTTGTTTCTGGCTAAATACTCTCCTTACGCTTCTTCTGGGCTCTGGGGCTGCAGGCTGGGGCTTTGTTCCTGGGGCTCAGGACCCTTTCCCCTCTGCTAAACTCACTTCCCGCCACGCGAGTCTCTCCCTGCTGCCGTTCGCTCTGAGGAGCTGGGCAACCCTCTCCGCGTTTCCGCTTTTCCTACCAGTCTCTGTGTGGCTTGTTCAGCGTTCCTTGGTTGAAGAGTCCTTTTAGTTTAGTCCAGAGTTGGTTTTTCCAGCTGATAGTTCATAAAATTAGTTTGTAATCCACTTTGGTTCTGGGAGGTAGATGCTGGTACGTCCGCCTACTCCAGCGCCATCTTGTCTCTCCAAGTCACTCTTTTTTAAACTTGATTCTCATAAATAAACTTCCAGAGGTCTATGAATTCATGGAAATTATTTCCAAGAATGACATCACCAGATTCTCAAAGAAAACTATAAAACTAAAAATGTTGAAAATGATAGGTTAGTGTAGGGTCAGTGATTGTGGCTATGCAGGTTCACATTTGATTAGGGCAGAAGGTAAAGGAACTGTGGAGTCTGAAAATGGTGGGTCATTCTATTTCTTAGAGTCCCGCAACAGCAAACGTGTAAGCAGGCAGGGAAGACTACTTCTCTCTCTCTCTCTCTCTCTCTCTCTCTCTCTCTCTCTCTCAGGACTCATAAGCAAAACAGGTGGGGGTGGGGGAAACCCCTTCTCCAGCAAACAATAGCAAGCAATGACCCCTCCCAATGGTGGCAGACAATCTGCAATTTACAATCTACCGCCCTGAGAGCAAGCACCTGCAACCTTACCTAGACTATACACATGTGGTGTTGCCCTATGCTTATGCACCAATCAGGCAAAGTACAAGGTGAGCAAACCCAACATACTTGTTTGCCCAATAGTAAGACTATTAAGACAAATTATGTTATGGATTGTCCAACTTAATCTTCACAGCAGTTTTGTAGATGAGGTAAGTATCATAATGGAAAGGTTAACACTAACTTTTATACTTGTTTCCTCATCTGCAAAATGAAATATGACAGTATCTACCATTTAGGATTATTATGAGGAATAAATGAGTTAACATTTATAAAGTGCTTAATCCTTGTACATGATAAATATATATATGTATACAAATATATATAAATATCAATGTATAGAAATATATATAGCTGACCCCAAAAATTCTAAAATCTAAACTGCTCTGGTTAATTTCATTGTTTTTCTTTTGCTTACAGAGATGTGTAAACTTGGGACAAACTTTCAGTTTTTCTTGACAAAAGAAGAGAGATTGATCCTCATCACCTGGGATCTACATTTTCCCTTCTCCACACAGCTTTTAGCTTCTGGATTTATAATTATTGAATAAACATTTAAAGAATAAAAGTTTGAAAGGACACCAATTATTAATCCACCCAGGAGACCAACTTGTTATCCTTCCTGTGTGCCCTTGAGACTTCATCTAACCCTAGTTCTGACCATGAGATACAAAAACTTTTTTTTTTTGTATTTTTCTGAAGCTGGAAATGGGGAGAGACAGACAGACTCCCGCATGCGCCCGACCGGGATCCACCCGGCACGCCCACCAGGGGCGACGCTCTGCCCACCAGGGGGCGATGCTCTACCCCTCCGGGGCGTTGCTGTGCCGAGACCAGAGCCACTCTAGCGCCTGGGGCAGAGGCCAAGGAGCCATCCCCAGCGCCCGGGCCACTTTGCTCCAATGGAGCCTTGGCTGCGGGAGGGGAAGAGAGAGACAGAGAAGAAGGAGGGGGGGTGGTGGGTGGAGAAGCAAATGGGTGCTTCTCCTGTGTGTCCTGGCTGGGAATTGAACCCAGGTCCCCCTCATGCCAGGCTGATGCTCCACCGCTGAGCCAACCAGCCAGGGCCGAGATACAAAAACTTTTATTAAATATTTCTGCCTTATCTGGATTATCTGTTTTTGCCTGGAGTAGAGTTCATGCCAGCATTCCAGCCTAAGGGGCTCCTTTAATGTCTCTTAGTCTTCATTCTTCTTCATCCGAGCTATCCCAAATGTGTGGAGTGGTTTTCCTTGTCATGACTGCCACAAACATTTTGTAGTAACAAAAAAGTCTATACCAAGCAAATATAATTTCCAGTGCTGGCTCCTCTGCTTTCTGTGCAATCTAAAGAAGGTTATGTAGCCTTTCTGAGCTTCCTTGTCTTTTTTATCTGTAAGACTGCAAAATACCATCTATTCAAGGGTTGATAACATGGATGAAATGAAATAGAATTCATAAAAATCCTGGCATAAAGCTGTTCCTAAATAAATGCTATTTGTTCCATTAAATTGTAGCTAGAGACTTACTCTACAAGCATAACCTCTTATATTTTTAATGTTTTATAGTTTACACAGAGTTTTTATATACATCATTGTATCTGCTCCTTATGATGATCCTGTGAAACAAAAAATATGATTCCTGTCTTACAGATAAGGAGGTTAAGTGACATGATGATTAAATGCTTTGTCTTTGACCACACAGTTAGTGTCACAGCTGGAACTGAAATATATTTGTTTTGATCTGAAATTATTTTCACTTTTGAGTATGTCAGATTGATGTCAGGAAACTTGCACTGGATTAGACAGTACTTTTTTGTTGTTGCTGTTGTTTTTGTATTTTTTTGAAATGAGAAGTGGGGAGTGGCAGACAGACTCCCACATGCGCCAGACTGGGATCCACTTGTCATTTCCACCAAGGGGCGAAGCTCGGCCCCTCGGTGGTGTTGCTCCACCTCAACTGGAGCCATTCTAGCACCTGAGGCAGAGGCCCTGGATCCATCCTCAGCACCTGGGCCAACTTTGCTCCAATGAAGCCTTGGCTGTGGAAGGGGAAGAGAGTGATAGAGAGAAAGGAGAAGGGAAAGAGTGGAGAAGCAGATGGGTGCTTCTCCTGTGTGCCCTGGCTGGGAATCAAACCTGGGATTAGACAGTGGTTTTAAACCCAGTTTTGCCCCTGTTTGTGTCAGTTAATAACTACAGTTCTCAGTTCCCTCATCTGTTAAATAAAAGGATAGAACTAGATAATTCCTTAACCCCTTCCCATGTTTTTAATTGCTTGCTAATGTAGTTCTAATACTAAGCTAACTAAAACTCTCCCAACTGCCGTAGCATCTGAAATATTAAAGCTGACTTTTTTTTCTTAACATGAAGGGTAACTCATGGATAAATACTTCTTTAATTGTGAACTGTGGCTTAAATGGGTCTTTTCAAAGAATAACTGGATAAGCCTCAAAATAATATTGTAAAAATGTATAATTGTGTAATTGTGTGGTATAATAATATTACAGTAATTTGTGAAATTTTCCTAAAAGTTTACTTTTTATTCCATGAAATTATTTGGTCTCAATTAAAAATAGGGAATTGAAAATTAGAACTGCCAGAATATAATGTTACCATCAATGACTATATGTACTAATCCTCATAAAATATTTATGCTTAATACATTTTTCCTAACTGATCATTGCTTCCTGTTGTTCCCAAGAGTTGATGTGAATACAACATAATGTACCTCCTTTTTCACCCAGATAGCTTTGTCTTCTCTGTTTACATATAGCCTTTTAAAAGAAGTGGAAGAGAAGCATATTACAAAACAAACATTGACCTAAGGGTGGTTTTTTTTCTTCCTGTTCTTGGCTAATAACATTATCATTTATTTGCAGGTTAAAAAATTTGGTCAGTCTGAATTTTTCCACTTCACCTGTGCCCAAAGATCCCCAAATTTGCCACTAAATAGTTTTGAATTTGATGGTTTCTTTGCACTACAAATACCATGGTCTCTTGTTGGACTACTAAAATTTATTTCTATCATGTTTCTTCTTTCCAGGCTCTCTCACACTCTCATTTCTACAAGTGATTTTCCTAAAATGGAAATTAATTATTTCCCTCCACTATTTAAGATGCTTCATTGTTTTCTTCCTCTGAACCATTGTCTTCTAGATAATGATCAAAGTTCTTGGCATATAATTTCTCTATGATTTGGTTTTAAGGCATTTCTCTTTAGTCTTATAGCTGAACCCCATTACTATACAAATAGCATGCACTGGCCTTACACACTGTTCTCAGGGATCCATATATGTGCATGTTTTTCTTGTCCCTTGTTTCTATAAAACTCTCCCTGAGTGACTTCCTATATGGAGAACCCATGCTCATTCTTTCACTGCAACTTCAGTGTTAATTACTCTGAGATGATTCCCCTGGCCTTGCCTTCCACCCAAAGTTAGCCCTACTATCCCTGTGATACCATAGGTTCTGTGCATGTGCCTTTAATGGGATTTCTGCTGCCTTTTAACTAATTGTTTGTCTGTTTATATTACTCATTAAACTATAATATCTTGAGCCCGTATCTGATTTATTTGATATTCCACAGCCAATGATATACCTAGGTCATTAAAATAGGTTAGGTCATTAAAACAGACATGTATTGAATGAAGAACAAATGCAAAAGTTTAGTATTGACCCCAAAGTTTATTCAGTATGTTCTTCACTGGTCCCTAAATCAAAAAAAGCATCAACAATGTGGGTGACATATTATATTTGTCATGACAAACAAAAATGATGGTAGGATCATTAATTAATAATATGAGCCACAAACTGACAAAGCTGATATAGATGACTAATTGCCAACTAAATGCTTTAGACAGTAAATGTTATAAATTCAGAGGCAGACAGTTGAACCACAGTGATTTGGAAAAAGCTTTTAAAGAAGTAATTTAAGCTGAGACTTAACAAGTACTTAGGATTTGAGAGCTAAAGAGGAAGGAAAAAGTTTGGGGGGAAATGTGATAAAAGGCATAGAGCCAGAAGCAAGTAAAGAGAAATCATAAAACAGTGAGTTGAAAAATTCTGTTAGGCTAGAAAATTAGGATGTGACCACATTGTGCATGACTTTGTGCCATGCTGACAATAACACATTATACTTGGAAGCAGGGGTAAGCCATGGCAGTGCATTTGGGTAGGGGATCATTATAAATCCAAGTTGTCCTATTGGAAGTAAATCTTTGGGTAACTATACCCCTGGATGGCTTTGGCTGGAGCATTTTTGGACTTGCCTTAAGATGGAGTCAGTGAAAATATCCAAATAAGACTGTGGAATTGACAGAGTTAGTCCCTGATTAGACATGGGGCTGTTGGTTAGAGAAAACAACTAAAAACAATTTAGGTTCAAACTAGAAATATCAAGTGACAGTGGTAATGTTAATAAAGCTGGTATATATTGAGCACTACTGTGTGTCAGATGTTTGATGTGTATTATTTTTAATCCCTAAAAAACTTTCAAGTTAAGTGTTGCATCATTATTTTTACCTAATGAGAAGAATGGCATTCAGAGAAGCTAAGTAATTTGTTTAACTTAGACTCTCATGTCTTTTATTTTAGTTACTATGGTCGAGTCCTTATCTTACTGCCTATGCCCTCAACTTCTTAATTTGCCCACAACCCCAAAAAAAATCTCCAAAAACAAACAAACAAACAAAAAATTCTAAGCAAAACAAAACTTTAAAGCTGATTCAAAAACTTCCAGAATCATAAGGATGTAGGATTTGGTTTGGCCAGACTTCTTGTCTCTACTTGTTTCGGGATTAACCCACAAGCACCAGCATAGTTTCCATTTTCTGGTCACTCCAGATACAGCTCATTCTACTAGGACAGGCATAGTCTCTATAGCATCATTTAAAAGACAAGTCAAATGGTGCAACCAGTGCATAAAATATAATGAATTTCATTATAGAATGTAAATCACCAGAGCAATCTCCAGAAAGAAATGTTTGTCCCAGATGCAAAATTGTGGGGTAGGAGTTCAGGAGGCAGACCAAGGACAAGAAAATATAGCCTTTAATCTGGAGGGACTGACTGAAAAAGCTGGAGCAATTGGGAGCTCGAGGTGATGAAAGAGAGCAGAATTAAAAACTGAATCTAAAACAATATACACTATTAGGGAACAGCCTAGAAAGAGAAGCCATCAGTAGGAAACAGAAGTGATGCAGAAACTACAGGAGCTGTGTTGGGCAAATAAAATATATATATTATATTATGCTCACTTTGTTAAAGATGGTGCTGTCCATGTGGAAGCCCATCACCCAAGTGATTGCTTGGGATGGGTGTGATTATTATAATATATGTTGGGTGAGGCTTTTCATGCCAAAAGGTTTTAAAAGGAAGAGAGATCACATTGTTCGGGAGAAGAGTGATTATGTTCTAGGAGGAGCCCATGCTGAAGGAGAGCAGAGAAAGGCCACGTGGAGGAGATGAGAGAAGCAGCCAAGATGGCAGAGTGCTGAAGGAGCAGCCAGTTTGTGCAGAGTTTGTGCAGAGAGAAGGAGATGGGGAACAGAGGAGAAGAAGGCTGGTGAGCTAGAAACCTTTGATTGTAGGAAAGTCGGATAAGTCAGTAGCTTTGTGAGCACTGAATGAGTGGGTTTTGGAGCCCAGTGTGTGTTTTTACTTGCCTGCCAGGTGCAAGCTAGGATTAAAGCTAATGGCCCACCAGTTCTTGGCTCCATTGTTTCATTACCATCTGTCTGCATCTAATGCGAACCAGCATGGGTCAGGCTGCTGTGATGGTGGCTGTGGCTACTGGCTTTACAAGATGTCTTCAATGATAGGATATCCAAGAGTGTCAGTTCTTACAAAAAAGGTCAAGGAGGATGGGAATTAACAAAAGTGAATTAACGTGTTTATCAAGAAATAATTGGTGACCTTTGAGAATGTAGATTTAGTGCAGTGCCTAAGCTTTGGCATCTTCTTTATCACCATTATTTAGTTCACTGAGTTTAAATAAAAAACTATTTCAGGACTTGATCTGGAAACTGGAAAACTATCAGTATAAGCCAAACCCTGTATGCCAGTAAAAACCACCATTGCTCCAAAGAAAACTGTGAAATAAATAATGCTTACATTTAGTCTTTGTGTTCCAATTCTTCTCTGCAAATGTGCTTCTTTCTGTGACCGCCTATGTGGAAAGCTTTGCCTTCCCCCAGCTGAGAATCTGTTTCCTCCTTCCTCACTCTTTTATTCAGCCATCGATTCATTTATCCTCTAATTGAGTAAATAAACATTTATGACTTGTCATTTCAATAATTTTTCATTTGCTTTCAATAATGCAATGAAAATATTTATGCTTTTGGAGGTTTCTCATCTCTGCCAAAAATAGTAGGCGCAAAAGAGTTGAACTACTTTTGATGAGCCATAAAAATATTATGTTTTATTTCCCGTAATGTGGATTAAAAATAATAAAGTGAGAGGGAAAGTCAAGGGGAAAAAAAAAGATCTCTTCTGTCAAAGAGTTTGTTTTCAGAAAACATTTATGTCTTTATTGTCAATGTTTAAACAGAGGTTGTGTTGGCCAAAATTATATTGACATTTGTCTCTAAGGTCAACAACCTCCTTTTTCTGATATTTAATCTACTTTATTACACCAAAATACTTTCCTATTTTTTGAATCTCCTATCTAAATCTATTGAGAAAGTGACCACACCAGTTATTAATACTTTAACTGGAAGTTAATGAGTATTTTCATTTTAAGCCTTCATTTCAATTGTTGAGAAAATAGACTTTGCCCCTGTTAAGAAATGTAAGAATTATCAAGGAAATAAAAAATAAAACAATTTTCAAAGATATGCTCCCAGCCCTAATGTTATACACAAGAAAGCCAAAAGTCCCAACTGCCTACTTCTTTCCTTCGCTATAGCATGATGTGCTCATACAATCACTTTTGCTCACAGAACTAGCACATTGTAAAGGAGATACTGTCAGTGAAAACTTTAAAAATAAAATAATCCATTTATAGGTCCTTTGAGGACTCACTATTGTTTAATCACTTATTTTGAACTGTGTGCAATGGTTCTAGTACACTGACTTTAACATTTTCTTCAGCCTTCATGTCTGAGAGCTCTTTCTCTTCAAAATGATGCTATAACCATGGATTTTTAAAAATCACCTCACAATTTTTTATTTGATGATAATAAATATGGTCTTTTCTGTTGTTATCCTAGAAAATTCTTTGTTGAGAAGTCACCAAAGCCTGTTTAAGGCAAGACCAATCTAAACCACGTGCTGCTATAAACCTTAATGCTATAAACCAAATATAGTTAACAATACTGTACTGTATATTTGAAAGTTCCTTAGAGAGTAGATCTTAACAGTTTAAAAAATTTAAGTACTAGATCCTAAAGATGTCATGTATCAATATTAAAAATATATTCTACTAGTTTTCATACCACCTCCAAAAAACCACATATATTTTATTTAGCTATAATACACATTTAACAAATATGTATGAATACTTTGAAATACTATCTTTAGTCAACAGTTTTTAACATTCATTTTGCCTTGTATTAATCTAAGAAGTGATTGAGGTGAAGATGTTATCAGTGAAACAATGAAACCTTGGCTCCTGTCTGCTTGAAGGAAAAAATTCAGTCAAAAGACAAAGTGCAGGCCCTGGCCGGTTGGCTCAGTGGTAGAGCATCGGCCTGGCGTGCAGAAGTCCTGGGTTCGATTCCCGGCCAGGGCACACAGGAGAAGTGCCCATCTGCTTCTCCACCCCTCCCCCTCTCCTTCCTCTCTGTCTCTCTCTTCCCCTCCCACAGCCGAGGCTCCATTGGAGCAAAGATGGTCCACGCGCTGGGGATGGCTCCTTGGCCTCTGGCCCAGGCGCTAGAGTGGCTCTGGTCACAACGTCCTGGAGGGGCAGAGCATCACCCCCTGGTGGGCAGAGCATCGCCCCCGGTGGGCGTGCTGGGTGGATCCCAGTCGGGCGCATGCGAGAGTCTGTCTGACTGTCTCTCCCCGTTTCTAGCTTCAGAAAAATACAAAAAAAAAAAGACAAAGTGCAGCAGCAAAGAGAGGGTTTATTGGTCGTGCAGGGACACACTCAGAAAGGCTGGGTGGGCAGCTCACTTGTGAGAACGAGTTCTCTGATCAGCTACAGAGCTTAGGTATTATGGGCTTTGACTTCCTGGACTTTCCTGCTTTCAATTTCTCCAGCTTCTCCCTCTGGATTATGTCTTCATTGTACTCCTATGCAGCAGATATCATATCAGGGAACTCATGACTACAAGTCTGGTATGGTGAGGCATGTTCTTGCTTAAAGATTTATCTAGACCCTGCAGATGTGCAGGAATTCATGAGGACAGATTACCCACCCCCTTGCCTGCCCTGGCTCATGTCTAACTAGCTACCTAACCTAACAAAATGTCAAGTGTTCCACAATCAACCTTTTATATTGATTTTGCTTTCTATTTTCTGTAATTATTCCATAAATGGAATACATACAAACCTGGATGAAATCTTACGGATTACGTTGTTTATACATTTACTTAACAAACATTTACTAAAGGGGTCTTTTTTTGTCAAAACTATGATGGATCACAAGCAGTGATATGCTTACTCTCATAAAACTTGAAGTTGTGAAAGCTAAAACAAAAGAAACAAACACCTACCAACTATTAAGCAATTACTATGTTGGAAGGCATTGCTATAAGGACTCTACTTGTCATCTCCTCTACATATTTAATCATCACAGGTCTGTGAGGTAGGGACTATTATTATTCCCATTTTACAGATGAGAAAATAGCAATGTAAATTATTTGGTCACCCAGCTGAGGTAGAGTCAGAATTTTAATCTACATAGTTAGGCTCCGGAGCCTAAGCTATTAAGTAAAAAAAATTCACAAAGGTACAAAATCACCACTATGCTAAACATTGTGAAGGAAGGGGAGATGTATATAATGGTTGATTCAGGATATTGAGACCCTGGTCAGTTGCTGCTGCTATCTTAGGGTGAGTTGGAGCTAACTAAACTCTCGTGTTATTTTTGTTTGTTTGTTTGTTTGTTTTGTGACAGAGACAGAGAGAAATAGAGAGAAGAACAGATAGGGACAGACAGACAGAGAGAGAGATGAGAAGTACCAATTCTTCATTGTGGTACCTTAGCTGTTCATTGATTGCTTTCTCATATGTGCCTTGACTGGGGGGCTACAGCAGAGTGAGTGACCCCTTGCCCAAGCCAGTGACCTTGGGCTCAAGCTAGTGAGCCTTGCTCAAACCAGATGAGCCTGTACTTAAGCTGGCAACCTCAGAGTTTTGGACCTGGGTCCTCCATGTCCCAGTCTGATGCTCTATCCACTGCGTCACCACCTGGTCAGGCAAGCTCTCATGTTTTATTGAGATATAACTGACATATTAATTTGTTTCAGGTGCCCAACATAATGACTCATTATTTGTGTATATTGCAAAAGGATTAGCACAATAGCTAACATTTATCAGTATATATACTCACTCTTAGGTTTTATTTCTTTAACCCTGCCAGTAAGTCTCATTTCAGGGCTCCCAGCAAATGACCAACTGCAACGGAATGTCTGATGTCACAAGCCGAGAAGTCCTGACAAACTTCCATAAAGACCATTCTTCGTCCAGCAGCCAATGGGCTAAATGTCTCTTCCTAACCCCCTCCCCAAAACCCTTAAAGCCTGGTCCCAGGCTGTGCCTGGCATGTGACTCTCCCTTACGAGTCAGCCCGACAGTGTTCCCTTCTTCCTTTCAATAAGCCTGATACATTGGTCTTTTCGGACTCCGATGGATTCTAACAGTTACAAAATTTATTCTTGAGAACTTTTAAGTTTTACTCTATTAGCAACTTTCAAATATACAATGAGTATTATTAACTATAATCACCATGCTGTCCATTACATCCCCATGACTTACTTATTTTATAACTGGAAGTTCATATCTTTTGAAGCCCTTCATCTATTTTGTCCATCAAATACCTCTAAGTTTTCCTGAGTAAAAGAAATTTCTTATCATTCCCATATTTCAGAGAGGAGAAGTCAAAGAAAGGTGGTTTAGCCTAAATATGTTCAAGATACACTTCTCCCAGCATAAAGCACCCCTCTTGAGTTTCAAGTCTTTCTCCCCGTGGAAAGCCCACTCCTGATTTTCTTTTCCAGACAAGTTGTTTGCAATGAGTCTATGGCAAGACAATAAAAATAAGGCCTAAGAAAGAGTGCTAATTTCTTTCCAGGAGAAAGCTGGCACCTTAGGGATGGAGTGTTCCTCCAGCAAGAGAATATCTGTGTGGCTCAGTGGGCTGCACATACACTGAGCTGTGAAGTAGAGAGTATCCATGTGGCTTAGAGGACTGCACATACACTGAGTGGTGAAGCAGAGAGTATCTGTGTGGCTCAGTGGACTGCACATACACTGAGCTGTGAAGTAGAGAGTATCCGTGTGGCTTAGTGGACTGCATATACACTGAGCTGTGATGTAGAGAGTATCTGTGTGGCTCAGTGGACTGCACATACACTGAGCGGTGAAGTTCTGCCATGGAAGATTAGCATATCACATACTGAAGTGATACATCAACTGCTAGAGAAATATGCAATGTCCTTTTTTTTTTTTTAAGAATGTTGGCAGGAATTTTGGAATATTTCTTTAAAATCATTTCTCTCCACTCACGAGCTTTGGAAAGCTTTTGTAAGATCTTTAATGGTTCACAGAAGCCAAAACTCATTAATGACCCAAGAAATAAGAATTTGCTTGCTGTGTTTACTCAGAATTTGTACTTCGCCATCTTGAAATATTAAATAAAGATAAAGCATATTCATATGTGAAAGGAGACCTGAACTTGAGTGCTTTTCTGGTTTATAAAGGTATTATGGTTTTGGAAAGTCCTTCTCCTAAGAGAAAAAGTGTTAACATCTCATCCTCACTCTTGTCAATCAATCCTTACTTCCTCTGTTTGCTCCCCAAAGAGTCTCTTGGCAGAAAATGTGGGCACTGTACTTTACAGTTTAGGAAGTCATTAAACAAACTTCATTACCTTGGTTCTCATAACAACTGCATCACAAAAGAAACACAAGTGTTGTGTTTGTTGATGTTCTTATTATTATTATTTCCATTATGCAAATAAGAAAACTTGAACACAATTAAATGGACTGACCAAGATTAAAAGACTCTAAAGTGGAAAAACTATGCTTGAACATAAGCCTTCTGCCTGTAAATACTATAAGATTCCCTCTATCAAATAATAAACAGTCACAGTCACCCTAGCTTGGGGAAGTAAGTTTGCATTCACTCTTCCAAAATAACAAGTCATCAGAGTCCACCCATAGAGTCCACAGCTGGAAAGTGACAGATTTTAATCCTTTGGCATTTTTCCCAAACCTGCCTGGTGGTAAGGATTGGAGTTGGAAATAGTTGCTTATTAACATTTTCTTGAAGAGACCAGCCAGAGATACTGGTCCACTTTTTCCTCACTCAATTTAGTGAATAAGCTGATTTGTAATAAAAAAAGAATAATTTTCCTAATTCAATCCTCATTTTTTCCCCATACACTTATGCATGTTTTAGTTGAATAACACTAAGTGCTTAGTAGCCCCTAGCACATCTGATATACCAAGGTGCTAAGTGCTCAAAACCCAGTGAAGAGAGAAAGAGAAATCAGTGAGGACGGTGCAGTGTGGTAAGCCCTGGAAAGGAGGCACCCAGGGAGAGAAGAAAAGAAAGAAAGCGTTATTTAAATCAGTCAGTCAGGGAGAGTTTAACAGATTGTCATTATAATGTATTGCATCTGACTGCTTCAAGAAATCTTGTCAAAAATTGTTGTGAAAGAAAGAAGGAAGGAAGGAAGGGAGGGAGGGAGGGAGGGAGGGAGGGAAGGAGGGAGAGAGGGAGGAAGGCAATAAAAGAAAAGAAAAAGAAAAAAATGCATAGTTCTAACCTGATTAGTTACTAGAGTGCCTCGGAGTGAACTTTGTGTGTGCAGGTGGTCATGGAAGGAGAAAGGGGGATGTTGGTGATTAGAGGGCTAAGCCAAGCTTAGCTACTGCTGATCATTCCTGCCAGTTCCATAATCCATCCCCTCGCAGCGTGTAACTTAAAATAAAGACAGAGAAAATACCTGGCAAGGGGCTGAGGAAAGTTGATGGTGCCACAGGATGAAAAATAAGATCAGAGACTTCAGAGGTGAAATTCCAGTTACAGCCTCTTCCCCACCCCTCTCTAGTGGTCCACAGAAGGGGAAAGAGCAGATTTGGTACTGATTGAACTAACACATTTGTGCTCTGAGTTTCTTAAGGCTCCCTTCCTGTAGTTCCTTCTCCTTTCTCACTTCTAATATGTCAAAACTTTGCTCTCCAGATGGAACCGAATCTTGGAAATCCACCCAACTCCCATAACATGAGTAGTAAACTAAGTAAAATGCTTCTGCAGCAATTGAATGAAAGTCTCTTTGCTCCATCTTTTTGGTGCCTTCACATTTCATTCCAAGTTCCCCATCACAGAAAACATGTCACTCATTAGAGTAGCTTCTGGAAAATACTAACTGAGCACTTCATTTATACTTTTGGACCAACTAACGGAGCTAATGTTAGAATTCCAGGATTCTTTGGAATTCTTGCCTGTTATCCTTGAATGATTCCCTGAAGTATGTTATCACATAAAGACATATTTTTCTTTCAAAAACTTTGTAAATATGGTTATTTAGGCAGAACTTTCCTGTGGCTCCCTTGAAGCCACTGCTACATCACTCATTCAACACATGCTTGCAGAACACGTGGATGTGCTGGGCACTCTGGGCACAAGGGTGACCTGCAGAAGTTTATGGTTTAGTAAAGAATACAGACAGGTGAACAAACTTCTTCAATGTACTCAACTTCAATATTCTATACTCAACTTCAGAAACATTAAAATGATGTAGATTATCAGACATAAAAAGAGGCCAGAGTATTTTTTTCATTTTGGCCACAAAACTAACTTGAGATCATTTTTGACAGCAATTTCCTGAGGCTTTCCATGTACTTCCAGAAAAGGGTCAAGGATTTTAATAATATCTGTAAAGCATATTTCTATCTGTATTGAAGTAAAATTACAATTAATCTTGTAAGCAAGAAAATCCTAGATAGGTTCCTTTCAAAAATAAATTTTATCTCTTAACACTAGAGTAAAAGTAGATACCACACAGAACAAGGACTCCATATTAAAGTACTTGATAAAAGAAACACCAACATGCACATTTTTAGATTGTAAAACAAGAAAGAAGAACGTACTAAAAAGACTATAAGTATTATTGTACAAGTTAGGCATGTTAGGAATTATGTGAATTTAAGTAGCTTCTACTTTTATGTTTTCCTCCTCATGGTAAGGGACCTCTAAAATGCCCCTCTCCCCTTAGTGATTCCTGCCTCCTGGTATCTGTGTTTTTGAGTAATCCTCTCTTCTTGAGTGTGGGCTGGACCCAGTGATTCTTTTCTAAAAATAAACAAAGCAATAGTGGTGGTATGTCACTTCAGAGATGAGGGTATAACACAAAGGTTTTGACTTTATCTTGCTTACTCTCTGTTCTCTTTCTCTGAGCAAAACCAGCTTCCCTAAAGAGTAAGGTAAAGTAGGGAGTAACCCAGGTGACAAGATACTGAAGGTCTCTAGCTAATAGAAAGAAATTGAGGCCCTTAGTCTAACAAGCTGTAAAAAAATTTAATCTTCGCACAATGCCACAACTGAGCTTGGAAGCGAACCCTCTTCCAACTGAGCCCTGAGGTAGCTGCAGCCCAAATGAGGTGACAGCACCTTGTCTGTAGCCTCATGCTGGCCTTGCTAGAGGGTCCAGCTCAGCTGCACCCAGATTCCTGACCCACAGAAACTGAGGAAAAAGATATATTTGTTATTTATTACCTTTTAAACCACTAAATTTTGCGAATAACTTTTTGTGGAGCAATAGATATCAAATGTCCCCTCCCCTCACAAATAAGGAAATATTGAATTAGATCTTGAAAAAAATAAAAGGCTGGTTTTGAAGATCTCTAAGCAAGTGGAGATGATTGACTTATCATAATCATCCTTGTTTCTTTGATTTTCCCACTCTCCTCACTTCTTCCTTCCCCAGGCAGGGAGGGTTATGTATGGGGCAGTGCAAACTGCTGAGGTTTCTTGGAGGAAAGACCACTAGCAGTGCAACAAGGTCTGGGTGTGGGGTGTGGCCAAGGACTTCCTGCACACTCCTTACAGAGAGGTGCCATTTTATCTCATTCACACATTGGGATTCCATATAAAATTTCATTTGAAGAAAGTGTCTGAATCAAAACACTAATCTGCCTTTACTTCCTTTGCCTTCGAGTCAAATTCATAAAATGTTCTCTATGACCAAATTCCATAACTTTAGTACCTATCTTTCTATGAGTTCAGTTTCTTAAAATTCAACATATAAGAGAGATTATACAGTATTTGTCTTTTTCTATCTCACTTGTTTCACTTAGCATAATGCCCTTAAGTTTTATCCATGTTGTCACCAAGAAAGGATTTTCTGTTTTTAGAGCTAAATAATGTATATATACCACAACTTCTTTATTTATTCATCTGTCAACAAACTCTTATGTTGTTTCAGTCTCTTGGCAGTTGTAAGCAATGCTGCAATAGACATGGGGTGCAGTTATTCTTTTAAGATATCGATTTCATATCTTTTAGATATATATTCCCTCATTTATTTAGACATTTTTTAATTTATTTTAGTGATGATTATAGTTTTCTGCATAGAGTTCTTGGACATTGTTTGTGAGATTTATCCCTAAATATTCATGTTGTTATGCTCTTGGGAAAATACTGTTTTTCAAATTTAACTGTTTGTTGCCAGTATTAGAAATATAGGTAGTTTTTTCCAATATTGTTTTGTGTTCACCAACCTTGTAAAACTCACCAATTTTAGTAATTTAGTTATTATTAGTTTAAATTTTATATACATAAAATCACACCATCTGAAATTCTAAACATTTTATCCTTACTTATTTTTTTATTGTATCACACTAATGAGGACTTCCAATACAACACTGAATACCCCTGAATTAATTTAATAAATTTTTGTCAAATTTTATTTACTGAACTTCAATTTTAGCCCAATTTAGAAAGATGCTATTTTCAAATTTACTTTGTCAAAATTATGGTTGTAAGACAATGGTTCTCAATGAAATCACTCAAAGTACAGATTTTGGGGGCTTCCTTCGAGCAATCAATTTGTGTAAAATGACGTAGATATAAACTCCCTTAGATGATGGAAGGATTATGTTAATAACCTTTATGTCTAAAAGTATACAGAAGGTAGAGCACATTTTCAACATGGTATTGCTGGATTTACATTGTCTTTTTCTATGAAGAATTAAGAGCCTTAATACTGCATTTCTCTTTATCACATCCTTAAGTAGTCAAGTATATATTGACATATCATCCCTCATTTGGGATGAAGCCCAGAAACATTGACATTTTCTAAGCTATCAGCAGAAGCAGCATAAAACATAGGCTTCCTAGATCTTAGAAAATTAGTCTTCCCTTTCCTAAATTCTCTTTTCATTTGACTTTTAGATTTTTTCCTCCTGAAGTTTTGAAACCTTTACCTCTGTCCCTAAACCTACAAAGTCAGCCTTCACTACTGAGAATGAAGAGATCAGGCGAGAGGTCCCACAGAATCTATATGAATAACAGCTGCGTGTTTTTTGTTCAAGATGTCCTCACCCACAGTGACTGCTGCTGTGTGCCCAGTGAGCTGGAAAATCCTGTGAAGACACCATGGGCCTTTTTTAGAGGACACCAGGGTCATTTTCATAATTGGGGTTGTACCATTGTACTTTATGTTTAGTGTTTTTTATGTTGTCTAACATCCTTTCTTGCTTTAGGTTTAAGGTCATGAAGATATTCTCTTATATTATCTTCTAAAGGCTTTTTATTGTTTTAACTTTTACATCTAGGCCAGTAATCCACCTGGAATTGATATTTTGGTTTGAGAAAGAAATGAAGTCTCCAATTTCCAATATTGATATTTTAATGGACCTAGTAATTTTATTGCAAAGGCTGTCCTTCCCTCAAACTGTCAGTGCTGTCACTTTTCAAGTGTCTGTGTCCACATGAGTACTTTTGGGGCTCCCTGGTCTAACTTTTAATGTACATAAGTCAATCTTTGAGTCAGTATCTCCTTATTTTAATTAATATTGATTTTTATTTTTTTCTGTTTGGAATATTGTCAAATATTTTTTTAAAAATTGAATTTATTTGGGTGACATTGGTTAATAAAATTATATAGGTCTCCTTTTAGTAAGTTTATGTACAATAATATATGTCTGGAAATGGTCTGAAGAACAGACTCTCTCTGCTCCAAGAGTCCAGACCCTGGCTTGGGACTTGGTCCTGGTTTGTGTGTGTGGGGGGAGATGGGGGAGAAGAAGGCACCGAGCCCTGTCTCAGAGATCCATCAATATCTCAACTTCCTTTGCTGCTTTTCTAACTCACTCTTTTCCCAGCCAAAAAACACTTAATTTAGCCTCCAGAATGGAAAACCTGTGCCCTTTGACTAATCATATATCTTTCCAAATCCATTTGTTATTGTTCTGAGTTCTTCTCTATACTCTCAAGAAAGAGAAAGAGAAACTGTTGATTTGAGAGCCTTATGATTTACTTTGGCTTTCCCTTGCATCCTCCCTTCCCTGAAATAATGAATTATTATGACTGAATTAATAGCAGAGCAAACATTATAAGAAAATGTTAGGGAAAATCTTTAAATTATATCTCAAAATATCACCCTACCCAACTTGTCTAAAGTTCAGAAGAAAGATATGGGTCCATGGAGAGACCTCCCACATTGGGAGGTCATGAGCAAACTGAAGATGAGGTCAAGTGAACTGTTAGGAAAGGACTTATTGTAAGTAAACTAAAATTAATTAAGTAACCTTATCTGAAAGTTTGTTAAATATAACTTGCTTATTATTGGCCCAGTCTAGTTTTCAATCAGGTAAAGTTAAAATAGCTTTGTCATAACTGTTTTCTTTTTTTTTTTTTTTTTTTTAATTTAATTTAATTTTTTTTTTTTTCTGAAGCTGGAAACGGGGAGAGACAGTCAGACAGACTCCCACATGCGCGGGACCGGGATCCACCCGGCATGCCCACCAGGGGGCAACGCTCTGCCCACCAGGGGGGCGATGCTCTGCCCCTCTGGGGCATCGCTTTGCTGCGACCAGAGCCACTCTAGCGCCTGGGGCAGAGGCCAAGGAGCCATCCCCAGTGCCCGGGCCATCTTTGCTCCAATGGAGCCTTGCTGCGGGAGGGGAAGAGAGAGACAGAGAGGAAGGATAGGAGGAGGGGTGGAGAAGCAGATGGGCACTTCTACTGTGTGCCCTGGCCGGGAATAGAACCCGGGACCTTTGCACGCCAGGCCAAAGCTCTACCACTGAGCCAACCGGCCAGGGGTCATAACTGTTTTCAATGACCCAAATGAACTGCTTATATTTGGTTATGAAATTCTCTTAAGCCTAAATTAATGGAGACTACGTGTGGTTTTAGTATGAATACTTAATGATTTCTCATTTAGAATTTATCTAAGATCAAATCATACAAGATTGACAGTATTCATTGTTTTCAAATGTTATGTTTCAATAAATGAAAAATGAAAAATATACTAAGTATACTTTTAATATGATTTATAGTCTCCTTAGGGTATACACACAATAAAGTTAATAGTTTTCATAGTTTTCTCATTATTTTTAAATAATTTACTTTAAAATTAATATAAAATTAATTAATTCTGTGATGAACAATTTGCCTGGAAACTAACAAAAAAGGAAAATCTAGTTTGGAAGTCCAGGAGATTACTATTAATTTTCCATCTTCTTCCATTAACAACCATTAAAAGTATTTATGCTGCTTTCCAGGCTGTTAATTAATTATAGACAGAAGTACATAGCACCATCTCTGTGCTGGTGACTTCATTGTCTGTATTTTTGCTTTCAGATTATATATTTCACTATTTACTGAATATACTTTATTAACCATCTACTCAGGTGCCCAAGGTCTGAGTGTCACTCTTGAGTCCTCTTTTCCCTCACATCTAAAAAATTACCAGATCTTCTTGATTTATTTTTAAATATTCTTGAACCTCTTTATTTCTCTCATTACCTATCATCACCCCAGGCCAGGTTATTATCATTAAAGGCCTGAAAAACTACAAAAGATATTCCTGCTTCCACCCTTGTCATCCTCTAGTCTATTATCCACACTGTAGCCAGCAAGGTTTTTCTAAATTGCAAATCTTACCACTCTGCTCTTTTGCTTACAAATTTTTAATTGCATCTTATTGCAACCCATTGTTGAAACACCAATCCCTTTTTCTGGTATCAAAAGCAGAACTATGTATTCTTAATGAATTTTTCTTCTTAGAATCGATCATGATTTTGGGTTTTTCCCTCCTTTTCTCTATAAGGAAAGAAACTGTGTTTTGCCTGTTTATTATTGTACCCCTGAGCCTAAGACATAAACTCAAATATATTTTTGGTGAGTTAATAACAAATTGTATGTTAAGTATAACTAAAGAATAACATTTAAAAAAATTTTAAAATAAAAAATGTATTTTTAATAGACTAAAACAAATACATTAGGTTTTACACATCCTTGTTTGGGGGAGTTAGAAGGTAATCTTTCCCCTCCTTGCTACAGTTACTACAGTTAAAGTGAATTATTATCAAGTGGTTAAGAATTCATTTGGTGAACATGACCTGTGATATCTAACTAATAAAATAAATTATAACTTAAACTCAATGATTTATATATTAAAATACAGATAACAAGCTTTCTGAAAATTAGTTAAATAAGTCATAAATTCTTTACTACTATTAATAAAATAGCACATAGTAACTGTAATCCTGGTAGAACTAAGTCACTATGGGTCTTCCTAAAGCTTGTCCACCTCACTGATTTCAGAAATTTTGACTATGAGCTTTAACTCTCTTATCAAAAGCTGACTTGCTGAAAGGGCTTTGTCACCTAGCCAGATTTACACTATCTCCTCTCTTCCTGACTCTGTTGTAAAGAGAAGCCACATTTTTTCAATTCACAAGGCTGACAAGAGACCATAGCAGTATTGTATAATTGCTCACAAGTAATACAAATATCTGTAATTTTGTGTCTTTTCATAAGATTGTATTTTATATCAATGTGGACATTTCTCTGTTGTTACTTTCTGAAAAAAACAAACAACTACTTGAAGCCTTTTCTCCTGTCTTCAAATCACTGACGCAGCTGAGAGTCTTATAAAATAACTTTATTCTGTCTGTTTCCTCAGCAGCCATCATTAGTAGAACCATGTGCTTTTGTTTCTTCTGACACAAACTTTCTGTGAGGACTTGGAAATGCATATCCAAGCTACTTCAGAGGAATATGTTTGAAACATATTTAAAAATCAAAAAAGCCCTTTTTTGATGACATAGATATGAAGCAATTTTTAAAATTAATTTTACTAGGGTGACATCAATAAATCAGGGTACATATGTTCAAAAAAAACATGTCCAGGTTATCTTGTCAATCAATTATGTTGCATACCCATCACCCAAAGTCAGATTGTCCTCCGTCACCCTCTATCTAGTTTTCTTTGTGACCCTCCGCCTCTCTTTTCCCCTCTCTCTCCTTCCCTCCCATGCTCCCCCTGCTCCCCTACCCCCGGTAACCACCACACTCTTGTCCATGTCTCTTAGTCTCGTTTTTATGTCTCACCAATGTATGGAATCATGTAGTTCTTGTTTTTTTCTGATTTACTTATTTCACTCAGTATAATGTTATCAAGGTCCCACCATTTTGTTGTAAATGATCCGATATCATCATTTCTTATGGCTGAGTAGTATTCCATAGTGTATATGTGCCACATCTTCTTTATCCAGTCTTCTATTGAAGGGCTTTTTGTTTTTTTTCCATGTCTTGGCCACTGTAAACAATGCTGCAATGAACATGGGGCTGCATGTGTCTTTAGGTATTAATGTTTCTGAGTTTTGGGGGTATATACCCAGTAGAGGGATTGCTGGGTCATAAGGTAGTTCTATTTTCAGTTTTTTGAAGAAAAACCATACTTTCTTTCATAATGGTTGTACTACTTTACATTCCCACCAACAGTGAATGAGGGTTCCTTTTTCTCCACAGCCTCTCCAATATTGAGGCATTTTTTTTTATAAGTAGTCATTCTATCATCTCAGTTCTCAGCAAGGTAGATTTTTTCACACCTTAAATAGGAATATTCCACTTCAAACAGGAGTAAACTCATGAAAGACACCAACATAAACCTTGATAAAGAACTGTGATTTCTATTACCTTGGTAATTCTACCATGATCATTGTGCCCTATGGGACTCACAGTAGTAAGCCCTCTTCATAAAAAAGTCTTGAATAAGTAAAATGTTATCAGTATAAATACCACTATCCAGAAATACATATTCAGTTTTAAAAAACAAATCCATAGATTGTTTTTTTTAAAAAAATGATAAAAATATGGATCTTATCTTCCAGTAAAAAACAATGAAAAAAATAAAGAAATGAGCAAGAAAGAAAGCTTAAATAAGCAAGCCACAAGGATGTTTCAGTTACATAAGGGAAGTGTAGAGTTCAAAGTCAAGAGTGATTGGGGACCTCCATTTTGACGAAGGTAACCTGAAGAGGAACTAGCCAGATAGACTCAGGAGAGGAAGAGATAGAACTACAGGATGATTCATAAGAGCAGGTGCTGCTTGCCAGGCCCATTGCTTTTGTTCTTTTTTAGCCCCTTTCCTGCTCTGCATTCTGCCCTCTGGTTTCTATTTAAATTCAGTTACTTGCTTTACTCACAGTTTTTGTCCAGGATGTAACTATTTCTCCGTTATCAGCATCTGTGTTGTTTCAAATGGTGCTTTCTCATGTCCTTGAAGCATTTCCTGAGGTATGACTCCAACTGTTTGGATTTCAGGTGTCATTGGTGCCAACCATTAATCAAACATGTACATCCTTGTCTCACACAGAGGACTAGGCTATTTGTTTATGGTTCTGTCTACAGGATTCACTAATAATGAGGCAAAGAACTTTAATTGTCCTGAAATCATACCTTGCACATTCCACAGAATAGAAAATTATTTCTAAGTAAAAGAAAATGATAAAATACTACGACAAATTTTTTTTTATCTATGTAAATAACCTGTGTAAAAGCCCTAGAGTATGCGCAGATTTTCAGAGATTGAATGATTCACCATAGAAACCTGGCATATTTTCAAAGCACTTCTATCAACTTTCCATTTCATAATTGACTTCATATTATTTGGCAATCTATTTACACTTTTTAGTTTTCTAGCTCTGTGTATACCTGGTGTGTATCTCTTCTTCATTTATTAGCAACAATTTTAAGAGTAAGGTTTCTTTTCATCACATATGCATATAACAACAAAGCTATTATAGATACATTACACAACAGCTGCTCAGTCATAGCACAGCAGTACCAAAATATCCAGTGAACAATCATGAAACAGTTTTGTGGTGTTTATAATATTTTAAATGATAAGTCTTCTTAGTGTAACACTGTACTGGATATTTTGATTGCTATACCTACTAGAGCTAATCATTTTCAAAACAAGGATCATCTCTGATTCATCTTAGTATCCCATTTTTCTATTACAAGGTAAGACTTTACATTCTATTGGTTATTAAAATCTGTTGAATGAAAATACATTTTACCAAGAAAAAGAAAACAGAAAATTAATGACACTAAAACCCATTTTACCTTTCTTTATTAAATGCTTGCTTTAGTATTTGGCCCAAACTAATTTTTCAGAAACAGAACAGTTCATATATTGAGAAGAAACTAAAAACATTGAAAACATTAGATAAAAAACTCCCTTAGAAAAGAAAATATACTATTGGTTTTTCTCTACCTGTTAAAAACACAAGTTGGTACCAAGAGGCTTTTGAGATATGAGTACACGGGGCTTCCTTTGGAGCACAAAAAGGTAATAGAAATTTCTGTTTGGGAGTTTTTTAAAACAGTATTATACACTTTCTATTCTGGAATTAATATCTTTCACTTATAAATTGAGTATTTTTTATAGATGGAAAAAAGTAAAACAAAAATAAAAATATATATATACAAATGACTGATAAGGCTTTCCAATACCAAATGTTTAGTGAAATCAAGTGATAAGATAAATATCTCCTTAGCCTTTTCTACTACACAACAAAATAATAATTCTCTCCTGCTTAGACTATATGAACATTTGTTAATGTAAAAAGGATCTTCTTACTTAGAATATAAAGACTTAAACCAATATTTTAATTGTTTCTTAATCACTAAATTATTTATCAGTATATCAACACTGTAAGTAAGGAGCTAGAATTTCAGAAAAGGCAAAGTAGAAACTTGAAGTTGGTCATTTTTCAATTAGTCACCTATGTTCAATTAATATATGATTTATCAGTAGTGCATCTTTTTTTTTTTTTATCTTTTTATTTACAATTATGAGTCAGCTAAAAATCAGGTTTTCTATTTGTTTAGTTCATATCTAATGAATGGTTGGGTTCTGCCAACTAATCATGGTGTTTCTGAAAGTATCTGTTGTTTTCTTTTCCCTAGGTAAAAATACATTTTCAGATTACTACAAAAGGAATATTTCTTCATGATATCTAATTTTCATCACTGCCCAGCAACAGTTCGAGTATTGATTTGATATATGCTAGAAGACTTGATACATGCTAGATGTTTGTTATGACCAGAATGGAATTCTTAAGAAACGTTTTCTTATTGCAAATCAATGCATATAGTAAGATGATATAAGTACGAACACAATGAGCATCAGGTAAAGAGTAAGGTGGGTTACATTGAAGATGATAATTTTTACATTCTGATTTAAAATTCCTACTCTCCTGAAACTTGTTTAGATAGGAATACTTTTAAATAGATATTTTTGACATACTGTATTCTTCTTATACTATTTATAATGAGGATGAAAATAAAAGATTTATTAATTATAGGATAACTGCATTTTTCTATCATATTATCTTTGGATACTTCTTATTTCTTTTTTCAGTGAGAGACAGGGAGGCAGAGACAGATTCCTGCATGCTCCCTGACCGGGATCCACCTGCCAAACTCCTTAAGGACAATGCTCTGCTCTTTTGGGACCACTGCTCTGTTGCTTAGCAATGAGCTATTTTAGTACCTGACACGAGGCAATGGAGCCATCCTCAGTGCCCAGGGCTAACTTGTTCAAACTGAGTCATGGCTGTGGGAGAGGAAGAGAGAGAGAGAGAGGAGACAGAGTAGGGGTTGTGGAGAAGCAGATGATTGCTTCTTCTGTGTGCCCTGACCAGGAATCAAATTGAGATACTTTTTAATTTTGTAATCAAAATTTTTAAGATTAGTTCATTTTAGTGAAAATGTTGTTGTCGATCAGAAAAATCTAATGTGACATTTAAAAGCCTAATTATTTCTGATAGTAAGATTAATAAGTAATAACAAAGAACCAGTGATTGGCACCCAAATATAGATATCCTAGTCAATTTTTCCAGAAAAAGAAAAAAAATGAAAAAAAATGTGTAGCATACAGTAAGTAATCACGTATCAGTCTTTTAAATGCTATAGAGTAAAAAATAATAAAATAAAATAAATTATAAAGAGTAATTACTCTGTATTTCTTGTGGTTTTCCAAATATATAGATATGTGACTTTATTGCATTTTCTAGAAGCCAACTGTGGGGTTCTGCTTCTATCACACATATTCTTCTGCCACAAATCAAAAATCTGCATTATTGGCAAAGCTACTCAAATTTAGCAAGCCAATTTAAAACATACTACATTGCAAAAAAACAGGTCAAACAAATAATTACAATTATTTTTTAAAATGCAAAATCAAACATAAGTTCAATGTACAATTGTTTGAACTGAACTTAGAAATGAAATTACCCTTGCAATGCTGATATGCAATAAGTATATATGTAATACATATATGCAATAGATTTGCTTCCACAGATCTTTTGAACCACTAATCTTTATGTATATATTTTTAATGTTAAGCTGAGTTAACAGTTCTGCAAGATGGCTTTACTCATATGCTTGGAGATTTGGGTAGTCTTTAAGAATCACATATTTGAAAATGTATTTTTTATGTTGCTGTGCAAGACTTATATGGGTCATAAAGAGGGAAAAAATCAAATCACTTGTCAGAATGAGTAAAACAAAAATAGCCCCACGAAGAAAAAAAATCAAGGAATCTAATTTTTAACCCCCAAACTCTAAAAGTCTAAACTACACAATTTTATGTAGAGTAAAACTAAATACACAAATTAGGATGAAATTATAAGTTTAAAAAGATTGATGTGTGCTATTAAAAAGTCTTGGCCAAGCATTAATTTTTATGTTCATTGTGTTTCTGAAATGTACCAATGGCAATAGTATGACACATGATCAGAATGGAAGCCAGTCTTCAAGGCAAGTACTGTTATTTACTGTTGGCAGGAACTAATTTAATAACATATTTCAAAACATATAAATAAACTGAGAAAACAAGATTTCTTATTTATAGGTCAGATGAAGAAAACACAGAGGGCAAAGCCCAATACTGTGCCTTACAAATGAATATTAATAGAAAGTCACCTTTATTGCTTGGGTGTGAAGAAATTGAATATATACATAGTTAATAACGTGATTGAGAATAAGAAGTGTTGCAGATGTTTCTATGGGAAAATGGAAAATAGAAAATACAAAAAGAGGTGTGGCAGAGACTACTATGTTAACAATAATTTTTCTTTTCTCCTGCATACTCAACTATCTTATATTTTCCCCAGCTTCCCTGACAGTTGTATAAGGTCATATGAATTTTGATCAATAAAATGTGAGTAGAATGATGCATGCCACCTGGCTACTATAAAAAAATCCTGACAATTCTCTTTCTGTCTGCTTCCTCTAGTCTTTCAATAAGATGTAGAGAATATGGTAGAAGACTTTAAGGTTCTATAGCAGGCATTGCCTCTTTTATTGAGAAAGTCTTACATGACTAATACATCAACCATACTAAACCATATTGGTAAGTAATGTGATTGATTTATATTATTCTATGAGCACCTTATCTTGTTGAGGACAGATAAAAAAAACTGTAGACTGCTACACACTTTAAATAATACTGCCCTGGAGAGGGAAAAGGAAGTTGGATCCCTGAGTCATTTCATAGAGCAGATCACCAGACTAATAAAAGCCACATTAGACTGTTGCAGGAACAAGAAATAAACTTTATTATTTCAGTTCAGCTACTACCATTATTGAGTTTTAAAGCACTTAGACTATCTTGATTAATAAAGATTGTTAGAAAGGAAAAAGACTCTTACAGAATGTACAATATTCTCAGATGATCTTAAAATGTTGACAAATTTCTATGTTTCACAAAGTAGAAATTGAGCAGATTGCGTATTTTAACCATAGAAAACAAACTATTAATTAAAGAAAAAGATGTTTTTAAAAACCCTATTTATAAAAAGAATAAGCCTTTTATTTCCCATATTATATTCTATAACTCTTTGTTCAAAGAGGAAATTTAAAATTTTAAATATCACTTATTTGAAAAATCCCCCAAATAAGGTTATTATGTATCAATAGTCAGGAGGCTGAAAACAAAGCTGTCATGAAGCACATTTACAACCTTCAAAGAAATATGCATTGAACTAAGGAAGTTAGAAAAAAGAGCATATAAAACAAGGAAACAAGAAAGAAAGAATAACAGATAAAAGGAGAAAATAATGTAATATATTTTTAACAAAAACAGACCAGAAATTAGATTTTTATAGTAAAACAATAATAAAACAAATAAAATAGACCCCTATGCAAGTCTAATCAAGGAAAAAACCTACATATTCCTAAAATATTGAAGGAAACATTAAAAAATAATTTAACTTGGGAAAAATATAAATTATCAACACTAACTCAAAAAGAAGTTTATTCATATATAGAGAGTGTATGTATATATCTATATATACATACACATCTTTTCCCATGTATAAGACGATCCCATGTATAAGACGCACCTTAATTTGGGGGCCTAGAATTTTTTTTTTTTACAGAGACAGAGAGTCAGAGAGAGAGAGAGATACACAGGGACAGACAGACAGGAACAGAAAGATGGGAAGCATCAATCATTAGTTTTTCATTGCGCATTGCAACACCTTAGTTGTTCATTGATTGCTTTCTCATACGTGCCTTGACTGTGGGCCTTCAGCAGACTGAGTAACCCCTTGCTCGAGCCAGCGACCTTGGGTCCAAGCTGGTGAGCTTTGCTCAAACCAGATGCACCTGCACTCAAGCTGGCGACCTCGGGGTCTCGAACCTGGGTCTCCGCATCCCAGTCTTATGCTCTATCCACTGCGCCACCGTCCCGTCAGGCTAGAATTTTTTTAAAAAATGAATTACATAAAGCTATTGAACTCAAGTTTTATTCGTCATAAAATTCATACAACTCATCTGTGCAAAAAAGTAGGAAATACAAGTAAAAAAAATCTACAACTACTGTATAAGACGTACCCAGTTTTTAGACCCCAAATTTTTCGAAAACATTTATGTCTTATACCTGGGGAAATACAGTACCTTTATAAATATGTACAGGGAGACAATATATATTGTTTTGGTTTTTAAATCTACTAATTCAAAAATATGGATATATACTTATAAATATATAAAATACAGCATTATATTTCTTCTAAATTATCAGAGTAAAAAAATTAAAATAAATAAAATTATATATCAAATAAAAGAATCAGCAATAAAAAATTTTTAGAAATCAAACTGTTAAGCATAAAATAACATGAGAAAAGAGCAAAACATACCTTCTGTAAGAAAAGAGAACATGTAAACAATATACATCCATATCAGTTAGGGTCCAAAAAGGGATGAAACAATGTGCTGTTTATAAGAGACACACTACTGACTTGGAATCTCTAAAGGTATTTAAAGATCTGTCAAGCTAATGCAAACATAAAGAAAGGAGGACTCAGCACATTATAAAGAGTACACTTTGATATTAAGGTTTTAAATGTAAATGGGATATTTTTTAGTCAACAATAAAAAGGAATGGAGTACTGATGCATGCTATGGTAAAAACAAACCTCAATAGCATTAAGCTAAATCTAAGAAGCCCCCCAAAAACCGCTGTGTCAGCCTAAGACCACCCTCAGGCTTGATGATTACTAGAAAAACTCATAGGAACCAGAAGCTGTTTTACTCATGGTTATGGATCACCTTCCCAAAAGGAATTACATTTTTTAAAAAAATGGAAAAGGTGCATGGGGTGGGGAGAAGTCTTTGAGAGAGGCCAGGTATAAGCTTTCAAGTATATTCTCCTAGTGAAGTCACATGAGATACACTTAATTTTCACAGCAACAATGTGTGACAATACATGCAAAACATGGACACCAGGGAAGCTGATAAAAGCCTTGGTGTCCAGGGTTTTTACTGGGAGTCAGTCACATTATCTGTATCTACTTAGACTCCTGACCACCGCCAGGAAAATTTATATTGTTAGAATAAACTCTCTGGGCAGACTGCAACAACATGGCCCAAAGTCTCAGGTACACAAAAATATTCTATCACATTAAACTTTTCAAAGGCTCAGAGCTCAGCTCACATGAGCTGGTTAAGGGCCAGGTCTTAAAATAAGCTATTCTTGAGAATGCACAAAATTTGAGTAACCTAACCTGACATGCTAATCTTTTCCAGCATAGCCTATAGTGTATAATTCCATTATATGAAATGTACAGAATGTGCAAAATCATGGAGACAGAAAGTAGATTAGTCACTAAGAAGAACTGGAAACTGAGAGGATGGGAGTAGCTGTTAATGAGTATAAGACACCTTTCATAAAAATGTTCTTGAATTAAGTAGTGGTGATGGTTTCAGTCTGTGAAAATACTAAAAACCACTGAATTGCATACTTTCAAATGATGAATGTTATGATATATAAGTTATATCTAAATAAAAAATGTGTTAAAAACATTTCATATTTAATATTTAAATGTGGTTTGGAAATTTATTGATAGTGTAGAAATGGAAAATAATTTATAAAAATATTGAAATAGTTCATATAAATTATTAAAATTAATTAAGATAATGTAGTCAGAAAAAATATATAACCAGTTTGGGTGAGGACTGCATCAAGAGACAAATTGCAGTGACTGTTGTGAAAGGTAGGTAATGAAACAGTAAGAATAATTTGAGAATATGTCACAAAAATCTTAAAATATAAATGTTTGACAAAGAAAACCAATTAAATAAATTAAATACTATATAAAGATGTAGTATGTATATATGCATTTAATTATTACAAAGTTAATTACATGGGAAAATAGTGTAATACCAAATAAATACAATAATGTGTCATAAAATTATATTTAATAATAATTTTAAAAAATTACAAATACTAATAATAACTAGATGGAAATGCAACAAAATTTTATCAGTGGTGAAGAAATTTAATTATTTGTATGTTTGCTTACAGAAAATATGACTTTTATATTTTAAAAAATCCCAAGGACTATAATAATTTAAAAATAAATATGAGGGAAATATTATAGAGCTCAAGAACCTAGCACATTGAGCTACTGCTTACTTACTTGAGATGTATGTTCTAAGTTCTGCCATTTGATTCCATTATGTTTCAGTTTTCTCACTTGGAAATAATATAATAGCTAACTCAAATGTCATTGGTATGAAACTCATAAAATTCACTGTTGTCATAGAGTAAGAGTTTAAAAGTAGCAGACATTAGTAAGTCATTTAAATATTCTTAATTTTTCAGATTATAAACAGAAACAAACTGTATAAATGACCTCTTACATAAATTCTGGATATTTTGACTCTGAGTAAGTCTCACTATGGAAGTTTCAGAAGTTGGAGAGATGAGTTAATATGAGCCATTTAAAACAAGGTGAAGAGTGTGCATTTTATATTATATGGGAGTTATTAAATATTTACAAACATAGGATAATCTTATCATAATATCTGGTGGCAGAGTGGAGAACAGACTAGAAGGTACAAAAAACTTAAGATAAAAATGATCAGATATGCCTACTGGGCAACCTTGAGGAAAAAGAAAAGGTTCTGAGCTAGGTTTCAGTAAAGATGAAAGAGGAAGGTGAGTTCTCAAGCCATTATCCTTTTCATGAAAAACTCGAATGTCCTCATCTATTGATTATATTACATGTTAAAAATATTACCCAGACTTCCTTTCACTTTCTCTCCTTCAAGTTTTATGGAAGGGGGTAGCAGTGTGGCTTGTTCACACACAATAGAAAACCTCACTGGAGATAAGGTAGTTTTTTTTCAAGTGCACAGGTGGAGAATAGTGCAATGAGGGTTGAGAATCTGATAATATATTTGTTCAGACCTTTGTAGTTTATAGACCACTTTTACCAATATGACCTTATATTGAGCTCTCATTACTCTTACATATAAGTAAAGTCTTAACTATGTCACCATTTTTTATGTGAGTAATCTCAGGTTTAGAAATATTTTAATGATTTGTTCAAGATTCTCCTACTAGTTAATAGAAAATGCAAGATTTAAAATTATGTACTTTGATTTCATGTCCAGTGCTGCTATACTACAGATAAAATATACACACTGACAATATATATATATATATATATATATATATATATATATATATATATATATATATATATATCATCCAATCATAATAAAGAATGGAAAAAAACATACCCTCCAATTCACAATAAATATAACTCTTTCTTCTAAATTATAATGTATGGATGGATTGCTCTATGGATTGAATTCACTTTAAAAAAATTTTTCTTTGCCTATATTAAAAACCTCAGTCTGTTCAAACACAGTTCACTTTGTGAAATACTAGTTGTTTACCTAGGACTGCAAATATCTCAAATGATAAATACTGTATTGCTCTCCTCGTTCTTCTTCCAGAATGAATACAGAAAGTGCCTGTGATTTGTTAATGTAGTTAAATAACATCATAAATAACTGTCAAGTGTCTGGGGAGCTTATAATAATTTAATACTGCTTTTAATACTTTTCTCTGTACCCTTTCTCTTATTCTTTGTAAGAGTAAACAAAAAACAACTCTGTATAATCAACATTATTTCAGAGTTTTGTAATTCTCAGTAAATATATGTAAGAAAATTTTGACAGTGAAGAATAGTAAGGTAAAAAATTTGTACTAGTTTGAAATCTTTCCACACATGTAGTCATAATAATAGAATTATTGACCTCATTTTTTGGATGTGTTTTTTTCCCTCTGTTTTTACTTTATTTGTACCTCTCAGAAATGCCTCAGTGAGTTTCTTATTCAGAATATGTTCTATCAGTGGGTTTCCAAGAAATAGCTAATATTTAGTACACAGGGCAAAAAAACTTTCTAATCTGCAAGATATTAATATATTAAACATAAAATATTGTGATTTCTTTTCTTTTTTATTGATTTTAATTTATTGTGTTTACATAGATTCTAGTGTTGCCTGAAATGCATCCCCCTTCCCCGATATTCTCCTCAATATCTCCCTTGCCTCTCTCCCAACAGCTCCCTTCCTCCTTCCCTTCAGGTTCATCTTATCCTATCATCCCCTTTCCCTCTGTCTTTTTTCCTCTGGTCCCTTTGATCCCTCCTCTCTCAATTCCATTCCTCAGTTCACATTGTTTATTGGATTCCTCAAATGAGTGAGATCATATATTTTATTTTTATTTTTCTGACTTACATATTTCACTTAACATAATAGTTTCCAAGTCCATCCATATTGTCACAAAAGATAAGATTTCCTTCTTTTTCATGGCCCCATAGTATTCCACTGTATATATATACCATAGCTTTTTGATCCACTCATTCACTGATGGACACGTGGGCTGCTTCTAGTGTCCACTATTCTGAACAATGCAACTATAAACATGGGGGTGCATTTCTTCTTTTGAATCAGTGATATGGTGTTCTTTGTAATCAGTCACATGCTAATATAAAGGTAAGATTGCCTTAAAGAATAAATTCAAGCCTTGTTGAAGTTGAATATGGTTTTGTCCTTTTAAATCCTTGTCTTATAATGATATTAAAATATGCTTGTTATAAAAGGTGAATCAATAGAGTGCAGAGATTTTAAATACCAAAGCTAATTATCTCACTTCTCTCTGTTACATTATCAGTTAAACAAAACCTAAAGGACGTTGTCACTAGCTGACCAGCACAGTAAAAAGTATTAAAAGGAAGTTCTTAAAGTAGAAAGAAAATGTTAACAGATAAAAAATTTAATTCTACTCATCAGAATGAAAAGAACTGGAATGTCTAATGTGTGGAAAATATAAAATGCTTTTTTTCTTCTTCAATTTCTTTAAAGTAAGTGGTTGGGAGATCTGAAGATGGCAGCAAAGTAAGCAGATGCACAAACTCCCAGCTCACACCACCAAACTGGATTACAAACTAATTTAGGAACAACCATCATGAAAAACCAAATCTGGACTACCAAGAACAGCTCTCAAAAACCAAGAAGCAAAGAAGAAGCCACAACAAACCTGGTAGGGAGCACCTGAATCTCCCCTGCTTACAGAAACAGAGGGGGGATGAGCCCCTTCTGGGCTCTCACTCCAAGGAAAAGAGCAAAAAATACTGCTCACAGCCACTTGCCTGGCAACCAGGGAATGAGCTGTGTTGAAAGGGCCAACTTGTCTTACAAAAAGAAAGGGGGGAGAGAGAGAGACAGATGGTGAGAGGCAGAGGAAGGCAGGGGACAACCTGAGAAGCTGACTCATCCAATGCTGGAGGCAGCCATGGCTGGGGGAGGGATGATCCTTCCACATAACACAAGACTAAGGTGCTTCCAGATCACAGATCTCTAGACATCTCTCCAGTTCTAATTAGCGCAACAAAACACAGCTGAAAACAAGAAGTGGGGAGAAGGGCAGTAACTCAGGTCACCATGGAGATCTGAAATACACCTCCCCCTACTGAAGCTGAGAAAACACCCTGCCCCAGAGAGATTATCTGGTAGAAGAGGCCTTCAGAGTCCCAGGTTACACCCACCACATTCCTGAATACAGTTTAAAGGAAGTCCCCTGCTGAGATCAATAAACAAGACTATCACCTGTTAAAAAAACAAACAAATCAAGACTTCAAAGCGGCCAAATCTGAAAGTGGATTACAAATAATAGCTGATGCCAACCCAAGAAGACCTAGAAATAACACAATTGAAAACTGGAGGCAGACAACACCAAGCATAGACTCAACCAGCTCTACAAACAAAACACCCAAAACACAGACATAATGAGCAGACAAAGAAGTGCAATCCAAATGAAACCACAAGAGAAATCTTCAGGAGATGAACTGAGTGATATTAAAATAACAAAACTTCCGGATCTGGAGTTCAAAATAACGATTGTAAGGATGCTTAGATATCTTAAAACAACAATGGATGGTCATTAAAAACACCTCAATAAAAAAATAGCAAGTATAAAAAAGGATATTGAAATATGAAAAAAGAATCAGTCAGAGATGACAAATACAACATCAGAAATGAAGACCACAATGGAAGGAATTAAAAACAGGATGGAGAGAGCTGAGGATCAAATGAGCGAGCTGGAGGACAACTTGAATGAAGGCAAGACAGCAGAGAAGAAAAAAGAAAAGAGACTTAAAAGTCTGAGGAAACTCTTAGAGAACTTTGTGACAACATGAAGAGAAATAACATCCACATCATAGGGGTTCTTGAAGAAGAAGAGAAAGAACAAGGGATAGAGACTTTGTTCAATCATATCATAGCTGAAAACTTCTCTAAATTAATGCAGGAGAAACTCTCACAAGTTCAAGAAGCACAGAGAACTTCATTAAAGAGAAATCCAAAGAAACCTACACCAAGACACATCGTAATTAAAATACCAAAGTTAAGTGATACAGAAAAATATTAAAAGCTGCTAGAGAAAAAAAAAGCTATCACCTACAAAGGAGCCCCCATAAGGATGACTCTGACTTCTCAACAGAAACACTTGAGGCCAGAAGGCAATGGCAAGAAATATTCAAAGTAATGCAGAACAAGAACCTACAACCAAGACTACTTTATCTAGCAAGGCTATCAACTAAAATTGAAAGAGAAATAAAAAGCTTCCCAGACAAAAAAAAAAAAACAAAAAACAAAAAACAAAACAACAACAACAACAACAACAAAAAACTCAGGGAATTCATTACAAGCAAACTAATGCTGCAGGAAATGCTAAGGGGCCTATTGTAAACAGATCAAAGTGGGAAAAGAATATAGCAAAAAGGAATGCAGCTTTAAAGAATAAAATGGCAATAAACAACTACATATCAATAATAACCTTAAATGTAAATGGACATAGCTACCCTATGTCTTTTGATGGATCCCATCAAAAGACATAGGGTAGCTGCATGAATAAGAAAACAGGACCCATACATATGCTGTGTATAAGAGACACACCTTAAAACAAAAGATGCACATAGATTGAAGGTAAAAGGATGGAAAAAACCATTTCAAGCAAATGGAAATGAAAAAAAAGCTGGGGTAGCAATACTTATATCAGAAAAAATGGACTTTAAAACAAAAGATATAGTAAGAGATAAGGAAGGCCACTACATAATAATAAAGGGAGTAATCCAACAGGAAGATAGAACTATTATAAATATCTATGCACCTAATAAGGAGCACCTAAATATATAAAGCAAACTTTGATGGATATAAAGGGCAAGATCAACAGCAATATATAATAGTAAGGGATTTCAATATCCCACTAGCATCACTAGATAGATCTTCAAGAAAGAAAATTAACAAAGAAACAGCAGACTTAAAGGACACACTAGGTCAACTCAATATTTAATAGATATCTTCAGAACCTTTAACCCTACAGCAGCAGAAAATACATTCTTTTCAAGTGCTCATGGTACATTTTCAAGGATAGATCACATGTTACGGCACAAAAGTAGTCTCAAAAAATTTAAGAAGGCCCTGGCCTGTTGGCTCAGCGGTAGAGCATCGGCCTAGCATGCGGAGGACCCGGGTTCAATTCCCGGCCAGGGCACACAGGAGAAGCGCCCATTTGCTTCTCCACCCCTCCGCTGCACTTTCCTCTCTTTCTCTCTCTTCCCCTCCCACAGCCAAGGCTCCATTGGAGCAAAGATGGCCCGGGCACTGGGGATGGCTCTGTGGCCTCTGCCTCAGGCGCTAGAGTGGCTCTGGTCGCAACATGGCAATGCCCAGGATGGGCAGAGCATCGCCCCCTGGTGGGCAGAGCATCGCCCCTGATGGGCGTGCCGGGTGTATCCCGGTCGGGCGCATGCTGGAGTCTGTCTGACTGTCTCTCCCTGTTTCCAGCTTCAGAAAAATTAAAAAAAAAAATTTAAGAAGATTGAAATCATACCAAGCACTTTCTCTGATTACAATGGCATGAAACTAGAAATCCACCACAACAGAAAAGCTCAAAAACTCTCAAACACATGGAAACTATATAGCAGGTTGTTAAATAATAAATGGATTAAGAATGAGATCAAAGAAAAAATAAAAAAATTCCTAGAAACAAATGACCTTGAGCATACAACAACTCAAAATTTATGAAACACAGCAAAAGCAGTACTGAGGGGGAAGTTCAAAGCACTACAGGCACACTTTCAGAAGCTAGAAAAAGCTCAAATAAACAACTTAACCCTGTATCTAAAAGAACTAGAAAAAGAACAGCAAGTAAAGCCCAAATGTAGTAGAAGGAAGGAAATAAAAAGATCAGAGCAGAAATAAATGAATAGAGGCTAAAGAAACAATACAGAGGATCAATGAAACTATGAGCTTGTTCTTTGAAAAAGTAAACAAGATTGAGGAACCTTTAACTAGACTCACCAAGAGAAAAAGAGAAAGGACTCAAGTAAACAAAATTAGAAATGAGAGTGGAGAAATAACAACTGACACAACAGAAATACAAAATATTGTAAGAAAATACTATGAACAATTGTATGCCAAAAAGTTAGACAACCTAGATAAAATGGACAAATTCCTTGAAACATACAATCTTTCAAAAATCAACCTGGAAGAATCCTAAAAACTAAACAGAGCGATTACACTAAATGAGATTGAAACAGTTATCAAAAATCTCCCAACAAAGAAAAGTCCTGGGCCTGATGGCTTCACAAGTGAATTCTACCAAATATTCAAAGAAGAACTAACTTCTATCCTTCTGAAGCTTTTTCAAAAAACTGAAGAAGAAGGAAGACTTCCAAGCTCCTTTTATGAGGCGAGCACAATTCTGATTCCAAAACCAGGCAAAGACAACACAAAAAAATAAAATTATACGCAATATCCCTGATATATCTAGATGCTAAAATCCTCAATAAAATATTAGTCAACTGAATCCAACAATATATTAAAAAAATCATACACCATAATCAAGTGGGATTTATTCTAGGGAGGCAAGACTGGTACAATATTCGCAAATCAATCAATGTGATTCATCACATAAACAAAAAAAAGGAGAAAAATCACATGACATTTTCAATAGATGCAGAAAAAGCATTTGATAAAATCCAGCACCCATTAATGATCAAAGCTCTCAGCAAAGTGGGAATACAGGGAACATACCTCAACATGATAAAAGCCATCTATGACAAACCCACAGCCAACATCATACACAATGGGTAAAAATAAAAAGCAATCCCGTTAAAATCAGGAACAAGGCAAGGGTGCCCCCTTTCACCACCCTTATTCAACATAGTACTGGAAGTTCTAGCCATAGCAATCAGACAAGAAGAAGAAATAAAAGACATTCAAGCTGGAAAAGAAGAAGTAAAACTACCATTATTTGCAGATGATAGGATATTGTATATAGAAAACCCTAAAGTCTCAGTCAAAAAACTACTGGACCTGATAAACAAATTCAGCAAAGTGGAAGGATATAAAATTAATGATCAGAAATCAGAGGCATTTTTATAAGGCAACAATAAACAGTCAGAAAGAAAAATTAAGGACACAATCCCTTTCACTATTACAACCAAAAAATAAATTACCTAGGAGTACATTTAACCAAGGAGACTAAATAGGGGTACTTGAAAAATTATAAAACATTGATAAAAAAAATCAAGAAAGATACAAACAAGTGGAAGCATATACTGTGCTCATGTTTAGGAAGAATAAACATCATTCAAATGTCTATATTACCAAATCAATTTATAAATTCAATGCAATAGCAGTTAAATTACCAATTACATACTTTAAGATATAGATCACATATTCCAAAAATTTATATGGAACCAAAAAGAACACGAATAGCCTCAGCAATCTTTTCTTTTTTTAATAATTTTATTTTTTAATGGGGTGACATCAGTAAATCAGGATACATATATTCAAAGATAACAAGTCCAGGCTATCTTGTCGTTCAATTATGTTGCATACACATCACCCAAAGTCAGATTGTCATCTATCAACTTCTATCTAGTTTTCTTTGTGCCCCTCCCCCTTTCCCTATCCCTCTCCCCCCTCCCCGCGTAACCACCACACTCTTATCAATGTCTCTTAGTTTCACTTTTATGTCCCACCTACGTATGGAATAATGCAGTTACTGGTTTTTTCTGATTTACTTATTTCACTTTGTATAATGTTATCAAAATCCCATCATTTTGCTGTAAATGATCTGATGTCATTATTTCTTATGGCTGAGTAGTATTCCATTGTGTATATGTGCCACATCTTCTTTATCCAGTCATCTATTGATGGGATTTTTGGTTGTTTCATGTTCTGGACACTGTGAACAATGCTGCAATGAACATGGGGCTGCATGTGTCTTTACGTATCAATGTTTCTGAGTTTTGGGGGTATATACCCAGTAGAGGGATTGCTGGGTCATAAGGTAGTTCTATTTGCAGTTTTTTGAGGAACCACCATACTTTCTTCCATAATGGTTGTACTACTTTACATTCCCACCAACAGTGGATGAGGGTTCCTTATTCTCCACAGCCTCTCCAACATTTGCTATTACCTGTCTTGTTAATAATAGCTAATCTAACAGGTGTGAGGTGGTATCTCATTGCAGTTTTGCTTTGCATTTCTCTAATAGCTAAAGAAGATGAGCATCTTTTCATATATCTGTTGACCATTTGTATTTCTTCCTGGGAGAAGTGTCTGTTCATGTCCTCTTCCCATTTTTTTATTGGCTTGTTTGTTTGTTTGTTGTTGAGTTTTATGAGTTCTTTGTATATTTTGGATATTAGGCCCTTATCTGAGCTGTTGTTTGAAAATATTATTTCCCATTTAGTTGGCTGTCTGTTTATTTTGTTATCAGTTTCTCTTGCTGAGCAAAAACTTCTTAGTCTGATGTAGTCCTATTCATTAATTTTTGCCTTCACTTCTCTTGCCATTGGAGTCAAATTCATAAAATGCTCTTTAAAACCCAGGTCCATGGGTTGAGTACCTATGTCTTCTTCTATGTACTTAATTTTTTCAGGTCTTATGTTTAGATCTTTGACCCATTTTGAGTTCATTTTAGTACAGGGGGACAAACTATAGTCCAGTTTCACTCTTTTGCATGTGGCTTTCCAGTTTTCCCAGCACCATTTATTGAAGAGGCTTTCATTTCTCCATTGTATGTTGTTGGCCCCTTTATCAAAAATTATTTGACTATATATATGTGGTTTTATTTCTGGGTTTTTTATTCTGTTTCATTGGTCTGAGTGTCTATTTTTCTGCCAATACCATGCTGTTTTGATTGTCATGGCCCTATAATATAGTTTGAAGTCAGGTATTGTAATGCCCCCAGATTCATTCTTTTTCTTTAGGATTGCTTTGATATTTGGGGTTTTTATAGTTTGATATAAATCTGATGATTTTTTGCTCCATTTCTTTAAAAAATGTCATTGGAATTTTGATGGGAATTGCATTAAATTTGTATATTGCTTTGGGTAATATGGTCATCTTGATTATATTTATTCTTCCTAACCAAGAACAAGGAATATTCTTCCATCTCATTATATTTTTTTCGATTTCCCTTAACAATAGTTTATAGTTTTCATTATATAAGTTCTTTAAATTCTTTGTTATATTTATTCCTAAATAATTTATTTTTTTGTTGCAATCATGAAGGGGATTATTCTTTTGAGTTCGTTCTCAAATGTTTCATTGTTGGCATATAGAAAGGCTATTGACTTCTGTATGTTCAGTTTGTATCCTGCGACCTTACTGTATTGGCTTATTGTTTCTAGTAGTCTTTTTGTGGATTCTTTGGGGTTTTCGATGTATAGGATCATATCATCTGCAAAAAGTGATACCTTTACTTCTTCTTTTCCGATATGGATGCCTTTTATTTCTTTGTCTTGTCTGATTGCTCTGGCCAGAACTTCTAGCACCACGTTAAATAAGAGTGGAGAGAGTGGACAACCCTGTCTTGTTCCTGATTTAAGGGGAAAAGCCTTCAGTTTAGTGCCATTTAATATGATGTTAGCTGATGGTTTATCGTATATGGCCTTTATCAAGTTGAGATATTTTCCTTCTATACCCATTTTGTTGAGAGTCTTAAACATAAAATTGTGTTGTATTTTATGAAAAGCCTTTTCTGGGTCTATTAATAAGATCATGTGGTTTTTCTTCTTTGTTTTGTTGATATGGTGTATTACGTTTACCGTTTTACATATGTTGAACCATCCTTGAGATTCTGAGATGAATCCCACCTGAACATGATGTATTATTTTTTTAAAATGTGTTGTATTCGATTTGCTTGTATTTTGTTTAGTATTTTAACATCTGTATTCATTAGAGATATTGGTCTGTAGTTTTCTTTTTTTATGCCATCCTTGCCTGGTTTTGGTATGAGGGTTATGTTGCGCTCATAAAATGTGTTTGGAAGTATTGCTTCTTATTCAATTTTTTGGAAAAATTTCAGTAGAATAGAAACCAGGTCTTCTTTGAATGTTTGATAAAATTCGCTGGTATAGCCGTCTGGGCCTAGACTTCTATTTTTGGGGAGGTTTTAATGGTTTTTTCTATTTCTTCTCTACTAATAGGTCTGTTTATGCTTTCTGCTTCTTCTTGCCTCAATCTAGGATGGTTGTATTTTTCTAAGAATTTATCCATTTCTTCTAGGTGGTTGAATTAAGTGGCATAACGATTTTCATAGCATTCTACAATAATTCTTTGTATATCTACGGTGTCCGTGGCGATTTCTCGTCTTTCATTTTGGATTTCGTTTATATGAGTTCTTTCTCTTTTTTCCTTGGTAAGTCTTGCCAAGGGTTTGTCAATTTTGTTGATCTTTTCAAAGAACCAGGACCTGGTTCTATTAAATTTATCTATAGTTTTTCTGTTCTCTATTTCATTTATTTCTGCTCTGATTTTTATTATCTTCTTTCTTCGGCTAGCTTTGGGTTGTCTTTGTTCTTTTTTTAGTTCCTTAAGGTGTGAAGTTAAGTGGTTCACTTGGGCTCTCTCTTGTTTGTTCATTTATATATGCCTGAAGTGATATGAATTTCTCTCTTATCACTGCTTTTCCTGCATCCCATGGATTCTGATATGTCATATTTTCATTTTCATTAGTCTGTATATATCTTTTGATCTCTGCACTTATTTCTTCTTTGACCCATTCATTTTTTAAAAGTATGTTGTTTAGTTTCCACATTTTTGTGAGATTTTTTTCCTCTTTTTTGCAGTTGAATTCTACTTCAAGGCTTTATGATCAGAAAATATGCTTGGTACAACTTCAATTTTTCTGAATTTGCTGATGTTGTTTTTGTGGCCCAACATATGGTCAATTCTTGAGAATGATCCATGTACACTGGAGAAAAATGCATACTCAATCACTTTGGGATGAAATGTCCTGTATATGTCTATCATATCCAGGTGCTCTAGTATTTCGTTTAAGACCACTATATCTTTGTTGATTCTCTGTTTGGATGACCGATCTAGAGCCGTCAGCGGTGTATTGAGGTCTCCAAGTATGATTGTGTTTTTGTCAGTTTTTGTTTTAAGGTCAAAAAGTAGCTGTCTTATATATTTTGTTGCTCCTTGGTTTGGTGCATATATATTAAGAATTGTTATGTCTTCTTGATTCAGTGTCCCCTTAGCCATTTTGAAATGGCCATTTTTGTCTCTGAGTACTTTTGCTATCTTGTAATCAGCATTATCAGATATGAGTATTGGTACGTCTGCTTTTTTTTGGAGGTTATTTGCTTGGAGTATTGTTTTCCGACCTTTCACGTTGAATTTGTTTTTATCCTTGTTACTTAGATGATTTTCTTGTAGGTGGCATACTTTTGGAATTTCTTTTTTTTTTTTTTTAAACATTTTATTTATTGATTTTTAGAGAAAGAGAGAGAGAAAGGGGAGGAGCAGGAAGCATCAAGTCCCATATGTGCCTTGACCAGGCAAGCCCAGGGTTTCGAACCAGCAACCTCAGTGTTCCAGGTTGACGCTTTATCCCACTGCGCCACCACAGGTCAGGCTGGATTTTCTTTTTTAATCCATTCTGCTACTCTGTGCCTTTTTATTGGTGAGTTTAATCCATTTACATTTAGTGTAATTTTTGACACTTGTGAGTTTCCTATTGCCATTTTATATATTGCTTTCTGTTAGTTTTGTGTCTTGTTTGATCCTTCTCTTTCATCTTTCTATCTTTTGTTTTTATTTGGTTGTATTCCATACATCTTTCCTCTGTTGCTATCTTTTTTAAATCATGTGCTTCTGTGGTGGTTTTATCAATGGTGGTTACCTTTAAGTAATGAAAAGGGTTCCTACCCTGTTCATTGTAGTGCATTATTTTGTGAGTACTTCTGCACTCCATTGTCCTTTGCTACTTTTAATCTCCATCCTCTCTTCCCCCTTTCATTTTGTTGTTGTCACAGTTTAAATTTGGTTTTATTGTGCTCTTCTTGGATCTTTTACTTGTGGCTTTGTTTTTTTTTTTTTTTTTGCTCTTTGTATCTGATTGGAGAACGCCCTTTAGTAATTCCTGGAGTGGGGGTTTTCTGATGATAAATTCCCTCATCTTTTCTGTACTTGTGAATGTTTTTATTTCTCCTTCATATTTGAAGGATAGCTTTGATGGGTATAGTATTCATGTTTGAAAGTTTCTCTCTTTCAGGCCTTTAAATATTGGGATCCACTCTCTTCTAGCTTGTAGAGTTTCTGTTGAGAAATTTGATGATAATCTAATGGGCCTTCCTTTATATGTTGTATTTTTCATTTCCCTGGCTGCCTTGAGTATTTTTTCTTTGTCATTGGTTTGTGCCAATTTCATTATGATGTGCCTTGGAGTAGGGTTGTTGGGGTTAAGGAAACTTAGAGTTCTGTTTGCTTCTTAAATTTGAGACTTTAGTTATTTCCACAGACTTGGGAAATTCTCATCTATTATTTGAGTATGTTCTCCATTCCATTTTCTCTCTCTTCTCCCTCTTATATTCCTATTATTCTTATGTTATTCTTTTTGATGGAGTCAGATAATTCCTGTAGGGCTATTTCATTTTTTTTAATTTTTGAGTCTCTTTCTTCTTCTCTCTGTTGTGCCTCAAGTTTCTTGTCTTCTATTTCACCAATCCTATGTGCTATCTGGCCTGTTCTATTAGCTAAGCTTGTTACCTCATTTTTCAGCTCGTGAATTGAGTTTTTCATCTCTGTTTGATTCATTTTCTAGTTTCAATTTCCTTGGAAATATATTCTTTGTGTTCATTGAGTTGTTTTCTGAGCTCCCTAAATTGCCTTTCTGTGTTTTCTTGTATATCTCTGAGTATTTTTAGGATTTCTATTTTAAATTCTCTGTCGTTTAACTCTAAGATTTCCAATATATTAAAAATTTTCTCCATAGATTTTTCCTCATCTATCTGCGTTACCTTTCTTTTGTATCCATATTATTCAATTTTATTTTCCTTAATGGCATCTGAGGGTAATTTTGTTGATAGTATTAATGAGATTTAATAAAAAATAAAAAGTTCAAAAAATAAAAATAAAAAATCGAGATTTTTTTTAAAAAAAATAATTAAGTAAAAAAAAAAAAAGGAAATTATTTTCTTCCTTCTTTTTTCTCTCCTCTCCTCTCCCCTGTTTCTTGAGAAAATCTTGTGGTGAACTGTGATTTATATTGTACTAAATAGAACAAACAATGCCTGTACTGGAGGGCCTGAATTGGGGAGAAGTAATAAAGGGGCAGAAAAAAAAACAAACAGAAAAAAAGGGGGTATGGACCCACAAAAAGAAAATAAGAAAAAAATTTGGGTCAAGAATAAAATGATTTCCTTTTAGCTGTTGGTTGACTAAGAGTTATGATGAGAGGAATAAGAAGGAAACAGGAAAATGGGGGGACAAATTAAAAAATTACTATTGTATTTAGTGGAACAAGAACTAGATAAAATGGAGAGCCAGGGATGGGAGCACTGCTAGTAAGTTAAAAAGGTGAAGTAAACCCCCCCCCCCAAATGCCACAAACATAAGTTTGAGTCTCAGATAAGATAATTTGTTTGTTATTGAGGTGTGAATGAGAGGAGACGTAAAAAAAAAAGAAGAAACTAATGAAGAGGGGGAAAAGAAAGAGAGAGAGAAAAAAAGAGAGAACCACTAAAAGAAGAAAAAAGAAAAAAGAGGAGAGAGAGAGAGAGAGTTAAGGGATTTGAAGTGCAACCCTCATAGAGAGAAAGGAAGAGGAAAGAAATGATAATGGGAGATGTAACACTTATGAGTAGTGTAGTTCAAGGAGAGGAGAGAGTGAGACCAGCAGAGAGTTAAAGTACCAAATAGGAGAAAAAAAAATCAAAAATGAAGATACGAGAAAGAAATGAATAAATATAATAAAATGGGATAGGTTTTAAAGTTTGCGGATTATTCTTGATTTTGAGAGGTTATCTTCTTGCTTTTTCTTTTCTCTCCCTCTTCCGTTGGTGACTCTGTACTCTGGGTTCTGCACCTTTGGAATGCTCAGGTAGAGGTTTGTAGTTGATAAGTCTCTATGGCGATGTCATGTATTGTGCTTTAGTCTCGTTGGCAGTCGAGGCTCATTAGCATTTATAGGCTCCGACAGTGAGAGAGTTCCAGTTCCTGGAGCCTCTCTCCTAGTCTTTTCTTCCTCAATTAGTAGCCTGATAATCCAGCTATGGGGTTGCTGCTGCCTCTGCCTGGATAGTAATAGGCTCAAAGAGCTGGCCACTCCTTACTCTATTCCCACTCAGCACAGGGCTCTGGGTAAGGCTCAGTCAGTCAGAGCTGCTAGCATAATCAGGCGGGGCTTCCGCCCACTCAAAGACTTCTGGCTCTGCCACTCTGTCCGGTAATATGAGTGGGCACCCACTCCCAGGGCACTTGGAAGAAACTCTCACTCACTATCTGTGTGTAGACCAGGATGTCAGGCCGGAAGTCTCACACTCTGAGTGAAATCCCTGCCCACTCAGAAAAGTTCCAGCGTTGGAATTGGCTCTCGCTCCCTCCCCATGCGCGGCTTTTTCAGGGCACTGGGGCAGGCTGGAGATTCCGCTTTTGGCCCACACAAAGGTCCCTGACTCTGCCCCTCTGTGGGATAACAAGGGCGCGCACTGCCAAGACACTAGGAGGAAACTCTCACTCACTATCTGTGCGCGCAGACCAGGATATCAGGCAGGAAGTCTCACCCTCAGAGTGAAACCCCTGCCTGCACGGACAAGTTGCAGCTTTGGAATTGACTCTCGCTCCCTCCCCGTGTGCAGGTCCCTCAGGGTGCTGCGGTAGCCCGAGATTCCACTTTTGGCCCACACAAAGGACCCTGACTGTGCTTCTCTGTGGGACAACACGGGCTCCCACTCCTGAGGTGCTGAGAGGAATCTCTTGCCCTCTCTTTGTGTGCGCCGCCCAGGATATCAGGCCAGCCACCTCAACCTCTGAGTGAAACTCCTGCCTGCATGGACAAGTTGCAGTGTTGGAATTGGCTCTCGCTTTCTTCCTGTGTGCGGCTTCCTCAGGGCACTGGGGTGGCCCAGAGATTTCGCTTTTGGACTCACAAAGTCCCCTGACTCTTCCTCTCTCTGGGGTAACACGTGCGCCCACTGCTGAGCCAGTCGGAGGAATCTCTCACACACTATCTGCATGCGCCGACCAGGAGATTGGGGAAAATGGCTGCCCCGCTTGTCTTTCTTTGTCTGGGTTTGGCTCGAGTCTTAGCTTGTATTGACTGGGTTGCCACAGGCACAGTTTTTCCTCGGGTTGGATCTCCGTGCCACAGCCTGGTTCAGCCGTATGTGCCGCAGCCTGGATCTATTCACCCCATTTGCCTACCTCAGTTTCTATATTCTCAGTTCCCAGTGAAAGCCACCCTGTTTAGTTTAGTGAAGAAAGTGGAGCATTTCTTACTCCCTATTTCCTTCGGGGTTTGATTATATATTTAGCCAATTTTTTGCTCTACCATACCTTCGGGTGTATTGCGAAACATCTGGAGGCTCCAAGGATAGATTTTTCTGTTTCTGGTTCAAGATCTTGTTGAGTTTTGGGGGAGATTTATTGGTATCACTTCCTACCGCGCCATTATGCTGACGTCATCTCGTACCACTGCCAGCCTCAGCAATCTTAAAAAAGAATAAAGAGGGAGGTATCTCACTTCCTGATATCAAGTTATACTACAAGGCCATTGTACTCAAAACAGCCTGGTACTGGCATAAGAACAGGCTCATAGATCAATGGAACAGAACAGAAAACCCAGAAATAAGCTCACAGCTCTATGAACAACTGATATTTGACAAAGGAGTTAAGAGCCTACAATGGAGCAAAGACAGTCTCTTTAACAAATGGTGTTGGGAAAATTGGACAGCTACCTGCAAAAAAAATGAAACTAGACCACCACTTATATCATTCACAAAAGTAAACTCAAAATGGATAAAAGACTTAAATGTAAGCTGTGAAAACATAAGCATCTTAGAAGAAAACATAGACAGTAAGCTCTTTGACATCTCTCACAGCAATATATTTGCTGATTTATCTCCATGGGCAAGTGAAATAAAAGACAGGATAAACAAAGGGGATTATATCAAACTAAGAAGCTTTTGCACAGTAAAGACAATAAGAACAGAATAAAAAGGCAAACTACACAATGGAATAATTTATTTGACAATATGTCTGATAAGGGGTTAATAACCAAAATTTATAAAGAACTTGTAAAACTCAACACCAGGAAGACCAACACTCCAATCAAAAAATGAGCAAAAGAAATAAATAGACAGCCACTTTTCCAAAGAGGACATTCAGATGGCCAATGGGCATATGGAAAAATGCTAAACATCATTAATCATTAGAGAAATGCAAATTAAAACCACAATGAGATATCACCTCACACCGGTCAGAATGGCGCTCATCAACAAAACAACACAGAATAAGTGCTGGCAAGGATGACTAGAAAAGGAAACCCTCCTGCACTGCTGGTAGGAAAGCAGACTGGTGCAGCCACTGTGGAAAACAGTATAGAGTTTCCTAAAAATTAAATATTGAACTGCTTTTTGACCCAGCTATCTCCCTTTTAGGAATATATTTTATGAACAGCATAGAACTGTTCCAAAAGGAGAAACGCACCTTCATGTTTATGGCAGCAATGTTCACAATAGCGAAGATCTGGAAACAGCCTAAGTGTTCGTCAGTAGATGAGTGGATTAAAAACCTTTCGTACATATATACTATGGAATACTACTCAACCTTAAGAAATGATGACATCGAATCATTTACAATAACAGGATGGACCTTGATAACATTATATGGAGTGAAATAAGTAAATCAGAAAAACTAAGAATTATATGAATCCATACATAGATGAGACATAAAAATGAGACTCAGAGACATAGACAAGAATATGATCATCATGGGGATGGGCAGGGCGAGGAAGGAGAGAGAGGGAATGGGGGAAGGGAGGGGCACAAAGAAAACCAGATAGAAGGTGACGGAAGACTATTTGACTTTGGGTGAGGGGTATGCAACATAATCATATGTCAAAATAATCTGGAGATGTTTTCTCTGAACATATGTACCCTGATATATCAATGTCACTGCATTAAAATTAATAATAATAAAAAAGGGAAATAAATAAAGTTGATTGGATGTCATCAACATTAAAGTCTTGTCCATGGAAACATGCCATCAAGAAAGTGAAAGACAATTGTAGAAAATATTTGTACGCACAGAGGGGCAGAGTCAGGGGCCTTTGTGTGGGCCAAAGCGGAATCTTGGGCCACCCCAGCCCCTTCCAAATGCCGCGCACAGGGATGGAGTGAGAGCCAATTCAGACGCTGGAACTTTTCCATGTGGTTGGGGGTTTCACTCAGAGCGAGAGACTGTCGGCCGGATATCCTGGTCTGTGCGCACAGATAGTGAGTGAGAGTTTCCTCCAAGCACCCCGGGAGTGGGTGCCCGCCTGTGTTACCGGACAGAGTGGCAGAGCCAGAGGTCTTTGAGTGGGTGGAAACTCCGCCTGATTATGCTAGCAGCTCTGACTGACTGAGCCTTACCCAGAGCCCTGTGCTGAGTGGAAATAGAGTGGGGAGTTGCCAGCTCTTTGAGCCTATTACTATCCAGGCAGAGGCAGCAGCAACCCCATAGCTGGATTATCAGGCTACTAATTGAGGAAGAAAAGACTATGAGAGAGGCTCCAGGAACACGGATTCTCTCACTGTCAGAGCCTATAAATGCTAATGAGCCTCGACTGCCAACGAGACTAAAGCACAATACATGACATTGCCATAGAGACTTATCAACTGCAAACCTCTACCTGAGCATGCCAAAGGGGCAGAATCCGGGGTACAGAGTCACCAAACAGGAAGAAGGAGAGAAAAGAAAAAGAAAGAAGATAACCTCTCAAAATCAAGAATAATCTGCAGACTTTATAACCTATCCCATTTTATTATATTTGTTCGTTTGCTTCTCTTCATTCTTGATATTTTTTTTCCTCCTCCAATTTGGCCGTTAAACTCTCTGCTGGTCTTACTCTCTCCTCTCCTTGAACTACACTACCCATAAGTGTTACATCTCCCATTATCATTTCTTTCCTCTTCCTTTCTCTCTATGAGGGTTGCACTTCAAATCCCTTAACTCTCTCTCTCTCTCTCTCCTCTATTTTCTTTTTTCTTCTTTCAGTGGTTCCCTCTTTTTTCTCTATCTCTCTTTATTTTCCCTCTCTTCATTAGTTTCTTCCTTTCTTTTTTACGTCTCCTCTCATTCAAACCTCAATAACAAACAAATTATCTTATCTGGGACTCAAACTTATGTTTGTATTATTTTGGGGGGTTTTTACTTCACCTTTTAAACTCACTAGCAGTGCTCCCATCCCTGGCTCTCCATTCTATCTAGTTCTTGTTCCACTAAATACAATAGTAATTTTTTAATTTGTCCCCCCATTTTTCTGTTTCCCTCTCATTCCTCTCATCATAACTCTTAGTCAACCAACACCTAAAAGCAAATCATTTTATTCTTGATGCAAATTTTGTCCTTCTTTGCTTTTTGTGGTTCCATACCCCCTTCTTTTTTCTTTCTTTCTTTCTTTCTTTCTTTTTATTTATTTATTTTTTTGCCCATTTATTACTTTTCTCAAATTCAGGCCCTCCATTACAGGCACTGTTTGTTATAATTCACAGTTCACCACAAGATTTTCTCAAGAAAGAGAACAGAGGAAAAGAGAGGAAAAAAAAGGAGGGGGGGAATAATTTCCTTTTTATAAATTTTTATTTTATTTTATTTTTCTTTATTTCATTATTAATTTTTTTTTAAAAAAACAACTCTTTTCAATTTTTTATTTTTTTAACTTTTTATTCTTTATTAAATCTCATTAATACTGTCAACAAAACCACCCTCAGATGCCATTAAGGAAGAGAAAATTGAATATCATGGATACAAAAGAAAGAGAGGTAAACAGCTAAATGAGGAAAAATCTATGGAGAAAAAATTTAATATATTGGAAACCTTGGAGCTAAATGACAGAGAATTCAAGATAGAAATCTTAAAAATACTCAGAGATATACAAGAAAACACAGAAAGGCAATTTAGGGAGCTCAGAAAACAACTCAATGAACACAAATATATGTCCAAGGAAATTGAAACTATAAAAACAAATCAAACAGAGATGAAAAACTCAATTCACGAGCTGAAAAATGAGGTAACAAGCTTACCTAATAGAACAGGCCAGATAAAAGAGAGGATTAGTGAAAAAGAAGACAAGCAAATTGAGGCACTAAAGAGAGAAGAAGAAAGAAACTCAAAAATTAAAAAAAATGAGATAACCTACAAGAATTATCTGACTCCATTAGAAAGAATAACATAAGAATAATAGGTATATCAGAGGGAGAAGAGAGAGAAAATGGAATGGAGAACATACTCAAACAAATAATAAAGCCTCAAGTTCAAGAAGCAAACGAAAGCCCAACAAAGCTACTCCAAGGCATATCATAATGAAATTGGCACAAACGAACAGCAAAGAAAAAATTCTCATGGCATCAAGGGAAAAGAAGAATACAATATATAAAGGAAGGCCCATTAGATTATCATAAGATTTCTCAGCAGAAACTCTACAAGCTAGAAGAGAGTGGACCCCAATATTTAAAGTCCTGAAAGAGAGGAACTTTCAGCCACGAATACTATACCCATCAAAGCTATCCTTCAAATATGAAGGAGAAATAAAAACATTCACAGATACAGAAAAGATGAGGGAATTTATCATCAGAAAACCGCCACTCCAGGAACTACTAAAGGGGGTTCTCCAATCAGATACGAAGAACAACAAAAAAAAAAACAGAGCCTCAAGTAAAAGCTCCAAGAAGAACACAATAAAACAAAATTTAAACTGTGACAACAACAAAAAGAAAGTGGGGGAGAAGATGGAGTTTAACAGTAGCAAAGGACGATGGAGTGCAAAAGTACTCACAAAATAGTTCGCTACAATGAAGAGGGTAGGAACACTTTTCATTACTTTATGGTAACCACCATTGAAAAAACCACCAAAGAAGCACATGAGATAAAAAAGATAGCAACACAGGAAAGTTGCATGGAATACAACCAAATAAAAACAAAAGATAGAAAAATGAAAGAGAAGGATCAATCAAGACACAATACTAACAGAAAGCAAGATATAAAATGGCAATAGGGAACTCACAAGTGTCAATAATTACACTAAATGTGAATGGATTAAACTCACCAATAAAAAGGCACAGAGTAGCAAAATGGATTAAAAAAGAAAATCCAATAGTATGCTGCCTACAGAAGACTCATCTAAGTAACAAGGATAAAAACAAATTCAAAGTGAAAGGTTGGAAAACAATACTCCAAGCAAAAAACATCCAAAAAAAAAAAGCAGTCGTAGCGATACTCATATCTGATAATGCTGACTACAAGACAGCAAAAGTACTCAGAGACAAAAATGGCCATTTCAAAATGGCTAAGGGGACACTGAATCAAAAAGACATAACAATTCTTAATATATATGCACCAAACCAAGGAGCACCAAAATATATAAGATAGCTACTTTTTTACCTTAAAAAAAACTGACAAAAATACAATCATACTTGGAGACCTCGATACACCGCTGACAGCTCTAGATCGGTCATCCAAACAGAGAATCAACAAAGACATAGTGGCCTTAAACAAAACACTAGAGCACCTGGATATGATAGACATCTATAGGACATTTCATCTCAAAGTGACTGAATATACATTTTTCTCCAGTGTACATGGATCATTCTCAAGAATTGACCATATGTTGGGCCACAAAAACAACATCAGCAAATTCAGAAAAATCGAAGTTATACCAAGCATATTTTCTGATCATAAAGCCTTGAACTAGAATTCAACTGCAAAAAGAGGAAAAAAATCCCACAAAAATGTGGAAACTAAACAACATACTTTTAAAAAATGAATGGGTCAAAGAAGAAATAAGTGCAGAGATCAAAAGATATATATAGACTAATGAAAATGACAATACGACATATCAGAATCTATGGGATGCAGCAAAAGCTGTGATAAGAGGGAAGTTCATATCACTTCAGGCATATATGGACAAACAAGAGAGAGCCCAAGTGAACCACTTAACTTCAAACCTTAAGGAACTAGAAAAAGAAGAACAAAGACCACACAAAACCAGACGAAGAAAGGAGATAATAAAAATCAGAGCAGAAATAAATGAATTAGATAACAGAAAAAGTATAGAAAAAATTAATAGAACAAGGAGTTGGTTCTTTGAAAAGATCAACAAAATTGACAAACCCTTGGCAAGAGTTACCAAGGAAAAAAGAGAAAGAACTCATATAAACAAAATCAAAAATGAAAGAGGAGAAATCACTACAGACACCGTAGATATAAAAAGAATTATTGTAGAATACTATGAAAAACTTTATGCCACTAAATTCAACAATCTAGAAGAAATGGATAAATTCCTAGAACAATACAACCTTCCTAGACTGAGTCAAGAAGAAGCAGAAAGCATTAACAGACCTATTAGTAGAGAAGAAATAGAAAAACCATTAAAAACCTCCCCCAAAATAAAAGTTCAGGACCTGACGGCTATGCCAGCGAATTTTATCAAACATTCAAAGAAGATTTGATTCCTATTCTACTCAAAGTCTTCCAAAATGTTGAAGAAGAGGCAACACTTCCAAACACATTTTACGAGGCCAACATAACCCTCATACCAAAACCAGGCAAGGATGGCACAAAAAAAGAAAACTACAGACCAATATGTCTAATGAATACAGATGCTAAAATACTAAACAAAATACTAGAAAATCTAATACAACAACATATTAAAAAGATAATACATCATGATCAAGTGGGATTCATCCCAGAATCTCAAGGATGGTTCAACATACGTAAAACAGTTAACGTAATACACCATATCAAGAAAAAAAAGAACAAAAACCACATGATCTTATCAATAGATGCAGAAAAGGCTTTTGCTAAAATATAACACAATTTTATGTTTAACACTCTCAACAAAATGGGTATAGAAGGAAAATATCTCAACATGATAAAGGCCATATATGATAAACCATCAGCTAACATCATATTAAATGGCACTAAACTGAAGGCTTTTCCCCTTAAATCAGGAACAATACAGGGTTGTCCACTGTCTCCACTCTTATTTAATGTGGTACTAGAGGTTCTAGCCTGAGCAATCAGACAAGACAAAGAAATAAAAAGCATCCATATCGGAAAAGAAGAAGTAAAGCTATCACTTTTTGCAGATGATATGATCCTATACATCGAAAACCCCAAAGAATCCACAAAAAGACTACTAGAAACAATAAGCCAATACAGTAAGGTCGCAGGATATAAAATTAACATACAGAAGTTAATAGCCTTTCTATATGCCAACAATGAAACAATTGAGAATGAACTCAAAAGAATAATCCCCTTCACGATTGCAACAAAAAAAAATAAAATACTTAGGAATAAACATAACAAAGAATGTAAAGGACTTATATAATGAAAACTATAAACAATTGTTAAGGGAAATCGAAAAAGATATAATGAGATGGAAGAATATACCTTGTTCCTGGTTAGGAAGAATAAATATAATCAAGATGGCCATATTACCCAAAGCAATATACAAATTTAATGCAATTCCCATCAAAATTCCAATGACACTTTTTAAAGAAATTGAGCAAAAAATCATCAGATTTATATGGAACTATAAAAAACCACGAATAGCCAAAGCAATCCTAAAGAAAAAGAATGAAGCTGGGGGCATTACAATACCTGACTTCAAACTATATTATAGGGCCACGACAATCAAAACAGCATGATATTGGCAGAAAAATAGACACTCAGACCAATGGATCAGAATAGAAAGTCCAGAAATAAATCCACATATATATAGTCAAATAATTTTTGATAAAGGGGCCAACAACACACAATGGAGAAACGAAAGCCTCGTCAATAAATGGTGCTGGGAAAACTGGAAAGCCACATCCAAAAGAATGAAACTGGACTACAGTTTTTCCCCCTGTACTAAAATTAACTCAAATGGATCAAAGATTTAAACATAAGACCTGAAACAATTAAGTACATAGAAGAAGACATAGGTACTCAACTCATGGACCTGGGTTTTAAAGAGCATTTTATGAATTTGACTCCACAGGCAAGAGAAGTGAAGGCAAAAATTAATGAATGGGACTACATCAGACTAAGAAGTTTTTGCTCAGCAAGAGAAACTGATAACAAAATAAACAGAAAGCCAACTAAATGGGAAATGATATTTTCAAACAACAGCTCAGATAAGGGCCTAATATCCAAAATATACAAAGAACTCATAAAACTCAACAACAAACAAACAATCCAATAAAAAAATGGGAAGAGGATATGAACAGACACTCTCCCAGGAAGAAATACAATTGGCCAACAGATATATGAAAAGATGCTCATCTTCTTTAGCTATTAGATAAATGCAAATCAAAACTGCAATGAGATACCACCTCACACCTGTTAGATTAGCTATTATTAACAAGACAGGTAATAGCAAATGTTGGAGAGGCTGTGGAGAAAAAGGAACCCTCATCCACTGTTGGTGGGAATGTAAAGTAGTACAACCATTATGGAAGAATGTATGGTGGTTCCTCAAAAAACTGGAAATAGAACTACCTTATGACCCAGCAATCCCTCTATTGGGTATATACCCCCAAAACTCAGAAACATTGATATGTAAAGACACATGCAGCCCCATGTTTATTGCAGCATTGTTCACAGTGGCCAGGACATGGAAACAACCAAAAAGCCCATCAATAGATGACTGGATAAAGAAGATGTGGCACATATACACTATGGAATACTACTCAGTCATAAGAAATGATGACATCGGAACATTTACAGCAAAATGGTGGGATCTTGATAACATGATACGAAGCGAAATTAGTAAATCAGAAAAAACCAGTAACTGCATTATTCCATACGTAGGTGGGACATAAAAATGAATCTAAGAGACATTGATAGGAGTGTGGTGGTTACACGGGGGAGGAGGGAAAGGGAGAGGGAAAGGGGGAGGGGGAGGGGCACAAAGAAAACTAGATAGAAGGTGACAGAGGACAATCTGACTTTGGGTGATGGGTATGCAACATAATTGAATGGCAAGATAACCTGGACTTGTTATCTTTGAATATATGTATCCTGATTTATTGATGTCACCCCATTAAAAAAATAAAATTATTAAAAAAATAATAATACAGTAATTAATAAATTAAAAAAAGAAAATATTTGTAAATAATATATCTGATAATGTTCTAGTAGCTAGAATATATGGGGGAAAACTTACAGCTCAACAACAAAAAGACAAAGAGAAAAATTTGAAGATGATCCAAGAATTTCAAAAGGCTATTCTCCAAAGAAGATATACACATGTCCCATAGGCACATGAAGAGATGCCCAACATCAACAGTCATTAGGAAGATGCAAATCCAAACCACAATGAGATATCACTTTACACCCTTTAGGGTGGCTATAATTTTTTAAAAAGTGAAAATAAATATTTATGCAAGTGTGAAGAATGAACCATCATTATTGCTGGGGATATAAAATGATACAGCTATTGTAGACAATAGTTTAGCAGTTTTTCAAAATGTTTTATATAAAATTAAGCCTAAAAAAATTCTACTCCTATGTATATATCCAAGAAAACTGAAAACATATATTCAAAAATAAACAATGTATGTAGATATTCATAAAAGTGCTATATATAATATATAATAATTGGAAACAACACAAATGCTCATTAAGTGATGCATAGATAAACTGTGATCTGTCTATACAATGAAATATTTAACTATATAAGGAAATAAAATAAGAAAAAAAAACTAAGAGTCTAACAAAATGTAATGAATAAACAAGATATCAATAGGTATTCATACCAGAGAATAAATTTTAAAAATGGTACAACATGAATAAACTTTGAAAACATTGTACAAGTTCAATAAATCAAACATGAAAAGCTAAATGTTGTACAATTCCATTTATGTGAAATGTTCAGAATAGGCAAATCTATAGAGACAGAAAGATCAGTGGTTGTCAGGGGTAAGGTAAGGGAACTGGGAGTGGTTCATGAAATTATTTGTAGGTGACGAAATTATATTGGGGATTTAGATAGTGGCAATGGTTGTACAACAATGCTACTGAATTGCATACTTTTTGCTAAAAAAATAAGTAAATAAAGAATTCGGGTAATTTAATTAAGCTTTCAGTGATTCCCTCCTCTATAAAATGGGCAACAGTATCATCTAAAGGAGTAAAAGTTATGTTAGAGATTAACACTTAGCCAAAATAAGGACTTAATTAACAAACAGGAATCCCTTCCTGCTCCCTTCTCCTACACTAACTACAGGGCCCTTCTAGTTCTTCCTATTTCTTTCATCTTCATCCTAAGTCAACAGTCACCCCAAAATCACACAGCCTTTCAAGGAAGCCGTGTTCTTAGGATTTCTCTACAAAACTATATTCCTGAGAAAAGCCATCAGCCACGGAACAGTTAAGGGAAAGGGCACAGACTCTCCATTTACTGGAAGAACATTGCAGCATGGCAGGGAGCCACATTTTTTATTTACTCTGTGTTGTCTTATTTGTGGCCAATTTTGGATTTCTTTTTAAGGGAAGTCCCACTTACAACATCCAGACTGAAAGGGATTTTCATGACATTTAAGAAACAAGTGCATTTAAAATGTTTGAGGCTTTGCTGACCTGTGGTGGCGCAGTGGATAAAGCGTCGACTTGGAAATGCTGAGGTCGCCGGTTCAAAACCCTGGGCTTGCCTGGTCAAGGCACATATGGGAGTTGATGCTTCCAGCTCCTCCCCCCTTCTCTCTCTCCCTCTCTCCTCTCTCTCTCTCTCTCTCTCTCTCTGTCTCTCCCTCTCCTCTCTAAAATGAATAAATAAAAAAAAAAATATATAATAAATTTAAAATGTTTGAGGCTTTTACAATAGCCCATTTTTGCTTATATTTAAGAAATTCCATTGTATTAGAAAGTCTATTAGTGCTCCATGAGACTATAGCATACTCATTATTAATAATAAGAGAAGTTGGTATTTATGTAATCCAACCACTAGAATATCATGTTTTAAAATATCAGCCTTACTGTACATTTTTACTCAGTGCCATAGATGTGCCCATCTAAGAATATAAATATTATCAAAGCAATTATCATATCTAAGAACATAAATCATTACAGGTACAAAAGAATATTAGCTAATCATATAGGGAAAAAAAGTGCTAACAATCTAGTGAGGACTGGCTGGACTATTCAAAATCACCATGAGCTCTTCTTGTTCCTTGCTCCATATATTTCTGGGGAGAAGGGTGTGTGTGTGTGTGTGTGTGTGTGTGTGTGTGTGTGTGTGTGTGTGTGTGTGTGAAATTTACTCAGTATAGAATTTAAAACTTAAATTTTTATTGTTGGTCTTATTATATTTTTAAAAGTTTAGGCAATTCTACTCACCCAAAACAACTTAAGCCCCTGATTTCTATAAAATTGTGAAAAATACTGAGTTTAAAACATTTAACTCAGATAAAAGTAAATTATTTATTATAAATCATATCAATAATTAAGCTAATTATTTAATTATATAATCTTGAGATAGTTGTTTCTTATTCCACATACCATCTTGCTCTTGGAGGCCGTGGAACCTGGCAGGCTAGGAATGGTGCTCATCAGGAAGGAAGGGAAGAGATGCTGGAGGGAAAGAGCCCAAGGCATTTCTCCTCTGAGAGGAAGGTTAAATCAGAAAAATATTTAAGATATCTAGTTTGGTAAACTAGAGGCATGAACCATTCCAGCAACACCCCTTCATAGTTGTGGGAATCTTTGTGCCGCCTCCTACTAACTTCTCCAGGAAAAAAGTACAACTCCTCCTGCTTTGGTAATAGGCATCTCTTTGGTAAGAAGAACCAATGGCCATTTGCTTGATGATGCATGATTCATTGGTGAACTTTACAGAAATAATCTGAAAGGAAAAAGGTTGCTGACTGGCCTTTCAGTAAGTCAACAACCAATAAATCGGTTGCCGTAGAAATCATTCAGAGATTTTGTCACTTTTGGGTTCAACTTGGTTTCGAGTCAGATGGGAGTGGAGATCTCAGCAGTGTGGAAATGGGAAATGACATGGACACAAGGGTTTAAAGGATTTCTCTAGCATCTCTTTTCTCTTCTATTTAAATTGCTAATTTAATCCCCTATAAGGGGACCCAATACAGTGTCCTTGCCCACTGAGACAAGATACTTTCTGAGCAATGAAAGGAGATTCTATATAGAATTAATTAGAGTTATATATCGGACTTCACGGTCCTCACCCAGAGACTATACTTACAGAAACAGTGTTAAGCAACTTTCTGAAGAAACATTAACCAAACTGACCAAAGAGGAGGATTCTGTCTGAGAGTACTATAATTCAGCTATCACAGCATCATCTTGGTGTTGTAAGGGATTTCAGGGTAGCACGGGAGTATGCTGAACTACATACAATTGCATAGTTTTTCCTTTCTTACCAAAGATGGGAGGGATTTAGTGATCTGTATTCAGCTTGCTTCTGAATTGATAAAATGGAGATAATAACAGCATTCTTTCTAGGCTGCTATGAGAATTAAGAATAATGTACATAAAATTTATATCAAAATGCTAGCACATAGAGTTACGATAAACTGTAGCTATTACATTGGTGGTCACAGATGTCCCAACAAAAGTCATTCAGAGATTTCAGCCATTTTTCTTCTCTCTTACCTTTCCTGCTAAATGCATAGGCTCTATGCTAATATTTGGGTTTCTGTTATTGCCTTGTACTTAACTTTTATCTTTCTGACCATCTGAAGAATAATTGGGCTCCATTGATTGTTTTCTTATTCCAGTTTCACTTCTCAATGCTATAAATTATATCTCTCCTGATTCCATGATCTGTATCCAGTGGCCAAGTTCCACCCAATTTCTACATCCAGTTCAGAAGTGGGCAGTCAGGAAATATAGGTGAAGAGTTTATGGATGAACTAGGGTATGGGCTATGCATTAAAGACAGGCACGATTGAAATTAAGAAGAACTGTGTGTTTACCTTTCAGTATTCCATAGAGACCATCAATTTTGTTTTGCATTTGCTGTTATAATGCCATTCTACCTTAATTTAATATTGTGGCACAGCATTTCAGTGTTCCAAGAACAGATGATATCATTGTCAGGGACAAAAGAAGTTGGCTTAATTTTTATTGATAACTAGTTTTTCTTGATGATATGGTAGCACCTTGATTTTATTATTAGATTCAGAGAATCCTGTGCTGGTAAGATCTTATGCAAAGTTGCTTTCAAATTGTGATTTGTGAAGCCCTGAGTTCCAAGGAGATATCCCAGACCTCCCCTGGAGAATTTGGGAGGTGAGGCCATATTTGGATGCATGCTGCTTGGCTCCAACCCAGGCATTCCCGTTCTATTACTTCATACTCAGTCCTAGATAAGATTTCATTTACGAAATAAAAAAAATTATTACAATTTGCAAAAAAGCCTTGGAGATAATTTCACCTGTGAGGACACATAATCTAGTCAATTAGAATGCTCAACAATATGCATTTATAGCTTTAAACCATGTGAGTATTTAACTCAGTGTGTGGTAAGGTGCTCAGGCTTGACAATAATACAAGGAGACAGCTCCTGCCCTTAAAGAGAAGACAATACAGGCTAGCAGTGATTGTGGCTGTCTACTCAATATCCCTCCTTTCTTTTTTTCTAGCAGAAGAACAGGATAAAGGCAAGGGTCAATGTACCTAGTTAAAAGATAACATTTCTCAGTCATACCTGTAGTCAGGTGTAGCCAATAAAAAGTAAGCTGTTGGTGAAATGTTAGAAGAGAAATAGACAGAAAACAAATGCTCTATCTATTGCTTTCTCTTCCTTCTTGCTGTCTGATATGCACATGTGATGGCTGGAGTTCTCCTGGATATGTGGCAATCTTAAGATAGAACCATGTTTGAACTACATCATTTCAGAAAAACAGAAGGGTCCTAGGAACCGGCTGATCTTGAAATGACCACGCCAGCCCAGAACTGTGCACCTCTGGATTCCTTTACATATGGTAAAAAGCCTCCAACTTTTTAAATTCACTGTTATCATTATTATTTTAAATTTTTTTCCATTGATTTGAGAAGGAGAGAGGCATCAACTTATTATTCTAATTAGTTGTTCCATTTAGTTCTATTCTCATTGATTGCTTATCATACATATCTTCTCTGACCAGGGATCAAACCTGTGACTTCAGTGTGCAGGTTGATACTTTATCCACTGACCCACCCAGCCAGGGCTATTACTATTTTTTAAATATTAGACCAAAGCTAATCCTAATGGATACAGACAGGTAAAGAAGCAAATTCAGGAGGATGAAAATTAAAGTGATGCTAGAATTTTGAGAAAGGTATGAGCCTCAAAGTAAGGCACTAAGGTTGGGAAAGTTTTCTCAAGAGTGATGTCTAAACTGGATCTTACACTATGAATTGGAATTGGCCAAGCAGAGAGTATGGGAATGAGTATCAGAGATGTGGAGTAGTGTGTGCAGAAACCAAGGTAGGGGTGGGGTGCAGGGAGATGGCCCAGTGCATTCTGAGAATTTAAAGTATTTCAATGAAGTTAGAGCAGAGAGTGCATGGACAGGGGGAGTGGTAAGGCATGAGAAGGTGTCATAAAGTGCCTTGTTTGACTGGAAAGGGAGACCACTAAAGGATTTTAGGCAGAAAAGTAACAGAATACTATTTGAATTTAGACATATCATTCTAAATTGATGTGATGGAAACCCAGTTAGGAGGCTATTAAAATATTACTCAAAAAAAGTTGAGAAAAAAAATTAGGGAAAAATGTTATTGGCCCAATTGGATGGATAAAATGGGTCTGTGAGAAAGAGAGAATAATCAAGGTTGATAACTGAGTCCCAGGGTGGACAATTTCGTTTGCTGGTATAAGGATTCCAGGAAGAGGAGCAGGCTTGCTGCCTTCAAAGGTTACCAAAAGTTGACATAGATGCCAATCATCAAAGGTAAGCCTTCTGAGCCTGCTAGCTCATTCTTCCCATGATTTAGCTTATTTCTTCTTATTTCATCCTAATTTGCATTGTCTATCCACTCGTCTATTATGAAAATCATAATGGATGATTTTCTAAATCTGAATATGTTCCATCCTTTAACATAAAACATATGTTCAAATTTGTCTAATATAAAAAGCATATGATACAACTGAACAAAACATGTTTCAATAATAATCTCTTCCCTGTCACGAACTTTTTTCTTTTTCTTCTAGTTGGAGATCAGAAAATGCAAAGACTTGTTATAACAGGGACATATTTGTCTAATTGTCCAAACCTCATACCAGATCTTGTGCTCAACTATTTGCACACTTGCTCTGAAACATATATTTATATTTAAAAGTGCATGTTAGAAGACTTGGTTTAACTCTAGTCATTGTAATGAGATTGGATTGAAGGAGAAAGTTCTAGTGGAGTCTGTATTGCTACGGTGGAATGATACAAGATTACTTTGGATGGATGCAGAATGAGTAATAAAGATGGTCACTAACTAACAGTAGTGACAACCAAATAACTTGCATATCTACAGTTTGGAACCTAAGGAAAGCAGATAATGAAGCAGTAAATACAGAGTAATCATCATATACATATTTTGGGGGTTTTAAAATTAATTTCTTCTTTTTTAAAATAAATTTTTATTAATGTTAATGGGATGACATTAATAAATCAGGGTACATATATTCAAAGAAAACATGTCCAGGTTATCTTGTCATTAAATTATGTTGCATACCCCTCGCCCAGAGACAGATTGTCCTCTGTCACCCTCTATCTAGTTTTCTCTGTGCCCCTCCCCCTCCCACTAACTCTCTCTCTCTCTCCCTCCTGCATCCTCCCTCCCCCCACCCCTGGTAACCACCACACTCTTGTCCATGTCTCTTAGTCTCGTTTTTATGTTCCACCAATGTATGCAATCATGTAGTTCTTGTTTTTTTCTGATTTACTTATTTTACTCCGTATAATGTTATCAAGATACCACCATTTTGCTGTAAATGATATGATGTCATCATTTCTTATGGCTGAGTAGTATTCCATAGTGTATATGTGCCACATCTTCTTTATCCAGTCTTCTATTGAAGGGCTTTTTGGTTGTTTCCATGTCTTGGCCACTGTGAACAGTGCTACAATGAACATGAGGCTACATGTGTCTTTACGTATCAATGTTTCTGAGGTTTTGGGGTATATACCCAGTAGAGGGATTGCTGGGTCATAAGGTAGTTCTATTTGCAGTTTTTTGAGGAACCACCATATTTTCTTACATAATGGTTGTACTACTTTACAGTTCCACCAACAGTGGATGAGAGTTCCCTTTTCTCCGCAGCTTCTCCAACATTTGCTATTACCCGTCTTGTTGATAATAGCTAATCTAACAGGGGTGAGGTGGTATCTCATTGTAGTTTTGATTTACATTTCTCTAATAACTAATGAAGCTGAGCATCTTTTCATATATCTGTTGGTCATTTGTATTTCTTCCTGGGAGAAATGTCTGTTCATGTCCTCTTCCCATTTTTTTATTGGATTGTTTGTTTGTTTGTTGTTGAGTTTTATGAGTTCTTTGTAAATTTTGGATATTAGGCCCTTATCTGAGCTGTTGTTTGAAAATATCATTTCCCATTTAGTTGGCTGTCTGTTTATTTTGATATCAGTTTCTCTTGCTGAGCAAAAACTTTTTATTCTGATGTAGTCCCATTCATTTATCTTTGCCTTCACTTCTCTTGCCATTGGAGTCAGGTTCATAAAATGTTCTTTAAAATCCAGGTCCATGAGTTTAGTACCTATGTCTTCTTCTATGTACTTTATTGTTTCAGGTCATATATTTAGGTCTTTGATCCATTTTGAATTAATTTTAGTACAAGGGGACAGGCTGTAGTCGAGTTTCATTCTTTTGCATGTGGCTTTCCAGTTTTCCCAACACCATTTGTTGAAGAGGCTTTCTTTTCTCCATTGTGTGTTGTTGGCCCCTTTATCAAAAATTATTTGACCATATATATGTGGTTTTATTTCTGGGCTTTCTATTCTGTTCCATTGATCTGAGTGTCTATTTTTCTGCCAATACCATGCTGTTTTGATTATTGTGGCCCTATAATATAGTTTAATGTCAGGTATTGTAATGCCCCCAGCTTCATTCTTTTTCTTTAGGATTGCTTTGGCTATTCGGGGTTTTTTATAGTTCCATATAAATCTGATGATTTTTTGTTCCATTTCTTTAAAAAATGTCATAGGAATTTTTATGGGAATTGCATTAAATTTATATATTGCTTTGGGTAATATGACCATTTTAATTATATTTACTCTTCCTATCCAAGAACAAGGAATATTTTTCCATCTCATTGTGTCTTTTTCTATTTCTCTTAATAATGCCTTGTAGTTTTTGTTATATAGGTCCTTTACATTCTTTGTTATGTTTATTCCTAGGTATTTTATTTTTTTTGTTGCAATCGTGAAGGGGATTATTTTTTTGAGTTCGTTTTCTAATATTTCATTGTTGGCATATAGAAAGGCTATAGACTTTTGTATGTTAATTTTGTATCCTGTGACCTTACTGTATTGGTTTATTGTTTCTAGTAATCTTTTTGTGGAGTCCTTCGGGTTTTCGATGTATAGGATCATATCATCAGCAAAAAGTGATAGCTTTACTTCTTCCTTTCCCATATGGATGCATTTTATTTCTTTGTCTTGTCTGATTGCTCTGGCCAGAACTTCTAGCACCACGTTAAATAAGAGTGGAGGGAGTGTACAACCCTGTCTTGTTCCTGATTTAAGGTGGAAAGTTTTCAGTTTTATGCCATTTAATATGATGTTGGTTGATGGTTTATCATATATGGCCTTTATCATGTTGAGATATTTTCCTTCTATACCCATTTTGTTGAGAGTCTTAAACATAAAATTGAGTTGTATTTTATCAAAAGCCTTTTCTGCGTCTATTGATAAGATCATGTGGTTTTTGTTTTTTGTTTTGTTGATATGGTGTATTATATTAACCGTTTTGCGTATGTTGAACCATCCTTGAGATTCTGGGATGAATCCCACTTGATCATGATGTATTATTTTTTTAATATGTTGTTGTATTCGATTTGCCAGTATTTTGTTTAGTATTTTAGCATCAGTATTCATTAGAGATATTGGTCTGTAGTTTTCTTTCTTTGTGCCATCCTTGCCAGGTTTTGGTAGGAGGGTTATGTTGGCGTCATAAAATGTGTTTGGAAGTATTGCTTCTTCTTCAATTTTTTGAAGACTTTGAGTAGAATAGGAACCAAATCTTCTTTGAATGTTTGATAGAATTCACTAGTATAACCATCTGGGCCTCGACTTTTATTTTTGGGGAGGTTTTTAATAGTTTTTTCTATTTCCTCCCTGATGATTGGTCTGTTTAGGCTTTCTGCTTCTTCATGACTCAGTTTAGGAAGGTTCTATTGTTCTAGGAATTTATCCATGTCTTCTAGATTGTTGTATTTGGTGGCATATAGTTTTTCATAGTATTCTACAATAATTCTTTGTATATCTATGGTGTCCGTGGTGATCTCTCCTCTTTCATTTTGGATTTTATTTATTTGAGTCCTGTGCCTTTTTTCCTTGGTGAGTCTTGCCAAGGGTTTGTCAATTCTGTTGATCTTTTCAAAGAACCAGCTCCTTGTTTTATTGATTTTTTGTATAGTTTTTTTGTTCTCTATTTTGTTTATTTCTGCTCTGATTTTTATTATCTCTTTTCTTCGGCTGGTTTTGGGTTGTCTTTGTTCTTCTTTTTCTAGTTCCTTAAGGTGTGAAGTTAAGTGCTTTACTCTTGTTTGGGCTCTCTTTTGTTTGTTCAAATAGGCCTGAAGTGATATGAACTTCCCTCTTATTACTGCTTTTGCTGCATCCCAAGATTCTGGTATGGCGTATTGGCATTTTCATTTGTCTGTATATATCTTTTGATCTCTGCACTTATTTCTTCTTTGACCCATTCATTTTTTAGAAGTATGTTGTTTAGTTTCCACAATTTTGTGGGTTTTCCCCCTCTTTTTACAGTTGAATTCTAGTTTCAAGGCTTTATGATCAGAAAATATGCTTGGTACAATTTCAATTTTTCTAAATTTGCTGATATTGTCTTTGTGGCCCAACATATGGTCAATTCTTGAGAATGATCCATGTACACTAGAGAAAAATGTATACCCTGTCACTTTGGGATGAAGTGTCCTGTAGATGTCTATCATATCCAGGTGTTCTAGTATTTCGTTTAAGGCCACTATATCTTTATTGATTCTCTGTTTGGATGACCGATCTAGAGTCGTCAGCAGTGTATTGAGGTCTCCAAGTATGATTGTATTTTTGTCAGTTTTTGTTTTAAGGTCAATAAGTAGCTGTCTTATATATTTTGGTGGTCCTTGGTTTGGTGCATATATATTAAGGATTGTTATGTCTTCTTGATTCAGTGTCCCCTTAATCATTATGAAATGACCATTTTTGTCTCTAAGTACATTTTCTGTCTTGTAGTCAGCATCATTAGATATGAATATTGCTACACCTGCTTTTTTTTTGGGTGTTGTTTGCTTGGAGTATTGTTTTCCAGCCTTTCACTTTGAATTTGTTTTTATCCTTGTTGCTTAGATGTGTTTCTTGTAGGCAGCATATAGTTGGATTTTCTTTTTTAATCCATTCTGCTACTCTGTGTCTTTTTATTGGTAAGTTTAATCCATTTACATTTAGTGTAATTATTGACACTTGTGGGTTCCCTATTGCCATTTTATAAATTGTTTTCTGTTAGTTTTGTATCTTGTTTGATTCTTCTCTTTTGTTTTTCCTTCATTTGTTTTTGTTTGTTTGTATTCCATACTTCTTTCCTCTGCTGCTACCTTTTTTAAGTCAAGTGTTTTTGTGGTAGTTTTTTCAAGGGTGGTTACCATTAAGTAATGAAAAGGTTACCTACCATATTCATTGTAGTACCCTATCTTATGAGTATTTCTGTGCTTCATCGTCCTTTCCTACTGTTAATCTTCATTCTTTCCTCCCTTTTTTTCTTTTGTTGTCACAGTTTAAATTTGGTTTTATTGTTTTCTTGGTGGAGCTGTTACTTGTGGTGTTGTTTTCTTTTGTTCTTTGAATCTGGTTGGAAAATCCCCTATAGTATTTCCTGTTGTGGGGGCTTTCTGATGATAAATTCTCTCATCTTTTCTGTATTTGTGAATGTTTTTATATCTCCTTCGTACTTGAAGGATAGCTTTGATGGGTATCGTATTCTTGGCTGAAAGTTCCTCTCTTTCAGGGCTTTAAATATTGGGGTCCACTCTCTTCTAGCTTGTAGAGTTTCTGCTGAGAAATCTGATGATAATGTAATAGGCTTTCCTTTATATGTTGTACTCTTCTTTTCCCTGGCTGCCTTGAGAATTTTTTCTTTGTCATTGGTTTGTGTCATCTTCATTATGATGTGCCTTGAAGTGGTTTTTTTGGGGTTAAGAAAACTCGGTGTTCTGTTTGCTTCTTGAATTTGAGGCTTTAGTTCTTTCCACAGGCTTGGGAAGTTCTCATCTATTATTTTTTTGAGTATGTTCTTCATTTCATTTTCTTGCTCTTCTCCCTCTGATATACCTATTATTCTTATGTTATTCTTTCTGATGGAGTCAGACAATTCCTGTAGGGCTTTCTCATTTTTTATTATTTTTGAGTCTCTTTCTTCTTCTCTCTGTTGTGCCTCAAGTTGCTTGTCTTCTATTTCACTAATCCTACCTTCTATCTGGCCTGTTCTATTAGCTAAGCTTGTTACCTCGTTTTCCAGCTTGTGAATTCAGTTTTTCAATTCGGTTTGATTTGTTTTTATAGTTTCAATTTCCTTGGTAATATATTCTTTGTGATCGTTGAGTTGTTTTCTGATCTCCCTAAATTGCCTTTCTGTGTTTTCTTGTATATCTCTGAGTATTTTTAAGATTTTTATTTTAAATTCTCTGTCATTTGGCTCCAAGGCTTCCAATATGTTAAATCGTTTCTCCATAGATTTTTCCACATCTATTTGAGTTACCTCTCTGTCTTTTGTATCCATAATATTTGATTTCCTTTTTCTCATTGGCTTCTGAGGGTGGTCTTGTTGATAGTATTAATTAGAATTAATAAAGAATAAAAAGGAAAAAAAAAAAAGGAAAACATCCCACCAAAAAAATACAGTAATAATTTATTTTTTTCCCCTTTTTTCTTTCTTCTCTTCCCTCCCTCTCCCCTCCTTAGGGAAATATCGTGATGACCTGTGAATTATATTATGCTAAATGGAACAAAAACTGTCTATAGCAGAGGGCCTGATTTGGCATGAAGAGTTCAAGGGGCAGAAAAGTGAGTAGGGAAAGAAGAAAAAAATAAAAATAATAAGTAAAAATCTGTTGTATTAAGTGGAGCGAAGACTAACTACAACGGAGACCTTGGGTTGGGAGGAATGCTGGTGAGTTAAAAAGCAATGTAAAAAGTACCCAAAATGCCACAAAAACAAACAAAGGAAAAACAAAAACAAAAGCAAAAAAAAAAAAAAGAAAACCAAAAAAAACCTTGAGTCCCAAATTAAATAATTTGTTCATGATTGAGGATTGAATGGGAGGAAAAGTAAAAGGAGAAAAGAAGAAATGAATAGAAAGGAAAAAATAAGAAAAAGAGAGAAACGAAGGAAGAAAAAAAGGAAGAGAAAAAAAGACAAAAGGGGAGAGAGTGAGAGTTAAGGGTTTTGGGGTGTAACCCTAAAGGAGAGTAAGGATGAAGAAAAGAAATAAAATGTAACACTCATGGGTAGTGTAGTTCAAGAAAAGGGAAGCATAAGATGGGCAGAGAATAAAAGGACCGAAGTGAGGAAATAGAAATAATAATAAAGGCAATATGATAGAAGAAAGAAACAACAACAACAAAGAATTAGTGGAACAAGTTATAAAGTCTGTGGATTTTTCTTGATTTTGAGAGGTTAACTTCTTCCTTTTTCTTTTCTCTCCCTCTTCCTGGTCGGCGACTCTGTACCCCAGGCTCTGCCCCTGTGTCATGCTTAGGTAGGGATTTGCAGTTGATGGGATTCTATGGCAATGTCATATAATTGGCTTTAGTCTTGCTGGTAGTCAAGTCTTGTTGGCGTTTGCAGGGTCTAACAATGAGAGAGTTTGTTTTCCTGGAGTCTCTCTCCTAGTCTCCCCTTCCTGAATTAGCAGCCTGGTGATCCAGCTATGAGGCTGCCACTGCTTCTGTCTGGGGAGTAAGAGGCTCAAAGAGCTGGGAAATCCCCACTCTATCCCCATTCAGCGCAAGGCTCTGGGTAAGGCTCTGGCAGTCAGAGCCTCCAGCATAATCAGGTGGGGCTGGGAGTCAATTGTTGTAAAGGTGACTGTTCAGCACCTAGCATTCAGTTGGACCACTCAACCCAGGCTTTCCACACTTTGTAACCTATTTTGGCTGGGAAGAAGAGGCACTAGCCGCTGCTTGTTATATAGATCTTAATATCTGCCAAGTCCCTCTTGTTAGCGTATATCCCTGAATATGGAGGCTCTGTCAATCAGAAGTTGCCCCCGCCCCTTTAGCGAGAGGCACTGAAAAATATCACGCCTCTTGTCTTGGATCATTGAACTGAGAGAGATCCTATCAATTAGAGCCCCGTGGGTGCACAGAGTTCGTGGGTTAAGCTGATTTCAATGATTGGATCCACAGCTGTGCTCCAGAAAGTATTTCAGGCTGCCAGCGCGCCCCTCCCCCAACGCTTGATTGTTAGCTTGAATTGCTGGGTGAGGTGCCCCGCCCACAGAGAGAATTTCAGGAATGGGGAAGACAGCCTTGGAGCCCCTCCCGTACCATGGCACGGGGCACGCATGCGGTATCTCAGGGCACGCCGGTGGCTGGGGACTCTCCGGACCATGGCACGGGGCGCGCGCATGGTTTCTCAGGGCACGCCGTTGGCTGAGGACTCTCTGGACCGTGGCATGGGGTGCGCGTGTGGTTTCTCAGGGCACACCGGTGGCTGGGTACTCCCCGGACCTTGGCACGGGGCGCACATGCGGTTTCTCAGGGCACACCGGCGGCTGCCAGCGCCCAGGCTGCCGCTCTGAGTGTGGGCAAGCGTGGGCTGACTCACCACAGGCGTACTCCCTCCTCGGCTTGAATGAACGACCGTGCGGTAGTTAGCTTCCTTCACACTGTCAGTTCTGATCCGTCTCTTAGATTCAAGTGATAACAGTCCTTTCACTTTCAGTGTGTGTGGAACTCCGGAATGCTCTGAGGATAAATTTTTCTGTTTCTAGTTGATAAACTTGTTGAGATTTTGGGGAGATCTGTCGGACGCGCTGCTCACGGCACCATTTCCGTGACATCACTCCCTAGTTTCTTCAACAATTTTGTGTTAAGCACCTATTGTATTATCAGGAAGCTGAGAATCTAGCAACTTAGACATGCACATGAATAAATATGAAATTACAAATTAAAGCAAGTATTCTGAAAGAAATGTCAAGTGTAATAAAAGACTTTAAGAGGGGAGCATGATTTAGGTTGAGGAGGGGCCACCACATAAGCTCTGGGGTTTAGCTGCATGTAGCAGAATTTACATTAGTCAGAAAGGTATTCACTGCAGAGTATTAAATGGCTTTCTGAATGAGTGGTAAAGCCATGGACCCTAGAATAAGCTGCCGTGAACAATTCCCCATGCTACACCGTAGAAATGGACCACCAAAGGAGTTACTCTGGCCAGAGTCAGAGAGCTGCTGTTCTTGCTGAGGACCCTGGGGTCTCATACCCTCTGTTCAGATCTGCACCTTTGAAAGGAGACCTCCCACCCTGCTTTTCTCTCCAGTCAACTCAGTTCTCAAGACTTTTCATGAGAGCTATTATTTGGTAAACAAAAATAATCACATTCAGAACATGAGAAGCAAGGGATTGTAGGTAGGTAATGCAATTTTGAGCTTTTCAGTTCCTCAGGTCAGGAGGCCACACCAGAGGCTGAAAGTGGCAAGGAGCAAGAGAACCACACTATCTGCCACCGATGTAAGGGAAGGCCTTCCGAGGGAACAGGTGAGACTTGAGGGAAGAGTATTTGGCCAGGTGAAGAGAGGAAAAAAAGAAGGAAATTGCAGATAGAGAGAGCAGCATACATGTAGGCCATGAGGTAGGAAGTACTTGACCCATCTAGACCTTAAAAGAAGCCAGTGAGTCTAGAGGTCAGTGAGGGATGAGGTGTCAAGAGAAAACCATGGAAGCTGACCAAGAGCAGGTCATGCAGGACCTCATCGACCATGTTAACTATTTTAATAATTTAAAATATAAATTTAACAATTTAAGTTTTCTCCAAAGTAACATTAAAAGCCATTTCCAGGTTATAAAATGAAGTTTACTGTGATTACATTATATATATATATATATATATATATACTGTATATATATATTTTCATGTTTTTAAATACAAGTTTGTTTTTTTATTGAGGTAACATTGGTTAATAAATTATTATATTATGTTTTTTAAGCTAACTCTGGCTACCGTGTGTTAAGTGAATTTTAGGGAGGTCGAGGTTAAAAATGGAAAAGGCTGTAAAGAGGCTTCTGCTGCAGTTCCCACAAATGGAAATGGGATGAAGTGAATCACCTAAAGGGAGAGAAGCAGCAGGACTTAGAGTAAATAGGGAGAAAGCAGACAATGTACTAGGATTAACTATAGATAAAAATGAAGAGTTACTACTGTACAATACAATACAAAAGCTTCCCCCTCCTCCCCAAATGGTAATTCTTGCATCAGCATTGCTAAAAAAGGATGGAAGTATATATAAACATAGCTCATTTATTCATTACTTGGCTAGATTCCCAGTGCATGCCATTTGTTTAACAGGTGCTATCAACCCTGTGGTCTTGTTTCTTCAGTTCACCTTGCGTTGTACTTTTTTTGATATGTGTCTTTACTACAAACAACTAAATTACTGTATTCTATGCAATATCCTTTACACTCAGAAGAACTACTCTAGGCCTCCTGTCTTATTATGTTACGTAGGTGAAAGAAGAAAGAAAGAAAGAAAGAAAGAAAGAAAGAAAGAAAGAAAGAAAGAAAGAAAGAAAGAAAGGGAGAAAGGAAGGAAGGAAGGAAGGAAGGAAGGAAGGAAAGAAGGAAGGAAGGAAGGAAGGAAGGAAGGAAGGAAGGAAGGAAAGAAGGAAGGAAAGAAAGAAGAATGAAAAGGAAAGAACAAAAACAGTGGGGTAAAGTGTTAAAGATGAATGAAAGACTGCAGGTCATAGAGAAAACAGCAAACTGGAAGATCAACAGGAAACAGATAGAAAATATAAAGCTTTAAAAAGGTAAGGCTCAGCTTCAACAAGGGAAGCAAAGTAAAATTTAATTGAGTATATTTCACGCACCAGTGAAACGTATTTCTATTCAAGACCTGTGTGTTCGTATTTTTAACCATCATAAGAAGCATTTCCTATGACTGAACACTACTTTATGAGGAGTGGTATAGGTCATTTAGTGCAATGTGAACAAGAAAATAAGGAATCAGATGTCATACCACAAAGTGCCATCGCTAAGGTGAGGAAGGAGAGGAGACTAATATTAAAATATAGAAAATGCAGGCAAGAAATAAGAAAACTGAAGCAAAGTGAAGGAGCTAGTGGAATAACAGGAAAGTAAAAATAGTCTCACCGTTTCCAAATTCATTTTCTCTACCACTTCTTTAATTATATTTTACTTAAAATCCTACACTCTGGCTTCTCTCCACTTTTCTGAAACTGTTTTAGACTCTGGTGACCTTGTACGTCCTTAATATAAAAGTCTTTTTCATAATTATTTTCCATCTATTCCTCTTAAAATGAAGTTACATAGATGTATCTCTTTTTCTCTAAGTTTAAATACTTCACTATTTTAAGTGTTACAAAGTAATAAATAGTATTTGTAAAAAAAATCAGATAATATAAAGGAGAAATAATAATAAGTCCCAATTCCACAGTTCAGGACACAAAACCTGAAAACTATTAAATAAATGTGTTTCCCGACATTTTTCCTTTTGTGGACATAGACGCACACATAGAGCAGTACAGGTATATGCAATTTTGTGTAAACACTGTTCTTTCTGTTTTTCTAACCCACTTCTTTTTACTCAACTATATCAGTAAAGATGTGCATCATTGACTTTATGATAGTGTAGCTTTTATTTGTTTCTTTTGATAAACATTTTGTTTATCTCTTCTTTTTTACTAGAATGTTTCAGAACATAAAGAAAAGAGGATATCTGAATTTTCTAAGATATCAGAAAACTGATCTCAAAGTCCACAGAGCACATCAGTCAAATCACACACCCTTCTCATTTATAAGTGTGGATGTACTTGTAGAATTATTTTCTTGGTTTTATCCATAGTAGTTGGATCAATATACTAAAATGATTTGTTTTACATTTTGATAAATATTTTAATGCTGTTAGAAAAGTTGCTCAAATGAATATTTCAACTAAGAGATTTCCTTGTTTCCCAAAACCTTATAAATACTGTTTTGTCTTGTGTTTCACTCTTCACAGTACTCATTGCTATTTTCATTTCTTTGAAGACTGATTATATCCTTTCAAATGTTCACTGGTCATTTATACATTTTTTATTTGAAATGCTTTTCAATTCCGTTGCCCTTTTTCCTATCATGCTTTGTCTATTTTAAATTTTTACTCTATTAAAATTAGTGAAATTAACTCTCCATCTGTTATATATTTTGTAAAAGTTATTCCTAGTTCTTTTTTTTTTTCTTTTTACAGAGACAAAGAGAGTCAGAGAGAGGAATAGATAGGGGCAGACAGACAGGAACAGAGAGAGATGAGAAGCATCAATCATCAGTTTTTTGTTGCGACACCTTAGTTGTTTATTGATTGCTTTCTCATATGTGCCTTGACCGTGGGGCTACAGCAGACCGAGTGACCCCTTGCTCGAGCCAGTGACCTTGGGTGCAAGCTGGAGAGCTTTGCTCAAACCAGATGAGCCTGCGTTCAAGCTGGCGACCAGGGGTCTTGAACCTGGGTCCTCTGCATCCCAGTCCGATGATCTATGCACTGCACCATGGCCTGGTCAGGCTATTCCTAGTTCTTTAGGTTATACACAAACTCATTTGTTGTAATTATACACGGAAAAAGTTCTATGCTCTTATTTGGTCATGTTCTAGTCATCCTTTCTTTTATGTTTCCTTTTTTTCTTTTTCTATTTTGTGCAATATAGTTGAAAGTTCAGAAAAAAACTTCAACAAGGTACCACACAGTTTTTGACTTACTCATTTTTCTAATAATTTCAGGATTAAATTTTCTACAAAGAATCAATCTATAATTAGTTTTGAATATTTTCTTTTTTAATTTTTAAATTTTATTTAGAAAACTAACTTTAACAGGGTGACATTGATCCATAAGAGTACATAGGTTTCAGGTGAACGTTTCTGTAGCATTTGAACTGTTGATCACGTTGTATACCCATTACCCAAAGTCAGATCATTTTCTGTCACCTTATATTTGATCCTTCCCCCCTCCCCAACCCTCCCCCCATTCACTCAAGTCCCCTTCCATCTCCCCCACATTCCCTTCCCAATGGTAATCATTTCACTTTTATCTCTGTTCATAAGTCTCAGTTCTATATCCCACCTATGTGTGAAATCATACAGTTCTTAGCTTTTTCTGATTTACTTATTTCACTCAGTATAATGTTCTCATGGTCCATACATGTTCTCGTAAATGTCACTATGTCATTGTTTCTTATGGCTGAGTAGTATTTCATAGTATATATGTACCACATCTTTATCCAATCCTCTATCGAGGGCACTTTGGTTCTTTCCATGTCATGGCCACTGTGAATAATGCTGCAAGGAATATGAGGATGCATGTGTTTTTACTTACCAGTGTTTTTGAGTTTTGGGGGTAGATACCCAGTAGAGGATTGCTGGGTTACATGGGAATTCTATTGTATTCTTAATATTTTGAGTAACCACCATACTTTCTTCTATAATAGTAATAATTTGCATTCCCACCAGCAGTAAATGAGGGTTCCATTTTCTCCACAACCTCTGCAACACTTGTAATTACTTGTCTTGTTGATAATAAACAATCTAAATGGTAGGTGGTATTTCATTGTAGTTTTCATTTGCAATTCTCGAATAGCTAGTGAAGATGAGCATCTTTTCATATATCCGTTGACCATTTATTTGTATATGCTCTTGGAATAAGTGTCTGTTCAGGTCACTTCTTCATTTTTTAATTGGATTGTTTGCTTGTTTGTTGCTGAGTCTTGTGAGCTCTTTATATATTTTGGATATTAACCCCTTATCGGAGCTGTTGTTGGAGAATATCATCTCAGTTAGTTGGCTACCTATTTGTTTTGTTTTCAGTTTCCTTTGCTGTGCAGAGCTTTTTAGTTTGAAATAGTCCCACTCATTTATTTTTGCCTTTATTTCCCTTGACTTTGGGATCAAATTCATAATTGTTCTTTACGGCCATGGTCCATGAGTTTAGTACCTCTGTTTTCTTCTATGTAATTTATAGCTTCAGGTCTTAAATTTAGATCTTTGATCCATTTTAAATTAATTTTTGTGCAGGGAAACAAACTGCAGGCATGTGTCATTCTTCTGCATCTGGTTTTCCAATTTTCCCAGCAACATTTATTAAAGAGACATCCTTTTCTCCATTGTGTGTTTTGGCTCTTTTGTCAAAGATGATTTGTCCATATATATGTGGTTGTATTTCTGTGCTCTCAATTCTATTTTATTGGTTGATATGTCTGTTTTTCTGCCAATACCATGCTCTTTTGATTATCGTGGCTCTACAGTATAATTTGAAGTCGGGTAGTGTGTTACATCTGGCTTCATTCTTTTTCCTCAGGATTGTTTTGACTATTCGAAGTTTTCATGGTTCCATACAAACCTGATAATACTTTATTCTATTTCTTTTAAAATGATGTTGGGATTCTGATGGGGATTACATTAAATTTGTATATTGCTTTGGGTAATATGGCCATTTTAACTATGTGGATTCTTCCAATCTATGTACATGGATTATTTTTTCCATTTCATTGTATCTTTTTCAATTTCTTTCAATAATGTTTTGTAGTTTTTAGTATATAGGTCCTTAACATTCTTTGTTAAGTTTATTCCTAGGTACTCTATTTTTTTGTATTGTTGCAATTGTAAAAGGAATTTTTTTTTTAAGTTCATTTTCTGATATTTCACTATTGGCATATAGGAAAGCAGTAGGCTCTTGTATATTGATATTGTATCCTATGACTTTACTGTTTTGGTTTGTGATTTCTAATAGTTTTTTGGTAGTGTCTTTGGGGTTTTCTATATACAAGATCATGTCATCTGCAAAAAGTGAGACCTTTATTTCTTCTTTCCTGACATGGATACCTTTTATTTCTTTCTCTTGCTTGTTGCTCTGGCTAAAACTTCCAGAACTATGTTGAATACAAGTAGAGAAAATGGGCAGCCTTGTCTCGTTCTTGATTTTAGAGAAAAAGCCTTCATTTTCTTCACCATTTAGTATAATATTACCTGATGGTTTGTCATATTGCCTTTATTATGTTGAGACACTTTCCTTCTATTGCAATTTTATTGAGTGTTTTAAAGATAAAGAGGTGTTGTATTTTATCAAAAGCCTTCTCTGTATATATTAATAGGATAATATAATTTTTGTTCTTTGTTTTATTGATGTGGTGTATTACATTGATTGACTTCCATATGTTGAGTCATCCTTGTGCTCCTGAAATGAATCCCACTTGATTGTGATTTTTTAAATGTGTTATTGTATTCGATTTGCTAGTATTTTGTGTAGAATTCTTGTATCTGTATTCATGAGAGATATTGGTCTGTAGCTTTCTTTTTTGTGCGTTGTCCATGCTAGGTTTTGGTATGAGGGTTATGTTGGCCTCATAAAATGTGTTGAGGAGTATTGCTTCTTATTCTATGTTTTGGAAAACTTTGAGAAGAATAGGTTCCAAATCTTTCTTGAATGTTTGGTAGAATTCACTAATGTACCCATCTGGTCTGGACTTTTGTTTTGAGGGAGGTTTTATTTTGTTTTTATTTTTTTATTTTTCCGAAGTGAGAATCAGGAAGGCAGAAAGACAGACTCCTGCATGTGCCTGACTGAGATCCACCCAGTAAGCCCACTGGGGGGGCCCTACCCATCTGGAGAATTGCTCTGTTGTAGCCGGAGCCATTCTAGTGCCTGAGGCAGAGGCCATCCTCAGTGCCCGGGTCAACTTTGCTCCAATGGAGCCTTGGCTGCAGGCGGGGAAGAGAGACAGAGAGAAAGGAGAGGGGGAAGGGTAGAAAAGCAGATGAGCACTTCTCCTGTGTGCCCTGGCTGGGAATCAAACCCTGGAAATCTACACACCAGGCTGACACTCTACCACTGAGCCAACCGGTCAGGGCCTTGGGGAGGTTTTTGATAGTTGTTTTTATTTCCTCCCTGCTTATAGGTCTATTTAGGTTTTCCACTTCTTCATGATTCAGTCTAGGAAGATTGTATAGTTGTAGGAATTTATCCATTTCTTCTAAGTTGTTGAATTTGGTGGCATATAATCTTTCATAAGATTCTACTATGATATTTTGTATAGCTATGATGTCTATGGTAATTTTTTCTCTTTCATTTTGGATTTTGTTTATATGAGTTTTTCCTCTTTTTTCCTTAGTGAGACTAGCCAGTGGTTTGCCAATTTTATTAATCTTTTCAAAGAACCAGCTCTTTGTTACATTAATTTTTTCTGTAGTTTTATTTCTTTTGTGCTCTTTATCATTTAGTTCTGCTCTGATTTTTCCTATTTTCTTTCTTCTGCTGTCTTTGGGTAGCCTTTGTTCTTCTTTTTCTAGTTCCTTAAGGTGTGATGTTATGTTGTTTACTTGGGATTTCTCTTGTTTTTTGATATAAGCCAGTAATGATATAAACTTCCCTTTTATTACTGCTTTAGTTGCATCTCAGAAATTTTGATATGTTGTGTTGTCACTTTCATTTATCTATATATATCTTTTTATCTCTGTTTTTCTTTCTTCTTTGACCCAGTCATTTTTAAAAGTATGTTATTTACTTTTCATATTTTTGTGGGTTTCTTTACTTTCATTTTAGAGTTGAATTCTAATTTTTAAGCCTTATGATCAGAAAATATGCTTGGTATAATTTCAGTTTTCCTAAATTTATTAATGTTAGTTTTGTGGTCCAACATATGGCCTATCCTTGAGAATGTTCCATACACACTGGAGCAGAATGTATAATTTGATGTTATGGGATGTAATATCTTATAAATTTCTATTATGTCCATTAGGTTCAGAGTGTCATTTAAGGCCAATATTTCTTTATTGATTTTCTGTTTGTATGATCTATCTAAAGCCATCAATGGTGTGTTAAAATCTCCAAGTATGATTGTGTTTTTGTCTGGTTCTATTTTTAGATCAGTTAGTAGATGTCTTATATATTTTGGTGCTCCCTAAGTTAGTGTATATATAAATATATTAAGAAATATTATGTCTTCTTGATACAATGTCCTTTTCATCATTATGAAATGTCCATCTTTGTCTCTTGTTACCTTTGTTGTCTTGAAATCAGCATTGTCAGATAGGAGTATGGCTACACCTGCTTTTTTTATATATATATCATTTGCTTGGAGAATCATTTTCCAGCCTTTCACTTTGAATCTACTTCTTTCCTTGCTGCTTAAAAGTGTCTCTTGAAAGTAGCATATGGTTGGGTTTTGTTTTTTGATCCAGTCTTCTACTCTGTACCTCTTTATTGGTGAGTTCAGTCCATTTACATTTAAGGTAATTAGTGACACTTGAGGATTTCTTATAGCCATTTTATGTTTTGTTTTCTATTAGCTCTCTGTCTTGATGGTTCTCTTTTTTGTTTCTGTCAGTTTTGTTTGTTTGGTGATATTCCATACTTTTCCTCCCTGTTTCTTCTTTTTTAAGCTGGGTGTTTCAGTAGTGGTTTTTTTTTGTGGGTAGTTATCATTCGGTTAAGAAAAAAATGTTCATCTGTACAAGAGTCCTTTGTCATGAGCGCTTCTGCACTTCATCCTCCTTTGCTACTACAGATCTTTATCCTCTCCCCTTTTATGTTATTGTCATCACAGATTATTCTTGTTTTTATTGTGACCTTGTTGGCACTTATACTTGTAGTTTTGATTTGTTTTGTTCTTTGTGTCTAGTAAAAAAAAAAAAAACCCTTGAGTATTTCCTGCAGTGGGAGTTTTCTGGTGATTAATTCCTTTAGCATCTGTATGTCAGTAAAAGTTTTTACTTCTCCTTTATATTTGAAGGATAACTTTGATAAATATAGTATTCTTGGCTGGTAATTCCTCTCTTTCAGTACTTTGAATGTTAGGGTCCACTCTCTTCTGACTTGTAGAGTTCCTGCTGAGAAGTTAGATAATAACTTAATGGGCTTTCCTATATGTTATGGTCTTCTTTTTCCTAGCTGCCTTGAGGACTTTTTTTATTTTCATCAATTTTTGACAATTCTATTATGATGTGCCTTGGAGTTGGTCTATTTGGGTTGCAGTAAATCAGCATTCTGTGCTTCTTGGATTCGAGGTTCTAACTCTTTCCATAGGTTTGGGAAATTCTTAACAATTATTTGTTTGAATAGGCTCTCCATTCCCTTCTCCCTCTCTTCTTCTTCTGATATGCCCATTATGGTTATATTGTTCTTTCTGATTGAGTCAGACAATTCTTGTAGAGCTCTTTTAGTCTTTATAATTTGTAAGTCTCTCTCCTCTTCTCTCTGTAGCTTCTCCAGTTACTTATCTTCAATGTCATTGATTCTTTTCTCTATCTGGTTTGTTCTATTAACTAAAATTGCTATCTCAGTCTTCAATTTATGTATTGAGTTCTTTATCTCTGTTTTTAAAGTTTCAGTCTCCTTGGTGAGGTATTCATTTTGTTCATTAATTTGTTTTCTGAGCTCATTAAGTTGCCTATTGATATCATCTCACATCTCATTGAGTATTTTCAGAACTTCAATTTTGAATTCTGTATCATTTAACTCCAAGGCTTCCATGTAATTGAGATGTTTTTCTGGAGATTTTTATTATTTTTCTGAAATACCTCTCTGTTTTGTGTAGTCATGGTATTTCATTTCTTATTCTTTGATGGCACTTCAGAGTGATATTGTTAAAAACCCTAACAAAAACAGACAACTAAAAAATTTAAAAAATTTTAAAAATACAATAAAAATTATAAAAAATTAAAAAATTATTACAAGAAGAAAACACTACAGGAGAAAAAATCAAAAGCCAACAAAAAAGTGAAAAACAAAACACCCACAGAAATAGAAATAAAAATATAAAAAATTTTAAAAATAAAATTCAAAAATAAAAAATAGAAAAAGAAGAAGTAGAAAAAGAAAAAAAAGGGGGGGGGAATAAAAATAAATTTTGGTTTTGAATAGTTTCTTCCAGAAGGTGTCACTGTATTACAACTTTTAGCTTTGTGAAGTTCATGAGCTGTCTGCTAAGATATTGCTGTTGTCACAATGTTGTAGGTAGGGCTACAGTCATGTTGATGGGTAGGGTGTGGTGTAAGGGTTTTGTCTTACATCTCTGGCTTTACAGCTTCAGCTCTTTGAATTTATAGCTGTTACAATTGCAATCTCAGGCTTCAGGGCACTCCCTCCCACATCTCAACATTCCTGGGGTTCAGACGTGGAGCACCTTTGTTCTTTAGGGGAGAGAGCCACTCTGGAGAGCTAGCTGTGAGGTTTGTCTCTGCCACTCTCAATATCACAAGATGAGGAAGGTGGGATCTGGGAGTCTGGAAGGGGGGCACACTTTCACCTTTCTCTCTCTTTGCAAAGTGCAAGCTATAGGCAAATCATGGGAACACTGGCCATGACCCCAAGCTGTGGCTTCTT